>NC_090927.1:836038243-836671576 GCF_040938575.1 Ambystoma mexicanum
GGTATGCTCGGGGGACATATATTGGGGTCCAACATTACAATCGCATAGAGACACATTCGTCATGGAGGAGAACTGCTGTCCATTCCTGTGAGAACTCCGAGAGTTTATCGTTTTTCACTGCCGTAAGTTTTTCATAAGTAAATATACCCCTTAGTTTACAGAGCCACTCCTCCTTGGTTGGTGCTAAGGCGCTTTTCCACTTTTGGGCCAATGCTAACCTCCCCGCCCTCAGCATGGCCCCGATGACCCTCGGGAATGCACTCTGTTCCGTTTCCGGCATGGGGGAACCCAGGAGGATTTCCAAGGGGAGAAGCGATGGGCAGAATCCCTCTATATCCTTAATCCAGCTGAGGAGCTCTGACCAATACACCTGGATAACCGGGCATCCCCACCACATGTGGAACCATGTGCCTCTTTGGTGACACAACCTAGGACAGTAGGGGGATACTTCTGCGAACATTTTAGAGAGAGTGGTTGGGGAGCGATGCCAGGAGTGCAGAATCTTGAAACTATGCTCCATGGCTGGGTGTACAGAGTACCGGAGAATATGGTTTTGAAAACTGCCCTCCATGTATGGTCATCCAACGCCATACCCAGCCTTTCTTCCCATATACGTTTGAAGGGTTGCCTACCCTCCAGGTTGGCCGTTATCAAGGTACTATAGAACTTGGACAGGGAGCCTTTTCGAGAGACACTTTTAGCTATTACTTCCTCAAAGGGGGTGAGGGGGCGGGTCAAGTTGTCAGCCCAGCGGGGGTGAGTCAGAATTCCCTTCAAACGCAAGTACTCAAAGATCGATGGTGGTTTATCACCCAGTGCTTCGGTCAATTGTTCGTAGTCCACGAAGCCCTCCTCACGGGAGAGCTGGGAAACTCTCTCCAACCCCATGTCTGACCAAGCTTGAGTGTCACGGAAGCCTCTGGTGTCTAGGTTGATAGGGGGACCCCATAGCGATGTTAAAGGGGCCGGCCAGGACGATAGCGTTTTGTTATCTTTATTCGGTTTCCAGAGTGCCCATAGGACTGCCAGTGTGGGGTGTTCTCTAAGATAGGAGGGGATGGTTTTCGGGGAGGCCCATAATAGGTCTCTAACTTTTTTAGGGTGGGTGTGGACATCTTCTATATATGTCCAGTACGTCCTCATATCCTCTCGCATGTGCTCCATCATCACCCGGAGCTGGGCTGCTTTATAGTACAATCTGAAGTCGGGGAGGGCGAATCCACCATGAGACTTCGGCAGGGTCAAGGTGGAAAATTTGACTCTTGGCCTCCTCCCCTCCCATATAAACTGGAGGACACGGGTTTGTAAAACCTCGAAGAAGGATTCAGGGATGACCACAGGGAGGGCTGCGAAGAGATACAGGAGGCGGGGTAGTATATTCATTTTAACCGTCACCATACGGCCAAACCAGGAGAGTGTAAGGGGAGCCCAGCGTTTGAGATCGCTGGTGATTTTGGCCAGGATCCCCGGGAAGTTAAACTGATATAGTAGCGAGAGGTTCCTAGGGATGTCGGTGCCCAGATACCTGGTGGACACACGTTCTATCCTCACTCCCAAGAATTCCGAGCGATCCCCAATGTCTTTGTCCCCGGGGCCCATTGGCATAATAGTAGACTTGGAGGCGTTTATCTTAAGCCCTGAGAAGGCCCCGAAGAGGTTTATAAGATTAAACAATCTGGGTAGTGATACCTGGAGGTTAGTTAGGTACCCCAAGATATCGTCGGCAAATAATGAGAGTCTAAATTCGCAATCGCCACAACGAATCCCCGTAATTTCACAGTCCGCCCTGATCGCTATAGCCAGGGGCTCCATTGCCAGAGCGTATAGAAGGGGGGAAAGGGGACAGCCCTGCCGGGTTCCTCTAGATAGAGCCAAGGGTTCCGACGTGCCGCCGTTAACCAAAACTCTTGCAGTGGGAGCATTATATAGTGTCGAGACCCATCTACAAAAATTCTCCCCGAGACCCATTTTCTGGAGGACTTTGCCCATATAAGGCCACTCGACGCGGTCGAAGGCCTTTTCTGAATCCAGAGCTAACAGGTAACCCTCTTTCCCCTGCCTCGAGGCCTCGTACATGAGGCCTAGGGTCTTTCGTATGTTATCGGACCCCTGACGCCCCGGGATGAACCCTACCTGGTCACCATGTATAAGAGATGGGAGGAGTTTTGCCAGCCTGTTCGCCAGGAGTTTGGCCAGGATCTTGACATCCACGCTAAGAAGGGAAATGGGGCGATACGATTGACATTGGGAAGGGTCCTTCCCCTCTTTGGGGATTACTACTATCAGTGCTGACATCTTCGAAGGCGGGAGGGTGCCCTGGTCAAGCGCCGAGTTAAACATTTTGGCCAGAAACGGGGCTAGCGTAGACCGGTAAGTCTTATAGAATTTGACTGTAAACCCATCGTCGCCTGGGGCTGTTCCACTCTTCAGGGAGGATATAGTATCTATTATCTCCTCTGGAGATACGGGGAGATCCAATATATCTGCATTTTCAGGTGAGAGGCCGGGAATCGGGAGAGAGTCCAAGAAACTGTCGATCTCGGTTCCGTCCCCCGCGTATTCCGAGTTGTATAGGTGTTCATAATAGAGCCGAAAGTGTTCAGCTATTTTGCTGTCTCTTACAGTTGGCTCCCCTCCCGGTGGCCGGATGGAGTTAACCCTCCTACTATTTCTGAGCTCCCGGAGCCTCCAAGCAAGTATTTTATCAGCCTTTTCCCCCTTTTCCATGTACTTTTGTTTCAGGAAGGACAGCTTTTTTTCTGTTTGTCCCACCTGGAGGTCTGCCAGGCTTGAGCGCAACCTCTGGAGTTCCTCCCACTTCCCGGGGAACATTTGTGTTTTTAGTTTCCCACCAGGTTGGATAGCCTCTATCTTTTTCCTCAACCGTGCCTCCTCCTGTCCCCTCTCCCTCTTTTTTCTTGAACCTATCTCGATGAGAATGCCTCTGATGGTCGCCTTGAATGCCTCCCAAACACCCACAACTCCGACCTCCCCGTTGTCGTTGATAGAGAAGTATTCGGTGATGGCTGTAAGGAGGGCTCGTCGCACCTCTTTATCGTGTAGGAGGAGGTCGTTACATCTCCATAGGGACCCAGGTGGGGGGGCCGGGGGCACACCCTTTTTTATTCTAACCATGTCGTGGTCAGTCCAGGGAACCACCTCCACCCCTGAGTCTGTGACCTCGCCCCGGAACGTGGCGTCGACCAAAATATAATCAATACGGGAGAAAGTGGCATGGGGTTTCGAGAAGAAAGTGAAGTCGGGGTCCCGATCTTTTTCTGTGTGGTGTGTGTCGCTCAAGCCCAGATCGTCGTTGACTGATCGAAATGCCTCGGCGAGTTTTTTTTGGAGGCTTTGGTTAGGGCATGGATTGGGCGAGCTCCTGTCTCTATCAGGGCAAAGAACCATATTAAAATCCCCCCCGACCAGCAAAGTACCCTCGGAAAAAGCTACGATTTTCTCTCTCATCCCCATCCAGAAGCCATCTTGCGCCTCATTTGGAGCGTAAATACCAACCAGGGTGAACAGCCGACCCCTCACCTCCCCTTTAACCATGATATATCGTCCCTCCAGGTCTGACCTCTGGGCTTTAAGGACGAAGTGAGCCCCGGGAGAAACCAAAAGGGCTACTCCACGTTTCTTGGCCTGGAAGGACGCTGCATAGACTTGTTCAATAGCTTTAGCTCTCAGCCTTGGCTCCCTGTCCCGAACCCAATGTGTTTCTTGTACGAATAAAAAATGGAGCCGGAGCCTTGTGAATTCCCTCACCAGCAGCGACCTTTTGGTAGGAGAGTTGAGACCCCGTACATTTAGCGAACCCACTGTCAAATATTGCAAGGAATCATCCACCATAGCCATGGTAAAAGTTCACGTCTCCCTTTTCGGGACTAATGATTCCAACGCTCCCGCAGTGCTTCCACCTCCCGCTATAGACCCTTAACAAAAACCCAGTTACAAAACAGACCAGAAAACTTGGCTTGACCCCATTAGAGTCCTCTTGAACTAACCCCAACCTTTCCCTCCCCCCTCCCACCTCCCCCCTGAACGCCTGGTAGACCAGCGGCTTCATCCTGTCACTGAGCCAGGCCACCATTGTCTCCTTCCTCCGGGCTCTTAAACTCCCCAACAACCCCAACTTGAGCCCCCCCCCTATCATGCTCAGAATACAAATGATCATAGTGTTTCCCCCAATGACATATAAATCAAACTGGACCGTAAGACTTCCTGGGGTTCCTCAAGTGTCAGGTTGCCCAGGAGATGCCGGAGCCACTCTTCTGAACTTCCTGTGGCCTCGGACTTTACATCTCTCCTGAGAAGCTTTAATTCTACCGGGTCCGACAGGCTCTCTTCCACGTCCTTGGTCTTCCCCCTCCACGTTCGGCTCTCCAAGGAGTTCGCCCGACACCCTGCGAATGTCATCCTCCGTGACCAGGGCATATTTGTACCCGTCCAGTTCGAAGGAAAGCGAAAAAGGGTATCCCCACCTGTATCGGACCCCCTTGGTTTGGAGCATTTTCGTCAGCGGGGAACAGAGACGACGTCTTGCCAGGGTGAAGGCGGACAGATCCTGGTACACCGAAATCCGGGCTCCCTCCCAGTCGACCGGGCCTCTCTTACGTGCCAGTTCCAGTATTTTATTCTTCTCAGAGAAGTAGTGGAAACGCACGAGGATGGACCTGGGGCCTCTGTTGATCGCTCCCGCCCTGTGAGCTCTGTCAATTGTGGGCTCATTTGTGTTCGCCCCCTCAAAGAGAGATCCCACTACTGCGTTCACAGCTTTAATTATGTCCATTTGCGTTTCACCTTCCCGCTCCGGGAACCCCAAAAAGCGAAGATTACAGCGTCGTTCCCTATTTTCCAGGTCATCCAGTTTTAGGGAGCACTTCTCTTCCCTCCTCTCGAGTTCCGATAGGCGCATGTCGAATTGCGTCTCGAAAATGTCATTCGAGGCTGTGTTGTTTTCAAGGGCTTGGACCCTGTCGTCTATGTTGTCCACTTTTTTATCCAGGGTATCCAGCCGTAGCGTTATGTCTGCTCTGAAGCCTCTTATTTCCTCCAGGAGGGCCGCTATGCCTTTGGTGACCGTGCTAGCGTCAGACACGTCCAGGGGTGCCGAGGCCGCCATTCCCGGGCGGGCAGGGGAGCCTGAGGGCTTACGTCGAAATCTCTGCAGAGATTCCTTCCAGTTCATAGGCCTCCCCTGACCATCTCCACAGGATCTTCTCCCTGATGCTCTAGGCCCTATGGATGGTACCGCCGGGTCACCGGACCACGCGAGGGGGGGGACTTCCCTGTGTACGGCCACGGTGTTGTACTCACTGTTGGGGCGGATGATTGCTCAGGCCACGTCTCCGTAGCACCGCCGACGCGGGCCTATCACTCCTCGTCCTGGGTTTTAGTTCAAGTCGCCACAGTATCGGCGGTCTTTGTGGCCACTATTTTGGGGCCATTCAATGGCTGCTGTGGTTGGCCCGGGGGGGTACCTCTACCTCCGTGATGCTGGTTGCAGGATGTTGATTTGGGGCACCCTCGCCCCCGCGCCCGTTGTGCGGCCCCCAGGCTGTGCGGGATCCAGGGAAGGCCCGCCTGGGGAGGGGTGGAGTGGGCGCCTTTGCGGATGCCTCCGGCTCAGGGGGTCTCCAATGTAGTATGGAATTGAAGATCTTGGGGGGGGGCAGGCCGTGCCTCCTGAGTGCGCTCCTGCGCCAGCTCAACAGTCCTCGGGGGAAGCTCGATCCGCCTGGCCCAGCACACAGCTCCGCGATCAGGAGGACTCGTAGGCCCCCGCGAGGGGGGGGCGCTCTTCCGCGCCGTCCGGCTGTGTCGCGGGACTCGCGTAGGCCGCGGCTTGCCGGTGCTCCGCGTAAGGGGACGCGGTGCTGGGGAGGGCTGAGCTCCCTCCCTCTCCCAGTTCTGTGCCGTGAACTGCCTTATGTGGCCCCGCTCGGGGGACTGGGGGTCGGGATCCGTCCCAGTGAAGTCCGATGCAGGGGGGGCAGCATCCACGGGGCCTACCCGAGCCGCGGCTCTCCGTTACTTCCTGCGGAGCCGCAGCGCGGGGGAAGGCGGAGCTCCTTCTCCCTCCTCTTTCCGAGGGTCCGATCTCAGCGAAATCTCCACGCCGGGAGATCGGGGTTGGGGTCCGCGGGGGCTCCGCTGAAACAATGTTCCCTGGGGGGGGGTCGACACTGCACTCCTGGGGGTCTGGGGGGGGCTCAGGTCCCAATTACAGCGCCCTTTGGAGGAGACCAGTGCGGATGCGTCAGTGCATCCCGGCGCCCCCTGGTGGATCCTATGGAAACTTTTAATGTCCGCGGACATTATGAGGGTTCTTAGAACACATTCAACTTGCCATCGAACAATACGGACAGCGTCCTCAGGACACCCCCATTTTGTTTATTTACAAACATTTCAGGACACCACGAGTGTTCTTAGAACACATTCAACTTGCCAGAGAACAATACGGACAGCATCCTCAGGACACCCTCATTTTGTTTATTTGCGAACATTTCAGGACACCGCGAGTGTTTTTAGAACACATTCAACTTCCCATCGAACAATATGGACAGCATCTTCAGGACACCCCCCACGAACATTTCAGGACACCGCGAGTGTTCATAGAACACTTTCAACTTGACAACAAACAATACGGACAGCGTCCTCAGAACACCCCCATGTTGTTTATTTGCGAACATTTCAGGACACCGCGAGTGTTCTTAGAACACATTCAACTTGACATCGAACAATACGGACAGCGTCCTCAGGACACCCCCATTTTGTTTATTTACAAACATTTCAGGACACCACAAGTGTTCTTAGAATACATTCAACTTGCAAGAGAACAGTACGGACAGCGTCCTCAGGACACCCCCATTTTGTTTGTTTAAGAACATTTCAGGACACCGCGAGTGTTCTTAGAACACATTCAACTTCCCATCGAACAATATGGACAGCGTCCTCAGGACATCCCCATTTTGTTTATTTATGAACATTTCAGGACAACACGAGCATTCTTAGAACACATTCAACTTACCAGAGAACAATACAGACAGCGTCATTAGGACACCCCCTATGAACATTTCAGGACACCGCGAGTGTTCTTAGAACACTTTAAACTTCACAACAAACAATACGGACAGCGTTCTCAGAACACCGCCATTTTGTTTTTTTTATGAACATTTCAGGACAACACAAGTGCTCTTAGAACACATTCAACTTACCAGAGAACAATACGGACACCGTCCTCAGGACACCCCCATATTGTTTATTTACGAACATTTCAGGACACCGCAAGTGTTCTTAAAACAGTTTCAGCTTGCTTGCGAACAAAACAGACACTTATTGCGTCCTCAGAACACCCCCCCCAATTAGTTTATTCAGAACATTGCAGAACAGCCGTGTTGTCCGCAGACAAATCGAACACAAGAGCTTCCACCACATAAAAAACACAACATTTATCCTATCTCATACTCTCCCACCCTCCCCAAACACTCTTACACACCAGCACACTCTACTAAATACAACTTTTAAACCAAGTTTCACTGTGCTGTCCGCTCCAAGATGGCGGGCGCTACCGAAAATCTGACGCGCTTCAAGCTCCACGCCGTCCAATCAGCGAACACGTCGCATGTCCGCAGACATCATGCAAGCCGATTGGCCAATCAGGACACTGTCCGCGGAGTGAACAGGGAAGTGTGTCGGCGGACTGAACACAGATATCACTAATTTTTTATGACCCACTTTTTGGTCATTTTAAAAAAAAAATCTACTGGACAGATTTTCACCAAATCTGCAAAAGCACACTTTTGGGACCAAGCCGCTACTCCTGGTCCAAATTTGGTGAAAATCCGTCCAGCGGTTTGGGCTGTAGGCACCAGCAAAGTTTTTTCCCCATTCAGTCTATGGGGAAAAAAACGCTTTGGCACCCCCCCTATAACTTTGCCCCCCCTGGACGAATCCTCACCAAACTTTGTTCAATAATTCAGAGTGGGCCATATACTATAAAATACTGCTGTGCTGATCTTGCTTCATGTGCTTTGATCTTATTTTTCACATGAACCTTCCTATAGGATTCATCTACTTCCTTCCAATGAACACGGACAAGATGTTGAATTAACAATGATGTCCCCAACCTTTGCGATAGCTTGTGTGAAGGTCCCCTCTGCAAAACCTTACCAAAGAAATTACATCTGACCTCCTCAATCTCCTTTTTGCTGTGTTGATCCCTTATGCAGAAATATTGCTAACTGTCAGCTATGTTTTTTTGTGCACATCACTTCTTTCGTGGTGATAAAGTCCTTTTGAAATGCAGGACCGTGGAGGAAAATTAAATCTGTAAAAATACACATCACAAAAAGGACTCTGCCACTTAATATCAAAAAACATTTTTTTTAATATAACAAGCTAAAGTAACACAAACTGACAAACTACAAAGCACAACACAAAGGTCAAAGGTATAGGAAGAAGACAGGTAAAATAGGAATGGATACATCAAGGTACTGCTCTTAATAGTTCCTGAAGTCTCACAATGAAGTTCAGCCACCAAGAGACAAAATGCAATAACAGAAAACAGGAAAAGTTGTTTGTTGAGGGGTATAACCGCAGTTACATGATACAGCCAACAGGAATGTGTTTTCAATATGCACAGGTATGCCCAAGAGTAAGGACGTGTTCATGCCTAAATTATTGACCAATCGCATGGACCAATAAGGAGTTGCATCTGTATGTGGCAGTAGCCGCATCAATGGAAGGACAAAGCACTTTGAAAGCTGCCGTGATGCGGCTCTGTGGCTTTTTGCCTGTTTTTAACATCCAATCTGATCATGGGCTGTGGTACCATTCGAGCTGTGTCAACGAATGTGCCAGTGACACACTGCAGTGCATTGACGCGATTATGCCCATGCCGTTTGATGAAATCTGTGTGTGCAAAATGACCCAATAGACGTCGAGCTCCTTCAATGCAGCTACGCATCTGCGTGCCTGATACACCAGCCTATCACATCATGCGCTGTGGCTCCACACCTACACGTGACTCCTATCCACATCAACAAATGGCCCAATCACACGTTGAGCTGTATTTACGTGAATACTCCCATGATGTTTGACAAAATCTATGTGTGGGAAATGAGCCAAAAGGACATCGACTTCCTTCAATGCGGCTATGCATCTTTGTGCCTGTTGCACCAGCCAATCATACCAGGCGCTGCAGCTCCATGCCTACACATGACTCCTAGCTGTGTCACCAAATGGCCCAATCAAAAGTTGAGCTGTATTATTGCGGCTACGCACATGCAATGCGCATGAAAAACTGTCCAATCAGGGTGCGCAGCAGTGTGTAGCCACGAATAATCACCAACCCACAAAAAATAAGCTTATATTGATCATTGCTATCAGTGCTTCTTAGTGAAAGATTATCCAATTAACTGCAAGAACGTTTGGCACTTTAACCCTTCAATTCTTCTTCGTTATTACCCACGTTTCTCCTAATCATCTTTTCTCCTGTCTTGTGATTTGTTCAGCTTGTCTATTGTAGGTATTACTTTTTTTTCTTCTGTTTTTAAAAAACATTTTAATTTTTTCTGGCATTGGGCCTCATTACACGTCAGCCAGTCTGGAAACAACAGTGGCAGTAAATCCAATTCACTCCCCATCCCCAGTGCAGTCTACCTGGACTCAATGCACTCTTTCTACATATGTGTGCAAATCACACACCATTATCACAGTGCTCCCATACATGCCTACAATGTGTTTCAGGTAGTGTGCCCAACACCTACACAACTCTTTGTACATATGTGTACTATCCACATATCAATAGCACAGTACTCCCATACATTGCAGCATTTCGTTTTGGTTTCATTGCCAACAACCTACTCCTTGCCACACCCACTGCAAAGCAATGGAACCATTCATTGAAACATGTCACCACTTACCTTTCCTGTCCACAGGTACAAATTGGTACAGTAATGAACGCAATCAAAAAACATTCTGTAACCTACTTCCAAACAGTGGCCAACCTGATGTCCAAGGGCCCCAGCCATGAACACAAGCCATTAGGGCTCTTGCAGGCACAAAACAACATAGCACTTCAACTGCTAATATCGTCATATTGTTAATTTCTAACTGCCCTTCATAATGCAAACCTGTGCCAAAGGCTGAGGCTCTTCGGTACATAGGCGGAGGCCTATGGCCTCCACCCATGGACGCAATTGCCTACTCCTTCTACACACCCACTGGAAGGCAATAGAGGCTAAATGCTAACATTTCTCACGGTGCATTCCTACCTACATGTACGTATACCTACACTAAAGGAGCCAACCAAAGAAACATTTGCACACCTACTTTCAACCAGTTCAGAAAGAGAGATGGGCACTAGGAACTGGTGGTGGCCGCGCCTTTACTCAGTATATATTCTCCGATCTCATTGCACTTGCTGCCTGTTGGTAGAAACTGAAGGGCCCATGCTCTCGGAGCCCGAAGCGTAGGGAAATGTTGCTTTGTTGGTTTTCTACTAATGTGGCGCTAGTGCATTGGGTTGAAGATATTGATTTCATTCACTTAGTTGTGCACAGTAGGTATGGTCCACACATTTTTCTTTTGCATTTTGTTTGTGATTTATTGAAGTTTTATCAATTCGAGAGAGTGCAGACACGCGTTTCGACCATAAAACAGGTCTTCATCAAGGCTACCATGGTTAATCATTACATTGGTTATCATATTTTTGGAGAACACACCATTGTGGTGACATGTGCAATGTGATCAGTGATTTGGTGCATTGGGTGAATTTTCAATATGATTAATTTTCTTTGGTGTTATTACAGATACATAATGTGGTACTGGCCCATTTAAAGTATTCCGGATATAGGTATCCATATGATATAGTTTAACACATTGTTTGTAATTCAAACATTTTGAATGAGTTCAGGGATGTAATGCTCATTCATCAAAATTATATATAATAACAGACAAACACATATTGCCACGTATGTTCATGAAAGGGAGAGAGTGAAACACAAGGGAAGAGAAAGGTAGAAAATAATAAAATAGTGGGTTAGCTGGGTTCCGAGCAAGATTGCTGTAATTAAAAGGTCATGGATGGTTGTCAAGACGGGTTCATGTTCTCACCTGGGTTAGGGGTATCTTGGGAGGAAGGTTAGATGGAGGCATGTAGCCTTGAACTGTGATTCATTGTCTTGGCAGGGCTTCTAACCTTGAAAGAGGTTGTCCTTAGGTTTAAGCGCATCTGCGTGGAAAAGGGGAGAGTGGTTGAAGAATGGCCCTCCACTGCAGGGCCTCATCTGGAAAGGTCTGTATTACGTTATTGTTAAACATAGTGATCAATGGCTAAGTGGTACTGGCACGCAGGGCGCCAGGGACTGTGTCTATCGGAGGTTCTAGAGAAAGTTCAGTGATGTGTTGTGTGCACAGGGATTCTAGGTACCTAGTGGTATAAGTCATCTGTTGACAGCGGTGGTGAAACATGCTCAGCATTATGGTCTGGTGCTGTGGGTCGAGAAACCGGGTTGTATGTTGGCGTCATAGGTGCCAATAATATTGCATATGTCTTGAGGCTGCAGGGTGTCAGAGAGTTGGGCGCCATGCAGGAGGTTGCTAACTGTAATGGTAATAGCGTGATTCCTACTCCCATGTAGGAGATAAGCGCTGTCGTTGGCTTGATGGAAACCTAAGTATAGGGCGCGGATGCCCGGGGCCCCTCTATCAGTAAGGCTGATTACTGGTATTGAAGGGGTCCGTATTTGTTAGGGTCCAAAGTGTGCTTGGGTTAAGAAACGCAGACAATGTCAATACATTGGTGCTGTTGGGAGAGAAGAGTGGAATGCAGGGGGTCATAGCCGATTGTGGTGTATGGGCAGTCAGTATGCCTGGTACGTGATACGGGTTGCCACGGGCATGGTTAATCTAAATATTGTGGTACGCGGATGCTCTGGGTCCCCTCGGTGTTGAGGGTTGATCCTATTGGCACCGGAGGGGGTCCATGCCTGTAGAGACCAAGGTTAAACCCATATCCTAAGGGTGTAAGGCCATGGAAAGTCAGGGGAGGGGCAGGCGCCTACCTGTTGTGTTAACGAGTGATTACTCAGTGCTGGAAAACTTCCGCCTGTGTGTTCGGAAGGCTCTACCCAATCAGCCCTATAAGAGGGGCCCAATGATTGTATGAGTCATGTCATCATCGTTGGGACTACCTCCATGTAGTGACACCTGAGATCCAACCACAAAGCAGCAGTTCAGAGGGTCATCCTTCGAACAGGGTAGCAGGTTGAGTTCCACTGCAGCATCCTCAACATCTCTTCCTGTCACCAAAAGGGATACTCCTGTGGGGCAGAGGATTCCTCCAGTGACCTTGCAGGCCATATGCACCACTGTAGATCCAGACCTTTCAAAGGTGACTGTTTTGTGTGTGTACTGCGACTAAGTACTCTGCAGGGGTGAGTCATTCTGGAGTGGTTTCGAGGCTGACTACCTTGATGAGGCACACCGAACATCTTCCTCTCTACATCTGCCCTTTCTAATTCCTGTGGTTGGTGCCCCTTCCCTACCCTCCCTATCATTCCCTCCCTTATGTGTCGTGTTTAAAAAATCCCAAAAAATTCACAATGAAATGGTGCAGGCCACTGCGCAGTCCGCGAAGTCCACGGATAATGCAGTAGTCTGTGGACTTCAAAGGCATGCAGATGGTGGCAGCATGTAAACCATTGCATTCTTTTCCAGGAGAAAGTGATGGCTTGGGGGGGTTGTTCTTGGAAGTTTTGAAGTGGCCAACACCTACTGCACACATGCTTGCTATACTTCCGAGAATGGCTGCAAAGCATTTTGGATATTGAGCAAAGCAAAAGGTGATTGCCAGCATCAGTAAGATGGATGCCATTTCTGCAGAAAATGTTGGTGTTACGAAACGTAATGTTTTCATTATAGATGGACGACATACCAACATCATGCAAAAGTGCACAAACAGCCCTGTTCACATTGTGCCTGGCTTTCTCCATTTGCGGACCAAATGAGGTAGAGAGCAACCATATCGGTCTCTGGGCAATGCGAGAACAAATTATTCGAGAGTTTGGAAACATGTCCATGTCTTTCCCAAGTGCCTCCTTCATCACAAAAAGCAGAGCAATTCCAGTAACATGGCCTAAACTGTTCCCTACACAATGAACAATAATAGCTGGATGATGCTGCGTCACCAAAGTGGCACACAGAGGAAGCAAATCCAGCCACGTCATACCATGAACTCCGTACCAGTGCACATCCACATGTACGTATACCTACACTAAAGGAGCCAACCAAAGAAACATTTGCACACCTACTTTCAACCAGTTCAGAAAGAGAGATGGGCACTAGGAACTGGTGGTGGCCGCGCCTTTACTCAGTATATATTCTCCGATCTCATTGCACTTGCTGCCTGTTGGTAGAAACTGAAGGGCCCATGCTCTCGGAGCCCGAAGCGTAGGGAAATGTTGCTTTGTTGGTTTTCTACTAATGTGGCGCTAGTGCATTGGGTTGAAGATATTGATTTCATTCACTTAGTTGTGCACAGTAGGTATGGTCCACACATTTTTCTTTTGCATTTTGTTTGTGATTTATTGAAGTTTTATCAATTCGAGAGAGTGCCGACACGCGTTTCGACCATAAAACAGGTCTTCATCAAGGCTACCATGGTTAATCATTACATTGGTTATCATATTTTTGGAGAACACACCATTGTGGTGACATGTGCAATGTGATCAGTGATTTGGTGCATTGGGTGAATTTTCAATATGATTAATTTTCTTTGGTGTTATTACAGATACATAATGTGGTACTGGCCCATTTAAAGTATTCCGGATATAGGTATCCATATGATATAGTTTAACACATTGTTTGTAATTCAAACATTTTGAATGAGTTCAGGGATGTAATGCTCATTCATCAAAATTATATATAATAACAGACAAACACATATTGCCACGTATGTTCATGAAAGGGAGAGAGTGAAACACAAGGGAAGAGAAAGGTAGAAAATAATAAAATAGTGGGTTAGCTGGGTTCCGAGCAAGATTGCTGTAATTAAAAGGTCATGGATGGTTGTCAAGACGGGTTCATGTTCTCACCTGGGTTAGGGGTATCTTGGGAGGAAGGTTAGATGGAGGCATGTAGCCTTGAACTGTGATTCATTGTCTTGGCAGGGCTTCTAACCTTGAAAGAGGTTGTCCTTAGGTTTAAGCGCATCTGCGTGGAAAAGGGGAGAGTGGTTGAAGAATGGCCCTCCACTGCAGGGCCTCATCTGGAAAGGTCTGTATTACGTTATTGTTAAACATAGTGATCAATGGCTAAGTGGTACTGGCACGCAGGGCGCCAGGGACTGTGTCTATCGGAGGTTCTAGAGAAAGTTCAGTGATGTGTTGTGTGCACAGGGATTCTAGGTACCTAGTGGTATAAGTCATCTGTTGACAGCGGTGGTGAAACATGCTCAGCATTATGGTCTGGTGCTGTGGGTCGAGAAACCGGGTTGTATGTTGGCGTCATAGGTGCCAATAATATTGCATATGTCTTGAGGCTGCAGGGTGTCAGAGAGTTGGGCGCCATGCAGGAGGTTGCTAACTGTAATGGTAATAGCGTGATTCCTACTCCCATGTAGGAGATAAGCGCTGTCGTTGGCTTGATGGAAACCTAAGTATAGGGCGCGGATGCCCGGGGCCCCTCTATCAGTAAGGCTGATTACTGGTATTGAAGGGGTCCGTATTTGTTAGGGTCCAAAGTGTGCTTGGGTTAAGAAACGCAGACAATGTCAATACATTGGTGCTGTTGGGAGAGAAGAGTGGAATGCAGGGGGTCATAGCCGATTGTGGTGTATGGGCAGTCAGTATGCCTGGTACGTGATACGGGTTGCCACGGGCATGGTTAATCTAAATATTGTGGTACGCGGATGCTCTGGGTCCCCTCGGTGTTGAGGGTTGATCCTATTGGCACCGGAGGGGGTCCATGCCTGTAGAGACCAAGGTTAAACCCATATCCTAAGGGTGTAAGGCCATGGAAAGTCAGGGGAGGGGCAGGCGCCTACCTGTTGTGTTAACGAGTGATTACTCAGTGCTGGAAAACTTCCGCCTGTGTGTTCGGAAGGCTCTACCCAATCAGCCCTATAAGAGGGGCCCAATGATTGTATGAGTCATGTCATCATCGTTGGGACTACCTCCATGTAGTGACACCTGAGATCCAACCACAAAGCAGCAGTTCAGAGGGTCATCCTTCGAACAGGGTAGCAGGTTGAGTTCCACTGCAGCATCCTCAACATCTCTTCCTGTCACCAAAAGGGATACTCCTGTGGGGCAGAGGATTCCTCCAGTGACCTTGCAGGCCATATGCACCACTGTAGATCCAGACCTTTCAAAGGTGACTGTTTTGTGTGTGTACTGCGACTAAGTACTCTGCAGGGGTGAGTCATTCTGGAGTGGTTTCGAGGCTGACTACCTTGATGAGGCACACCGAACATCTTCCTCTCTACATCTGCCCTTTCTAATTCCTGTGGTTGGTGCCCCTTCCCTACCCTCCCTATCATTCCCTCCCTTATGTGTCGTGTTTAAAAAATCCCAAAAAATTCACAATGAAATGGTGCAGGCCACTGCGCAGTCCGCGAAGTCCACGGATAATGCAGTAGTCTGTGGACTTCAAAGGCATGCAGATGGTGGCAGCATGTAAACCATTGCATTCTTTTCCAGGAGAAAGTGATGGCTTGGGGGGGTTGTTCTTGGAAGTTTTGAAGTGGCCAACACCTACTGCACACATGCTTGCTATACTTCCGAGAATGGCTGCAAAGCATTTTGGATATTGAGCAAAGCAAAAGGTGATTGCCAGCATCAGTAAGATGGATGCCATTTCTGCAGAAAATGTTGGTGTTACGAAACGTAATGTTTTCATTATAGATGGACGACATACCAACATCATGCAAAAGTGCACAAACAGCCCTGTTCACATTGTGCCTGGCTTTCTCCATTTGCGGACCAAATGAGGTAGAGAGCAACCATATCGGTCTCTGGGCAATGCGAGAACAAATTATTCGAGAGTTTGGAAACATGTCCATGTCTTTCCCAAGTGCCTCCTTCATCACAAAAAGCAGAGCAATTCCAGTAACATGGCCTAAACTGTTCCCTACACAATGAACAATAATAGCTGGATGATGCTGCGTCACCAAAGTGGCACACAGAGGAAGCAAATCCAGCCACGTCATACCATGAACTCCGTACCAGTGCACATCCACATGAGGGAATCCAAGATGTGCAGCCACTCCCCAGTGCTCTGTATAGACCTGCAACCAATGTATCCACGAGTCCCCCAAAATCTACACACTCTGCCTCCTGAAAGACACAGCCATGGCCATCCGCACTCCTCTCAGCAAACAGACCCTGTGCCACAGTCTCTCCTTGCACACCACACCCAGGAAACCTTATTAACCATTCCCGTGGCCTCCACAGTCCCATTTCCATGCCTGCCATCCTCAAAAGGTCTGGATGTGGCACATGTAATTCGCGGACTACCAAAGTGTTCGCGGATAAATCGGCCAAATCAAGGGGGTGGGGAAATACATTTCAACCAGTCTAGGAGGTTTCCTCTCCAGTGGTGGCTCTGAAAAGAGCCTTTTTTTCAAAGGTGCTTGTAAACAAACACCTTTTATTTTGTATTTTTTGGGGGGGTTTTCTCTTCTTTCACTCTATACTGCCTTACATCAACCTCTGCATCCCTTAGATTCCAAAAGAAATCAGCATTTCCAAGAATGGACAACAAATGCCATCTGCAGTAAAATAGTGCACACTAAGGGCATCAATGTTGTCATTGGAGAAGACAGGCATCTCAACACGCCGCAAAACTATACCCATGCCTCAATTAACAATACACCATCCAACATTTTTCTGGGAATTGAACACATTGGGGTTGTTCCATTCTGCTCCTGGTAGCATTTCTGAAAAAAACACCTTTTGCACTAGGGAAAAGCAGCATTAGGTCATCCACCAAAAACCTCAATACAGGAATCAAACTTGGAGCACTGATGTAGGCCAAATTGCTCTCCTCCACAATGCACCACCAAAAGATCAGGACTACCAAAAATAGCCAAATTTCTGCAAACAGCAAGCAGTGCCTGCAAATTGCGGCCAGGCACACTGCACCATAAAGTCTAAAGGCCTGGAAAACCAAGATCTGCAGAAACCCCTCTTGCCTTTGCATACCTCTCCAGATCACATAGAAAGGAATCTCCCACCAACCATACAATAACACCTGCCATCTTCAGTGCACAACCAACACAGCAATGAAAAAAGTATTACCCTCCCTTCCTTTAAAGCACACCCTTAACACCTGATTGGCTAATCCCCACAGTCCCATTTCCATGCCAGGCATGCTGAGAAACCTGGATTTAGCATGTGTGATCCGCCAACTAAAGTGGTGTTTACGGATCTCATAACGCAGGGCGGCCCTCTTCCCTTTGCCCTTTACACTTTGCAACACTCTCATTGGCTACTGGTAAGCAGTCCCACAACCATCCACCATTCACATCCAAGATCTCTACATTTAACTCTATCAACTCAGTACAACACTGCAGATGTACTGTTCAACACTCAGAGCACTGGTCTCCTATGATTCCCAAGCACCTGCATCCAAAAGTACTGTAGAACTCTCCAAGATTTCTACTTCCAGATTCATCCACATCTACATCCATCAACACAAACTACAGGTATGCATATGTTTTATAATGCACACAGAAAATGAAAACTGCATGTATGTTACCAAAGCATAGCAAGTTCATAGATTGCTTGCATTGAACAGGGTGCCTGACACTTGCCCTGCATAAACTACTCAATGATCATACTGTCATTTGTACCATCTCCTCATATCAACTGACAGTTACTTACAATGTTGTTTGCTTTCACAGTGTTCTTGTACTGCCCACTAGCATTACAGCTGCAAACCACACATTTCAATTTCAGCACCAATTCCTGCAATTTTTTTTTTAATAAAAAAAATACATTGGGGACATTTGCAAAGCACATTCAAGTGCCATATCCTATGTGAAATAGCCAGAATACACAAAAAAAGGGAAACTGCATGTATGTTAGGAAAGCATGGCATTTGCATGCTTTGCACAATTGACAAAATTCACCATTGGAAGGAAAGCAAAGAAATGCATGTCTGTACATTTGGGTAAATAAATGAAACAACAGAAAAGAACTTCTGCACTCATGTAGCACGCATCTATGTGTGAGAAACATAACAAAATTCCACACACAGTAACATTTTCCTTTCCAATCTCTACAGCTTTCTTCCCTTTTTCTCACTCTACTATGACTTCCACTAATCCATTTCCAAAACAAATAGTGCAAAAACATCTCACACACTTCAAAACTGCAGCCCCATAGGGCACAGTATTCACTGCAGCACTGGCACCCATTCCAACAATGCTAATACTCCCATGTCCTTACTTGTATGCAGTGCTGTACAATTGCAAACACACAGTGACTCTTCCTGCCAACAAATCCTCCTACAATCTAAAACAATGTGTTCTCCTACTGCTATTACTGTACCTTTAACACACATACCCACTAACTTCCTTCTTTTCCAATTGCAGTGAAGAACCAGCTGCTAAAATCCAGTGACATCTCTGCTGGAAGATAAAACCCAAAAGAAACCTACTCTTCACATCCAACAAAGTAAGTACAGCCCTGTTGTAGTGTTCTGCCTGTTACTGAAACAGTGCAGTGTTGTTGTATTGTAGCCTAGGCAATTTAAGTCAACCCGACAACACTCGCTTCACCCGTACTCGTTGCACCTTGCCAGGTCCACTGTTTCTATTGTCATCAGAACACCAGTATGTTAATACTCACTAGTTTTTATAAAAACATTGTTGTGTCCTTACTTCTTCAAGCAAATTACACTGTCATACACACTGAAGCAAACCTTTCACACAGGAACACACACACATACCAGTACAACCTTCCCAACCAAAAGGAACAGCCTTTGCACAATCACACTCCTCTATGTATATCTACCCTCATATTCAGAAACTCATGCACAGTACACACAAAAACATTGCACAACTTCCAAACCCACACTTTCCTTTTTCTTCCAACAGGCACAAGACAATGCCTACCAAAGAGCAACTCTGTAGAAAATAACGCAGAAATAGAGCAGATAAAACCCAAACCATGCAAAATGGCTATCCACCTCTAGCAGACCTTTTACCAAAAGTTCAAACAAAGCAACTAATACAGTCACTGAGCAAAACAGAACCAGATAGTAGGGAAAAAAGTGTGATTATTCTTCCAAAATCTAAAACTAAAACTAAATGTATTAAGTAGAATGCAACTACCAGTAGTGCTAACACCACATCTACCAATGTTAATATAGCCACAAGTAAGCATTCCAAAAAAATAATTTTACAAAAAATGTTCCACCATAGAATCTTCAGAACCTTATAAAAACAGTGGAGAAACCACGCTCCACCCTTTAAACGTATTGCAGAAAACTGATCCTGGAAGCTCTCATAGACAGTGCAATGCTCCTCAAAAGGAAAATATTTATATTAATTTTAAACAGAATGAAACCACTAACAAAATTAATTAGTAAACTACAACAAGTACTTTGCAACATAGGCAATACCAACATAGATACCTTTGCAAACGTCTGTGCAGGTGAGTGGTTCACCAGCACAGAGCCATATTTCAATTAAGAGGCATACAAACAAGAGCAAACAAACTCAATTGCCATACATAGCAGTGGGCGAGGGTATGAAAAGGTAGACAGTACCATTATGCCAGAAGAAACACTGATTGTGAGAATATCTCCAACAAACTTACAATCAACTCGAAATTACACCAAACCAATCTGTCCCGTCTACAATCCTTCAAATCTTTCTGGCAGTTCCTCAATCAGTATGTGAAAGCCAAAGACAAATTAAAAATGTAAATATTACAAACCAAGCACTCCTGTGCAGTTCGTACACAGGACTACGAGGCCATTCATTGGCCTACATTTCTACCCTGCTTGCAAAAGCACCTTCCACCACTTCAAAATGTTAGCAACACACCATTCTACTGTACGAAATCTCGTTCAGAGACTGTACTATGCAAAAAGTCCTGCTTTAACACTGGAGCATTTAAATCACATTCTCCTACATGGTACAGCCAAAGAACTGCTGGAAGAAATAGACCACATACAAAGCAAATATTTTGAAAGTGAAGAGCACTTACAAAATCAAGTAACTTTAGAAGAGAGTAGCGACTTCCTTGCAGATGCCAACGTTCTATTACACACGTACAAAAAAGAAATAGCAACGTTTAAAAGCACATCTTCTGAAGTACCAAACCAAGTATGTGTGCATTGTTGCAGAACCTGTTTTACAAAACTGTAGATATAACGTACAAAATAGAAGTGAATGAGGAATCCCAATGGTTCCAATTAGCTCTCTATCTTATAGCAGAAAACAACTACACAATTACTAACCCCTCAATACTTTGCACATACTGCACTGGAAAACTTGACAATAACCAAATGCCTTCACAGGCTATCACTAATAACTTGAAATATTCCCACTGCCAAAACCACTCCAACAGCTTAATTTGTATGAGAGCATTGTAATCCAAACAGTGTACCCATTTCAAGAGATAATACGCCTTCATCCTCCTTCTGAATTACTGAAAGGTATTGTGGCAAAGTAGTTTATTTGCCATTAGATCTTAAAGAAAAGGTAGACACTCTGGGAGCGCAACAGCAAATAGATCAATCTTTGATTATTCTAGTGAATGGTGTACATACAAAAGACAAGAAAATGTGGCAGCAACTAGTACATTTAAACAAAGTTAGAGAAGTCCTGCAATGCACACTACAGAGAAATAAACATTGAGGAAAACCTGAGAGAAACTACCAAATTAATTCAGGATTCCTCATCAACTGGCCAATTTGAACTTCTAGATCCTACTACAGCCTCCAATATTTTACACCAGTAGACAATTCACCCACTGCACTCCAAAGACACCATAGAAAATGCACTAGAAACATATCAAAAGCGGCAAGCCAAAGGATCTCCAATCAACATATGGGAAAAAAGTGTAGAAGCACAAGCCTTTCCTCTACTCTTTCCTACTGGAAAAGGTGGAAGGTACAATGAGCATCAGAATACCGCTCTTTATGAATGTATTCTGAAGACCCCAGAAACAGACAAAACATTGAATACATATTCCACCTCCTCTTTGTAAGTGAACTAGCAACTCTATGTTATGGATTTGCACAAACATTGAAAATAGGTTCCAATTTTTCAAAGATGTCTACTACGCAGCTTCTTCAAACGGTGCAAGAGAAAGATTAAGTTTTACAGTCAAGTATTACAAATCTCTTGACAAGCATGAATGGTACGAAAGAATAGTGGTTCTGATGTCACACAGCTATACGATGTATGCTACACAACCTTCGCCTACCCACTTGGTGTGTCACTTTAAGTTGTGCAGAGTATGCCTGGGAAGACTTTCACGATTTCCTACGCATAACAAATGAAAACAAAGCAGGGATAGACATGAAAACACCAGGAGAACTCTGTTCTCTTGACCCTGTAAATGTGTCAAGGTACTTCCATCATCATTTTATTGTCAAGCTCCACTTCATCTGTAATAAAACAATTCCTCCCCTCAGAGAAGTACAAAACTTCTTTTGGAGAAAAGAATATAAATCCAGAATAGCACCACACATCCACGTGCTTTTGTGGATTAAAGATGCTCCTAAATTTGGTCAGGACAGTGATGCCACATTTTTGCAGTTCATTCACAAATATGTCACTTGTGAAATCTCTTCAGAAAGTGCACATAGTGATCTACAAGCACACATTTTGCGGTTTCAAATACACAAGTGTGGCAAGTATTGCCGGCACAAATATAAAAACAAAGACAAATACTACACCAAATGCTTCTTGATTTCCCTAGACCATTTTCAGCAAAAGGTCAAGTAAACAGCTTCATGTCTTCTGTTATACACAGTGTGAAAGGCAAATCGCCTAAGAACACATACTGCATAAAAAGAACCGAAGCATCAAAGTACATCAATGATTACAATGCAAGCATTGCCCTCCTATGGGATGGAAACATAAATGTGCAGTACATTGCAGACAATTCCACTGCACTTGCACGATATGTCACAGTCTACTTAACCAAAGCTGAGAAAACAGAGCTGAAAAACCTCTGAGATGACATATCATCTGATAAAACACTGTCACAAAAATTATACAGCTTTGGCATAAAAATGCTCTCCCATAGAGAATGTGGTTGCTACGAAGCTGCAGGCCATTTAACTGGCACTGCCTTGTATGGGAAATCTGAAAACAAAATCTGGCTAAGCCTTGGTCCTGCTGCATCCAGAAAAGAGTTCTCAAATCATACCAAGTCATAGAAACAATAGCCAAAAACAATCCCAACATCCACGTCATTTTGAGAAACAATCTATTGGACACATACTATACAAACATGAGTACTGCTTTGGAAACCATGGGCCTCATTACAAGTATGGTGGTAAGGCAACAATGGCGCCGGTATCGCTACCGGCACTGTTGCTACCGTACCGCCATGCTAGGAGTTCCGCACGTGGGTGCCCTTGCAGCCATCAGGTCTGACCTGGTGGCTGTAACGGCACCTATGAGCAGAACATGATGGTAGCACCAGTACCGTTATTAACAGTACCAGTGCTACCATCCTCCCCATTCCCATTGAGCCCTATGGGGCTCAAATGGGAATGGGGATGTACCAGGCCTGGCACCCGCAAAAGGGCAATTACCGGGTCCAGCTGGGCCAGAATAGCCCGGTAATTGACCATTCGTGGGTACAGGACCCGGATGCGAGTTTGGAGGTACATCCAACCTCGTAATGAGGCCCCATGTGTTGTGAGGGTAGCCTGGTTAAACTTACTAAACTCAGCCTGATTAATCACATGAAGCTATCATTAAAAACTCCTCAACATAGAGAACTTTACTACATGTCCCTACAGCAACTTTTTAAACCATAGAGAAAAGAAGAAGATTTATTGGACACCCATGCCTCCAATGAAGATGCTTTCAATGGAAGTGAAAGCACTATAACAGATACAAACATTAAACAGTACAAAAACATGTTGGATAATGAACGCCAAGAAGAATAAGAACCTCAAACACAACTAAATGTAGACACTCCTGAGAGCAGTCAACCTTCTCTTGCAGGAAGCCAAGACCCACTTGGACAGCCACTCATAGTAAATGAGGCAGAATTAGCCATGACTGAAACAGAAAACACCATGGCCCTCATTACGACCCTGGCGGAAATTGAAAAACGATGGCGGAAATGCAATACCGCCATCGAATACCGCTCGGTGCGACTATGACCCGTCACCGTAAAGAACGATGCCATTAGCGACACCGTAGTGAACGCCAACGCTAACTGCACCAAGTACGCGCACGCGCGCCATGCAAAACCGTAATTACCACCATGGCGCAACGGTACGCGAATTCTGACCCCAGCGGACATTTACTTAACGCCATCAAGCAAGGCGGAAAGTACCATTCCGCCATGGTGAGAATTACGGCATCGTGAACCAACCGTAAATGGCCCTACTGAGTGCCTGTACACCACTCCCTGGCCACATTGCACAACTCCTCGTAGGTGCAATGAAGTCACACAATGCAACCAGTGAAATGCACAAGTCACCCATGCATGCCAACGAACAAATGAATGTAGGGGCTCCAAGTGCCTTCTGAGTGGCCATCCATATTTGGCATGTCACCATTGCCGTACTGATGCAGCACAGGCATGTGAAGGTTCAAGTACAGCAAAATGAACTGAAAGATGAGACAAAACAACAACAGGCCCCCATCGCCTGACACCAGTGTAAGGCAACATTCAAAGTAGTATCCCGAGGCAGACTGCACCAGCCCTGTACACATGCCAGTAAACAAACCAACCATCAGCACAAGCATGTACCACACAAGTTGGCAGAGTGACTGAGCAGCCAGGCTCATCTCAAGAGGGGCCAATGGGAGCTGCAGGGCACAGATGGCACGAATACAGAAGCTATTCCAATGGACATGACCTCAGTCTCCCTCCAAGAAACGCACGCAAACACAGGCACCTGTGACCAGCCATATTCTGATAATCACGTCATTCCACCAATCCACCTGGCTGACCGGCATCTGTTACACAAAAGCTAATCCCCCGCCCCTAAGCATGACATCATTAAAACAGTCATAATGGCAGCCCCATCCCTGACCTTAGTGGGCTTCGTAGGCAAACGCGGCCAGTACAGTACCACGCAACTATACTCAGAAGCCGGAACCCAATGCAGATCTACTCACAATACATCGCTCCACAAATAGGAATATGCTACATTACTTGCAAAGAATAACGCTACACGGTTAACATCAGAATAAAATGTTAATGCACATCAAATTCACCAAGCCCATACAGCTATCAGGTCATAAACCCCAAAATATCTACATTACTGTGGGCTGCATCCGCAATAAATGACCAGCTACTCCTTGTGTGACGCCCTGTTCCTTCATGGTACACAGGGGCTACATTCACGTTCAAAAAGGCAACATGGAAGCGCCTAGAACCGCAGGGCCGTCCCATTAGGTAGGCACTAGTCCAGCTGAAAGGTAGATATGTTGCTCCTAGCCACTAGTACTGCGTAAGGGCATGTGGCCCATTGGCGATCGTCCCATAAGATCGTAATGGTGCTCCACTGATTAACTCGAAGCAGCAGGTGTCGGGAGTAAAAGCCATCTGCAGGAGTGGCATACAGATGGCAGCGGCAAAAGGGGAGGAGATACCTGTCACCCAAATGAAATGAAAAAGAATAGTATGGCCATCAGAACTTCATTAGTATTACTCACTTCAATGATCACACTAAATCTACAGCCATATGCATGCTAGCCCACTCAAAAGGATTATTTCCACCCAAAAATCACTTGCCAATCATAACAATATAAATCGAGGTGAAAACACTATTACAAACGAGTGTTTGTGTGCATGCGTCTGTTAAAACAGAATCCATTAGATGGGATTAGTAACGTGCATAGACACAAGTGTCGGAAGGCGCGTCGAGACTGGGAGGGTTCAACAAGGGCAGATAGACGATGGTCCCACTATGGCAGCTCTGCATCACATAGCGCAGGGGAAGGGGATAGATTCCAATAAGCCATGTACAAGGCAAACTCTCAATTAAATCATCTGTCCATGCATCCATACATCATTCCCTCATCCCGGTATTAAAACGCCTGATTATTTACTCACATAACATTTGAAATCTCCATTGAGTCTGTGCGTAATGCAGCCTGCAAAATCCACTGTGCTCCAGGCCGGAACAATAGTGTTGTGAAGTAACATGTATTTGGGAACGTCCTGCCTTATCGTCCACTACGCTATTGCGCATCCCATACTATTCATATCAATCATTGCATTCTCGCCATGGCCCCTGTCCCAAGGACATTAAACAATAGAACGTTATATTTGCAGTCAGACCTGTGGGCGTCTCCTCGCCGCTAGCTGAAAACCGAAAGCGCTGTCCTTCGAATTCCTCATTTGCAACATCACGTCGAAAAGGCATCTGTGACCGCTTGAAATCACAAATTCATCCATGTAGTGCGGCAGTGTGTGAAAATGGCAACTGGCTTCACTCACAAATGGGACGCCCCGCCCGTCGGTGAACCTCGGTACAGTGCTCGCCCAAAGGGGATTGCAGCTGGCACAGGTGGAATGAATCACCACAGGTGGAGGCTATACAGCCTGAAAACACATAAAATGCACACCCAACCCCCTCCCACAACCACACCCACCCCAAAATGCTACCGGCAGGACTAGCGATGTTGGGCCTGGGGGACCTGATAGCACTGCAAGTACTCCAACTCCAAGAAGAAGACGAACACCAACTACTACAACAACCGGCCGCACAGAGGAGACGCAGGAGGAGGAGGAGGGCAAGGCAGGGCCAGCAAGGCCCACCAGCACAGCCACTACCACCACGCAGGCAGCCCGCAATCCCACGCCTCCGAGCACATCCGTTCAACCTCACTGCTGAGCAGATCCACACCCTCTACCGTTTGGACCGGGACACCATAATCTCCATTGTGGACATGACACACGCTGACCTTGTCAGCATGATAGATAGCCCAACCGCCATCCCACCCCTACTGAAGGTGGTGTCTGTACTCCACTTCCTGGCCACAGGCACCTACCAGCACACAGTCGGACAGTTGCATGGCATTTCACAGCCACTGTTCTCACGGACACTATTGCAAGTGCTCGATGCCCTCCTGAAGCACGCAGACGACTACATCTCATTACCACGCTCGGAGCTGGAGATTACAAACACAAAAGTGGGATTCCATGCACTTGCCGGCATACCGGGTTGCATTGGTGCCATCGACTGCACCCATGTGGAATTGGTTGTCCCACATGCCATGGAGGTCCAGTACCGCAACCGGAAACAATATCATTCTCTTAATGTACAAATGGTGTGTGACTCCAACAGGATCTTTACACATTGTTGTGCCCGATTTCCTGGATCAACCCATGATTCTATGGTCTTGAGGAACTCTACAATACCACGCTATATGGAGCGACACGCAGGGAACAGATCCTGGCTACTCGGTGAGTCTCAATCCATGCATGATAATGTGGGGTATGTGATGCGGCAATGACCTGGCAGGAAGGGGGGGGGGATGCGTACGTAGCAATGTCATCCCACAAACATCCTTTCTTGTCCACATACAGGTGATGCCGGGTATCCACTGAAGAGATGGCTCCTTACACCACTCCGGAACCCACAGGACCAGCATGAGGAGGACTACAACCATGCCCACTCACGTACCCGTGTAGTCATAGAACAGGCATTCGGCCTACTGAAGGCTCGTTTCCGCTGCCTCAGCAGGTCTGGCGGGGCACTCCTGTACCGCCATGAGAAGGTTGCAAAGATAGTCATGGCATGTGTCATGCTACACAACATGTGCGTACGTAGAAATGTGCCCATGCCCCCTTTCGCAGAATTGCTAGCACCTGAAGATGGTCATGATGAGGCTGGGGATGTGGCAGCACCTCAAGGAGTCCGCGAGGCACAGGAGGCCCGTGAAATTCATCAGAATATCATAGATTCATGCTTCTAGCACTCACGCCTGGTGGCTGATGCATGGACACGGGACTTGTGGCACTGTGTGTGTCGGGAACATGCACAATGTGGACTGTACGCCTATAAAGGCCTCGTACACAAGGAACAATGTCCACACATCTCATTGGATGATTATGTAATGTTTATAGCATATGTGAAATTATGTTACACACCCCATCGATCCGCAACCCAAGAAAGCCCAACACCCCCCCTCCACCCTCCTACCTCCCCCCCGAACACCAGTGTCCAAAGATGCTCATTGTCAGTGGGCAGACGCTATTGCAAGCCCCCTCTCCGAGTATCAGGGGCACCCCTGCCTGTGGAGTGCAGGTTCCTCCCAGATCTACGTTGGGGGCTGCCCTGGACGGAACTTGCAACGGATGATGTCTCTGCCTGCTCACGCCCATGCATGTCCCTAAGGGTTTGTGAGAGCTCAGTGAGCACACGGCGCACAGCGGCAAGTTCACCACATACGTCTTTGGACGTCGCATGCAGTTCCCCCCTCAGGCTCTCGGTGCTTCTCTCCATTTGTACCCTTAGTGTCTCTGTACTTCGCTCCATTTGTGCCCTAAGTGTCTCAGTAGATGTTTCTATGGCTGCCTTAGATGCCCCACATTCATCAGCATGCTCCTTGAGGAGCGTGGCCAGTTGCTGCTGTTGCACGATCACCTGGTCGAGGGACTGTTGCCTCTGCTGGGCCATGGCCATTAGCGGTGGTGTCACAGAGGGGCTGATCAACTCATGTTGCCTTGCCACAGGGCTTGTGGGGGATGGCCAGTCGTCGTCTTGTGGGTGCCCCTGCGTGGTATCCTCATGGTGTACGGGATGAAACAAACAGGGGGATTGTGACAGGTCATGGATGGGTCCTACATCGACAGCACCGTTGTCTGTGTCGGAGCATGCTGGCATTAATGCAGTGTCACCTATGGTGCTGCTGCCATCAGAAGCAGTGCCTTCTGTGGCATCCATTGGGGGGACCTGTGGTGCTGCTGGTGTTGGCATGCTGGCTGCTGGGGTGCCTGTTGAAGTCCCCTCCTGTGTTCTGCCACTTGATTTGTGCTGCTGCCGTTTCTTGATCCGTGCAGCTGAGGTGGAGGGTCTTTGGCCGTTGGTCTTGGCCCTCTTTGCAGGTGTGCTGGTAGGGGTGTCCTGCAGCTCGTCGTTTGACTCGGACCCTGTGGTGGAGTAAAGGAGGGCGAGCGTTATTCATGGGTCTGTGGAAATTGGAATGGCAATGTGTCACATGCATTGGGGTGGTACCTGAGGGTGATTTGGGTCAGGGCCTTGGAGGTGGTTTCATTTCTGTGTGGATTGAGGATGCAGTTGTTTTGCAGCCTGCAGTTAGGGTGTGCATGCTGCACGTGTAGAGGGTGTTTTTAGGATTTTCAATTATTTATGTTTTTTATGTGACTTTTAAAGTGCGCTATCAGGCCTATGTATGTGGACGTTCTCCTGGACATGTGTTTCTGTTGCACTATGTGGACACATGGTACTTCACATGATTGGACATTGTGGATTTAGCATTGTTTTATTTGGCCCACCTACCTGATTCTTCGGATGTCTGCACTCCTTTCTCCATCCCTCCGACTCCCTCTATACTCTCCATTCCAATGGTGGAGGCACAGATTTCTTCCCAGGGGGTCAACTTGATAGGTGATTCCGATCCTCCCCCGGTAGCTGTGGCAATGTTACGGTTGGCTGATAGTATGCTCCGTACGCGTATCCGCAAGTCGTCCCATCGCTTTCTGCATTGCTGTGGGTTGCGGGGTGCGGTCCCCACCGCACTTACCCGCTGTGCCACCAGGGCCCATATGGCCTTCTTGTTCGCAAGTGCCGTCCTGGTCATTTGCGTCGAGAAGACGACGCCAGCATTCTCCTGGAGGGTCTCACGCCAGCATTCTCCTGGAGGGTCTCTGTGAGCACGGTGAGTTCCTCATGGGAGAAGTGGACCTGCCGCTTGCGGTCGCACGCTTTTTTGGCAACTTTTCCCATTTTGTTTGTTTTAACTAGGGTGGCTAACGGGTTGGGATGTGTCTCAGGGTCGGATTTTTAATGGTTGTGTTGGGATTCTGATTTTATGGGTGTACGGCGTGCTGTTTCCCGTTCCGGCCCCATGTTTTTACTTCCGTTTCCGTATATTTACGGTCACCGTATTTTGCGATTAGCGCTCAGTACGGTGACCGCTATGATGGGTGGCGGAATTGCACCTAGGGCGCCGTACGACGGCGGTGAGGGGCGTTTTGGGGAGATTTCCGCCATCGCGGACTTTGCACTTCCGCCATGGCGTAATGCTCGTGCCCGATGGGTCAGAATTAGCCGCACTTTACTCCATCGTGCAATGGCGGAAACGCTATTTACGCTATGGCGGTCGGGTCAGTTACTTTCCGCCAAGGTCGTAATGAGGGCCCATGTGTCAGTATGGGCAATCTGAAGAAAACTTTGCTCTACTGAAATCACAACTGAACAATTGAGCAGCGTAGCATTTACCTAGAAGTAACTGAAGAAATTGAACATGGTGTGCAGCACGAAACTAAAACTTGTACCTGTCAAAACTACAAACCTGTACTCCTTTATGTAAGTGGTCAATCTGGTTCAGGCAAAACATTCTTAATAAAAATCATCAGCAAGTTCCTACAACTATTGACAAACAACATTGCGATGCTTTCAGATGTCTGAGGATGTCAATGACTTCTGATTCAGAGATGTCTTTAAAGGTGAATTTGGGGCTGTTGATATTTTTGTTGATGTGCCGGGTCTGTATAGGCTGTTTCTGGTTCAGTAAGGTGCTGTAATGGTCTCGGATTTTGTTTTGAAGGTCTATTTTATTGAGCATGGCAGCTTGAATGCTATTGCACCAAGCTTCAAGTTTAACAATCAGTGGAGATGGTAGGATCTGTAAGTTGATTAAAGATGGAAAAGAGTTCTTTGGATTGAGAGTTGGCTTCTGATATTCGGCCATTATATGCTTCAGATTTGGCATTGAATATGGCGTCTTTGTATTTTTTGGCCGTAACTTTAGAATTGTCTTTAATGGTGTCACAAGGGGTTGCCTGCCAATTTTTGAGCACCAAGTGCTTGTTATTGCGTAGGGTAGGGTTTGCAGGTATTCTGTGAACCAGGAATTAGAGTGGAAGGACTTTTGTCTTTCTTATCTTCAAGAGGGGCAATGATATTGATTGCGTGGTTAATGGTGTCCTTAAATATATCCGCTAGGATGTTGGGGTCCTGTGAGAATGGAGGTGCTAGACAAGGTATATCAAGAAAGGGTCAGAGGTTATCCGCCGTTAACTTTTTAGAACTTCTGACTTGGGTAGCTGGTGCATGAGTATTGTTTTTAGTTCTTGGGGCTATAGGGATGGTGAATTGTATACAGCTATGGTCTGTCCAAAGGTAGACCATGTTGGATGTGATGCTGGCGTCACAATTGTGGTCGACCAGCCAGTCCAAGGTGCGACTTTTGGAGTTGGTCGGGGTCATACTTTTTTGGGAGAAGCCTAGGTCTGTGAGGTCCTTGGAGAATGAGTTAGCGGCTTTATCACTGGGGTCTTTGAAAACTAAGTTGAGGTCACCAAGGAGTAGGGTTTTGGTGTTTATTTTTTATATTTTATACTGAGTAGGTAGGTGATGTGTCCTTGGAAGTCTGCTGGGAGTCCCGGGGGCCAGTAGATATGATGAATATTAATGGTGCTTTTAGGTGAGAGTTTAATTTGGCTGATATGATATCTACATTTCCCTCCCAAAGGTGGGTTATAGGCCTAAGATGTAGGGCATTTTTGAAGATTGTAGCTACCCCCCCACCCCTATTTTATCCTGTCTGAGGATAGAATAATCTGCGGGTAGAGCTAAGGTTATGTTCTGCCTGAGGCCTTGTGGAGCTATGTTTCAGTAATGGCTAATATATCTAAGTTCTGGCTTGAGATGAGGTTGTTGATTTCAAGAACGTGGGCGGTAAGAGAACGGACATTGAGCAGGGTGCATCTGAAATGCGGTGCATAGTTAATATTGTTTGGTTGTGCCTGTTTGCCTACTTTGAGTCTAGAATTATGTGACTTGGTAGGGTTGAGAGTGGGCTTAGTTTTGGAAGGCAACATGGTGCTGGAGTCGAAGGTGTGCAGACCCTGGTGTAAATGTTACATTTAGCAGGGGTGCAAGTTGTTAGTCTGAGGTTCCTGTGTGTTACATATGTAGGAAGGGCGGTGGTGAGCATCGGTAGAGTGCGTGTTCTGCGTCTGTTGAGTCTAGAGTGGCAATTAGGTACATGCGCGAGTTCATGTGTAGTGTAGTGAGCTAGTAAATCAGGCCTGTACGAGTCAGTCATAGTGTGATTGGATAGGCTGGCGGTGTCTGGCCAGCTGAAGGCATGCAATCTGGCATAGAGAAGTATAGTGTTCAGGATGAGAACTGCGCCTAGCGTGCTACAGTGTAGGAGTGTGTTGCACATATTGAACAGAGGGGTAGAGTAGAGCTCCCAGTTCAGCTAGTGCATAACATGATTTGTCAAGGACAGATAGGCTGTATTGAGCAAGATTGGCTGAGACAAGGACGACTAGTTCAGAGTAATGTTATTAGTGGCAGATAAGCTGTCTCAGCACACAGTTGGCAGTAGGCTATTTCAAAACACGTTTAAACAGTGGGATGGCTATTTCGGCACACAATTGGCAGTAGGCTATTTCAAAACATGTTTAAACAGTGAGGGTAGGCTATTTCAGCACACAGTTGGCAGTAGGCTATTTCAAAAACACGTTTAAACAGTGTGGAGAGTGTCAATCGGTAATGCAATCATGTGCAATAAATGGGTACAATCAACGTGATATGCTATTGTGTGCAAAAGGTCCGCTCAGATACAATAATGTGACCAGCAGGCGTGAATAGTTTTTGGTTGAGTTGGTAAGTCCAATGTTACAAGCAGATTTGCAACCGAATGTACTTAGACTCAATTGATAGCATGAATATGGCAGCTAGTGTGACTGTATGGTAAGTATGCAGTCATTAACCATTAGAAGGACACTAGGTGAACCACTCCTCTCCAGCTACGCTGCTGAGTGTCTCCGGGTTAGCAGTGCGGGATGAATACAGCCCATATAGACAGCCAGGAGGCTGTTGAAGAGGGTGTAGCGAAGGTGTGTTTTGCTGTGTGAGTTAAGGAAGTACACACATGTTTATTGCCAACGTTGTCGGAGGTGTATATGCATCATAGGTAATCAAAGTAAGGGTGGATTAGACAGTTACACTTGTGACTAATGTCGATATAGACCTGGAGGGCTCCCAATGAACAATGAATCGTAGAGTAGAACAGACTATGTGCACTCTACACACCCTGTCTCAAAATGTACCCTGTTCCTCAAAAAGGCAAACTTTGTAAAAGAAAACTAGTGCAAACACAACGTATATATGATCTCCCAACAGTACCACCAAAGAAATTGAAAGCAGCTGGTACTCCATCAAATACCACAACCACGGAAGGATGTACTGAAAAGGCAAATGCATACCTAACTGCACAAACAAAGAGAACTACCTCTTCAAATAAAGCATGTGGACTTCCATCAAATGACTCAGACACAGAACTGTCTTGTGCATTCACATTTTCCAACACAACTGGTGTAGATTGCTGTGCAAATGTAGCAATCAATGTTCTATTCTAATTGGCACCAATTGTTGAAAACATTTACTTAAATGGCGCAGACCAGTTCTATTTGCAAATGCTACTCCTTCATAGAAATGCAACAAACAATCCTGACAACACTTACAGTGTCTATTGAATAAGGCAGGAATTGGACCACAGTGTAGGAATGGTGAGATTCACTATAAACACACAAGAAGATCCACAAAAAATTCTAATGCACTTACTGCAAGTACTGGAAAGCAAAAACATACCTATAAATGAAATCTTCCAGATTTCATACATGTGGAAACACATGCACTCTCTGCAGCCATGTGAGGCAGAAACAAGTCTCTAACAAGTGCTTTGTGTATTTATCTATACCTAACTGTGAATCCATTTAATTTCAACAGTTGGTACAAAATGCAAACCATGGCATATTATGTACTACTTGAAATTCGGACAATCGCTCCACCTTACAGATCCAATCACATAGCCAATACGTAATAATAATGCTAATTACGGAAGACATCCTGAGGGTAATCGCAAGTCTAAAATCATCTAGAGCTCCGGGCCCCGACGGCTTGTCTAACATGGATCTGGAACAGCATCCTAAAGCCTGGGCTGGAACGATCAGAGAGCTGTTTGATCAATGTATTAAACGAAAACAGATTCCGAAGACTTGGACTGAGGCAGTCCTTGTGCCCATCTTTAAAAATGGTACCAGAAACAATCCGACTAACTACAGACCAATAGTCTTACTTGACATAATCGGAAAAATGTTCGCTTCACTGTTACTCAAGCATTTCAAAGAGTGGGCCAATAACTCACCGGCCTCAGACATCTTTCAAACAGGCTTTCAAAAGGGCGCGAGAACAGCAATAAACCTTCTGATTCTCAACACTATCAAGGCTAAAGTGAAGGGAGGAACGCCAAATGTCCATATGGCCATGATTGACTTATCGCAGGCCTTTGACACAGTGGACCGATGCAAACTATGGTCCAAATTAACAAATTGGGAATGTCCAGGGTCGATCCTCGAACCCAATTATGACCCTGCACACAAAGACATCTTTGTGAGTCCGGCTAAACCAACAAGGAATCTTATCGGACAAGATCGACACAGAAAGAGGAGTCAAATGTCATGATCTCTGCTTCCAAAAGGTCAGGGTTTTCCCAACTCCCTTGGAAGCAGATCCATAACCCAGGTTCCGAGTGCCAACCAGTCCCAATTGGGACCTTTTGGACCCAGTCCTGGCGCCAGTGGCACCAGGCTCATAAATATGCCCAGTCCCAGCGCTGGAAGCGCCGGGCTCATAATGCTTGGGTGGACTTACCTGCAGCAGACCATGCTGCTTACTTGCCTGCCAGTTGAGCCTCTGATCCTCTTCTGTTTGGAACTACTTTTCCTGTTGGGTGGGGCAGGAGCCACTCCCTAGGTTCAGAACACTGGAACTCTTCTGGAAAGCAGGAACTCTTTTCTTACCTAGGCGTGGCTGTGGAAGGAGACACCTAAGCACTACAGGAGGCTATTTAAACCACACCCGATGGATGAATCTAGCTTTGCGTTATTCTGCATCCTCTGCAGCAGAACGCTCATCGTGTCTTCTGCATCTGATCCTGGGCCTAAGGAAAAAGGCTTACCATCCTGAATCCAGTCTTCAGCAACACCTATAAAGACAAGAAAGAACAGGTTAGCATTACGGTCTTCAGTGACAGCTCTTCACTAACCTGGTCCATCGGCTGTCACCAACGCCTCGCGCTGCATTCCGACATCTGCAAGACAAAGGCTTACCTACTCTTCGTGCGCTCCGGAGGTCTTCACACTGCATTCCGGCATCTGAAAGAAAAAAGCTTACCAACTCTTCGCACGCTCCGGAGGCCTTCGGCGCTGCATCCCGCATCTGAAAGACAAAACAAGGTGCGTTTAAAGACATTGGGGAACTTTAATACTCACGTGCCATTACTCCTTTCCACATCTAACCCAGTGGGTATTCCGGCACCCTGCAGCCGCTCCGAACTTGTACCTGCAAAATAAAAAGACAGTTAGAGCGCATCGTGAAGCAGGCAACAAGCGCTTACTTACGTGCTTCCAGGCGCTTCTATTCATCACACGGGCTCCATCTTCAACTCACTTCAGCCCGTCATCCACCATCGCCGGAACCCTGCAAAACAAGAGACATCATTACTAAAGACTTTAAAGACATTAGAAGTACTCGAAACTTACCGTTCGTGCAGTAAACGACGGACAGCAGTCCTCTGAAGTCAAGAGGCCTGCTCCCCTTATCCAGTGAAGAAACTGGTTACAGCACCCTGCCCCGAGGCAGATGGAGAGCACGGCGTTCACTTACCTAAGACATCTTACCCTTCGAGTCAGACATACAGTGCACCGAGGTCCAGCCCAAAGAGCCAGCCGTGTGGTACACATCACCTTTGAAGATACGGTATACGCCCAGTCAAGACCGGCGCCTCTACGGGAATCAGGTGAGCGTTACAGAACGCAAAGCCTACCACAAAACTCTCGTCCAGGCGCTATGGAAACCTCGGATACCGACCAACTAGCCCAGTTACTTGGGGAACTAAGGGCAGAAGTGCATGCAGCCCGTCAGGAAACGAACGCTCTAAGAAGGGAACTGATTATTTCCAAGGAGCGAACAGATGATCTCGCTAGACAATTGCTACAGTCACAAGCCGGACAGACCCCGTTACCCGCATCTGGGGGAAATCTTCCTTCTACATCCTCTATGAATCCAGTGCAGATCAACCTACCTGGGAATGTACCTCTGGCTCCGCCCGAACGATTTTCTGGTGACCCAAAGAGGTTTGCAGTATTTATCAATCAGTGCCGGTTGCATTTCTTATGCCGGCCAGCAGCCTTTCCAACTGATCAAGCTAAAGTAGCTTTCGTGCTTTCGTACCTTAGTGGCAATGCGGCAGACTGGTCGATCCCTTTAGTAAATCAAGATGATCCGGTCCTCCATGATTTTCAAGCTTTTCAGCTCAGTATGGAAAAACTGTTCACAAGACATTCACAGGGGCAGGCCTTGGACAATGAGCTTCTTTCGTTGCGACAAGGTAATCAAGACCTTTTGGCTTATATTGCGTCTTTCAACAGACTGATAGTGGAAACTCAATGGCCTGAGGATAAAAGGATTACGCTGTTTTATAGAGGTCTACGTGGAGAGCTCAAAGATGTGTTAGCCCAAGTAGTGAATCCCCCACAAGATTGTTCGGACTATATAGACTTAGTCGTTCAAATAGATCACAGACTGCAGAACAGGAAGGCCGATCGTTCCAAGTTTGATGCTCGAGTATTTTCCAAACCGCCAACTCCTTCCAAAGGAGTAGACTCCGGGGAACCCATGCAAATAGGGGGTCTGAAAGGTCCTCTAACACAAAAGGAGCGGGAAAGGAGAAAACAGTTGCAATTATGCCTCTATTGCGGAAACTCAGGGCACTTTCTTCGAGACTGTCCGGTGAAACCTGCCAAGAAGGCAGTAGGAGCTGCAGTTACCAAAGTTACAAACTCTGAGCAGGGAAACAACCTCGCCCGACAAGAATAGAGGTCCTCTTGCCGAGCTTGAAAACCAGTTCCGTGACCTCGCATTTCGTGATACCTATGGTTCTCATTAGCCCTGATAATCCGGATCGATTACATGCAATTGAAGCTTACGTCGACAGCGGTGCCATCGGCAACTATGTGGATCATGAAATGGTTTTGAGGATGAATCTAACTCTTTGTCCCAAGGCTGTAAAGGACGTCATTACTACGGTGGATGGTACGGAGATAGCCTCCGGGCCAGTAACGCATACCACTCAAGAAGTGACGCTAGTAAGTCAAGATGGACACCATGAGAAGATCGTGTTCGATGTGATCAAGGCCCCTCAGTTTAAGATTATTCTAGGAATACCTTGGTTAGAGAAACACAATCCTCTGATTGATTGGCGAGCAAGAACGGTCCAGTTTCCAGAATGTGTCTCTACTTGTCACCCTCCACCTGGTGTTGCACTGGCAGCAATTTCTTCAGAGACTCCCCAGTTACCTCCCGAATACCTAGAATACCAAGATGTTTTCCGGAAGGATCAGGCTAACTCTCTACCTCCTCATAGGTCTTATGACTGCCAGATAGACCTGATACCTGGATCTACTCCTCCTTGTAGTAGAATTTATGCCCTCACCGAGCCTGAGAACCTTCACCTTCGACAATACCTGGATCAATACCTGGCAAATGGGTTTATTCGTCCTTCCAAGTCCCCTGCTTCTTCAGCTTTGTTCTTCGTTCCAAAAAAGGAAGGAGACCTCAGAACTTGTATAGATTATCGCTCCCTGAACCAGATCACCGTTAAGAATAGATATCCGTTACCTTTGATCCCTGAACTCCTGGACCAAGTCAGAAAAGCATGCATATATACAAAGCTGGATCTTAGAGGAGCTTACCACTTCGTGCGAGTAAAAGAGGGCGATGAATGGAAGACGGCCTTCCGCACCAAGTATGGGCTATTTGAATATCAGGTCATGCCCTTCGGACTTTGCAATGCCCCGGCCACCTTTCAATATTTTATGAACGATGTCCTCAGAGAGCTCATAGATGTGTGTGTTGTTGTTTACATTGACGACATCCTCGTTTATTCTTTATCGGAATCTGAACATCGGAAACACGTGAAAATGGTCCTCGAAAGATTGCGTCAACACAAACTTTTCGCTAAGTTGGAAAAATGTGTTTTCAACGTGACTGAAGTTGAATTCTTGGGATTCATATTATCACCTGGCGGAGTGCGTATGGATTCAAAGAAGGTCGATGCAGTTCTCAAATGGCCATCACCATCCTCCGTAAAAGGTGTGCAAAGAATGTTAGTCTTTGCTAACTTTTACCGCAGGTTTATCCCCGAATTCTCTCGAATAGTCCAGCCCATCGCTGCCTTGTTAAAGAAAAACAAACGTTTTGAATGGTCTACCGAGGCGGAACAAGCTTTCCAGGATTTAAAGACTAAATTTATCTCTGCACCAATCTTAAAACACCCTCGCCCCGAACTCCCCTACATCGTGGAAACTGATGCTTCAAGCCTTGCCATGGGGGCAGTTCTATCACAAAAGGACCCGATAACCAATCAGTTGCATCCCGTGGCATTTTGGTCCCGCAAATTCTCGCCTCCTGAAATCAATTACACGATTACTGACAAGGAACTTCTGGCTATCAAGTCTGCCTTTAAGGCTTGGCGGCATTATCTGCTGGGGGCCCGACACACCGTGACTGTGATTACGGATCACCGAAACCTGCAATATTTGAAAACCGCAAAAGCCCAATCCTCTAGACAACTCCGTTGGGCATTATTCTTTGCCGAGTTTGACTCAAAATTACCTATCGACCTGGTACAAAAAACGGTAAAGCTGATGCCCTTTCTCAGATGGGAGTGGAAGAACACTTGATCAACCCTAAACCTGTACCAATCATTCCCGAACAAAGAATTCTGGGTGTAATCGCCACACAATCCATAGAGGAAGTTAAGGATAAAGCCAGGCAACTTGTAACTCCAGCAGACATACAGAATTGGCATCTGCAGGGAAAGGACTTTGCAGTAAAGGACAACTTATTGTATTTCCAAGAACGATTATACCTACCCAGCACAGATTTACAGAAAAAAGTAATCTCTTGTTATCACGATTCTTTAATGGAAGGACATCCCGGTATAGCCAAGACCTCAGAAAAGATCAAGCGCTACTTCTGGTGGCCGTCTTGGAAAAAAGATATCAGAGACTTTATAATGTCCTGTGGAGTATGCGCCCAAAACAAGAGTCAAAAGGAAAGACCAGCAGGCCTCTTACGCCCTATTGACATCCCACCTCGCCCTTGGCATACGCTTTCTATGGACTTCATCACCGATCTACCTCCATGCTCCGGATACAATACGATTCTAGTAATCGTGGACTTATTCTCCAAGATGGCGCATTTCATTCCGCTCAAAGGCTTGCCAACAGCAGCAACTCTGGCCCGAGAGTTTCTCGAAAACATCGTCCGACTGCACGGTTTTCCTTCGGTTCTAATTTCGGATCGAGGTAGTCAATTTATTTCTCACTTTTGGCGAAGTTGCTGTCGGTCGGCTCAAATTGATGTGAGACTATCGACCAGTCACCACCCTCAGACCGACGGACAAACCGAGAGGACCAATCAAACTCTGGAACAGTATTTACGCTGCATGCTGCAACAAACTGAAAAAACTTGGAAAGACATCCTTTGGATAGCCGAATATGCCTACAATAACTCTGTCCATTCGGGAACTGGGAAAACCCCGTTTTTTCTTTTGTACGGCAGTCACCCTCGAACCTCGGAGTTGGATCCTCTCCAAGATCTTGAAACACCAGCAGTAGACTACCTGCATTCTACAATCACCCAAGCCTTTAAGGAAGCTGTTTCTCACCTTCAAAGGGCTAAAGATCAATACAAGAAAGGAGCAGATCAACATCGGAAGGAAGCCCCTCAATATCAAGTAGGGGATCAAGTCTGGTTATCCACCAAATATTTACCTCTAAAAGGGCCACGCACATTCAACCCAAGATACCTTGGTCCCTATTCCATCACTACCATAGTAAACCCAGTAGCGGTCAAGTTGGACTTGCCCCCGCACATGAAGATACATCCGGTCTTCCACGTCTCTCTATTAAAACCCGTGCAACCTCAAACCCGACTAACTAAATCTCCAAAACCTATCCTAGTTGATGGAGAACTCGAGTTTGAAGTCAAAAGCATTCTGGACTCCAAGATCTCCAAATCTAAACTATTTTACCTAATTGACTGGAAAGGCTACGGCCCCCAAGAGAGATCCTGGGAACCTGCTGAATATGTCCACGCTCCTCGCCTAATCAAAAGATTTCACCGAACATTTCCTGACAAGCCAAAACCCCCGGAGAAGCCCGGTTTGGGAGGGGCCTTGAGGGGGGTACTGTCATGATCTCTGCTTCCAAAAGGTCAGGGTTTTCCCAACTCCCTTGGAAGCAGATCCATAACCCAGGTTCCGAGTGCCAACCAGTCCCAATTGGGACCTTTTGGACCCAGTCCTGGCGCCAGTGGCACCAGGCTCATAAATATGCCCAGTCCCAGCGCTGGAAGCGCCGGGCTCATAATGCTTGGGTGGACTTACCTGCAGCAGACCATGCTGCTTACTTGCCTGCCAGTTGAGCCCCTGATCCTCTTCTGTTTGGAACTACTTTTCCTGTTGGGTGGGGCAGGAGCCACTCCCTAGGTTCAGAACACTGGAACTCTTCTGGAAAGCAGGAACTCTTTTCTTACCTAGGCGTGGCTGTGGAAGGAGACACCTAAGCACTACAGGAGGCTATTTAAACCACACCCGATGAATGAATCTTGCTTTGCGTTATTCTGCATCCTCTGCAGCAGAACGCTCATCGAGTCTTCTGCATCTGATCCTGGGCCTAAGGAAAAAGGCTTACCATCCTGAATCCAGTCTTCAGCAACACCTATAAAGACAAGAAAGAACAGGTTAGCATTACGGTCTTCAGTGACAGCTCTTCACTAACCTGGTCCATCGGCTGTCACCAACGCCTCGCGCTGCATTCCGACATCTGCAAGACAAAGGCTTACCTACTCTTCGTGCGCTCCGGAGGTCTTCACACTGCATTCCGGCATCTGAAAGACAAAAGCTTACCAACTCTTTGCACGCTCCGGAGGCCTTCGGCGCTGCATCCCGCATCTGAAAGACAAAACAAGGTGCGTTTAAAGACATTGGGGAACTTTAATACTCACGTGCCATTACTCCTTTCCACATCTAACCCAGTGGGTATTCCGGCACCCTGCAGCCGCTCCGAACTTGTACCTGAAAAATAAAAAGACAGTTAGAGCGCATCGTGAAGCAGGCAACAAGCGCTTACTTACGTGCTTCCAGGCGCTTCTATTCATCACACGGGCTCCATCTTCAACTCACTTCAGCCCGTCATCCACCATCGCCGGAACCCTGCAAAACAAGAGACATCATTACTAAAGACTTTAAAGACATTAGAAGTACTCGAAACTTACCGTTCGTGCAGTAAACGACGGATAGCAGTCCTCTGAAGTCAAGAGGCCTGCTCCCCTTATCCAGTGAAGAAACTGGTTACAGCACCCTGCCCCGAGGCAGATGGAGAGCACGGCCTTCACTTACCTAAGACATCTTACCCTTCGAGTCAGACATACAGTGCACAGAGGTCCAGCCCAAAGAGCCAGCCATGTGGTACACATCACCTTTGAAGATACGGTATACGCCCAGTCAAGACCGGCGCCTCTACGGGAATCAGGTGAGCGTTACATCAAACAAGGATGCCCGCTAGCGCCTGCACTGTTCATAGCCTTTATTGGCGATTTTCAAACAACAGAAGAACAGGTCCGATCCTTTCCTCCGAAGCTGGGAGACGTCAAAGTATCAAGATTGTGGTACGCAGATTATTTGATCTTGCTGGATCAGACGGCTATAGGCCTCCAAAGACAGCTAGCCAATCTATCCACATATATGGAAAGCAATAATCTAAAGATCAACATAAAGAAAACCAAAATTATCTCATTCTGCAAGACCATAAAGGAAACCCAGATGACACACTCATGGTTTCTAGAGAAGACAAAAATCGAAACAGAAAAAGAATTCAAATACTTGGGTGTCGTGATTGACAACACAATGAATGATAACGCCCTCTTGAACTCTCTGTGAGAAAAAACCCTAAGCTTAACAGCACAAACCCGTGCTGTAGACAAAACATTTGGAAAATTCTCTTTGACACCAGCTCTCCAGTTCTATAAGTCCAAAGTGGTGCCAGCACTAACTTATGGAATGGCGGCGAATCTGAATCTGTCCCCAGAGATCTGGACCAAGCTCAAAGGCTACTTGTGGAAATCAGTGCTGGCTCTGCCCAAATCCGCACCGATACCAGCTATACGGCGCGACTTAGGCTTACCATCTCTAGCCTCATTGGTAACTCAAAGTTCTGTACAACTTTATAGGAAAACTCTATCTCCTAGCTCGCTGCCGATCTTCCGGATCATGGCAACGGAAATCTCCAAAGGAACCTGCAAACCTCTTGTAGAATGGGTCAAAAAAATACACAAAAAACTCGAAGAAGTGTCGTGTACGGCCGAAACACTTCTCAGTAACCCTGGGAGGGTAAAAAGGAAACTGGAAAATCAAGACTGGATCAATACCACCGAAAGGACCCTGCAGTAAAAATCTCTAAAACATCTACCACCGACTCACAACCAACTAAAGGTCCCATTGAAATACTGTAAAAGATTTCCAGAGAAGTAACTAAGAAAAACCTTTATGAGAGCTCGACTAAACTTATTGAACACAAGGGAAATTATGGCCTCTCGAGCTTGTGTGCCTGTTTCCATCTGTCGTCTATGCGAAGCCTCAGACCAAGTAGAAACGATCCGCCACCTTCTCATGTCATGTACAGCCTTAGCAGTGGGAAGGCAAGCATACTTCGCACCACTTACCTCAGACACCACCACCCTTGATGAAGAAACTTGCTGGTTCTGGCTAATTGCAGGAGATTCGCCCAGATGGTCCAGGATGACAGCCAAATTCTTGGACGTTGCACTCAAAAGAGCGAATTCTCCTGACGCCAGCAGGCTTCCGGCAAACATGGAGTAGGAGTGTTTGTAATCCTGACACGGATTCTGTCCGTCCGACAAAAGTGGTGTCCCAAGTTTCTGGTTTCGTTTTGTAAAAACCAAAGGGGTTAAAACAAATAATAATAATAATAATAATGCTTTTACGATACAATGCAGATGGTACCAAAAACAACTACAAGCTTACTAGCTTCACACACAGGCAAGTATCACTTGGCAAGAAAACCTTCACAACAGTAGGCACAACAGTAGGCATAATCTACCACACAGGGGCCACAACCACTGCAGGTCACTATACTGGATACATTAAAAAGAAATATGGGTGGTTTCAATGCAATGATACTTCCATTACTCTGAAGCAGAGATTACCAGCAAATCTTGCAAATGCCTACTTAATATTCTTGAAACAAACATGTACTCACTGATCTACAAAAGTAACATAACCTACTGCCCAATACCCACCACAGATATGTAATTGCAAATGAAAAATAACCTTCTACCCTCTGAAACTAGAAAAAGTTAGCATACACCAACTGACCCATGAAGACATCAGTTGCGCTGCTATACAGTTTTTAACCCCAGTGGCTACAAACTGTCCTCAATGACCTGTGAAACTGATAGAATAAGGCGACAGCTGTCTAGCAATGCCCATAGCATTGCAATAAATATGCAACTGCATGTAACTGCACCCAGACTACTGCACTTCACAATAGTGAAAAATGTAAATCCACCAACAAGAATGAACGTGCTTTAAGAAATACCATGCAAAACCGAGAAACTGTAAACAGTTAGAATACACCAAGTGGTACCTAACTGCAACCATAATACTACAATATTACTTCCCATTTCTACACAATTCGAAATCCATCAGCAAAAATGTAAGTTCTTCTGAGGAAACCCTTCAACATTTATTAAGTATAAACAACCAGAATACACCAACTGGTATCTTACTGCATGAGCAGTACTACAATATTATGTACAGCGATCAAACTGCCAAAATCATACTTCAGCAATCACAGTGCTACAAACATACCCTCAACAACTTTCAAACTACCAACAGTTAGAAAACGCCAACAGGTATCTAACTTCCCCCACAATCCTGCAATGTTAGTTTGCAATACTACGGTACTTAGAAAACACCAACAGCAATCAAACACATAAACAAACACTGCTAAAAAGAGGAAACAGATAAACAGTTAGAATATGCCAATTGGTGTCTAACTGCAACCATAGTACCACCACTTCCAAAAGCAAACCATGCACCTTTTCAATTTCTCCTACTGCAACAGTGCTTATAACCACATAGATATGCACCTTAAACATTCCTGTGAGTACTGCACCCACACCAATGAAACAGAGTGTGCCACATAACAACAGATGCATGTATACGATTTTTTATTTTATCCTGCATGGATTTTAATTCCCACAGACCCAAAGATTATGCAAACAAACACAGTAACTGAGCACATTGCACAGCACACTTGTTTAAAGCATAGTACTTGAGAAGTACTTATTATGAACGTCCACAAAGTACACACATGTCTGGAATGGGATGCAATACGCGATTATGAAGTACCTACCCTAACATTTTATGTTTTCTTTTATCACAGACTATGAAAAACAAAGATTTCTCCTGAATTTCCACATGCCTCAATATTCAAATCTACTATTGCCACTTCAACAGTATTCTACATTGCATTAAAAAAAGCTCTACAGTGCCACAACACTATATACAGTGAGTATATGATTACTGGTGTCATGGTTCTTTGTAATTAGTAAATTGCATTTTATACACATATTTGTGCAATACATATGCCAGTGCCACATTCTTGAATGCATAGCTGTATTATGCTGCAGTGGTTGTGGCCAGGCCCTAGACTCTTGGGTGCATGGCCTGCGGCCGCCGGCCATGCACCCAAGAGTCTAGAGCCTGGCCACAACCACTGCAGCATAATACGCCGTGCACCCAAAAATCTGCCCAGTGGCCACATCCCACACACATAAGGCAGACGCTTCAGGCCCTGTCCACTTGAGTTCACATACTATTACTCTACTTGCACCCACTGCAAAGACTCTCATACACCCAAGAAACTCAGGTCAGTCCAACAAGCCAGCTGCCACATACCCTGTCTACCTCTGTACACATACTATTACAGTACTTCCAGCCAATGGACAGACTCTTGGGTGCATGGCCATTCACCCAAATCTCTACTGACTGCCCACAACCAATACATCATAATACAGCTAAGCACCCAAGAATCTGTGCAGTGGCAACAACCCACACACATAAGGCATCCACCTGAGGTCCTGTCCACTTCAGCTCACATACTATTACATTACTTGCACACACTGCACAGACTATCATACACCCAAGAATCTCGGGGCAGTCCATTAAGCCACCTTCCACACACCCTGTACACTTATGTACACATACTATTAAATTACTTGCAGCCAGTGGGCAGACTCTTACCACAGCATAATACAGCCATGAACCCAAGAATCTTCCCAGTGGCCACAAGCCTCAGGGCAGTCCAATAAGCCAGCTGCCACACACCTTGTCCACTTATGTGCACATACTATTACACTACTTGCAGCCAGTTGGCCGACTCTTGGATGCATGGCCTCTGGCCATGCACCCAAGAGTCTAGTAGCTGGCCACAATCACCACAGCATAATACAGCCAAACACCCAACAATCTGTACACTGGCCACAACCCACACACATAAGCCAGCCGCCTGAGGCCCTGTCCACTTCTGTATACATACTATTGCAGTACTTGCAACCAGTCAGCAGACTCTTGGGTGGAATAAGACAGCCGCCTGAGGCCCTCTACACTTCTCTACACATACTATTTCAGTACTTCAACCAGTGTGCAGACTCTTGGGTGTATAGCCCAAGAGTCCCGGAGCTTGCCACAACCACCACAGCATAATACAGCCTATGCAAACATCCTCATATCTACATGCCACTCCTGTACCCTAACAAAGGCAGCCTGCAGTCACCAGATAAGCTGTTCACCTGACAGTTCACATACTATTACATTACTCGCACCCACTGCACAAACTATTATACACCCAAGAATCTTGGGGCAGTCCAATAAGCCACCTGAACACACCCTGTCCACTTCTGTACACATTCTATTACACTACTTGCAGCCAGTGGGCAGACTCTTGGGTGCATGGCCTCCAGCCTGCTGCCATGCACTCAAGACTCTAGTAGCTGGTCACAATCACCACAGCATAATGCAGCCATGCACCCAACAATATATACACTGGCCACAACCCACACACATAAGCCAGCCGCCTGAGGCCCTGTCCACTTCTGTACACATATTTTTGCAGTACTTGCAACCAGTCAGCAGACTCTTGGGTGCAATACGCCAGCCACCTAAGGTCCTGTGCCCTTCTCTACACATACTATTACAGTACTTCATCCAGTGGTCAGACTCTTATCACAACCACCACAGCAAAACACAGCCTATACAAACATCCCTATATCATCTACATTCCACTCCTCTACCCTAATGATGCCTGCCTGCAGTCACCAGATAAGCTGTTCGGCTGACAGTTCACATACTATTACATTACTCGCACCCACAGCACTGCCTCTGGCCATTCACCCAAGAAGCTAGGAGCTGGCCACAATCATCACAGCATAATACAGCCATGCACCCAACAATCTGCACTCTGGCCACAACTGTGACACAATTGTGACTCCGCCATCACCTCTAACACAGATCACCCTTGGACTGACCACAACTGTATACAATTCACCATCCCCACAGCTCTAAGTAGCAAAAGCATCACACCTGCTCCTGCTACTTTAGTAAGACGTGCAAAAAAACGAACAGCTGATAACCTCCGCCCCTATCTTAACACCCCCGGCCTAGCACCTCCCTTCTTGCAAGACCCAAATGTCCTAGCTGATATATTCAAGGACACTATCACTCATGCAGTCAACGCCATCGCCGTATTAGAAGAAAGAAAGGAAAAAAGTCCCTGCACTCAAACTCCTGGTTCACGGAAGAGCTCCAAAACATTTGCAACAACAAACACCAGGCGCTAAAAAGCTGGCAGGCCAACCCCTGTGACACCACTAAAAAAATCTTCAAATCTATTGCCAAAAAGTACAAAGATGCCATTTTTACTGCTAAATCGGAAGCCTTCAATAGCCGAATTTCCAAAGCCAGTTCCCAATCTAAAGATCGTTTCAATATCTTTAACAAACTCATAGACCCTCCTATGTGCACAGAAGAAATCATTAAAGAGGAAGCTTGGTTCAACAGCATACAAGCAGCTATGCTAAACAAAATAGACATGCTACAAAGTAAAATTCTAAACCACTACCAAACCCTTCTTAATATCAACAAAAGCCAATCAGCACAGTCGCTGTCTACCAGCAAAACCATCAACTTCCCCAAATTTGCATTCAAAGACATCTATGAAGTAGAAGTCATTGACATCCTGAAACACCTCCAACTGTCTAAATGTAAGGGCGATGTATGCCCACCTATGATCATTAAAGTCTGAGCCGAGCCACTTGCCCCTCTCCTCACTGCTTTCATCAACTCCTCATTTAAATCAGGCATTGTCCCTGACAGCCTTAAGGAGGCCTCGGTACGCCCCCTCCTAAAAAAAACTACACTGGACCCTTCCCAACCAAACAACTACCGGCCCATAACAACCGTACCATTTCTGCTCAAACTACTAGACAAAGCTGCCCACATACTGATCCAACTCTATCTAGAATCCGATTCCATCCTAGGAAAAAGGCAGTCTGGATTTCACAAAAGGCACAGAACTGAAACCGCCTTCCTAGACTTAAAGAATCAAATAACACATATCCTAGACAACGGCAAGCCTGCCCTCCTCCTTCTCCTCGATCTGGCAGCGTTCGATCTATTGGATCAGAAAACCCTCACCTCACACCTCACACATGAAGCACACTTATCCAAGCATGCAGCTACTTGGATCACCTCCTTCTTAGAAGGTAATGGGATGAAAGTATTTTCTAAAATAGCAAATCTGCTCCCACCATTATTCACTGTGGCGTCCCTCAGGGATCATGCACTGCCCCCACACTATACAATCTTTTCACTAAGCCTCTTTTTGACAAACGTGATGCACTTGGGATTGCATACACCAACTATGCAGACGACACCCAAGTGCTCCTTCCCCTAACTTGCTCTTACACTCAAGACACCACTACCCTATGACAAATCTATGCCATTATACAAGCATGGATGGCCACCAACGGCCTTTGCCTCAACCGCCACAAGACTGAGATTCTCATTCTTGGCCAAAAATCCACTCTTGCTAACCCAGACTGTCTCTACTCCAACTTCAATATCGACAACTGCATCCTCCCAGTGCTTTCATCTTTAAAGACACGAGGCGTCCAAATAGATGCCACACTGACAGGTCAGTGCTATTGTCTCTGCCTCTGCCCTAAGCATCAAACTCATCAACACTATCAAACCCTTCTTAACTAAGGACAACTGTCTCTCTATAACCAGAGCTACCATAGGAGCAAAGCTTGATTACTGCAATGCACTACTTGCCGGTACCGCCACAAAAAACCTAAGCCGACTCCAAATCACCCAAAACAACGCACTAAGAGCAGCCTTATGTACATCTAAAAGAGATCATATCCCTCTAGCAAGAAAAGCTGTAAACTGGCTCCCAGTCAAATACTGCATCACATTTAAAATCCTCACCACCACACACAAATGCATCAACCGCACTGCACCGTCCTACCTCGTAGACACCCTATCTAGATCCACTTCTACTAGACATACAGAACATCCTACGCCAATCAACTCACCACCCCACGCATCCTCAGAGCCAAAGCGGGAGGAATTGGCTTCCCATGCCTAGCCCCCAAGCTTTGGAATGAGCTCCCCACTGCACTCAGAACAGAAATGTCTCTCCTTCCATTTCCAAAAAACCTGAAAACTGCACTTTTTAATTAAATTCCTTGCCTATCCATCATTATCTTCCTTCTAACCACCCTACTCATGTTGGATACAACCAACAACTCCACAATGAGCACTCTGTTTGCCTGTTTGCTATCTATGTAACTAAAATGTGACCCTCCGTACTGCTACCTATGTAACTAAGATATACCTCTCTGTACTGCTACCCTGTAACCAAGATTTGACGTCTTTGCTTTGCTAACCATGTAACTAAGTTGTCACCCTTCACTGTAACAAGCACCACGATCCTCCCGAGCTGCTGCGCGCCATGCAAATCCAAATAAATAAATAAATAAACCCTCACACTAAAGCCAGCTGCCTGAGGCCCTGTCCACTTCTGTACACATGCTATTACAGTACTTCAACCAGTGGGCAGACTCTTGGGTGCATGGCCAGAGGAGCTTGCCACAGCCACCACAGCTTAATACAGCCTATACAGACATCCTCATATCATCTACATTCCACTCCTCTACCCTGATGAAGCCTGCCTGCAGCCCCCAGAAATGCTGCTTGCCTGACTACCTTCCCGCAAACTGCTGCGGTCTCTGTGGACACCGCGGACACAACACAGTCTTCTTCCACCTTATGTCACAGGTTTCGCCCCTTCTCACCTGTCTGCATTGTTTAGTACAGTTCTTCGGTGGAGTCTTCTTGCGCACAGTGCGGGTCTTGTATAACCCTGTACGTATGTCCTCGGGTTCCAGCGTGCGTTCAGCGTCTGATTCCTGGATAGTTCAGAATGTCCGGGAAGTCCAGGAAACAGCGAAGCGTGTACTCGGAAAGCAAGTGCACGGAGATCCAGGATGCAAGTGAGGGCAAAAAAGGAAGGAATGAATGAGGAGGAAGTAAGAAGGGAACCAGGAATCAATGAAGTTAGCAAGAGCGAACTACGACAGCACACGTCTAGCCACTCAAGCGGTAGCGTTGAGATGCGCAGGGCCGTGGGGGCTTGTCTGCTTTATGGAACGTGATGTGTCTAATGCGAATCTGGTAAACAGCGTTCCGTGTTTGACGGCCATGTTGGAAGTACTGCTGAGTGCAAGCCCCTACGTGTCAGGGACCAGGAAGTCCACAAGGGATGCGTCCGATGGTTCATGACAGCATGCCTCCTCCGAAGGCCTGTTCCTCCGGGTTTGCCCGGGTGTATAAGATGATACCTTTTGAGTAATCTGGGGTCATTTAGGGTTGAGATTGGTTCCCAGGTGTGTTCACTGGGAGGGTACCCTTTCCACTCAACCAGATAATGTAGCTGACCACGTCTGTACCTGGAGTCTTATATCCTGGACACTTCGTATTCTAGCTGGTCATCGACAATTACAGGGGTAGACCTTGGAGCAGTCCAGGAGGACCGGACGTATGGTTTCATTTGAGATGTGTGAAACACTGAGTGGATCCTCTTCCAGGAGTCTGGTAGTTTGAGTCGGAAGGCCACTGGATTAATAATTTCCTTTATGGAAAAGGGGCCATAGTACCGGGGAGCCAGCTTATTTGGTCGTATGTGTCGAGGTAGTTGTTTCGAGGATAGCCAGACCTTGTCACCCACTGCATAAGAAGTATGCCCTGGTCTTCTTTTGGAGTCCGCATAATGCTTGGTGTTAGTTCGGGCCTTTTCTAGGTGTTCCTTGGCTTCCTTGTGTATGTTGATGAGAGTTTCAATCCAGGAGTCAACTGTAGGTACTGGTGTACGATGTGGGAGAATGGAGGGTAGAACCGAAGGGTGGAATCCTTGGCTGCAAAAAAAGGGCTGGCCTTGACAGCCAAGTGATCCGAATTGTTGTAGGCGAATTCAGTCACAGGTATTAAAAGTGACCAATCGTCCTGGACCTTGGTGGTGAAACAATGCAGATATTGCTCTAGGGTTTGGTTCACACGTTCTGTAGCTCCATTAGTCTGTGGATGATAACCTGAGGAGAGTGCACGTTGGATTCCTAGTATAGGGCATATATGTTTCCAAAATTGGGAAATGTATTGAGGTCCTCTGTCTGATATGATCTTGGAAGGGAGTCCATGAAGTCGGAATATGTGTTCCAGGAAGATTCCAGCGAGTTCTGAGGAAGAAGGTAGTTTATATAATGGTGTAAAATGAGCCATGTGTGTGAAAAGATCAATGGTGACCATGATAGTCGTGTATCCCCTGGAGGGTGGCAATTCCACAATAAAGTCCATAGCGAGGTATTCCCAGGGCCTTGTTGGTAGTGTTGGTTGAAGTAGGAGACCTGCCGGTCTCTTGTTATCAAGCTTGTTTTGATTGCAGACTGCACAGGCTTGGATGTACAGATGGACGTCAACCTTCATCTTATGCCACCAAAATTGTCTTTGTATCAAACGGAGAGTGTTGGTGATGCCACAATGTCCTGAGTGAAGGGTATCGTGACAGAGGCTTATAATCCTTTGTCGCAGTCTCTGTGTGGGGATGACCAGGCCTTTATCCTTGAACAAATACCCATCCTTTGTATGAAGATTCCATCGATTCTTCCCTGTAAATTCCTTCCAGATCTCAGAGGACTGGGTTTGAATCCGAATGTCTTCCAGGAGACTGATTGCTTGGGCTACAAAAATTGTGTGGGGAAACCTCTTTAGGAAGGACCGATCTTCAAGAGTCTCGTAGTCGGGACGTCGGGATAAGGCGTCAGCAATTATGTTGTGTGTTCCAGTGACATGATGGATTTGGAAGTAATACTGGGCAAAGAAGAAGGCCCAACGGGCTTGACGACTATTCCTACATTCCAGAGATTGTAAAACTTGAAGATTCCGATGGTCTGTACGGACCTGCACAGGATATTTTGCTCCCAGGAGCAGATGACGCCAGTCTGTGAAGGCTTGACGGATGGCTAACAGTTCCTTTTCCAAGACAGAATAATGAGTCTCGCTGGGAGTTAGGGTTCGCGAGAGATAAGCAATGGGGTGTTCTAAAGTGTCCTCAAATTCCTGCTTTAGAACTGCTTCGATGGTGTAGTTGGAGGCATCCGTCTCCACTAGAAAAGGTCGATCAATGTCAGGTTGAGCCAGGACAGGGGCTTGTGTACACTCTGCCTCAGTCATTGGAATGCTTCATCTTGGGCTGCTGTCCAAAGAAAGAAGTATCCTTTTTCAAAATTGTAATAATCCATTGAACTATCTCAGAAAAGGAAGGTATGAATTTCCGGTAAAAGTTGGCAAGCCCCAGGGAGGATTGAATCTGTTTCACGGTAGTTGGAACAGGCCAGGATAGTATGGCTTTTACCTTTGAGGAGTCATGCCAATTCCTTCTGGACTAAGAACAAATCCTAGATAGTGAACAGTAGAGACATGAAAAAGGCATTTCTCAGGTTGAGCCAGGAGCTTATGTTCACGTAGCCGCTGTAAGACTGCCTTAACATGCTCTTCATGCTTAAAATGGTCCTTGGAATATATCAGCATATCGTCCAGGTAGACTATGACGAAGAGGAATAGCATGTTGGAGAACACCCGGTCCATGAAACGTTGGAAGACCGCTGGGGCATTGGCGAGTCCGAAGGGCATGACCAGGTATTCAAAGTGACCAAAGGGTGTTCTAAAGGCTGTTTTCCATTCGTCACCCTCCTTTATACGGACCAGATGGTAGGCACCTCTGAGATCCAACTTCGTGAAGATTACAGCTCCTCTCACCGCTTCCAGGATATCCGAGATTAAGGGTAATGGGTATCGATCCTTGAGGGTGCATTGATTTAGGCCACGATAATCAAGACAAGGCCTAAGCTCCTTAGTATCCTTCTTTGGAACAAAGAACAACAAAGCTCCAGCCGGAGATTTGGATGGTCATATGGTGCTATTTTCAAGGTTGGTATCCAAGTATTCTTGGAGGGCCCTTTTTTCAGGTTCGGATAGAATGATCATCCTTCCGAAAGGAATCACCGCTGAGGGTTCAGTATCAATAGCGCAATCTTCAGGTCTGTGAGGAGATAGGGCCTGAACTATGGCAGTTGAAAACACATCAGTGTACTCCTGATAGGCCCTGGGGACCTGGATAATATTTGAGACCGTGAATGGGCCCTGCTGGTCTGTAAGCGTACCTTCAGAGGATGTCGACGAGGAATCCAGGGATAGACAGTGAGACATACAGTGCTTAGAACCAAGAAACAAGGATCCTGCTGCCCAGTTGATGTATGGGTTGTGCTTCTGTAACCAGGGCATACCCAGTACCATTGGATAGTGGGCAGACTTTATCATGTCAAATTTTATCACCTCTCGATGATGGTTTATTGAGAGTTGGATCTCTTTGGTTTGTAGGGTTATGGGTCCTGAAGAGAGAGGTCTTCCATCGATAGCCTCTACAGGTTGCATGAAGCCTCAAGTTTCATATGGAATGTGGTGGGTATTGACCCAATCTTGATCTATAAATATCCCCATGGCTCCACAATCCACCAATGCCAAAATGGGGTAAGTTTCTTTCTTGGATGGCGATAGAAAGGCCTGCAAGATCACAAGATTGTTTTGTCCAGGAGAGTTCAAGGATGGAATAGATGTGGAGCAAACATCTCTCTCCCGAAGCTGTGCTTCGTCTAGGATCGGGAGCTCGGATTTCCCGAACGCCGTGGAGGAGCTAAGGGACATTCTCTTGCAGGATGTTTATCTGAGGCACAATACATACACAGCCCAGTGTGAATCTGTCGAAATCTTTCTTGCGGGGATATAGGTCCGCAGAATGCCCCCAGTTGCATGGGTTCTGGGCCTGTAGTGATGGCAGGAGTGGGCTCATGTTTAGAGGAAGGTTCTATGGAGGTCTTTTGGTAAGGCACTTTAGTCTTCTTCTTTTCCGCCTTCCTTTCCTGAATACAGATGTCTATTTGTAGAGAGAGGTCCATAAGAGCCTGGAAGGAACCTGGTTGAGCTACCCTCGCTAGCTCATCCTTTATTTCTTCATTCAGTCCTCTTCGAAAAAGGGTAAAGCAGGCCTCCGAGGACCAATCTGCTTCCTTGGCCAGTTGTTTAAAGCGTGTCACATAGGTAAGCATATCCTGGGAACCTTGTTGGAAATCCAGTAGGCGTTCCTGGGAACTGTAGACCTGTTCTGGGCGGTCACACATGGTCTTTAGAGCCTGTAGAAACCCATCATAGTCATCCAGGAGGGCATCTCCAGAATTAAGCAGGGGCATAGCCCAAGTTAATGCATTCCCGGAAAGATGCAAGATCATAAAGTTCACCTTTGCCCTGGGGGTGGAGAAGTAGTAGGGCTTAAAGGTAAAGTGGACTAAACACGAATCTAGGAATCCGTGAAGGTTTTTTGATGAACCATCATATTTATCCACTACTCCGCACAGCAATACACTTTCCTTGGTCACGGAATCACGTGACAATACTAATTGTTTTAATGTGGCATTCTCGGCTTTGAGATTCTGAACTTCTGTTGTTAACTCCTGCATGCCGCGCATGATCTCTTGGACTGCCGCCTCCATGTCCGTGTCAGTTTCGGTTTGTTGGCGTCTCAATCTGTCACAGGTTTCCCCCCTTCTCACCTGTCTGCGTTGTTTAGTAGAGTTCTTCGGTGGAGTCTTCTTGCGCACAGTGCGGGTCTTGTATAACCCTGTATGTATGTCCTCGGGTTCCAGCGCGCGTTCAGCGTCTGATTCCTGGATCGTTCAGAATGTCCGAGAAGTCCAGGAAACAGCGAAGCGTGTACTCGGAAAGCGAGTGCACGGAGATCCGGGATGCAAGTGAGGGCAAAAAGGGAAGGAATGAATGAGGAGGAAGTAAAAGGGGAACCAGGAATCAATCAAGTTAGCAAGAGCGAACTACGACAGCACACGTCTAGCTACGGCAAGCGGTAGCATTGAGATGCACAGGGCCGCGGGGGCGTGTCTGCTTTCTAGAACGTGATGCATCCGACGCAGAATCTGGTAAACAGCGTTCCTTGTTTGACGGCCATGAAGTACTGCTGAGTGCAAGCCCCTACGTGTCAGGGACCAGGAAGTCCAGAAGGGATGCGTCTGATGGTTCATGACACCTTAATGAACCATCTTTCACTCCCTTTCCAGCCCCTCTACCCAACACCACATTCCCCAAAACATGTTTTCCAGCCCTGTTTGCCACTGCGCTATCTGCGAATATCCGCGGATACAACACGGCAGGCATTTTGGAAAATGTGACGCACATCATGCTTCCCTCCAGCCAATCAGCGGGCACGTTGGATGTCCTCGGACATGACGTGGCGCCCCGGACCAATCAGAGTACTGTCTGTTGAGCGAACAGGGAAATGGGTCCATGTAGCGGAGCCAGATATCACTAATTTTTTGGGACTTACATTTTGTCTGTTTTAAAAACAATACTACTGGATGGATTTTCACCAAATTTCCAAAGGCATGCTTTCGGAACCCAGCCGTCAGTCCTGCTACAAATTTGGTGAAAATCCGTCCAGCGGTTTGGGCTGTAGACGTGAGCAATTTCTTTTCCTTTCTGTCTATTGACAAAAAAAAATATTGAAACCCCCCTATAACTTTGTCCCCTCTTAACGAAACCTCACCAAACTTACCAGATATGAGGATTCGTCAAGGGGGGGCCAAGTTATAAGCTGCCTAAAAAGTGCACTTCCTATGGGTTTAGCAACTTAACCATAACTACACGGCCGGTGCCGCAGGCTGTGTAATACAAATTATATACTATGTCACTTTCTACAAGTATATCTATATGACAGGTTAAATACAAATGTTAACAATTGTATAAAATAAACATTGTGCTGAAAAAAAATACATGAATAACACTTTCAAATAAAAGGTGTATCTACAGTGTAATATAGAAAAAATAAATGCTGTATGATTACCTCAACTACACTAACCATTTAGGTAACTTGGTTTTGCATCAGCAAATTCTACATAGAATAGGCCACAATGTCAATAGTTTGTGCACCTATAAAGGCATTTCACTATAATGAAGATATGTTACAATACTGTAAAAACATTAATTAATATTAAATGATGACAAATGTGCAACTTCATCTATGCAACCTTAACCAAGAAACCAAGACATATAACCTAACTCTGTCTTCAGTTTACAAATACATATATGAAGACATGCCAACATTGTAACATTATTTCAGTATAAATCTTTTAAAGTATGGTCATAACAATATTTTAAAAAAATAGGTACACTATAAAAACATTTGTGTGTGTAAATGTATTATCACTTCACAAAAGCTACACTTAAAATGTAACAAATGTAATTTCGAAACTTCTTGAAAAAGCTGTGTGCGTCCTTTGTTTCGCTATGAGCGCACATGAGAAGCTAACAATGATATTTTAAAATGTACACATCATATTTAAATTTTTTTAAACTGGGAATTGTTATTGTTATTTAAACTTCTATTTGCGCAGAAAGTTATCTGCAGTGTGGAATACTAATACTTTTTTTTATCAAATCAAAATTCATTTAAAATAGAATAATTATGCCTACATTCCCATTAGAATAATTATTTTTTTAAATTTAGCTTGTGTCCTCTTTTTGGCCACCTACACACTTAAGAAGCTAATGACAATTTTGCATAAACTACTATAACAAATCCACAGTGTAATCAATACATTGTACTACTCTTCTGAAAATGTCCACACTACAAAAAGAACATTTAAACATTGAACAAACTAACACTTAAAGTAAGCATTTTTTCATGTTTTAATTGAATTGGAATACTGTTTTAAAAAGTAGTGGCATCCTTATTTTGACTACCTACATAAATTACAAGTAAACTGTATATCTCAATCCTTCCTTAAAATTCTCATTAGTAGTTAGATGTCATTTATTTTACAAACATTGTACTTTATTGTTTTTGTATCTACATCCTACTGTTTACTTGTTTCATTGGAGTGCATGGAACGTCTGACTTACATGGAATGGTTTGGGGGGCATGGAACGTCTAAAAGCGTATTGAAACGAACGGTCTGAGTGCTTGAAAACGGTTGTAATGCACGGAATCAGTCGGAGTACATGGAACGGATGGAGTATATGGAACTATTGGAGTGGGCTCGATCTCAAGCACCTAAGGTAAACCACCATATTCACATCTCCACGCTTTCTCTCTTCTTTACACCACCACTCAAATAGAACACAGCGATACTATGACACCATTCGGTATAGCTGTTCTCATGCCATCATCTGCTCATGCTCCACATCACCCTAACTAAACACTGCTGGTTACACACCCTCCAGCCTAGGCGTTCTCCTCAGGACTAACGCAGCCAGAATCGGTCTGGATTACATCCTGCCAGAACGAAAACATACTCCTGATCTCTCAACCACCACACCTACCGCTAAGAAGCAGCTATCACACGAATGCCACACCAGCTGCACACATATCCGGTGCTCACACGCACCTTTTGACTCTCTCTGCTCTCTCTACTGACTTGAACTTCGTTTCCCGAGGGCGTTCAACCTACCAGCGCCCTGAGACTATATCAATGGTACATAAGGCGCTATATAAATGCAAAGTAACATAACATAACATAACATATGTAAACAATAATGACTTCTACAGTTCCTAACGCTCAAAAGAATGTACATGGAACCATTATGTAACCTAACACTTATAGGGAACACTTCAACTTATTAAAATATACACTGTTTTATACAACAGAAGTAGAAGATTGCAGCATGCTGTTTTCTCTTCTAATATATGTAATCTTCAGAATATTCACCCTTATTCATGGATTATTTGCGCCGAAAAAAACGGGATTTGTGCGCCATTCTGCCCGCAAATCCCTGTTTAACAAATGGGGATGCGGGCAGAATGGTGCACAAATCCCGTTTTCTTCGGCGCGAATAATCCATGAATCAGGACCATTATCTCTACATTTATGTTGTACTCATTTTAAAATACTTCCTAGTAACAATCCATCTTCTACATTACATAAAACATTACCCAATTATTGCAGTTTACATGTTTATACAACATATAGTTTAATACTTTTGTTCTAACAACTTTAAATAAGCATTCTTTAAACCCTCTGGCAATTTAGCTTGGTGTGTGGCTCCGATTGATAATCTGCTCAGGCCCTCCCAACCTAGTCAGCTGCACCGCTCGCCCTCAGCTCTTTCAACCTGAGCAAGGTGAGTGGCGTAGCTGCACTTTTGTTTCTTTGCAGACCCCAGGCAGCCTTAATTTTAACTTAGCGTCCAGGGCCTCCCCCGTGCCCACATTACAATGCACTAGATATTTGCTCCCCACTTCCTGATTATACCGGGCCTTCCCTCCCTTGATCCCGCCTCCCATCCCACCCCCCGCTCTGATTGGTCCAAGACGAGAGGATTCCAGTCCATTGCCAGTTCACCCAGGGCAGCCCTCTACCCGCGCAGCCCTTACGGCTAAGGACCTGAGGCAAAGGACGGCTCCAAGAGAGACGGCTCCAAACAGTATCTGCAGGTATCTGCAGGAGAAGCAAGAAGCCAACAATAAGTAAGTGTGGGAAAGGCGGGACAAAGCATCGCCACTGTAAACTCGTTATATCTGTAATATATTTACATTCGGAAACTGTGCTCTATACATGTAAAGTTGCATTTAGAACTGTTCCCAATTGCCTCTCTGTGAAAGTTGCATTTAGAAGCGTGCCCAATTATCCTCTCTGTGAAAGTTGCATTTAGAAGTGTTACCAATTGACACTCTGGAAAGTTGAATTTAGAAGTGCGCCCAATTAACCTCTTTTTGAAAGTTGCATTTAGAAAGTGTTCTGTGCAAGTTGCTTTCAGAAGTGTTCCCAATAGCCTCTCTGTGAATGTTGCTTTTAGAAGTGTTCCCAGTAGCCTCTCTGTGAATTTAGAAGTGTTCCCAATAGCCTCTGTGAATTTAGAAGTGTGCCTAATTTAACCTCCCTGTGAAAGTTGCATTTAGAAAGTGTTCTGTGCAAGTTGCATTTAGAAAGTGTTCTGTGCAAGTTGCTTTTAGAAGTGTTCCCAATAGCCTGTCTGTGAAAGTTGCATCAGAAGTGTTCCCATTAGCCACTCTGGAAAGTTGAATTTAGAAGTGTGCCCAATTAACCTCTCTGTGAAAGTTGCATCTAGAGGTTTTCCCAGTCGCCTCTCTGTGAATTTAGAAGTGTGCCCAATAGCCTCTCTGTGAAAGTTGCATCTAGAGGTTTTCCCAGTAGCTTCTCTGTGAATTTAGAAATGCGCCCAATAGCCTCTCTGTGAAAGTTGCATCTAGAACTGTTCCCAATAGCCTATCTGTGAAAGTTGCATCTAGAAGTTTTCCCAGTAGCCTCTCTGTGAATTTAGAAGTGTTCCCAATTGCCTCTCTGTGAAAGTTGCATTTAGAAGCGTGCCCAATTATCATCTCTGTGAAAGTTGCATTTAGAAGTGTTCCCAATAGCCTCTCTGTGAAAGTTGTATTTAGAAAGTGTTCTGTGCAAGTTGCTTTTAGAAGTGTTCCCAATAGCCTCTCTGTGAAAGTTGCTTTTAGAAGTGTTCCCAGTAGCCTCTCTGTGAATTTAGAAGTGTTCCCAATAGCCTCTCTGTTAAAGTTGCTTTTAGAAGTGTTCCCAGTAGCCTCTCTGTGAATTTAGAAGTGTGCCCAATAGCCTCTCTGAAAAGTTGAGTTTAGAAGTGTGCCCAATAGCCTCTCTGTGAATTTAGAAGTGTTCCCAATAGCCTCTCTGTGAAAGTCGCATTTAGAAGTGTTCCCAAAAGCCTCTCTGTGAAAGTTGCTTTTAGAAGTGTTCCCAACAGCCTCTCTGTGAATGTAGAAGTCCGCCCAATAACCTCTCTGTGAAAGTGGTACTTAGAAGTGTTCCCAATAGCCTCTCTGTGAAAGCTTCATTTAAATCTGTTCCCAATAGCCTCTCTGTGAAAGTTGCACTTTAGAAGTGTTCCCAGTAGCCTCCCAGTGAATTTAGAAGTGTACCCAATAGCCTCTCTGAAAATTGCATTTAGAAGTGTTCCCTGTAGCCTCGCTATGAATCTTGAAGTGTGCCCAATGGCCTCTCTGTGAAAGTTGCATTTAGAAGTGTTGCCAATAGCCACTCTGGAAAGTTGAATTTAGAAGTGCGCCCAATAGCCTCTCTATGAAAATTGCATTTAGAAAGTGCGCCCAATAGTCTCTCTGTGAAAATTGCATTTAGAATTGTTCTCAATAGCCACTCTGTGAAAGTCGCATTTAGAAATGTTCCCAATAGCCCCTCTGTGAATTTAGAAGTGCGCCCAATAACCTCACTGTGAAAGTTGCATTTAGAAGTTTTCCCAATAGCCACTGTGGAAAGTTGAATTTAGAAGTGCGCCCAATAGCCTCTCTGTGAAAATTGCATTTAGAAAGTGCGCCCAATAGCCACTCTGTGAAAGTCGCATTTAGAAATGTTCCCAATACCCCCTCTGTGAATTTAGAAGTGCGCCCAATAACCTCTCTGTGAAAGTTGCATTTAGAAGTGTTCCCAATAGCCACTCTGAAAAGTTGAATTTAGAAGTGCGCCCAAAAGCCTCTCTGTGAAAGCTTCATTTAGAAGTGTTTCCAATAGCCGCGCTGAAAGTCGAATTTAGAAGTGTGCCCAATAGCCTCTCTGCGAAAGTTGCATTTAGAAGTGTTCCCAGTAGCCTCTCTAGGAAAGTTGCATTTAGAAGTGTTCCCAATAACCTCTCTATGAATCTAGAAGTACTCCCAATAGCCACTCTGAAAAGTTGAATTTAGAAGTGTTCCCAATAGCCACTCTGGAAAGTTGAAGCTAGAAGTGTGCCCAACAACCTCTGTGAAAAACCGAATTTAGAAGTGTGCTCAATAGCCTCCGTCTGAAGGTTGAATTTAATTGTGGGCCCAATAGACTCTCTGTAAAAACTGAATTAGAAGTGTGCCGAACAGCTTCCAAGTAAAAGTTGAATGTACAAGTGTGCCCAATAGACTCTCCGCGAAAGTGGAATCTAGAAGAGTGCGAATATCCTTATAGTATAATACCATGCCGGACCGAACCGACTAATCTCCCAATAACCACCCTGTGCAAAGTCGATTAAGATTCATGCCTAATACCCTCCCTGTATAAAGCTGAATTAAAAGAAGTACACCTACTAGCGTGCCCTAATTGAACTGACTAGTGTCCAGGATTGCCTCTCCGCACTTAGTTCAATGTAAAAGTGTACACGACACCAGTGAGATTAAGAAGTGTACCTAAATATCCTAATTATCAGTATGCCTAAAAGTATATCTGTGTAAGGTAGAATTTAAAACTGTGCCTAATAATCTAATATCCCCTCTATGCAAAATTGAATCTAGAGGTAGACCTAATATCATCTCTATGTACAGGTGAACTTAGAAGTGCACCTAATTAATACCTAATAGCATAATATCATCTGTGTACAATTCAACCTTGAAGTGCACCTAAGAGCTACAATTAGAAAGCCCTCCTAAAAGCGCGTACCAAGCATGAGTGCACCCACTTCAACAGAGTTCGTCGGAAGCGACCTCCGTGGAGCGCCTCCACTTCCCGATCTGCCTTCCCTCCTGTCTCCCCCTTCCCAAACCACCCCACCCTCCTTCGCACTCCCTGCCATTCCCCTCTCCAAACACCAAGCCAGAGGGGCTCGATGGCGAGCCAACCACCCTAAGACCACTCCTCCCCTGAACACCACCACTGACCAACCATCGTTAACCATGCCCGCTCCCATCACTATCACACAAGCACACCCCGCCCTGCAATCACCCACCCCTCGCCTTGCCCTCACACCCCTGCCACCTTCCCCCCGTCTGCACCCTTTCCCCTCCCTAAAAACTGCACGCCTAACCCTTGCAAGAACCGTAGCTGCATCCCTCTCCCCCTCAGACCCCCCTACCCTCTCTCACACCCCAATCGCAACAAGGAAACTAAAGAGGAAACATTCCTGGTCCCCCTCAATCTCTCAGCACTCTTCGCCTCACCTGTCTCGACCCACCACCTCATTCCCGCAATCACCTCCTTCCCCCTCAGCTTCACCCTTCCTGTAACCCCTCTCCCTCAATTTCTCATTAACTGCAACTGAAACTCCTAACCGCCCACACCCCACCTTCAAATTCCCCGAATCAAACCCAATCATCCTAACACACGCAGCCACCCAACCCCACCCGAATTTTCCTGCTCGCCTACTATTCCCATCGAGCATCACCCACCCTACCCCCTCCCTCCTCCACTCTCTCCACCACCACCCCCTCCTGCTCCAGCACCGAGACCAACCCCGCCTGCCGATGTGAACTGCATCCTATTTAATGCCCGATCCGTTGCAAAAAACAGACACTGCATCTTCGACCTCCTCACCTCTGTCAAGCCAGACCTTGTTTTCATCACTGAAACTTTGTTCTCTGACGACTATGCCCCAATCGCTAATGAAGCCTTTCCCCCCTGACTACTCCCTCATCCAACTGAACCGTCCCTCCAGAGGAGGGGGAATAGCATTCGTCTTCAAGTCTCTCTTCCACACCTCAATCATCGACAACCAACCTTCCATTCCTGCCTGCGAATCTCTCCTCGTTAAACTATCCATCTCCCCATCGCTCTCACACAGCTTCCTAATAATCTACAGGCCTCCTGGCTACGATGGACAATTCGCAAACAACCTCTGCCACTCTATTGCCACCCTTCAACTAAACCATCCCAACCTCACCCTTCTTGGAGACTTCAACATATGGCTCCACATCCCCATGAACCCTATGACACACTCTCTGGTTGACGGTCTAGACGCAATTAACCTCCAACCCCGCATAAATGGCCCGACTCACACTCTTGATGCCATCTTTACCTCCAACACTTTATTCATTTAAAACCACCCACCCCTATCATCTGGTCCGATCACTTTATTCTCTCGTTCACCTTTCGCTCACCCGACCCCCCTTCCCGTACTCGAATCTGAACCTCCGAATCTAGGCAAATGCTGGAAAAAACGAATAATCACCCCGGACCTAGACGAGGCACTCCTCCAGTCTCCACCACCTACCAACCCTCTCTTCAAACAACTAACCCCTGATACCTTTGACTCACGGCTCAACGCATCTCTGATGCGCCTCACACCCCCGTGCAAACCATCAGCCCGCCGTGGCCTCTTCCCCAAATGGTTCACTCCTGAGTTGAAGATCACTAAACAACGATATAAATACCTAGAACGCAAATGGCAGAAAGACAAAACCCAGGAGAACAGGGCCACCTTGGCCCGCCACCTCTATCTGTACAAGGCCGAAATCTGGAAAGCAAAAAAAGCCCACTACAACTCACGAATCCTAAACTGCAAAAACCCAAGCAAAGAACTCCACAAAATCATCTCCGAATTCACGAATCCGGCCTGCACCATGACCGTCCCGACCCCCTCACAATCTGTGCGACTCACTCTGCCTCCACTTTTACACCACAGCTCTCGAAAGAACAAAAACCCTAACCACCAAACTGGCTCTCTTACATCCACCAGGCAATTCCCCGCCCGTAACGGCCAGCCCACCAGCTGCGACCTCTACACAACCAACATCCGAATCCTTTAGCCCAATATCACCAGTGCAATTTCTCAAACTTCTTTCTGCCCGCAAACCATCTGGATCGCCGCTCGACCCTTGCCCAGCCACAACCCTCAAAGAAATGTTTGCATCCACCTGCGCAGGAGAACACGCAAGATCCATCATAAATGCCTCCCTTTCCTATGGTATCTTTCCCAACGCATTCAAAACGGTTCACGTCAAACCTCTAATTAAAAAACCCTCGCTCGACCCCCTCGAGCCCAAAAACTATCGCCCCATCTCAAACACCAGGTTCCTTGCCAAACTCATTGACCGAACTGCCTACTCCCAACTAAATGCCTTTTTCGAAGCCAACAATCTCCTAGACCCCGCCCAATCAGGTTTCAGAGCCCATCACGGAACTGAAAGCACCCTAACCTCAATCTGGGATGACCTTAAAATGATGGCATACTCCGTGGGATGCGCCGCGCTAATCCTTCTCGACCTATCTGCCACCTTTGACACGATCAATCACTCAATCCTCCTAGACCGCCTCCACTCCCTAGGAATTCGTGGAACCGCTCTTAAATGGATTGCTTCATTCCTCAAAGATAGGTACCAAATAACGATACTCTCCACCTATACCTCCCAAGCCCGACCAGTCGACATGGGAGTCCCACAAGGAGCATGCCTATCTGCCCTCCTGTTCAACCTCTACCTGACCACCCTCCCACCGATAATCCGTTCACACAACATCCTGTGCTAGAACTACGCCGACGACACCCAGCTAATTCTAAATCTCATGAACTCAAAACTCAATCTCCGACCTGACCTGGCCTCCTGCCTCCTTGACATAGAACTCTGGATGACCCAAAGCCACTTCCTGTTAAACCCCTCCAAAACAGAAATCATGTAATGTGGCAACTCCGAACTTCTTCTGCACCCACGACCATGGCCATCCGCCATGGGCAACTCTGCGACCGACTCCAAATCAGTGAAAAATCTTGGGTGCACCCTTGACTCTGACCTAACTCTCTCGCGCCAAGTCAACAACGTCTCAAAGTCCTGCCACTACCACCTTAAAACCCTTAGACACATCTTTCCATAGCTCTCCTTTCCCAACAGACTCTCCGCTGTCCAATCAATCGTTATATCAAGACTGGACTACGCAAACCCCCTATACCTCGGAATCCACACGTACCAACTGAATAAACTCCAAAGGACACAAAACGCAGCAGCCAAATTACTACTTGCGCTTGGACCAAGAGACCACGTCTCCCCAGCCCTTAAGACGCTTCCAGTAGCCCAAAGGGTGACTTTCAAAACCTTATGCATCTCCCATCAAGCACTGCATAAAACCAGACCTGAATATCGTCAGGACAAACTAAAACCCTAACACCCCCCACGCACCCTAAGATCGAGTTCAGCCGGCCTCCTAGTCATACCAAAGACAAACTCAGTCAGGCTAGGCGGAGCATCATTCTCAGCCTTGGCCCCCACGCTACGGAATTCACTCCCACCCCACATCCGCCTGAGGATTTTAAATTTTTCCACAAACTGCTGAAAACCTGGCTCTTCCCATAAAACCAACCCGCACCATACTATCCCAAAACAGACTAACAACAACTCAATGACACCAATACAACAAATTACTGATGCGAGAAATTGACAGCTAATAATGCCTACCTTAAACTCGAAGGACAAACAGAATTAAACGAATAAAGTAGATCAAAGCAGTATAAGGGTTAATAAGAGTAAATCATACGGAAACAGTAAAGAAAGTTAAACTGCTGAAATGGACAAATTGCATGAGGTGTAAACGAAGTGAATGGCTTGGATGATATAGTTAGAATTGATGAAGCTGGTAGAACAGATGAATGCGCTGAATCGATGAATGCATGAGTGGAAGAACAAGCAGCTATTTAGCGAATGAGTGTGGAAATCAAAAGAATAAGTAAATCGGATGAGTGTATAGAATGGATGAACATGTTGAACAGATGAGTGTGTAGAGCGGACGGGTATGTAGAGCGGACGAGCGTGTAACACGGATGAGTGCGTAATATAGATGAGTGTGAAGAATAGATGAGTGTAAACCGAATGAGTGTGTAGAACAGATGAGTATGTGGAACAGATGAGTTTGTAGAGCATGTGACAGCTCCAGGTCATATTCTGCAGGTTTCCGCAGGAGAGGCTAATAAAGCGCATGATTGAGTGGATAGCGGATGAACTCGGAAGTGCAGAGTGGATGAGTGTATGGAGCGGATGAGTGTATGGAGCGGATGAGTGTATGGAGCGGATGGGTGTATGGAGCAGACGTATATTCAGAGTAAATGAAGGTATATGACAGGTGAGTGTAGCGATGAATATATAGAACAAGATATTACTGTTGGATGCGTGAAAATCACGAGTGATTAAAACGGATGAGTGCAGGGAGGATGAGTGCGTGGAACGGTTAAGTGCGTGGAGCGGATGAATGCATAGAGAGGATGAGTATGTAGAGGGGGTGAGTGCGTAGAGGGGGTGAGTGCGTAGAGGAGGTGAGTGCGTAGAGGGGGTGAGTGCGTAGAGGGGGGTAAGTGCGTAAAACAGGTAAACGCATAGCACGCACAAGGGCATAAAGCGGATGAGTAGCTGGAGCGAACGAGTGCCTGGAGCGATCGAGTGCCCAGTGTGAACTGACGTGTCGCGTAGAGCTGACGAGTACGTAGAACGAACGAGCGCTGATGCATCCAGTACTGATGAGTGCGTAGAATGGATGAGTACATTGAACTAATGAATGCGTAGAGCATGAAACAGTCAGGAGTGCATGCCTGGCGCAGTCAAGAGTGCATACCTGGCGCAGTCAAGAGTGCATGCATGGGGCGGACAAGTGGACAGTCGTGTGGTGGACAAGAGCACAAGCACGGAGCAGACTAAACCGCGCAGGGCGAACCAGAGTGTAATAGACCAGAAGGGGTGCATAGAATGGATAGATGTCCACGGTATGGACTGGAACGCATAGAATTGCGTGACGTATATAGTATGGTTTAGAATGCAAAGAACGTTTGAAAGAGCATATAACTCATCATATCACACCACCACGCTTACTCTCTCCTTTACATCACCACTCAACTAGAACACAGAGATACTATGACACCATTCGGTATAACTGTTCTCATAGCAACATCCGCCGCTCACTCCACATCATTCTAAGTTGACACTGCTGGTCTCACACCCCCCAGCCAGGCATTCTCCTCAGGCCTCACGCACCCGCACCCGTTCTGGATAAAACCTGCTTGAACAAACACATTCTCCTGATCTCTCAATCACCACACCTACCGCTAAGAAGCAGCTACTACACGGATATCGCAAGAGCTACACACATACCCGGTACTCACATGCACCTTTTGACTCTCTCTACTCTCTCTACTGATCTGAACTTCGGTTCCCAAGGGCGTTCAACCTACCAGCGCCTTCAGACCATACCAATGGTATATAAGGTGCTATATTAATGCAAAATAACATAACATAACATAACATAGTCATTACAAATAAACCAGTCTACTTCTGTACGCACCCATGTTCAGAAATGTCCACAGTGAATGGATGTCCCCACATGAAAAATAATTGCACACGTCTTAAAATTGTTCTTACTAATAGAAACTTGACTATTTACAAAATTCATTACCGTCGTGTTCTTTTTCCTTCCATCTACACCTGTATCTTTGAAACATAATCAATACATACTTACCAAAAAATTAGATTTTGCAATGTTGATTGTAAATTACAAACACAGTGCATCGCATGCCATGGAATGCTTTAGTTAGAAGATCAGAAACATTTACACTTTTCTGATCAGGAATAGGAACATATACAAATCTTTCAGAAATATCCTGAGTAGTGTGATCTTTCTTAGGCGATGCTGTTGTTGACACTAAAACGGCTTTGAGGTTAGGTAGGGACACGGCTAGTGGTGTGGATTGTGACACACATTCATGTGAGTGTAAATCTTTTTGTGACCGTTCCGGTCATCGTATAGAGTGCATGCCCACGGTAGAAAGAAAAAAAGGGAAAAAAAGACCACTGCGAATGGGTGTAAGGACCAACGGAGCTGGTTGTGGAATGGGGTTGATGAAAAGTTGAAGTGCCTTCCATTATCACGGTAAGTGATACCGATAATGTGTTAATCACGTTTGATGGGAGTGATTTGATTTTACATTGAAGGATGACTGTGTTATTGTACGTGCGGCTAACTGCACTTGTTTTGACAACTCATATGCCCGAATCGAGAACCAAGCCGCAAGAGCATATTGTTCAGCCCTGCTCAGAAATGTTATGACCACTTAAAGGACCGGCATTATGAGTGGGTTGACAAAGGATGTTGTTTACTTTATATCTTAGATGGTCGCCTAAAGACAGAGCACCTTATTTGTGAATGTTGTCAAGTGACCTCATTACTGGTTCTTAGGATGAATTGATGAGAATAAGTGAGATGTCACTGGACTTTTAGCCAATACATTGGCACTGCAGTCTTGTTTTGGTTTATACTTATACTGCGTTTTATTTTGTGTTGCTTTCCAGAGACGAGTCCAGTTATAGGATGCCCAAACAGTCCCGTACCCAGGATACTTTGAGATTTTGTGCACAGTAAGCTAGTAGAAGGCAGATATCAGTGCCTTAACAGCCTGAAACTCAGTTCAGACTTTTAATTGCTGCCTTTCTTCTTTTGTCCTAGCCTAGACTAAGGACAATATTGTGTCACGTGTATTCCAGATGAATGATAAGGAGTCTTGTCAGATTGTGTATTGTTTTATCAAAATGTTGGTCCCCTGAAGATTGGAACATGTTGGCTTGTTAAGCACTGAAATTGATGATAGTGCCTCAAACTAGATTCTATTAATAGTGTTTTTTCCTATCGTGGAGAAAGGGTTTATTTACTGTGCACTATTTGTCACAACAAAGGGTTACCTAGATTCAAGTAGGTCCTTTTATCTTGAGTTCTATTGTCTGTCTTGCACTGTATTTTTGATACACACTTTAGGCATGATTTCACCCACAGTGTTGGGGGTTTGTCCTTGGCCCCCCCCATGCGTGCCCGTGAGCCCCCAACCCGACAGAGCTCACACACACACGTCTGTCGGCTTCGGGCTCCCCGGTCGCTCTGCGGCTTCCGGGAATGCCCCGTTTATTAACGCTGCAAGCGGCGACGTGCAACGTCACGCCGCCGCGTGCGCAGCCCTTACGGGGCAACGCCACACTCCTCCTTTTTCAGGAGGACACACAATTACAACATTAGTTAAACACACCATATCACACAGCAAACAACTTGCCCATCCTGAGCCCAGGCCCCTTTAATGTCAGCCACCCGGGTCCCTTCCCTCCGGATGAACCTCCAACGGTCCCAACACATACTCACTAAGGTAAGCGGGTTTCCCTCGCCCAGCCCTCTGGGGGTACCTCCCGCTCACCTCCGGCACCGGCAGTCCATCAGCAACAGCCTCCCGACTCGGAGAGGCTGGGGCACCGAGAGGGGGCCCATCATCATCAGGGATCTCAGCGACACCCGGGTCCAGAGGGGGTTCAGTTCTCGAGTCTCCCAGCTTCTTGAAGAAGCTGACGTTTCGGGTGACAGCCGTTCGCCCATCGGAGGCCGTCACCATCGACCCCTTCACGGCGACCACATCCAGGGGCGCTGGTTCGTAAGGGAGGGACAGCTTCCCGTGAGGATGTCGATTCCGGATAAGCACCTCATCCCCAGGTTCCAGCCCCTGGGGCCGAAGACCCCGGCGCAAGTTCTCTTGGCTGATCCTGGCCAGTCGGTCGGCCTCAACCTGCTGGTCGTTGATCACCCCGGGTTCTCTCTCCTGTACCTCCGGCAGTAGACCCCGGGGGCATCGCCGGAATAACACTTCCGCCGGGGCGACACCAGTGGATGCATGTGGGGTGGTGCGATACACTCTCAGGAATTGATACAATGCCCGTTGGAGGGGCTGGCCTTGTCCTTGCGCAATCCGAAATGTCTTGTTCAGCGTTCGCATCAGCCTTTCTGCATCGCCGTTGGCTCGAGGCCACAGCGGGGATATCTTCCGATGTTGAACTCCACAACTGGCTAGAAACTCTGAGAACCGCTCGCTTTGGAATGGCGACCCGTTGTCCGAGCATAGCGTCAGGGGAAATCCGTGGGTTGCAAAGATCTTTTCCACGCCGACTACCACATGCTCGAATGCCACCGATTCCACGAACTCCACCTCGGGGTACCGGGAGTACTCATCGACTATGGCCAGAAAGTGGGTGCCCACGGACGTGGACCCAAAGTCCGCATGCACGACCTCCCAGGGCCTGGTCCCTCGAGGCATTGCTTCGATCGCCGGTTCCCTCTGCACCGGGGAGGCTGCCTGACAGCATACACAGGCTGCCACAAAGTCATCGACCCTTTTCTCCAGCTCCGGGAACAAGACCTTCATCCGCAGCCTCGCCTTCGTCTTGGCAGCACCCTGATGGCCATGATGGGCCAGGGCGATCACATCACCTACTTTGGAGTGGGGGACCACTATGCGATCCCCCCGGAGCAGGAGCCCCGACGCCGAGAAAGACAGCTCATCTTTCACCTTCCACAGCTGTTCAAGGGCGGTCTTCGCCTCATGGGTCCGCCCGGCGAGAGCCTCCAAGACACACTTCCAGGATCCGCTTTGCATCGACTGCTTCAGTATCTGGAAGCATCCATCCTCAGCCGCTGCAGCCTCCAGCTCCGACAGGGGAAGCGCATTTGGTGTTGCTCCTTCCACTACCATCCGGACATGGTCGTCCGCCTCTTCTGCGCAGGTGTCTCCCACCACTCCCCCACACACTCCGGGATGCCGGGAGAGGAAGTCCGCCGCATTGTGGGCGCCTGGCCGGTAAACCAGCGTGACCCCGTACTCAAGCAATGCGAGCATCCATCTCTCAATTCTGGCCGGGGGCTTTGATGATGAGCCCGCCAGGATCGGGAGCAGGGGTTTATGATCAGTCACCACAGTCACCGGGCGCCCCAGCACATAGAGGCGAAAATGTCTGCATCCCCACAGGACCGCCAGGGCCTCCCGCTCGATCTGGGAGTACCGCTGTTCCGTTTCCGAGAGCGCCTTGCTGGCGTATGCTACGGGACGGAGGTTTCCATCCCGGTCCACTTGGGTCAGGACCGCCCCCAGGCCAAACGGACTGGCGTCGACCACAATCTCCGAGGGTAGCGCTGGGTCGAAGAACGCCATGGTATCCTCCGTTGTTAAGGCGCTCTTGATGTCCTCGAACGCCGACTGCTCCAGTGGACCCCAGTGCCAGGCAGTCTCTTTCTTGGTAAGAGCTCTGAGCGGCTCAGACCTTGAGGCCAGGTTTTGGATGAACCGACCACAGTAGGTCACCATGCCCAGAAAGCTTCTCACCTCCGACACCGATTCCGGGGGCTGTGCACTCTTTATGTCCTGAACTTTCCGCGGGTCGGGTGACACTCCTCCCACCTTAAACACGAACCCAAAGAATTCTATGGAGGGGCGCAGGAATTCGCACTTGTCCCTATGGAGGGTGAGGCCCAGTGACTGCAGTCTCTCGAAGGTCTTGGCCAGGCGCTTCAGGTGGATCACCTCCGTGGTGGCAAACACCAAAATGTCATCACTGATGTTGAGTACCCCTTCAAGATCAGCAAGGGCACCTTGGATAATGTTCTGAAACACTTCCGCAGCCGATGACACCCCAAAGCTTAACCTCTTGTACCTGTAGAGTCCCCGGTGAGTGGTGAATGTTGTAATATACCGGGACTCCGGATGGAGGACAACTTGATGATACCCTGCTCTGAGGTCGAGCTTGGAGAAGAATCTGGCCCCTTGTACCTCAGCGATTATGTCGTCAATGGTCGGGGTCAGGTGTCGCTCCCTTTTGATGGCCTTGTTGGGCAGCCTCATATCCACACAGATCCGAACTGAGTCCGGCTGCTTTGGTTTTCTGGCCACGACGATGGGGGACACCCATGGTGTTGGGCCTTCCACTTTCTCGATGATGTCCAAGGCCACCAGGTTATCCAGCTCCTTGTCGACCTGCTCCCTCAGATGAAAAGGAACTCTCCGGTGTTTCAAAGCAATGGGTTGTACTGAGTCATCAATGTGGAGCCGGACTGGATCACCGGTCATTCTCCCAATGCCGTTGAACAGGGCTGCGTACTTGTCAAGTAGATCATTGATATCTTCCAGGTATACTGAGTACGCAAAACTCACTATCCCGAGTGCCTCAGCAGCCGCACAGCTCAGCAGGGTGTTGTTGCTTATAGGGGTCACGTAGAATCGAGCCCTGATCGTCGAGCCTTCATGTTCCACCTTCGCTACGAACGCCCCGTCCAGCGGTATGGGCTCGAGTCCACCGAAGGCGAATATGCGAGCTCTTGGCACAGCCAGGTTTGGTAGCGGGTCCAGAGCGTCATAATGTCCCCTCGCCATTACGTTGACAGATGCCCCTGTGTCCACCAACACGGGAACAGGCGAGCGGTTCACCTCCACCACGCACCTCGGCTGCCTCCTGCTTTTGCCTTTCAGGACCCCCATGCTTGAGACGGAGAAAATGTTCTCCTCCTCCTCTTCTTCAGCCTCCTCTGCCTGAGTCTCCTCTTCCGCTTGATCTACCTGGGCCACGTTGGACGGCCGGGTTTGGCGCAGAGTCCAGATTCGGGCAGGACCTCTCGGTACCATGACAGGTAGAGCCGACTTACACACTCTTGAGAAGTGATCCGGCAGTCCACATCGGCCACATGTTCTTCCTGCGGCTGGGCACTCTGTTGGGTGGGGGAGGTCATAGCCACACTTCTGACACGACTCCCCCGATCTTCCTGCTCTGTCACGGGGGGCTCCACCAGTCCTTCTTGTTCCTCTGTCGCCCCGCCACACAACGCACACCTCTTCGGCCTTGATCGGGCGTGATCCCGCCTCCATTTTGTTTGCCCGTGCCTCGGCCACTTCGTGACATCGACCCAGTTCCAGTATGCGGGGCAGAGTGATTCCCGGCTCTCTGAGGACCTGTCTCCTCAGTTTGCCAGAGGAGCATGCTTGGATCAGCATTGTTCGTATCATATCATCCGCGTCCCCCCACGCACACCCTTGGGAAAGGCGGAGCAGGCGGCCGTAAAAAGTGTCCAGGGTCTCATCATTCTTTTGTTTGGCCGACAGCATTACAAATCTCTCGAAGTCCACGTTGGCGAGTGGAAGGAAGTGTGCAAGGAGAGCCGCTTTGGCCTCACCATAGGTCTGGTCAACCGGAGTCAGCGACTCGAAGATCTCCTGAACCGCGGCTCCCGCCAAGTACAGCATGGTGGCCACCATGCTGTCATCATCGTCCGCCTGAGCAGCCCTGAAGTACATGTCCAGGCGGGCCACCCACCTCTTCCATCGGGGCCCCAGGCTAGACGGGGGGCCCGTGGGATCAAATTCTGGTATCGGTTGTAGGGCGGCCTGGGCTCTCGCTTGAGCCATGATGGGAGCCCCTTGTGGTGCGGCAGGCTGCGCCCCTAGTGGTGCCTGTGGTGCAGGCGCCTGATTCCCCGGTGGCAGCGGTTGCGGTGCTGCAGGCTGGGCTGCCTGATCTTCGTCCTGAGAGTCTTCCACAGGATCCGCGGTGTCACCGTCCTGGTCGCTGTCGGACATGGGACTGACCGCACAGGCACCCCCACCACAAGTCCTGAGGCCGCAACTCAGGTTCCCACCATCACCATGCAGATGGATGCACCCCCATGCCAAGCACAGCACGGGTCTTGAATTGTAGAGCAGAGAAGACGGTGGCGTGTGTCCCCTTCCTTGAGCACCAGCCAAGAGTCATACACACAAAGAAAAAACACCACCGGCCACCACCTTGTGATGATGAAGAAGACCAATGGAAGATGGAGCACCAACCACCACCACCTCGTGATGATGAAGAGGATCAAGAAAAGTGTCCTGATGATGAAGGGGGCGAGGAAGTGCCTTGCCGCCACCTTGCAGCAATGCACCGCAATGTAGAGGTCCCAAAAATTAAGCCATGTGGGTGGACTGGACTAAGCAGGCCCTGCCATAGTAGTCCTTATCCTGGCTTTCACGCGACGTAACAGTCCCAAAATATGATGAAAACACACACATCAGGTATGGGCGTGCAGGTCATGCACTCAGCAACCATGAAATCCAAAAATTAGACCCGGATCACCTTCTCGTCCCGAACCGGAGCTCCGAGAAGTTCCGCGGCCTCGTGTTCAAAATGGCCGCCAACCGCGTGTGCGGTCCGCAGCCACGGCGTGAAACGAAACGTCCGTGAACGTTCCGATCGTAAGAAAAATTCCGGAAGCCTTTCACCGCCGGGCCCGGGCAACCGTCACCACTCGTCGCCACTGTTGGGGGTTTGTCCTTGGCCCCCCCATGCGTGCCCGTGAGCCCCCAACCCGACAGAGCTCACACACACACGTCTGTCGGCTTCGGGCTCCCCGGTCGCTCTGCGGATTCCGGGAACGCCCCGTTTATTAACGCTGCACGCGGCGACGTGCAACGTCACGCCGCCGCGTGCGCAGCCCTTACGGGGCAACGCCACACACAGGAGGCGATGGTCTACTGTGAGATGTCTTTTGAAATTAGATCATTTTACACTTTTTGTTATCGCGGTTTTATGATGTATTGATTGTTTTATGACTGTTTACATTGATGAAAGACACCATGTTTGTTTTATGATTATGAGATTGTACACTGTATTTTTTTTCAAATAGTAACTCATTGAGATAATGTGATGTATTCAATACAATTATATGTATTAACATCTTTCATTTAAAGTTATTTCTGAGTACTCAGTACCTATTTGGTACATGGGCTGAGTAGTCCTTGGAATAGGTAGAGGGTTAGAAGAGACACACTGGTTCTTTAGTTTTTGATTGTCCATTGTTTGTGTAGGGCAGAACCTTTGTGTCTTTAAATTTGCCCCTGGTCTCTTTTGGTATAGTTAACTTTCTTAGATTGTGGACACTGTGAGAAACCAGAAGGTGTCTCACCTGCTAATCCCCAGGGATCCCTCTCTCAGGTGGCCAGGGCACAGCCATCGCCTTTGTATCCAGACCCTGGGGGTGGACCAGTGCGGGAGGATCACGTGGGTGAGGGGTCCTCAGGGAGTGGGAATAGGGCACTTGATGGTGATATGCGATATCCCTTTCCCTCTAACACCTTTGACCCCTCCTACGAGGTAGGATACCGGGGAACTTTAACTCCCCCCCCCTTTCCCTAAATAAATACTGCTACACAGACAGCCCACTCTGGGAGAAAACACATAAGTAGCCGAGAAATGTACCTGACCTGGCACACTACCATGGTCAGGCAGAGTCAGGCAATTACCTTTGACAACACACACCAAACTTCAATTGAACTTCTCCACGTGGATAAAAGGCGGAGCACGAGAGCACACTCAGAGCAAGGCAAAGCACACAAAGGAGTAGTTCTTCCCAGGCAGCAGCTGAGTTGATGGAGAGAGACGGTATCCATAGAAAGGATAACAAGGAAGGAGATACCCTGGGCTTTTTCGATGAGGGATTGTTATAATCCTAGGAACTTGAAAGCAGCATGTGTAAAGCCAAGAAGGGAAGAATCCTGCTTTGTGTGACCAAGATATCTGGGACCCTGCTGCATGACTGGCCGAGTCAGAGAGGAGCAGCAGCTGTCGTGGATCATCCTTGGCTCTGACATCAAAGCCACAAACAGAGAAATCAACACAGCCAGTGAGTTGAAGGAAACTGTATGAGGCCGGTCTGTGTTGAAGCGAAGGTTACAAGTGGGAACATTTTTACACAAAAGTGTGAACATTGGAGCACTCAATCAAAGATGAGGGTAAAGGCCAGACGGCTGATGAATTGTTTGAACATTTAACCTGAACTGAGATACAAGATAGCAGAGTGGTCCGGCACCACGTGTGTGCCCATCAAAGGTCTCTGATTGATGTATCCCACAAAGAAGTGGCAAAAGGAACTGTAATATATGAATATGAAAGGAAAGAATAGAAATCAAGTAAGAATAAATTGAAGTGGTCCTGCGGAGGTATAAGTAAAATCCTTCTCACATTCGAAAGTCTTCCATTATAAAAATGCATCAAGGTCCGAACCCGATCAAGGGATACCTATTGTGAATTTATCAAACTGTGAAATAAGAAGAAAGCCAGAGAGCAAGGTCCATGTCCAATCGAGGGAGACCTGTTGTGAATTTGTGTATATGAGGGGTCCGAGCACAGCTGAGGGAGACCCATGGTGAACACTGCACCAGAGACTTTGTAAACATAAGGAAAAGAACTTTGATGTTGAGTTTTGTATCCATGGCATTCTGAATGAGAGACTTTTAAATGGGAAGATACTTTCTTGCAGAAGGCTCCGATTTATATCCTAAACTGCATCTTCATGTTGGCGAAGCCAGAGTCTATGCTAAAACAGCCTTACCACATGGTGAAAACGTGGGTTAGGGAAGCTAATTGTACGGCGGTCCTGACATATTGTTTCTTGAACACTCTTTCTTTTACATACATCATTTTCCCATTTGTTTTTAAAAGTAGGGATTGACAATAGGTGTATTAGTATCGACCCTTTTATTTTGCCAAGACTCCACTAGGATTGTGTTACTATTATTTGATGGTTGTAGCTTGCTCCCATCCTTAGATTTAGGATTTGACAGGCATTCAACCAACCCACTGAGGCTCAGTAAACACCCTTGAACTGTGATCACTTGTGTCTGTCATCACTGTCTGATACCATGCCTTCCTTCCAACCCATAGGATTCCACTTGTAACTAATTCCTACATACCTATCTATACTAACAGATGCATGCACTAATAAATTGAAGACAGTCATTAAAAATTCTTGACTACCTTTCTTTTGTATTTTGAGAAAATTGTTGATTTCCACCTGCGATAGCTACTACTTTTTAGATTGACATTGCCGAATGTGTACTGTGTGGTTTTTCATCTACAGATATCTTAAGAAAAGAAAGTTCCACAAATAGCTGCTTGTCTGCTGTGGAAGCTATTTCTTGCATCAATGGTACCATTTGAAACAACATACACCAAGCTGCATTAGAAGAGCATTCATCTCCTATTTCATTACTAAATATGCAATGAGACTATGGGCCTCATTACACGGTAGGCGGTAGCCATGGTGCTATCAGCACCATGGCTACCCCTTACCGCATTCTGGGTTCCGGGTTGGCGGTATGGGGACTTACCGAGTCATTCCGACCCTTGCGGACCCGGTAAGTCCCCATGCCAAATACCATTCCCCATTCCCATTTGAGCCCCCATAGAGCTCAATGGGAATGGGGAAAGAGCTAATAATGGTACCACAATTTGCAGTATCGTTATTTGCTCTGAAGTCCCTCAGCGGGTCCCTTCCTTAACGTGTGGTCTGACCACACGTTAAGGACGGGACCCGCTGAGGGACCTCGTAGTAGGGCGGTAAGGGATTACCGGCACCAGTGCCCTTACCGGTGCCGGTAATCCCTTACCGCCATCCGTGTAATGAGGCCCTATATCATAGTTGAACAACTCTCCAACTCTGGTAGATTCTGTTGTTTTTTCGGTTTAAGATGAATGATTTTATTTGAATGTATTTTCACTGGCTAAGTGCTTAGCAGGTACATGTATAAGGATCAGGTGAGGAGTATACAGTACATCTGACCTATTATATTCTTCAATGCAAGAAATGTCAGCTGTCACTTTTCTTTCATCAGCGTTTATTAAAAATAAACCTTGAATATTTTTCACACGTGACAGAGCTACATATGGCATTCCTTCTTTAAACACTGTATGACCAATGTCAATAATTGCTGCATCTAAAGTCAAGCAGATCACTGTCTTGGTTGGTACTGTTTTCTCCTTTAAGTGCCCTTTCCAGTTCTCCCTCGGCTTCCTGCAAGTCTGCCAGTATCCCTCCATGAAATCCTTTGGATTTTGCTATAGCCACTGCCCTCATCACAACTTTAAAGTCCTCCCACAATGTGCCCGCTGAATCCACACTGCCCGTGTTTGTCTCAAAGTAGCTAACTATCTCATCTCTCATGTCTTCCCTAAAAAGGGGGTCTCTGAGCGCCTCTGCCCTGAGGCACCACGTCGGAAGTCTTGCTCTCGGGGGACAACATTGCCATCTAAGGATCAGAGGCGAGTGGTCCGAGAGGACCCTCGCTTTATATTCGACTTGCATGATCTCTGTCAGTATCTCTGGAGTGATGAAAACATAGTCCAGCCTTGTGTGTAGTTGCTTTGGGGCAGAATAGTGCGAGAATTGCATTTCGTGAGGATTTTGCGTCCTCCATACATCTTCTAACCCAAAATCATTCAGCAGCGTCTGTAACGCCTTGGCCGATGGGGCAGGCCTATCCAATTTCCCATCTGACCTGTCCACCCTAGGGTTTAAAACGCAAATAAAGTCCCCCCCCCCAAATCACTGCACTCCCCACACACATGCTAAGATTTTTACACGTTTTAAAATATGCCGCAGTATTTTGGTTCGGGGAATACGTGTTTATGATACTTATTTCCCTATTTTCCACCAATTCCCTCACCACGGCCATCCTCCCGTCCGTCTCCATCAGCGTCTGCAACAGCTGAAACGGGACATGTGGCGCCACCCAGATGATCACTCCCCTGGCATAAACCGAATATGGCGAACCCACCACTGTTCCCTTCCATTTCCTCCTGACCATCTCCACCTTAACTCGCATCAGGTGCGTCTCTTGCAACAAGGCAATATCTATCTTCTGTCTCCGTAGGTATAGCATAACCTTATTTCTCTTCAGGTAACTATTGAGCCCCCTGATATTCCAAGTGACTATTTTAAGATCCCCCATGGCAAGTCAGTGTCCCTCTTCCCCCCCACCTATGCAGTCCAACTCCAGTTGCTTAACTCTTCTATGTAGGCTCATACCCCAACTCGAACACCCTCTAACTATAAACAAAACAAGCCCTCCCACCTCCCTCCCACCTCCCTTCCCTTTCCCATCAACACCCTCCCCAACTGTTGCCCAGCTCATCCCTGGATCTCAGGCACCCCCGCATCTAGCCCTTTCTGGCAAAACCTGTACTCGCGGCTCAGCAGGATGAAGTTGCCCAAATGGCTGCCTTACTACTAATTCTCGGGGGTAGGGTGCTTCCATCATGCCGCTCCTGTTTGTTCCAAATTTGTTACGCCTAGTGCTGCCCAGCACACTTGTGCTTTTATTCACTATATTCCAGTCCAACAGGGTCATGGAGTCCAAAGGCTACATAATACCAATCAAATATCCCAAAGTGTCATACTAGGACTCCCCCCCACTTATCTTCTCAGTGTTCATGACACAGTCTACTCACTTATTGTGCTCCTGGAGATCTTGCTCCTCACCTCGCTCCGCACAGCCCTGCAAGTCCAGCCATGACGCCGCTTCCTCTGGGGTATCAAAAATGAGCGCTCTGCTTTTGTGCAAAACTTTTAGCTTTGCGGGGTACAAAAGCAAGTACTTGATACCAGCTGTACGCAGTCTTCTCTTGACTGCCACATAGCTATACCGCTGTCTTTGCACCAGCATAGTATAGTCAGGGTATGCCGTGATCTTGGAGGAAGATCTTTCTATCGTTCCGCCCTCACGAAAATACTCCAGGATCTTCTCCCTGTCTTTATAGTTCAGAATCTTTGCAATTATCGGCTGCAGCGGGGCCCCAGGCCGTGGTTTCCTCATCAGGGCCCGATGCGCACTTTCAACCATGAACCCCTTGTGAGAGCTTGTCAGCCCCAATCTCTTGCAGGATCATGTTCTCCACATAGTCCGTGCGGTCTTGGCCCTCTTCTCCCTCCAGCAGGCAGACCACCCGGATGTTGTTCCGTCTCGCCCTTCCTTCCGCTTCTTCCACTCGATTTTCAACGTTAGCAACCTACTGTTTTAGTATGTGGACCTCTTTTGCATTATTTGTGCTTACATCTGTGTTGGTCTTCACCGTGCTCTCCAGGCCACTAGTCCTTTCTGCCAGCGCTCTAACGTCTTGTCGCAGCAGGGTGACTTTGATTCCTACAGCATCTATTTTGTTCTCCAGGGCCGTCCGTAGATCCGCCATTGCTGTACCCCACTTAGCGCTCAGTTCCATTTTGGCTGCTAAGACCTGATGATTTTCTCCTTCTGGGGTACCATCCCCGGAAGCCGCCACCACACTTTGTGCCGGGGTCGAGGGGGTCCGCTGTGCCTTTGCAAAGGTCTCCATTGTAGGTTGTTTGCTCTTGGCCTTCACCCCTTTCACTGACATCATGCAATCCTTCCACCGTGTCTGGTACCAGCTCTTCAGTATTGTTGTGCCTTCACCAGTTCAGTCATGTGCTGAAGCGTCCTCCTCAGTGGGCTGCGCTGTGTGGTGGCACGTAAAGTTGCATTTCGAGTGGGCTATGTCCTCCCACATCTCTCCTCTGGCTACTGTCATCAGTGTCCCACTAGCGTGTTTCTGGAGGCCAATGAGTACACGCTACTCGCCACTACCACAGTGCCTTCGCTCCTGATGCTAAAATGCCAGTTTACCCAGGTGTCTGTGTCGCCTGGCAGCGCTTCAGTGTGGGTCCAGTATCTTTTCGCAGGTCCCGGTACTTTTAAGGCCTGCAACGTTAGATCAGTTCCTGGGCCCCTATCATAGAAGGGCAGGCTTCCGGCGCGCTTCATACGCTAGTGTATCACTACATTCCGTGGGGCACTTCTCCCAAATAGCATCATAACAGGGCAACATACCGATCCGTGTTGGCTGCGCACTACGGTAATCAGAGGATATTTACTGTTGGTTCCATCGTCATCCTCGCCCTGTGCGGCTCGCCACCATCATTCTGTTCCTGTTCGCTCTGTGCTCGTGATAGCTTCCACTGTCACCCACAAAGTTTAACAGGCGTCTGGGGCCCCGCTGCAGTTATTTATAAACCGCTCGCGGTTGGTGTCCTTCCTGCAGATCTAACCACCGCCCGCGGTCCTTGTCCTTTGTTGCAACGTTTGAGAGCGACTGGGAGCCGCACGAACATCAGGTGCCTGTCCTCCGTGACACAGCAACTGTATCCCCTTATGGCGATCGTTTCGCCCACTCAAGCTCCAAAGCACTGCCACAATGTTGTTATGAATAAAAGCAAGATTTGAAGGCAGAGCATTGCGCGTCCTGCGGCAGCTCACTTCCTTCATTTTCCGCGCCGTTTAGCTGCATTCGGTCCTCCTTGAGGCTGCGGGTGCGATCCCTTTGTTGTCCGCCACCTTGGCGACAATGTATCATTGTGGCTGCATCCTCAAAAGTCTTTTTTCTCCCTGGTACCAGGCGCAATGCGCTTGCTTGTCAAGATTGCTGTAGGGCACATATTCAGACGTCCTTATCTTCATTTATGGAGCGCATGTGTCATTTTTCCAGCGTAATTTCCAGGATCAGTGTCGGATCAGCAGGAGCTGCACGAGAAGGCTCATCCTATTCCATGCCTAGTTAGCCACGCCCCCCTTTTACTAGACATCTTTGATAGATTTCTAGTAACAAGATGCAAACCTTTGTCCCCAAGGCCTCACAACGCCAAACACAGTCACACAATCAATGTCATTATGTGTGTTTGCGAGGCACTGGGGATGCAGGCAGCAGGCATGGTATGTTTTGCTGGATATCTACAATAGATTTCCAGTAAAACGATATAATCCCTTTCCCATGGGCCTCACAGCACCTAACACATGCACACAATCAAAGTGATTATGTGTATGCAACGCGCTGGGAGGACCAGGGGTAAAGCATGCTATTTTTTTAACTGGACATCTATGATAAACATCCAGTAAAAAAATACCATTCCTATACACTGGGCTCCATTGCACCTCAGAAGGAGAGCTGATTTTGGGAGGTGGGTAATGGGATTGTGCAACAACTGCATTTTCAAAATGCTTTTGTTCTACAACCCTCCTCCCACTCACCAAAATGAGCTCCACATACCATTACAAACACACACACAAATCCACACACATACATTCACACAACATTCGCACAGCGTTCATACAGCAAGCACTCTATCATTCAAACGAGCACCCATCCTCATACACTCACTCATAACAGTGTTTCCCTTTGACAGTTCAGCCAGCCCAGCAGCACTCTATGGGGGCACTGAGTTTTTCACTGGGCTGGCTCCTCCATAATGGGTGCGGGGGTCACTGGGACGATCAGCTTTTGCCCATTATGGGCAAGCCCCACTTGCCCAGGGCTCCCCCGTACATTTAAGGCTGTGGATCCGAGCACCCTGGGGACAGGTAATGCAGCTGCAATCTCCCTGGGGGGCATACCCCACAGTTTGAATACCTCTGGCGTAGTGGGATGTGCAAGAGGAATGCGTGGATAACAGGATCTGTGGACTAAAATATTTGTAGAGGAAGAGTTTGTATACCTGTGGTGTAGTGGTATGAGGAAGCGGGACGTGGGATAATACAGAATCATGTGATTTCAGTAATGTTTTGATGAAGGGGAAAATACAGCAATTAATGCATTCTTGTTAGTATAGTTACATAAGGGAGAGTGGTGTACGAATAAATATTTAGTTTAATGTTGGGTACTAGGCTGAAGAAAAGGGGTGTTGGAATAATAATATGGATTTTAATTGTGTAGTAGAATGTGGAAGAAGAATGTATAGATAATGGGAGCTATGGACGAATATATTTGTTGACTAAGAGGTTGTATACCTGTGGCGTAGTGGTATGCGGAAGAGGGATGTGGGGATAATGCAAAATCATGTGATTTCAGTAACGTTATGATCAATGGGATAATACAGCAATGAAAGCATTGTTAGTGAAGGAACAGGGCGAGGGGAGTGCGGTGTAAGAATACAGATGTAGATCAGTGTTGGGTACAGCGATGAGGAAGAGGTGTGACAGAGTAATCATATAGATTACAATCATGTAGTAGGATCTGGAAGAGGAATGTAAAGATTATGGGAGCTGTGGACTAAATTATTTGAAGAAGAAGAGGTTGTAGACCTCTGGTGTAGTGTTATGAGGAAGAGCGATGTGGGAAATGTAAAATAATGTGATTTTAGTAATGTTATGAGGTAGGATACAATATAGAAAGTATTACATTGTTGTTAGTCAAGTCACATGTGGAAGACTGTTGTAAGCATAAATATATAGGTTAATGTTGGGTACTGGGATGAGAAAGAGGGTGTTGGAGTAAAAATATAGATTAGAATTGTACAGTAGATATGGAAGAAGAATGTAGAGCTAATGGGAGCTATGAAGTAAAACAATTGTAGAGGAAGAGTGTGTAGACCTCTGGTGTAGTGGTATGAGGAAGAGTTATGTTGAGATCATGCAAAATGCCATTTGAGTAATGGTATAAGGAAAGGGTAAATACAACAATGAATGGATTATTGTTAGTTATGGACCCGGTTGTACTCTTAAAGATACAAGTGCACCGAATTGTGCTGAATCCATGTGTAGCTTGCATTTAGTTCTATGTTCATATTTTAAAACACGACTTTTGTCATAGGTACACTAATCTCTGGCTTGATGCAGTGATGGAAAATTAGGTATCTTTTACAGAAAGCTGCTCTCTCCAAAACAACCTTCAAACTCAGTTGAGCATTTTGAGATTACATGTAAAAGGAAAATGTTCTCTTTGTATATTTTTTTACTGGTAATGACAAATTATTAAGTGCAGGCCTATAACCAAATGTAACTGAATCTATCATAAAACATAAATATGAAACATATAATTCATATTCTGACTCTCATAAAATACTACAATACGAGTGCATGGTTTGCTCTATTCTTCAAGAAACACTACTGGATAAATACAGAAACTCTTTTCCATTAGCTAATTTTATTTTTTAAATAAAACATGTGCTATGTTATGCTTAACATTGTTCAGTGAAAAGGGTTGCATTACTATCAAATAATTGCTAAATTGCTCAAGCACGGCTCAGTCTGTGGGATCCCATATTGTAACTGCTGAACCTTAATTTGTATCCTAAATTGTTTTCAAAGTGAACATGTTTGTAAACCTTTGTTTTCATGTGCATTCCATATGTCTAAATATTTAAATCTGATAAAATTGTAATTCATAAAAAAAATTGTCTTTGGTACAGAATCTGTTATTTGGAATAATCATAACAACAACACTAATACTAATAACACTAATACTAATAACAAGAAGAAGAAGAAGAAGAAGAAGAAGAAGAAGAAGAAGAAGAATGTGTGTGTTTGATTTACCATTGAACTTGCACAATATTGCAATTTTAATCCACCTTTTGGAAAATCATCAATTACATTTTAAAATTCAAAACTTAAAATGAAGAAAATATCAGTCCTATTTACATTAACATTATATTTTCAACCTGTGGCCAAACACTACAATTCTGATTGCTTAAAACCACACATTAACATTTTCTTCACTCTATTCCTTAGTGTTGACTATTAGATGGTATTGAAAGTGCTGCCTGTAAGATGAAACTAGCAAGATGAGCTGTACAGCGGGACATGCAGCATGTGTGTATTGTTGAAGCATTTATCCACCCACTAACTGCTCATGTGCATGTGAAAGGATGGATGGAAGCAGAAAAAAACAGGAAACGGAAAAATCCTACAGGTGAAAAAATCACCGCAACTCTTTGCAAAGAAATACAATGTTTATTACAGCGCACTGTAGAGCTGAACTGACATGGAGCTGGTCTTATCTCAAAAGGTTACAACTTATATAGCAAAAATTCTGCAAGTTAACAATGCTATGCATAATAATGAGTACAGCATAAACCCACCATCTTTATTGCCTACCACCTATAGATCATGCTACGCCCCCTATAGTCCCTTGACAGATTGACCACATCTATGCTACCCCCTTTCCCCTAGAAACGTGGTCCCCTACATCATCGTTGTCGAACCCAGGTATATGATTGGTGAGTTCTAAAGAATAAGTATGTAAATTTGGGACCATCACATGATGTGCCAGTCCTGATCCAGGTGTGATCAAAGTAACTTGGCAAGGCCAACTCTGCTTTGATAAGACAATGGGCTTCCTCGTTAACCTAGATGCCATGGTGCACATGAGCTGCACGCCCGACCTTGCACTACATTTATTGGCATCACCTCCACTGCTCCTGTCCCAAATCACAAGGCGTTCCAGACACACAGCCCTGATCTCCTCCCAACCCCAGGTGCCCAGGGATGTTGTGATCAGGGCACAGCTCTCTAGTTTGTATTTAGAGGATATGTTTGCTTATGTTGTATGACTGGGTGTAATTCATACGGGGTGTGCACCCCAGGATGAGTACAGTAGTGTTCTAAATATTTTCCTGGCTCATTGGCATCACACAGCCTTGTGTCCTATTCTCAGGAATTTGTCATTCAAAGGATGCATCCCTTCCTGTACTTCTACCAACTAGCATTCCATTCTCACAATTAGTGCTTATCTGCGCACCATGGGTGCCTCTGATCTCAGCTTCTCTCCTGGGGAATGGGAAAAGGGGATTTGCTTTGGGGCTACTGAACTACCAGAACCGCAGCTCCAGACCAAGGCCTGCATTCTCTTCTGTATATTGTGTGCTAGCCTAAACATCAAAAATTGTGACACTTCTGCCAGGTTAACACACCAACCTTGCTTCTACCAATCTGCCTTGCTGACGCCATCTTGCACTCATTTCAGTCCTTCCCGCACATCACTGACCCTATGTTACTATAGAGACATCAACTAAATACCAGCCTACATTGCTGCCCTATGTCTGACCTCTGCAACCACAACATGAATACTTTTGTTGCTATATGTGTGTAGCTAATACGTGTCAAACCTAACTAAAACAACAAATGCACCTTTTTGCAGTTTTCCTCAACCTGAACCTTTTTGTCTGACAGGTATGCTGTATGTGCATCCCAACATATGCTAGTCTATCTGGGATTCACATCCACTCCCTACCTCTCCCAGCCCAAACTATGTCCTCCTGGGATCTCTTTGAGTGTATCCCTGTGCTTTCTGAGCATCCTTCAGAAAGGTACAGGCTTAATCACAGCTATCCACCAGCTATACAAGCTTCCAATGTAGTAAAAAGGCATAACCAAGTGTATCTACAGCCACTTGATGTGTAGATATCATGTGTCCTCGCACCTCTTTCTTGCATCCTTGCACTGAATTCTTGTTAAAAACAAGTACTTGCAAAGTCAACGGTTTTGGGTCTTGTTTTGGGCATTAAATTGGCACTTGCTAGGAACTGCCATAATATGCCCAGGTACCAGGACCATTTAACAGCAGTTGCCACCTTATGTCCCGTTAGTATCATTTGAAAGTGCCTGAAGAATGTGGATCCCATGCCTAGACAAAAGCCAAAACTACTGACTTTGATAGTCTTCATTTATCTTCCATTCAGGTAAACACTCATGCATCATTTTTGGACATTGATGTATCAGGCTGTTTCCTTCTTCAAAGTAATAGACACATTTCCATTTCCAATTATCCAGATAAATATCATATAGTAAAAAGGTTAGTAGAAAGTATCAGAAGCCCCGCCTATTAATGCAATGGTGCATGGGCACAAACAGAAAACAGCAGTGTATCATAATATGTGGAAATAACGGTTGTGAGTTTTACCTTTGACATCCATCATAATATGATGACTTAATTTCAGCACAGACTCCGAATTGGACGTGAATGTTAACATCCAATGATGCTTTAGTTGGTGACGTTAAAATAATTCTGTGCAATTATCAAATAGCACCATATATTGTCTTAATAAATCAAACAAATTGTTACATTTTTCTAATAAAATCCATATATATATATATATATATATATATATTTTAATTGAAGTTAGCTGAATTTAATCAACTTTTTCAATATCATTTTTATCATTAAAAAAATGTGTAATACATTCATTCATACAATTACATAGTAACATTTATAAAGAAATTACTTAAAAAATCTTTTTTTCCATTTAAAACAGTACATAACAGAATTAAATAAACATTAATAGCATCATTCATACTAAACTGAAAACGAATAAAGAATAAGCTCTCATTTTCTTCCATGTATAGATTTCATTCAAAAGATAAATAGAAGTTACAATGTAATTCATATTGCTTCTGTTTGAAGTTTCAAAGCATTTAAAAATTGTATCACTGTGATCTGTATCGGCACATATGCTGTAGCTGTCAAATAGTCCCAACATAATCAATTAACCAAAAAACTCAAATAGTGGCAATATTTCTAAAAGTGAATAGCTCTTAACTCCCTCAAAGACAGGCAATTAGTGACTAAATGTTCTATAGTTTCTGGGGTCTCTCGGTTCTCACAGAATCTACAGAAATTGGCTGGCAAAGGTAATTGCTGACGTATATAAGCAGATGTCTGGTGGGCCATAAATTGCAATGAAAACGCAGAATGCTCTGTCTGTATTATTTCAATGGACACTTTGAAAGATATCTTTCTAACACTCCCAATGTTTTTGGCCAAAATCTTCAAGTTGATACATTCTTATACTGTACACGGTGGTATATATCTTTTTCTTGGCCTTATCCGGTTCATTAATCAGCATTTCTATAGAGATAGCTTCATTAACAAGAATATTATAAGTAGCTTTTAGCCAGATCTGGACAAATGCATGCTGAGAGGAGAACAGATAATTCGATAATGTTTTCAGCATCACAGGCATCTTGGGGGACACCATACATTTCCTTAAAAATGCACACATTTTCCACTGATAAACAGCATTCAATGATAGTATACCCAATTCGTATTGCAACCATGAAATAGGAATACACTGTGCTAGCTCTAAAATTTGTCGCCAAAATTTGGCTTCTAACTTGTTCAAGGTTTGTACAGAGATTGTGCTACCATTTCAACACCATATAACAAACATGGTATTGTCTTCTGTTTCCAGTATGTCAAGGCTGGTTTTATAGAAAATTTTCCAAAACGATATAATATAATTTTGCCTTGTGATATGCCTGTGGTCAATTTAGATTTCATTTGGATAAAATGGCCTTTCGCATTGATGGTAGCTTCAAATATCATTCCCAAATATGTGCACAATGGAACGACCGTTAGCTTAATTTTATTGATCGACCATTGGTATGATCTTCTATTACATTTCTGCAGTATATATTGAATTATTTGAGTCTTCTTGGTATTGATTTTCAATTCATTTTGATCGATATAGTCTTCAAAAACATCCAATAATCTTTGGAGACCAATCAGTGTTTGCGATATAAGAACCAAATCATCGGCGTACATAACTGCTTTAACTGGCATGTTGTTAATTTTAGGAGAGTCAGAAACAATGGGTTCAAAGATGGTCTTGATGTCATAGATGAAATAATTAAACACCACTGAGGCCAGCAGACAGCCTTGTTTTAAGGCTCATGCAGTCATAATAGGTGTTGTAAGTCAACCATTTAAGTCTAATCGTACACATATGGACGTCTGGGAGTGAAAGCTGTAAAGTATGTCAGATAGAGTAGGAGGACAGTGATCTCTATGCAGTTTTGACATTAATAAGACACATGAAACTGAGTCGAAGGCAGCGTGTAGATCAACAAAAGCCAAATATAGAGGTTGTTTTTTAATGTGGCATTGTGATTTTAGAGCATTTAAGGAAAACAAATTAATGGTCGTGCCCATACCTGCCACAAATCCAGATTGAAAAGGATCACAATAATTGTTCTGCAGGGTCCAAGCATTCAAATCTCTAAGAATTAACTTTGCGAAGAGTTTTCCTCGGGTGTCCAAGAGCGCTATAGGTCGGTAGTTCCTCGGTATCGATCTATCTCCTTTTCTAAATATGGGAACTATGATTGATGTTTGCCATGACAAGGGAAGAGCTCTGGCGAAGAATATTTGTTGGAATATATTGTTCAAAATAATTTCCCATACTGAAATATTTGCCTTTAACATTACATTGCTTAGACCCTATAGCTCTCGACCCACTTGCTTATTTTATAAAATCCTCTATGATCTTTACAGAACATTCTACTGTCCACCTCGACTCAGTTTTCAGTGTATATTTCTAAGTGTCAAAACACTTACCTGCATACAACTGTGTGAAATGATCAATCCATTGCTCTTCTCTTACACCATTTTCTTGCATTTCATCTTGAGAAAGGGACGATCGATTATTAAGTAATGTCCATATATCCGCTGTGTTCTTAATTGCTATAGCTTTAAGCATAGTTTCACTATCATGTTGATATAAAAGAGATCTCCGGGCTCGAGTCCAGTTTTGATACCTGCACTTCGCTGATCTAAGTGCAGCTTGTAGCATTATCATATCAGATTTCAAAATTTGTTTTCTTTCTTTACAATATGCTATACGTCTTGCCCGGACCTCTGGATCAAACACATGTGAATGCTTTACTACATGTTGTTTAGGAATCATGATATTATCCTTAAACTGATTTAGTAGTGTGGTGTATTGTTTCCTAGAAGAATCGATTGGATTCCACTCTATGGCTCTATTCAATGCTTGTAATTTGGGAATTGACCACGAAAAACAGTGCCTTGCATTATTCACTGACAGAGAATATCCATACCAATTTGTCTTAGGTTCACTCATAGATCTCTTCCAACACAGTTGTAATGCATGTAGGTTATGGTCAATAAACTGCTGAGATAACATTTTAAATGACAAAACTTGCACGAATAACTGAGCGTCAACATATATGTAATCATTTATGCTATGAGATCCTTCTCTGTGCCATGTGGTTTGGGCTGGGATATCATCAATTACAGCCCCATTAACAAGGTGAAATCTTCTTTCTGCCATAAGACTAGACAATCTATGACCCCCCTGGTGCGAGAATCCTTGTTCTAGTAATCGATAGTTTATATTCAAATCACCAGCTATGATTGTAGCTGTAATATCTACCGTTATACCGATGACATCAAGTAGTTTAATTAGTTGTTCGTAAAAGGTGTCATCAGATATGCCTTCTGGGTTACAATATATGTTTATTATATGTTTATTATTGCAATATTACCAGAAAGACTTACCAATTTCGTAAATTGCAAAAAGATGTCATATGACAACCAAGGTTCAATATGAAAACCAGAGTTCAGTCTAACCACGACCAAAAGGCCCGAAGATGGTCTACCTTTGGAACCCGTGGCAGCAGGGAGCAACGAGATCTCATAGTTGCCCCATAGCAGAGGGGATAGAAACGACGTTTCTTGTAGTATTAGAATATCAAAGGGATGATCTAATCTATTCAAAGGAGTTTGCAGGTGTGTATGACCTCTCGTGTTCCAACATCCCAGGGTCAATGATGTTTGTTTGTCACAATTTATTAGTTATGCTTTCTCCTGGGATTGCATTGGAATATGCTGACTTGGTTCCTGGTATGGATATTTTGAAGAGACATAATGCTGCAGGTTCCATAACTGATATTCCCGCCTCTCTGTTCGCTCTGGATCTTGGGCTATTAAAAGCCCATCTTGAACAAGGTCATTTTGATTGCCATATAGCATTCATGACCATACCCGAGTGAATCCAAAGTCTCACTATGGTCATGTTTTTACCTGCTATGATTTCAACCAGATCTATATCACCGTTGTGATATCCTCCAGTTCAATCACATCGTTAAAGATGTTCAAGACACTTCGTATATTCAGATCATAAACAGAGAATGGATCTTCTCTGCATTTCATGATCAATGTATGATATGGAGGTCTGAGTTGTTGTGGTCTAACATCATTGTTTCGCTCCAGACGCTGGTTAATTTTCAGTGAGCGATTTAATTCAGAAGAATAATTTCCTCTTTGGGCAGAGCCTTCTTTCATAGACATTGGTAAGGACTGAACTTCCTGTTCATAAGATTTTGGCATAGTGACCTGTATATGCTCATCATCATAGGGCATCTGTCTTTGATCATGAGAGTCAGTTCAAATCCATATTAAGGTTAATATTCACATGATTTTCTTTTGTTGCCCCTAATGGTGTTTTGTGTAACAATTGTCCCAAAGCACAAGTCAAATTGCTATCCAAGGCTGCAACCATGAACACATATGCTATGATGCGATATATAAATTCAAAGAGTCTAAGTTCCAGTTTCAGTATTCTCTTTCTCAACTCATTAAAAGTAATACAGAACAAAATCATATGCATCTGGAGTTCCCAGTACATCCTCCTCGCAGGTACAACAGCAGGCATAAAGCACTGCCCTTCCACTTGCAGAATCTAAAGCACTTGCTTTGAGCTGACACATCTGACTGTCATTATTAGTCACCCTCTTTGATTTAGGAATATGTGATCCAGATGAATTGTATCGCAATTGCTTTGAACATTTTATGCATTTTCTTTTCCAAAGATGTGCAGACATCTTCCTTCATCCAGTACTTTATTGGCACATTCTAATCGATGTATTTTACTTGCTTTCGCCATAGCCAATATATCTGCGAAAAGGTTGTGGCCTCCTACTGCTGCAGGATTGACTGACTCAAATATTATTCCACTGAACTGCTGGAGCCAAATCCTGCTTGTGATTGGTTTGGGACATCCCAAGCTCTAGATAAGGTAGTTATGGTCCCTTGGGTTTAATCGTGGCACTATGCTTAAATTCCTTTAAAACGTTACCTTGAGTTTGTTAATCTCCTTGGTGAATTCACTGCCCAGATCCCACTGCCATGTACGACTATCCCTAACTTCTTTGCCTTGCACTTCTCCAAGGGTTGTAGGGTTTTCAAATTGTTTTCTCTTTGGTATAGACTGACAAGAGCCTTGCGTCATCTCTTCTCCCATCCTCAGTGCCTGCAATCGTATAGCTAGGTAGTCAGATTCTTTCACTATCACTAACTTTATAGTTTCACAATAGATGTCCCTCCTCTTTCATGTGCATGTATTCACCCAGATTGTAGCTCATTTAGCTGTATTCACTTTAAGTAGTTTGGACATTATAAAACTGGTGATCTTTGTAGGGCTAGTGATGTACTGGCCAATTAAAGCTGCATCATCAGAAGCAAATGATTCCAGTATTTGTCTATCCTTGAATGTAGGGTTATCTGAGGTTCCAGAACTATGTTCAAGAGTATGGCTGTATAGTGAAAAGAGAAAAAGCTCTAAAAGAAGCGTCGCCTAACCCAATCATGTTGTGCAGAACATTTTTGTCAGTTCGTCCTTGTGGCTCTACTTCACAGCCTTATATGGGCTGCTGTAGACTTTGGCTCTGATACTTAGGAGGGCCTCGTCAAGGCCCAACCTCTTTGAGGGCCAAAGTGATGCTGAGGTCCATGAAAGCTACCCCCAGCCTGCTTTCGCTTGGATTATTATATTAGTATTTCCTGCAGGAGATATGAACCCCTGTCATCATGTTAACATCTAATACGTTAAATGTCTGTTCAAAGAACTGATTTAAACATATTTAACTAGGGGTATTGCTAGGTCTGGAAAAGATCTGAGGCTACACTAATGTTGGGATTGTCGGGACTCGGGGCTAGCTAGCCTTTTGGTTGTAGACCCTGAGATTTAATCCGGGGCTACAACCAAAAGACCCGGGGCTATAGCCACGTAGGCCCACCCCTAGCAACACCTCTGTATTTAACAAAGACAAGATACATTACGTTGATCAATGCTAGGACGTGTAATTTCTCCCTGCTGTAAAACAATTATCTAATCGAAAAGAACATATTTGACTCTGTCACATCTGTAACAATTATTGTATAGTAGCAGGAAAGGAGCCTTGTGTGTTGTCAATTTCATTGTATGCCCTTGAGGGGATTACACACATCCTGATTTTTTCAAGGACGCTTTTCTCATCAGCGCCACTTCTTACTATATTCCTTGATAAATATGGAAACATAATATATGAGTCACTTTATTTCGAAAGCTCAGCAAAGTCGCCAGTTGCAGAAGTTATATCATGTTGTTATGACAACCACAAATGTAGAACACGGAAATCCTGTAAGGCTACGTAGCCTATTTGGTACGGTGAACAGTGTTCTGTTCAAAGAAAAAAAAAACTGATATTTTTTTGCTCTGCAAACGAGGGAATATGATGGGGAAATTAAATTTAAATGGTGCTGGTGTCCCCCGAGGCAAAACACATCCACTCAATAAATTAATTTTACATCAGAGTTTCTTTCCTTTTTTTCGAAGCTGACAGCCATAACTTGACAGCTTAAAGCTCTAATAGACCCCGGGAACTGTAAGTGCACCCTTCCCTGACTCTGTTACAGGGACTCAAAGTCAAAGCCGCAAATATATGTGGCCTGATCGACCCCAGTTCACCAGAAACGAAAGACAAATCCTGCAAACTCAATTGTGCCAGCTGTGTAGATATGATGAACTGCGTGGATGTGATGCGGGAGTCTGACTGCTGGGAGCATCTCCTGGCTTCTTAGACTGACTCTCTTCCGAAGATGTGAAGGTCTCGGTGACACTCTGCATTAGGAAACGCCACCTACGCTCTACATGAAAAGGGCAGCGCGCAAACTAAGAGGAGAAGGCCTTATTGGGAAGCAGTTCAAATCACTAACGAGGGGGCAGGAAAACAAGATCTTTGGATCACAACTAGCGCAACCAGTGTAATGCTGGCTGTAACACAATCAGAATCAGCGTTTGTGTTGTTGAAACAAATACATAAAAGTACATATGAAAAATTATTCTATAAGCAGGCTCTTCCTAAAACATATGGTACAGCGGAACTCTAAACATGAGCATGCTTATACGGATACTACCGTTTTTTTCTAAAAAACAAATCTCAAAAGTTAATTTGAAACCTGGTTGTGAGAGTTGTGCCTATCATAACAACCCACTCAAAAATAACATGGAGGTGTGATAAGTGCAAACGAACCAGCAAAAATAATACATTTTATTTTCATAGTAAGTAATAGTGACTTTTAAACGGAGAAAGTAAAATTAATTACATTTGAAAATGAAATGTGTTCAGCTAGATGTCTTTTGTTTTGAATATAGTAGTAAATGTGTTACTCTTGCAGTATAGCATTGGAATGTTGACAGTTCCCATGCAGTTCCCATGCATACGATGCACTCCCAGATAGAATTGATCGCTGGTCTAACGTGTTTGTTCCAACATTCGAACATTTCTCCTTTGTCTTTCCGAGCTTCTCACAGAACATTCTACACTCATTGGGTGGAATGTTCGAATATCAATTGTGCCCCCCCTCCTGGCAGCATTACCACTTGGTAATGTCCTGTGGCCCTCATGAAATGCCTGGCAAGATCCGTTACTAACCTGTAATGCCCCCTGAATAAGCCATTATTGTTTAATTATAACTTTGACATTTTGGAAGTTCCATTGCAGACAAAGCATTGGTGGAAGGAAAGAGTGGCTGGAATCAGGCCTTTATCTTCCAAATTTTCTCCTTTGCCCCTGGCAGTAGTAAACAGAACACTCTACGCTCATTAGGTGGAATATTCTAATAGCAATAATTCTTCCTCCTTTGGCCATTACCATATGGTAATAGGCCTAATTCATGGAACGTTTAGCGCTGTGCAAGGTGATTTTGCACTGCCAACAAACACGTTCAACCGGCTCTAATTCACAGAGCGGTGCAAAGTGTATTTTTGTGAAGCAAAGTATGCTTTGCACCGTGCTAAATTGGCCTAATTCGCAAAAAAAGCACTACGTCTGCGCTACTTAGTACTTTTTAATTAGGCTCATTAAGAGCAGTGCAAAGAGTACTTTTGCAGTGCAAAGTGACTTTGCTTTTTGCACTGCTCTCTAAATTAGGCCCAATTCAACGTGTTTGTTGGCAGTGCAAAGTCACTTTGCGCTGCGCTAAACGTTCCATGAATTAGGCCCAATGTCTCTGAGTTCTTGTTAAATGCATACTCAGGGCCATTACCACCAAGTAATGCCCTCGAAATTCATCATTATTGCTTATGCAGCGTGAGGGGAAATGCCTCTGTGCTCTCAGCTCAACTTACAACCCCTCGTTTGCATTTATTTATTTAGTTATTTATAACGCACTTAATGCCCATAGGCTTCTAAGCGCTGAGCAGGCTTTCAAGGCGAGCACGTTGCCCCTGAGCTGAGTTAGAAATGAAAAAGTTGTCTGTCGAAACTGCTTCTGTCTCTGGCTCCTCTAGAAGTTCCAGTCCCAAAAGACCCCAGATGCCGAAGGAATTAATTGGTATGTATGAACCAAAGTTGGATGTGTTGGATTGGCTGAGTTTGTTTGAGTACAATCATGGGCTCCAGAACATCACAGGTAATGAGTTGCTTACCTGGTTGTTCTCTAGGCTCCCCCCTGTTGCAACTGATGTGGTAATGGAGTTGGGGGAGGAGGATAGGAAAGAGTACGAAAGTGTGAAACTAGCTTTCATAAGTAGATTTGGGAAGACCCCTTCCCAGTGTCTTAAGAGGTTTAGAACCCTCAAAAAGCATGACGGTACGCCTTGGGCTACCTGGGTGAGTGAAGGGTTGAAAAACTTAGAGGGATGGATTAAGGGTTACAAAGTGAACATTTATGAAGGTATGAAGAATCTTTTTATGTTGGAGTCTATTTATGATGCCTGTTCTCCTTAGCTCAGACAGCACTTGGCTGATTAGAAGGAATTGGATTCCAGGAAGCTAGCTAAGGCTGCTGATTTATGGGTTGCCAACAGGGCTACTCATAAGGATTCTGGGGCAACTCAGAAAAAGGATGAGGGAAAACAGCCTAAAAAAGACTCAAAAGAGAATTCAAATAACTCAAATTCCAAAGAGGGCCCCAAACAAAACCAGAAGGGTAAGCCACAAGGAAAACCGCAGCAGAATAGTGTGCCTTCTGGTGCCAAACCAGAAGGAGGACAGAACAAGCCACCATTCCAGAAAGCATTTGGTAAATGCTTTGTTTGTGGCTCGACTGACCACGTGAAAGGAGATCCCAGATGTAAGGGTAAACCTTCAGGGGTCCAGCTTGTCTCCTTAGCCTTCGCTCCAGAGGAGGAAGTCCAAATGGCAAGTGGAAACTTTCTACTACTGGCTGAGGAACCCATTGGAGTCTCAGCCAGTGTTTCTTTAGTGTCTCTGGGGTTGTGGGAACAACAGAATTTAGATGTCCATAATTCTATCCCCGATAATACTAAAGAGTATTATAAGGACAGTGTCCAGGTGAATGGTCAGGAGAGTCCTGCCATTAGGGACACTGGGGCCAGCATAACTGTGGTGGATAAATCGTTTTTTCAGGCTGAGGATGTTGCTAAGGCACCCAAACGCCTCACCAAGTTAGCTGGAGGGCCTGTGCAGATGCTTCCCCAATTACCAGTTCTCATCCAGTGTAACGACATGACTGTGAAGATACCTGTCAGCATACAGAGTGAGGTACCAGGACGCGTTCTGTTGGGTAACGATTTGAAAACTCTCGGAGTTGTGTCGCATACCCCCAGACCTCCTAGTAAACGGTTACAGGAGCTAACCAGACCTGCAAGGGAGAGAACCATGCGAGGTACTCTCCAGGAGATGATGAAGAAAGATATCACTCCTGCTCCACTGGAATTGTCAGCTGCTGTCTCAAAGAAATCAGAAGCGAAAGGGAAACCAAAGACTTGTATACCAAAACCAGCAGCCAGCATTTCAGTGCAGCCAACAAGGACTTCCCCGCAGTTTTCCAAAGTTACACCCGTAACTCCACCTCCAGCTGCGGCTGAGAGGGAGGTACAACCCTGTGTGGGTTGAAGAAGAGCTAATGGAAGGCCAGGAACTCATTGGAGATCTGGATCCTGTTGACTAGCCTGAGCTGCAGTCGTTACTGGCAGAAGGTGGACCCAACAGGGTAGACTTCAGTAAGGGACAGAGGGAATGTCCAACTCTGGAAGGTCTTCGCCACCAGGCAGTAGCTCAGGCTGAAGGGCAAGAGCCTGGGAAATACAGGTTGCACTGGGAAGATGGCCTCTTCTACAGTGAACCGACCGAGTCTGCACATGGAGACTACAAACGACTTGTAGTACCCCAAGAGAACAGACCACAGTTCTTGCAGTTAGCCCACGGGATTCCTCTGGCTGGTCACTTGAGTTTCAAGAAGACTAAGGAAAGGCTATCTCTCTACTTTTATTTGCCAAAGATGGGGGCCGAAGTAGAAAAACACTGCAGGAGCTGCCACACCTGCCAGACCTCTGGTAAGGTTGGCGCCAAGAATGTGGCACCTTTAGTGCCTCTCCCAGTTGTGGGAGTCCCATTTGAGAGAGTAGGGATTGACATTGTTAGTCCCCTTGATCCTCCAACCTCCTCAGGCAACAGGTTTATACGTGTTGTAGTAGACCATGCTACTAGGTATCCTGAGGCAATTCCTATGAGGACTGTTACAGCTCCGGCTGTGGCTAAGGCCCTCCTTGGTATTTTTACCAGGGTCGGGTTTCCTAAGGAAGTAATCTCTGACAGGGGGTCAAACTTTATGTCCCACTACATGAAAGCCATGTGGAAAACCTGTGGAGTTACTTACAAGTTCTCGACAGCCTTCCACCCCCAAACCAATGGGTTGGTAGAACGGTTCAACCGAACCATGAAGAGCATGATAGGTGCTTTAGAAGAACCCCTTAAGCGAAAGTGGGACCTTCTACTGCCATGCCTTCTCTTTGCTTATAGAGAAGTCCCTCAGGAGGGAGTAGGTTATTCTCCCTTTGAGCTCCTCTATGGTCATCCCGTCAGAGGTCCATTGGCCCTGAAAAAGGAGGGGTTGGAGAGTGCTCCGTCCCCCAAGCCAGTCAGAGTGACTGACTACGTGATAGGTCTCTGGAGGAGAATGTCGCACATGATGACAGAAGCACGCGATAACTTGAAAGCTGGACAAGCATTGGTCAAGCACTGGCATGATCAAAAGGCTAACATGGTTGAGTTCACTTAAGACCAGCTAGTTCTCGTTATGATCCCAACAAGGCAGAGGGCCTTGCAAGCCAAATGGATGGGACCCTTCAGAGTTGTGGGTAAACTTGGAGAGGTCAACTATCTGGTGGACTTGGGCAATCCCAAGGAGGCTCCGACCGTCTTCCACACCAACCGACTCAAAGCGTATGTCTCAAGACTGGATGTAGGAGCGTTGCTTCTAGCATCATCCGAGGAAGAAGAAGAGAGTGAAGCTCTTCCGGATCTCCTCAGAGGCTTACCTTTAGACGAAAAAATTGAAGGAGTAAATCTCTCTTCAAATCTGTCACCTGAGCAACAAGAAGAGTGCAAATCTATGTTAAACCAGTTTGCCTCTCTGTTCTCACTTTCACCAGGCTTGACCCCTTGGGGCCAGCATGACATACTCACTGGTTACTGTCTGCCAGTCAAAAGCAGAGGATACCGAATGTCAGAAAACGTAAAAACCCACATCAAAGGTGAGAACAGCAAGATGCTTGATCTCGGGGTAATAGAGCCCTCTACTAGTCCATGGTCTAGCCCAGTTGTGTTAGTACCAAAGGCCGGATCTAAAGAACTTAGATTCTGCGTGGATTATAGAGCTCTTAATGCAGTCACCAAGAGTGATGCCCACCCTTTGTCAAGAACAGATGAGTTGGTGGATAAACTTGGCGCCGCCAAGTTCCTCAGCACATTTGACTTAACGTCAGGCTATTGGCAAATAGCCCTGACAGACCATGCCAAGGAGAAAACTGCATTTTCTACCCCCGTTGGCTTATACCAGTTTAAGGTAACGCCTTTCGGATTGAAGAATGCACCTGCTACATTTCAACGGATGGTAAACCAGGTTCTGAATGGGATGGAGGACTTCTGCATGGCATACTTGGATGACATAGCAGTGTTCAGAAATTCCTGGGAAGAACATGTAACCCACCTAAGAGATGTTTTGCAGGCTCTTGGATGAGCCAATCTGACCTTAAAAGCGAGTAAATGCCAAATTGGACAGAGTAAGGTAGTCTATCTTGGACATGAGGTAGGAGGTGGAGAAATAAGGCCTTTGCTCAGTAAGATTGAAGCTGTGCAAAATTGGACAACACCTACTACTCAGACCCAGGTGAGAGCCTTCTTAGGCCCCACTGGGTATTACAGGAATTTCATTGAGAACTATGGGACCATAGCTTCTCCTCTGAATGTCATCTCCTCGCCCAAATTTCCTAAAAAGGTTAGATGGAACGAGGAGTGCAATCAGGCTTTTGAAAACCTGAAAAAGGCTCTTTGCCAAGCCCCAGTACTCAGAGCTCCTGATTACCGCCAAACTTTCATTGTGCAGACAGATGCTTCAAATGTAGGAATAGGTGCAGTACTCAGTCAACTGGATGGGAAAGGTAGGGAGCACCCCGTTTGCTTCATCAGCCGCAAGCTGAAGGATCCTGAAACAAGGTGGGCAGCAATCGAAAGAGAATGCTTTGCTATCGTGTGGGCTCTGAAGAAGTTTAGGCCATACTTGTATGGTTCTTCTTTTGTCATTCAGACTGACCACCAACCCTTGAGATGGTTAATGCAAATGAAAGGGGAAAACCCAAAACTACTGAGATGGTCAATCTGCCTGCAAGGGTTTGAATTTACCATTGAGCACAGGTCAGGGTGTCACCACCAAAATGCTGATGGTCTCTCTAGGATGTATGTCATCGACTAGAGGTATGGGATTCATCCAGGAGTGGATTAAATCCTCCTGTCCCTTAGTCTGGGGGGGGCGAGTGTTAGGGAGAATTCTCTGTTTAGGCTGAATTTCCTAACCTAGTGAGTCCCCCAGCAGCTTTGCTGGATTTCTGGAGTTTGTTTTTTTCCATCCTGCCAAGAGTGAGACTCTTTTCTCCCACTCTTGGACATGAATGTGGTTAATTCCTTTGAAATGTCAATGTGTTCTATGGGCTATGGGGTCTTTTACTCCATAGGATCTCATATGTTTTGCTATGTGTGTTACACCGCACCCTCCGTTCCGTAACACCGGGGCGTCCTAGAGGATCCCCACCATAGACTCCATACCCTGGGACTGACTACTGTCTCCCAGGGCATGTAAAGTCACCATTGGCTTTACTAGACCTAAATTTACTAACAGAACTAGTACAAACCATCCTAGTAGAGGTAATTCGACTACCCCTCGGTCTGTTGTTCGAGGGGGCACTGTCCCATCCCCCCTCGTCGAGTTTTGGCTGGTGGCAGTGGAAACTACTTGTTATATTCGACCCTGAATATAATCCTATGGGATTCTTCCCATTGTTGGAGGTTAATACTTTTTCTCGTCAGTCTCTAACATACCACCGGTTTATTTGTCTTAAATAAATCTATCGGTTGGTATTTTCTGCCAGAACTCGGTTTTTAAAATGGCGTCTGTGTTCGTCTCTGTGACTCCTAAACCAAAGGTTGAGCCCTTTGTTCCACTTTTGGCGGGCTTCTGCACAGAAGCCCTCCAAAGTGGTGCCATTCTGTCTGGGTACCACAGGGGGCGTGGGAGGGGGTTTCGACACCCTGGACTGACTTGCCTTGCCAACTCAAGTAGCACTCTGGTGTGATTGGCCCAAGTGGTGAGCCACCCCGCTCACCACTTAGCGTGTTTTGATTGACAGCTAGGCGAATGAATGGGGGTTTTCTGCATAAAAGCAGGGCTTTTGGGACTGGATCTTCAGAAGTCGCCACAGGACCTAAGAATCCGACGAGGGTAAAGCTGAGCCGACCTGCAAACGACGACACCTCCGGTGGAGCCCTGCTGAACCGACTCCCCACTTCCCAACGACAGAGGAGATCTCCCCGCCGGAGAGTCTTCTTCCCCTGACTGGTGGGCACAACCAGTCCCCTTTGCTTTTTCTTCGCTTCCAGGGCGTAGTGGTTGAATTGCCCGTGCTGAGCACCCCGGCAACCGGATAGCCACTAGCCCGTACCGCGACCAAAAGGTGGTGCCTTGTGACGGAGCACTCCGCGGCTGGTCTCTTCCCTGGTGGTGCAATGATCTTCAACTTTCCTTCGACGACGAGATCATCTCTTCTCTTGGCAAAGCCCCGACTTGCATCCACCACCAGGAACCACTGCCCCCGTCGAAGCTGTCTCTCCACATACAAGGTACCGTGTCCACCTGGCTTCCCTTGTGACGGTTAGCGTGAGGTGTCTTAATCCTTGCCTCTCCATTGGGTCGCCTCCAAGCTTTCTTAACTTCCTGTTCTGAACTGGTCCAATCTTTCTATGACAATTTGCGACAAAGACTCGAAGTGCATTTCCACTGTGATACTTTTTGGGACATATCGCCTTGCCTCTCTCCGAGTGGGCCTGGCCTCTGAACTTTGCGATCTACAGTAGACCCTGCCTTACTTGCCTTGCATTTGTTCGTAAAAGTGTTGGTACCAAGTTGATTTCATACCCTGCTTTTTCTCTCCCATCCTAATGAATATTAGAGTGTCATCTAGGTTAAAGCATTCACCTCTGTCTGCAAAAAAGTGGTGCCGGTGAACCTAGACTTGTCGAACTATTGTTAGGGGGATTGATTTACTTATAGTAATTGTAATTGAAGTTGTTTGCCGTATTAGTGCCAGAGTGTTTTTCATAGATGTGTTGTTATAAATAAATACCTATATATCTTTACACCCAAGATCTGTTGCGTGTTTGCCTGTTCTACTGTGTAAATTGCCCTATTTTGTATACTCCACATACTGCCTAACTTTTCTTGAGAGAAGTCTGACTGCTCAGCCACAGCTACCAGGTGAATCTGTGTGGTACAGACAGCTACCAAGTAGGTTTACTGCCAACACCTGTAGTCCTAAACCTTTTGCATTGGTCCCAGAGGGAACTGCACAGGTTTCCGCCTAACAGCGGCCATGGTAGGCAGACCGTTCACAGATGTGCCATCACCGTTAACAACAGTGCCAGCGCTTCTGTGTCCCCACTCCCTTAGAGTTTTATTGGAATGGGGACTCACATTTTACTGGCGCCTGACTTCCGGGGAGCCGGACTTGGAATCTCCTGGTGGCACCGCAAAATCATGGCCCCTGTAAAATATTACGAGTCTGGGGGCAACCCGCAAGTAGCACCAGCAGGATTAACGGCAGACTCGTAATGAGGCCCGATGTGTATATATAGTACATTCAGAAGTGTCAGATCCACCTCACACCTCACACATTATTACTCAATAATAAAATGATTTACACATCAGCCCATAGAAGGCAAGTAAAGAAAAGGCTTTCCAGCACAGCGCGAAAGCCAGTCGCCACGTTGATATCATCAGTTCAACTTCGAGACCCCATCTCAAATGCATAATCAGGCAGTGACTCTAGCCCATCGTACAGCAGAAATCTGTGGGCCAACTTTACAAGACCACTCAGGGAAACGGGCCAGCACTTTCCTTGCTTTGAAGCTAAGTAGGGTCAGTCCCGTTAACTGCATGGACGGCTGACCGAATGCACATTTGAATTATTAATTCTTTTTAAACTGTACCCTATCAGTCCTTGAAAGGTTTGCACTCAGAGACCATTTTTTGCCTTTTGCTGAATTGCATTCTGGTATTTGTAATCTCTGAGTAAATAATAAAAAAAAAGTCATGTTTTGACGCAATAGGGAGTTTCCATTCCCTGCAGTAACTGGGACGAACCCTGCTCTGAGAGAAACATGGTCTAAGGGGGCTGGATTGTTCATAGCTTTTAAACTAATGAGGGTCTGTCCTGGTTACTGCATGGACAGGAGACAGTCCACAGTCGTGAATGCTGTGTGTTTTCTTAGATTTAAATATCTCATAAAGCACGCCCTCTGCATTATTGTTTTTTAAACCGTGCTACTGTCAGTCCTTGAAAGTTCTGCACTCAGGAACATTTTTTTTTGCCTTTTGCTGAATTGCATTCTGGCATTTGTAGTCTCCCAGTCAAGACAGGGGGAATAATTCCACAATTGTACACTTTTTGCCTAACATACTTCTATAAGCATTTTTATATTTGAGTGACACTATGGTATGTGTAATGTTCAAGTTATCTTTATGAAGCAGAGTATTGTTGAAGCCAGATATGGGGGTGAGGAGGGGAAATGATGAGAGTGCAAGTAAGTCATGAGTATTTGTCCACGATGTGGCAAGAAAGTTCGCAATCCTGGACACTGGTGCATTTATTTTCCCCTAATTGTGGCTGCTTTTTAGAGCACTTGTAAAGGACACACGTGGGTGGACAGTGTAACTGTTCTTCAGAGGGCAGACACAACCCCTTGTTTTTTTCTTGGGGTTGGCAAGCTTGCTCAAGTATTTGGCTACCAGGATTTTACTCTGGTTGTCATGTTCCTAGTGCAGATGCTTACTCACAAGAACACAAGCACTTGTTTCATATTGGGATTTAGTTTTCCAGGTAATATTTCACGACAGATTGCTGGGTTTGAAAAGTGAGAACCTTTTATACTTTGCCAGCATATTTATTGGAACATTTCCTCTCTCAGTTTATTTTTCTGGTGTTCATTACTTTTAAAAAGTTCAATGCTATTTTGTCTTGCGCACATTCATCTAAGTAGTAGGTCTATTGAACTGCATTTGTATGTTTCACTTTAAGATATATGTTAACGTACTGTGCATATATTTATGGGTGCCAGCTTTTGATTTTCACTATGGGGACACACAGGGCATTCACTAAAAACATTAGGAGTTCTCAAAGCCTGCAATCTTGTATACCTTATTATTAATATATTGTCCCGAAAGGATAGCTCAGCGGCAGCGTGCGCGTCTTGGAAGCAAGACAACATGAAACAACAACAGGTTTGATCCCCGGGTCCGCGCTTAGAAGCCTCTGGGTGTTTAAGCGCGTTATAAATATGTAACTAAGACAAAAAAAAAAAAACACCACTACGCAACTAAGAAAAACAAACAATTCCTGTAACAGCGCCTCGATGCCTGCGGGCTGTGTGAGCGCTTTATAAATGTAAAATAAATAAAAAATATATATATTTTTAGAGCTAGAGTGACATCAGGGATGAAATATCACTGGCAACCCAGGTCTCCCGTCTATGCAGTAACCAGGATTGACTCAACTTAGCTTGAAAATGAGGAAAAGGCTAGACCCCTCAGACCATCGTGCGTAATAAGTGAGGCAAACTTACGAGATCACTTAGAGCAACATGGCTTGAGGGGGCAAGCCCTTTTCTCACTTTGAAGCTAAGCAGGGTTGTTCCTGGTTACTGTATGGATGGGAGACAGTCCACAGTCTGATGCTGTGTGTTTTCTTCGTTTTATATATCTCATAACACACTAAGAATACACATGGCATTTGGTTTGTTTTTTAAACCGTGTTACTGTCAGCCCTTAAATGTATTGCACTTAGAAACCATGTTTTGCCTTTTGCTGAATTGCATTCTGGTATTTGTAGTCTACCAGCCAAAAGGAGGTTTGGGGATTAGGGGGGGGGGGGGGTAATGGCAGAATTGTAAAATTTGTGCAGAACAGTTCCGTTTATATATTTGAGTAACACTTTGGAATGTGTACTTTTCAAGTTATCTTGAGGGCAAGTAAGTCATGAGTATTTGCCCACGATACTGCAAGAGAGTTTGTAATCCTGGACACTGGTGCAGGTATTCTCCCATGATTGTGGCTGCTTTTCAGGGCACAAGTAAAGGACACATGTGGTGAAGGGCATAACTTTTTATCAGAGGGCGGACGCAACACATGGGGTTTTTTGAGGTTGGCAAGCTTGCTCAAGTATTTGGCTACCAGGATTTTACTCAGGTTGTCATGTTTCTAGTGCAGACACTTACACACACAAGACCACAAGCACTTGTTTCATACTGGGATTTTGTTTACCAGGGAATATTTCATGACAGATTGCTGGGTTTAAAAGGTTAGCACCTTTTATACTTTGCCAGCATATTTATTGTAACATTTCCTCTCTTTGATTATTTTTCTGGTGTTCATAACGCTTTGAAAAAGTCCAATGCTATTTTGTCTTGCACACTTTCCTCTAAAGGGAAGGTCAAATGAACTACATTTGTACATTTCACTTTAAGCTATATGTTAACTCTGTGCATATATTCATGGGAGCAAGCTTTTGATTTTCGCAATGGGTGCAGAAAGTACCTGGGCATATTTTATTCTTGCAACCGGTCATTCTTTTCCCATTCCAATGCTGCTTAAATATGGTTAGCTGGGGTTGTGTGATGTATCACATCAGTCAACAAGAGACGGGTCATAAAACAAGGGTTTTGGAGCACGCTGCTTAACCAAAGTGTGTGGTCCATGAAAAATAATGTAATCTCACTGCGCATTGCCTAAAATCCTTGTGAGTACTCACAGCCTGCAATCTTTTATAAATAACAATACAACTGTCAAAACCGGACAAAATCTGTTTATGTTTGATGAAAGTCTTTGAGCGATGGGTTGCAAGTGTTTTAAAATATACAGTGGCCATGCCCACCGCCCATGGCCAAAGGCCAAGGCTAGTGGTTTGGTAGTGCTTGGCTCTGCCCACCAGCCATGGCTGAAGGCTAGTGGTCTGGTACAGTTTTAAAATGGACAGTGGGGTCATAGGCTGCGCAACAGGGGGTGCACCGTTAGGGTTGCATTAGCTGAATTTAAAGTGTTTTTTGGGTTAAGTTCTCACCTTAACGTCCCTGCAACCAAAGTGTCTTCCTTGAATTACACGGCCTGCAGTAGTGGCCATGTAGTTATGGTTAACTTGCTAAACCGATAGGAAGACCACTTTTGGCAGCTTATAACTTTGCTTCCCATGGATGAATCCTCACCAAATTTTGCAAAAATGTATATGGCCCACTCTGCAAAGTTTGGTGAGGTTTCGTCCAGGGGGTGCAAAGTTATCGGGGGTCCCAAATTATTTTTTTACATTGACTGAATGGAGAAAAACTTTGCTCACGCCTACAGCCCAAACCGCTGGACGGATTTTCACCAGATTTGTGGCAGGAGGGGCGGCTAGGTTCAGAAAGCGTGCTTTTGTAAATTTTGTGGAAATCTGTCCAGTACTTTTTTTTAAAACAAGCAAAAAGTAGGTCCAAAAATAATAGTGATATTTGGTCCTGTCCGCGGACTCATTTCCCTGTTTGGTTCGTGGACCGGACTCTGATTGGTTTAGAAGGCAACGTGCTGTCTGCGGACATTGGGCGCGCCCCCTGATTGGATGGTGAAATCGTGAAGTGCGTCAGATTTTTGGAAATGTTCGCCATCTTGGATTTGCGGACTTCGGCCGCTGTCCGCAGACAGCGCGGTAAAAACATTAAAAAACACAACATTGCACTTGTCAAAATTATCAAATAATCTCTGGGAAGGTGAGGGGTGATGAGAATGGGATGGGATATGGCTGCAAGAAGCATAAAAAACAGGTGTTTTTCGCCGTAAAGGTCTGCAAACATTTTGGATTTTGGAGTTTGCGGACACCTCGGCATTACTGGGTTGGTGAAAAGCAGTTCTTCGATGGCTTATAACTTTGGTGCTACTTAATCAAACTGCATGAAATTTATATTCCTGACCTGATTCCGAATGAGTTTTCACAGTTTGGTGTAATTCTGTCAAGAGGGGGCAAAATTAGAGGGGCGGCCCCAAAATAATGTAAAGGCTTATAAATGAGGTGCCATTTGATGAATCTACCCTTAATTTGGCTAACTGATAATAGATCTAGATATAAATGTTTTTGCGAAGTTTGGTGGAATTTTGTCAAGAAGGGGCAAAATCAGAGAGGGAGTCCCAAAATATTGTAAAGGCTTATAAATGTGGTGCCATTTGACAAATCTACACAAAGGTTTGCAAAAATATTATAGATCTAGGTATAAATGTTTTGGCAAAGTTTGGTGGGATTATGTCAAGAGGGTCAAAATTAGAGGGAAGGTGCCTACAATGATGTAAAGGCTCATAAATGTGGTGTCATTTGACAAACCTACGCAAATGTTGGCAAAAAGATTATAAATCTAGAAATAAATGTTTTCGTAAAGTCTGAATGGATTTTGTCAAGTGGGGGATAGTTTATACGACTATTGTATGTGCATGCATTTGACACTTTTGAAAAAATAAAACATGGGTGGATTTCCAGCAAACTTGTGTAAGGAACATTGGCAAGGACTTGAAAGCATGGTTTTCCAAATGTGCTCGTGTTTTATTTTTTGACAAGTGTCATAATGTAGGTACAAAACATATAATAATGTAGGTACAAAAAATAGTGATATACCTTCGATGACTGAGGTGTAGTCTGGGGCCATGGGCAATGGTCCGATTGTCCGGGTCATGGAATAAGGTCATGATCCGGACAATCTGGCTACTGGCCATGACCACGAGGGACAACACCTTGGGTTAAAGTGGCCATGTCCACCTGGGACTGGCTTTGTGGTAAAGTTATTCGAAATTGGGATAGGTTTGAAAGGGAAGAAAAATGTGTTTGTGGTAATATGGTCATAGGGTTCTCTTTTCACCTTCTGCAGGCTTCCATGGAAAGCGAAGAGGGGCCCTGTATGGAACCCCGCCTTCCCTTTCTATGGTGGCCATCTTGGAAAAGGATTTTCCTTCCTACACCGGGACGCCTTCCTACCGGAGGCATCCCGGTGTAGGACGAAAAAAAGATCTGTTTTAGCACCCTGGGTTCCCCCTTTGGGAAGCTAGAGTGCAAATGGCCTTCATCACCCATCACAGGGGCTGTAATGGGGGATAATGGTCCGGAGACCTTGTTATCCACCCTGCCGGACTGGGATCCACCATTCCAGTCCCTGGAACGGGGATGAACGCCAAAATATTCCCATTAGCATAACACAAAATGCAAATGAAAATCTTATTGAGTCTTTGTACTTTACTGAGAAATGTAAAGTAGATGGAGTCTATAAGTTTGTTTTTTTAGTTCTCTTTTCTAAGTGTGACATGTGGTTCCTAAAGTAACATTTCTTTTGTTGTTTTCGGATATATATATTTCTTTTGGCAGGTGAACTTAGAACGAAAGGTGGGGAGGGAAATGAGGGAAGCTGCACCTAACACTAATATGGAGAGGCAGGTGGACAGGGGAAAATGTTGCGTGTGTGTTATTTCTAAGGTAGGAGGCAGTGTTTCACATATTCCTTGATTACAGCAGTGGTGGTGGCTCTTGAGGGATGACATTAGCTGATGCCATTTTAAGATAAATAGCGGTTTTGCTAAAAGTATGCACTGCGTACTAGATTGTTAATGGTTAATGAGTAGGAATAGGTGTAGGAGCTGTACAAGGGACATTTTGAAGTTGAAAGTTCCTAGATCAGTAGTGAATGCAGTTCCAAACTATCAGAGAAGCACGGATCTTATCGTGAAGTGCGGACGGGTTCTCGCACACTTCATCATACTGTGCACCAGCGTATGGTCATGTGGCAATGTCCGGAAGGTCCGCAATGAAGTCAGATGTTCGTAGACGTCTGCGGATGCAAAACCTGTTAAAATAGTTGCAAAAAGTGTATAGAAGTGTTAAAAATGATTCTAGAAGGTGGGAAATGGCAGAGTTTTAAGGTGGCACTTTGTTAATTGAACACAAATATTGCTATATTTGGTAAGTATGATATTAGTAAGCTGTAAGACTAATAAAAAACTATACATTTAATTGAAAAAACTTTGTTAAAGGGACGTTATGGTTAAGTTGAACTTATAAAAACCTGTGCAATTCAATGAAAAAACTTTGTTAGAGTGATGCTATGGTTAAGTTGCACTAATAAAAACCTATGAAATTCAATGAAAAAACTTTGTTAAAGGGACATTATGTTGAAGTTGCACTAATAAAAAAACCTATGAAATTCAATGAAAAAACTTTGTTAAAGGTATGTTATGGTTACAAGTAAAACTGAAAAACCCCAGAAATTCACCAGTTATGGTAAGCTAAGAAACCATAACTCGCGCCACCACCGTGCACTGCTAAGAGTAACACCCAAGACATCAAAGATGACATGACAAATGTCATTGATGACATCACTAATGACATCACATGTGAAATCAATTTTGATGAAAAGTCCCTACAAGGAGTTGTGTTTATATGGTTGGTAACAAGATGTCAGGGGTGATCGGGAGACCTATCATGAACTACTTAATCTATTAAAGAATGTACTCATCTAAAATCATTGTATTGGAGTGTTGTTGTTAATACAGAAACCTAAATATATATACATAGGCAATGAGGGCAGCATGCACCATAGAAGTACACTATTTATAGTCTTGTAATTTTGGATAGTACAATGTCGAATGCTACCTTATCAGAGTTTTGAGTAATGGTAAACATGTAATAAATAGCCAACAATTCAAGACTTACAACACTTGTGCTGGTACAAACAATACATATGAAGAGCCACAATGCATACAAATCAGAGGTACATACAGGGAAACTAAAGTAAGGAAGAAAGAAACAGCATCATCAGAAAATATTAATAACATTAATGTTTATCTTCATGTATACAAATGAGTTGTGTGTTTGAGGCCTGCTCATTTCCCCATGTATGTGTACCATGAGCTGAGACCAAATCCTAAGGAAAGTACTTAAAGAACATATGATAAGGTTAATGTCTAGATATATAGCACCTTTTCAATTTTAATATTCTGACTGTCAGTGAACAAAACCACCTGGCCTATATATGTCAACGAACAAAAACAACTGGCCCAGATATGTGATGTCATCAGTGATGTCATCTTTGAAGTCCTGCGTGTTAGTCTTAGCAATGCACCGTGGTGGCTTGAGTTATGGTTGCTTAGCTTACCATAACTGGTGAATTTCTCGGGTTTTTCGGTTTTACTTGTAACCATAACGTCTCTTTAACAAAGTTTTTTCATTGAATTTCATGGGAATTTATTAATACAACTTAACCATAACGTCCCTTTAACAAAGTATTTTCTTGAATATATATAAAAACATATGTGTGTTTTATTTACAGTGTGTTACGGTTATAATTTCACTTTCCACACATATCCAATATTGACACAAAAATATGCATAATTACATACATTTTATTATGACTGGGTTCTCAATGTGAGAGTCTTTCAGACATTCTACAATTATTTAGTTCATCTTGTGAAGATGAGTATTTGGAATTTAACAAATGTACAGTTTTTTAAAGCCAGTTTGGCCAAATAATGCATGGCGATAACCAGAGGATGAAATTCTGTGTTGTATACATAGAGATATACCACTTAATAGAAGAGAATGAGCTTGTGAGTCTTCATATTAGATCCACCATGAAGAAAATGAACAATCAAAAAAGGGAGAAATTGAATGGAGAAAGGTTTAAATGAAAAATCTGATACAGATAAAATGAAAAAACGTGTATTTTTTAAATTATTCTGCTTATTGTGTTGTGTTCTAGGACATGGTGCTGTTTTAGCTGAGTGAGATGTCCACAGGGAGCCCCTCTTCCCTTTCCATGGCGGCCTGCAGGAGCAGAGAGGAAGCAGCGGTAAGTGCAGAAATAAGGTAAGTGGGAGGTGGGAAGGGCCAAAAAACAAACGAAATAACAGGACGGGTTGGGGGAAGTTGGCGCGGGGGTAGCTGGTTGTCAGGTGGGATGGAATGCAGGCTTTCACCGCTGGTTCATGCCCACGTTCCTTGCCACATGATTGGCTGGCTCCCCCGCCAGAGTGCTAATATGGCATTAATCCCCCTTTCCAAAGGCTGGAATGGGAGTAACAGCCAAGCAGCCCTAGTTATCTGCCCGAGCAAAGCAAGGGCGGATAACGAGGGGACCGGGCCATTACACCGTTCTAGCACTTGGAACAGGGGATTTATCTTATTTAGCATCCCGGGTTGCCAAAGCCGTAACCAGGGGTGCTAAAAAAAAATACTTTCCTTCGATCAACTGTACGCTGCATGCATCTCGTTGAGCGAAGGAAAATGCTTTTCCAAGATGCCCGCCATGGAAAGGGAAGCAGGGCTCCATAGCCCCTCTTCCCTTTCCATGTTGACCTTCAGGAGCGGAGAGGAAGGTGCGGCGGCAGCGGGGATTGCTGCCGCCGCAAAAACACAGTAAGTGGGGCATGGGCAGGGGCAAAAAACAAAAAAATGAGATGGAGCTTGGGGGAAGATGGCAGCGGGTGCAGAGCCAGCCGTCAGGTGGGATGAAACGAGGGCTTTCACCAACAGATCAAGCCCACATTCCTAGCCACCTGATTGGCTGGCTCCCCTGGCAGGGTGCTAATAGCTTATGGAGACCTTGGTCTTGCTATGATGATGCCCACATCACCCGTATTTGCTCTGGCTTGTGTGCTAGGCATTGTGATGATTTGATACAACTGTCACAAATGTTCCAAAGCAATCACAGATCTCATTGAGGGAGAAAACCATGTGAATCTTAGTAATTGCGGTGAACGATGGATTTGTTAATGGCGTGACACAAATTAATGTAAGTTTTCCAGTTGCTCCATCGGTAAAGTTGTTTATTCCATCCTATAAACATCAGGGAATTTCATACAGGTGGATGTCAGAACAACATACCCCATTAAATTGGATAACACATCTTTGAATTTAATATGATTGCCATACGTCTTGTGCATCCATAAGGATGGAAAAACAATATAGTGATGAATTACATTGAATTATTTAAAACTAATCTCTCAGTTTCTTCACAGTACATTGTTTGGGCTGAGGGTTATTACACCGCCTGATGTTATTAGACTTCTTGTTATGGGGTCCCAGGTAATCATAGGGTGTCATACCATAACAACTATCAAAATAACAGTTACGTGTGTCTGTTCTATCAGTCTTTATATTAATTATTATTGTTCCTGTTGTCACCAGATGCCTGTGTGCTTTTCTCAGTCAGGCTTAGTCATTATGAATATATGCAGATGTTAATGCTTCACAATATTGCAAAGTGATGCCCTTCAATGGATTCATTTCACTATGTCTTGCCAGTGTCAAGACAAAAGATCCATCCCTGCTTTGTCAGTACATTTTTTAAAAATGATTTCTGTTCTGGTTTAACAAAAACTTTTCACAATTACACAATTTATCATTCAAATTTAATAAAGTTAAATGAGACAAAAAACTATTCAATACCTGTTTGGATAATTATCATGTAAAAAAGTAAGAAATAGTATACAGACTGAGAAAAGAATAATGCTAAGTGCCTAGTAAAAAGAGGTTAATTACGCTGGCTACTGCAATTGTCAATGATATTTGATGACCAACACATAAGAGATTCCATAAATGCTCAGATGCCAACATGTCAATTGGCACAACAAAAGTGCTTAATTGCGTGCATCGAAATTGTAAATTGGACAATACATGTTTCCAAGATTCAGCTTGGTTGGTAGTCTTGCAAAATGTGCAGACTGTGGATCATAACATGGCTATTAAGATTTCCGCAGTTAGCAAGGAATTAAATCTGAATCTTGAGAAAGTGTCTTTCAAGCGTGCTGATGGAAATCTTAGAAAGTAGGTTGGTACAATTCCCAATCTTTTATGCTTCAAATCTCGGCTGACATAATGCTTATATTTGGAAAAAATCTGGTGAGTATCAATCCAGTCTGCCTCCCAAAGTTTTTTCATTACCATGACTGGATTACTAATGAGGGAGTCAGCGCGGGCCTCAAGTATTGCAACAATGTATCACATTTTTCTGACAACTGATTCAACATTTAAAAATTTCCTACATTCAATTTTGCATGCAATATCTGAAACATGGATTCCTTCACTAAAGAGATAATTTTTCGATGTTCCATTGAACATGAGCCCTAAAATAATTGAGGCCTAGTTCATACCTTATAACTTGGATATGCACAGATATAGGTAGTGAAAGCGCCTTCCTCCAGAAAATACCTTTATGTCTAGATAAAGATGGCCAATCTACCAAGTGCCAAAGTCCAAACCGATAAAGAGACACTTCCTTTATGGAAAATCTGGGGCTCAAAATAAACACCATGAAATCTGCAGTAATGGTATGTGATGGTGGAAGGAGGCTGGCGATGATCTACCCTATGCTTTGTAATGGGGAGAAAATCCCCAGAGTCAAGGAATTTGATTATCTGGGGGAGTGATTCTCGCAGACAGTCACGGGTAATACCCACATTAAAAAACAATCAGCGAAGCTATGCCAACAAGTAGGAGGGATCTCACGCTTTCTGTCTCGTTGTCAGGGCCAACCGTAGGATGTAGTTTTGAAAGTCTACTCAAACGAAGGCTGTGACCTTGTACAGAGAACCATTGTGGGGTTTCCAAAAAGCTCCTGGGATTCAGGTTGAAGAGAACAAGTTTATCAGAAGACTATTGGGACTCCCGGTATCTGCTCCCTGTATCCCTATTCATAGGGAACTAGGAATAGATTTCTGGGAGGACCAATGGGACTTGGCACCGATAACCTTTTGGCTTTGCTTTTGGCCAAATGAACACGCTAATTTATGCCACTTCATTATCAGGACTCTAATGGCAATGGATAACTGGAGAAAAATCCTGTGGCTGGTTTCATTGCTGAAGCTTTGTCCATAGTAACATTCAGGTACTTTCCCCTCCTGACAATTTGCTGAACCTGAGCCAAATGAGATCCTATAAAAACATTTTGACACAGGCAACAAAGGAGAAAAGAGATCTCATGGAGTTTGCACCAACTCAGATAGAGTACACGCGGTGATCAGCCAGGTGAAGGAGAACCAGCCCTATTTCATTTGGGGCTCTAAAAGAGGAGATCGATGGCTGATCATGCATGCTAGATTTGATTGCCTACAACTGAGGGGAACAATGACAAAATGGATTGGGTACCCTGATGCATCAGGCTGCCCAGCATGTGGCGCAGACAGAGAGGACCTTTATCATCTCTACTCTCTGCCCTCTGCAACTCATCCAGAACAGGACTGCAAGACTTGTCCTTGGCCTTAAGCCCAGGGACCGTATCTCTCCAGGACTGAAATCGCTAGACTGGCTCCCAGTGGCTGCGAGGATTAAGTTCAAAACCCTCTGCATTGTCCACAAGGCCTTCTTGGGCCTGGAGACAAAATACCTTCAACTCTCTCTTCCTAAATATCTTCCTTCTCGAGCTCTTTGCTCATCCGCCTCCAACTCCCTCAGGGTCAGCCACTTCTCCAAGCAATGAGTTGGGGGTAGATCTCTCTCCGCAGCAGAGGCCTACCTCTGGAACAGCCTTCCTGCCTCCCTGAAACTTGAGGAGAACCATCTCCGGTTCCGGAAGCACCTCAAAACCTTCCTCTTTGTTTCTGCTTTCTCTCCCACTCTCCTCTGCTAATTACTGAAACTGCACTGAATCTGCAACTGGGCTACTCACCGTTCTCGGTCCTTGGCCCAGACACTCTCCCCTGCCTCCATGGCAACCCCTGCACTGCGGCACTGTCTCTGTATCCCTACAGCCCCCCCTTCCCAGCACTTGTCTGCACTTACCTTGCACTTGCCACCAGCGGGCCCTTATTATTTATCTTGTATTCTACCAGCCCTGTACTCCACTTTCCCCTCTCCCTTTCCCCCTTGCACTTTTCCCTTCCCCTCTACCCTTGCACTTGCGCAATCTGAATGCCACCTGGCCTAGTAGGATTGTTGTCTGTCTCCCCGTTGTTCCCCCCTCCCTGCCTCGTCGCGCCTTGAAACACTTGGTTATAGGCGCATTACAAATGCCATGTCATATCATATCATATCTCCTGTTGTTCCGACGAGCATATAACACTATTAGATGGACAACCCTATTGCTGGTTAGCCAATATCCGCTCCTACAGGCCAGCAGTTCTGATTATTTTGGCTGTCGATTCTGTACTGACAGCGTGGGCATTACTATCCTTTCTGAAAAGAGTGATGTTTCAAAGGGTATTCTGATCCAACTGCATTAAAAAGAACAGCTTGAAATCAGGAAAATGCGTCTGCATTTCGTCATAAAACGGTATTGGCTGTTACAAATTAGCTGTATTCTGCTGCTTTATTTTTCTTTTCAGTGCATTATGAATCTCTATAACTTGTGGATTATGCAGTATGCACTTTAATTGGTCAAATATGTACTGGACTTCATGAATTGTTTGGATTTTGTGCCTTTCCCCTTCCTTTCTTTTTTTTAGGGAGCTTTGTTTTAAAATGTTTTTTCTAGATAGGGACACCGTTTTTTATGCAAGAAGAAATGGTAATTTATGTCATGTAGCGTGTCTTTGTATTTTGTATGTGTTTGATGGATTAATTTGATCCAAATAAACATATTGGGCCTCATTATGCATTTGCCGGTCCGGAAACAACAGTATCGGTAAGCTTGCCGGTACCGTTGTTTCCCGACCGGCAAAGTACGAGTTCTGGGATCGGGTGCCTTTCAGCCCGCCATGTCTGACCTGGCGGCCGGAACGGCACCCACGCACAGAGCTCGACGGATGTCCCGGCACCATTCATGAATGCTGCCGGTGTATCCGGCCTCCCCATTCCCATTGAGTCCAATGAGACTCAAATGCGAATGGGGAGTAATATTTTCTGGCACCCGGGAATGGGAAATTACTGGGTCTGCTGGGGCTGTAATTGCCCGGTAATTGCCCATTCCCGAATGCCGGAAAATTCATAACTCCAGTGGCAGCCGTGCTGGTATTTACCGGCACGGCTACCGCCAGGGTCATATTGACCCCCATTGACTGACTGAGAATGTTTCCTTTGTAATATTTTAACAATGGTAAAAATGAATAATGACAGAATCTAACAACCTGTGCAATTGGGCAGCAAATAGTTATATGTTTTTCTTTAACAATGGATATAATAGACGTGCAAAAACAAAAACCTAGGTACGTAAAATGATTGACCATTTCTGTTTGCTTTCTATTTGCATCCTCTGACAAACTGGCCTAGTGCCTGTTCCAAAGCTAATACAGACTCTCTGTTGTGTCCAAGAAGAGAGTCCAGATCCAAGCCCGTGCCTCTGTGGCCTATACCAACATGGCAAAACTCATTAAAATCTGCAAGGAGCTGGCCAACCCTTCTGCAGTCTCCACCTCTCCTGTTTCCTCCCAGGCCCTCTGTACGGCTCTGGCTTCTCACTTCAGCACTAAAACTCAGGACATCCTGTCCTCTCTCTCGTCTTTCTCTCCCTCTACCTCTCTCCGCCCCCCTCTGACCACCTCTTCCACTCCTCTTTCTGTCCAACTACACCTCACAAGGTTTCTAGACAAGTCCGATCTATGAACGTGTCATCCAAACAGGTACTCCCCTGCTCCTCCAGAACCATCAAGGACCACATTGACACCCTCGCTCCAGACTTGGCTGATTTCTGCAGTCTCTCTTTTGCCACTGGAACTTTCTCCGCTCTTCTCAAACACTCCCTTGTGCACCTCCTCCTTAAAAAGCCTTCTGCCGATCCTACCAGTCTGGAAAACTATCACCTGATCTCCATCACTCCTTTCCTGGGCAAACTCCTGGAAAAGCTGTCCAACTCTTAGCTTACTCTCCACACTGAACCTGTTGGTTGTCTCCATGACCATCAGTCTGGCGTCAGAGCAGCCAGCAGCAAGAGGTATGGAAACTGCTCTCCTGCACACCCAGGAAGATCTGCTCACTAATATCAATTCAAGGCTTTCTTCTGTCCTCGTCCTCCTTGACCTTGCCTCTGCTTTTGACATGGTCAATCAGACCATCCTGATCAATCAACTCTGTGAGAACCTGATCATCACAGATCAGGCCCTGGAGTGGTTATACTCCTTCCTCCTGGACTGACCCTGCCAGGTCCAACTTGGGTCCTTTCTCTCCACCACCTCTCTCTCCACATGTGGTGTTCCCCAGGGCTCTAACCTCTTGTACTGGCTCTTCAATGTCTCCTTGGTCCCTTTGGTCCACTTTATCTCTTCCTTCTCCTCTAATTTTCAGTGTTATGCGGATGACACTCAGCTCTCTTTCAGGCTCCCCTCAGCCTCCTCTCCTCTCTCACTCATTCCTGACTGTCTATCCGCGATTCAGGATTGGTATGCCTCTCTGCCTTAATACCAGTAAGACAGAGATCCTTCTCATTGGGACCTCTGCTCCTGCCTTCCCTCCATGGGCCTTCTTTCTTCGCTTCCTGTAAGGCAAAAAACCTTTGTGTGATCTTCAACTCCACTCTCTCCTTCTCTCCTCACATCATGGACCTTGTCAAGAAGGCCCACTACCAGCTGCACCTCCTCAGATGTGTTCTTCCTTTTCTCACTTTCCCCCAGAAGCTCACTGTCTCCAGAGCCCTGGTTCTCACTAGCCTGGACTACTACAACAGCCTCTTTCGCAATCTGCCTTTCTCTACTCTCCACCCTCCGCAACTAATCCAGAACAGGATTGCATGACTTGTCCTTCGCCTCAAGCCCAGGGACCGTATCTCTCCAGCCTTGACATCTCTCCACTGGCTACAGGTGGCTGCAAGGATCAAGTTCAAGACCCTCTGCATGGTCCGCAAGGCTTTCTGGAGCCAGTGCCTGCCTACATACAACTCTCTCATCCAAAACACCTTCCTTCTCAAGCCCTTCTCTCAGCCACCTCTAACTCTCTGAGGGGCAGACACTTCTCCTGGCAGATAGTGGGCAGTAGATCTCTCTCCTCTGCAGTTGCCACCCTTTGGAATGGCCTCCTAGCACCCCTCAAACTTGAGCCAGACAACCTGAAGTTCCGGAGCAGCTCAAGACCTTCCTTTTCGCCTCTGCTTTCTCTCTCTCTCTCTCCAGCTGACCTGCCTGTCTACTGTGCTGACTGGTGGTCTGGATACCCTGAGAGTCTCACTGGGTACCAGGCTCCTGCACTATTAGTCACCCCTGCACTGCCTCCGAGCATACCACGCACTTAGGGCCTGTAACTGTAATCCTGCAGTCCCCTGCCTCCTTGCATTTACTCTGAGCGGCGCTGCCCTGGCTACACTTACTGAACAATGCTGCCCTAATTGCACTTCCCCTTTCCCTTTCCCTTGCACTTCCCCTTCTCCTCACCCGCACTTGCGTTATTGCACTTGCACGATCTGAATGACACAAGGCTTAGTAAGATTGTTTGTTTTGTCCTCCCTCTGTCTTCCCTCCCTTGTCTTGTCGTGCCTAGAAATACTTGTGAATACGCACGTTATAAAGGATTTATATCATATCATATCATTCCCTTGAATCAAATCGACTGGCTTTTGCAAACTTTTTCTTTGTCTTCTTTATATTTTGCTCAAGTTAACTTTCTAATAAATACCCATGGAGAGAATTGAGAGCCTGCTGAAGACCCATAGGGGTTTAGTTGAACAAAAGAATACCTAGTTTGGGAGGGAATAATTGAGTGTGAGTAAAGGCTAGGCTTAGGTCAGATAAGTAGCGATTAAAGAAACAGGAACCGAGAATGCATCCTTGTCTCACATCTCAATATGATGACTTTGTTTGGACAAAGTTCCATGGTTCACCAACATATCTATATTGGAAACTGAAAAGGTCATATTATCCCTGAAACCATCGAACTGACAAGGTGACAGTTGCCCTGCTCAAGTCATTAAGGATGCAGCTAGAGATTTAGCACCCTTCATATCTAAATTAATCAACGCCTCCTTCAGTTCCAGTACTGTACCTACAAACCTTAAGGAATCTTGGGTACTGCCCCTCCTCAAAAAACAGACCCTTGACCCAGCCATCCCCACTAATTATAGGCCCATCACCACGGTCCCATTTTTCCTTAAAATTATCGACAGAGTAGCCTACCTCCAGATCCAAAGCTATCTGGAGTCAAATCAACTACTAGGATCACGATAATCAGGTTTCAGACCATTACATGGTACTGAAACGTCTCTAATTGACCTTAAGGTAAAACAGCTATGCTCCTCCTCCTTGATTTATCGGCGGCTTTTGACCTGGTGGATCATGCAGTGTTATGCAACCATTTAGCGTCCGCCGGCCATTTCTCAAGAGAAGCTATAGCCTGGGTACAATCCTTCCTAGCTAACCGTACATTGAGAGTGTTTTCCCCCTAGCTTCAGTGGACCCAATACAAATCACCTGTGGCGTCCCACAAGGTTCATGTGTCTCCCCTACAATGTATAACTTCTTCACTAAGCCACTCTTCGACAAACTTGACAGACTGGGGGTAACCTATACCAATTATGCTAACGACACGAAGATCCTCATACCGCTATCTGCCAATTTTGTTGAAGACACAGCTTTAATAAATAAGATTTACCTTCTCATTCAGGCTTGGATGGCCTCCCACGGCCTCTGCCTCAATGACGACAAAACATCGATACTGATCCTGGGTTCCGACTCTAACCTTAAAAAACTCAGCCCCAACTATCTCGACTTCAACATAGATGGCAACATAATTAAAGTTGCAACCGAGGTAAAAACACTAGGTTTCTACCTTGATTCCACATTATCTCTCAAAAAACAAGTCAACACCCTGGCTTCCTCTACAGCATACACCTGAAAACTAATCAGGACCTGCAGACCCTACCTTTCCAAAACTAACTGCATCACACTAGCCAACGCACTAATAATGTCCAAGTTGGACTATTGCAATGCCCTTTATGCGGGCCCAATAAAACTGTCATAAACAAAATGCAAATACTGCAAAATAATGCCCTTAGAGCTGCCCTGGTCATAACGCGCAGAGCTCAAATCTCTAACGTCAGGAAAGCCCACCATTGGTTAAAAATCAGCGACAGAGTGCTCTTCAAGACGTTATCTCTCACCCACAATGGACTGAACAACACTGCATCTCCCTACATTTCGGCTAGACTGACCAGAAAATCCTCCAGCCACCATACTAGAGCCTCTAACCATCTCCTACTAGAAACTCCCAGATTTAGGCAAGCTAAATCGGGTGGTGCTAGCTTCCCGGTTAGAGCCACCCAAGCCTGGAACGCACTCCCCATTGCATGAAGAGTTAATCTACCCTACTCTAGAGTTAGATGTAAGGTGAAAACTTGGCTCTGGGCCAACGACAAATAACAAACTGAGCCCTAGCACTAGGTCCAAGGAGCATTGCACTCTAAGGCCTTGACTCTAGACCTTCTCATCACCCACTCTGGGCTGCGAGATACCTTTATCTTGTACTCTTTGTATACATGTACTGTAAATATACTATTCTGATTTGTATTGCATCAGCTGTTTTTATCCTCTGTATGTAACCTAATTTTAAGTAATCTTGTATATGCTGCGCCCGGCTACCTCAGGGTTTGGAGCGCATTATCAAATAATAAACATAAACATAGACATAGCTATCCAATTTCATTCTAATAGCTGAGTTGTTATGTATTTAAACAATAATTTCTATGAGTCCCATGGGAAGATCCTGTCCTGCTAATGTATTCCATAGATATACATGATTTACGTAATGGAATGCAGAAGAAAGATCTATAGTAGTCACAACTAAATTGGTGGAGTTTGTCTGCCAAGCTTGTTTTTGTAAACATGCCAGCATGTATCCATTAAGTTGAGATCTGACTGATTTTCTAAACCCGGTTTGAAATATCTCAATTCCTTTTCTGAAAATAGGCACAACATAGGCTACGAAGAAGAAGGAAAATTCTTTGTGAGAAGAACATTGTTGAATACAATTCTAAGGATCTCAGACCATAAGATTGGATCAACCTTCATACCACAATTGGGGATCCCATCAGGAGGAGCTGCCAGTGATTGTATTACTTTAATAAGTAGTAATCATCTTCACATATACAGGCGATGACCAGCAAACAGATGGAGTGCTTTTAAATAGTACTGAGTTCTCCCTGTAGAGGCCAGTTAGAGATGAGAAGTGACAGCGCCAAATGTTTTCCGAAATAGGTGTATCCTCAGAAGAGGCCTGAAGCCAGTTATGATCGCTCAGGAATGTGTGATTCATGTTAATATAAGTGCATCTTTTAAATACACTAGAAGAAGACATAATATAGTCAACATATGAGGAGGAAAAGGATTGATTTTGCCACATCGGGAAAGGGGAATGTCATCCTCAACATTGCCATTATGTTTGTAATGTGGGCCCACTTGTGACTCCTCGAAAAACTGTAAATTAGATTTCTCCTTAATGAAAGCAGAATTCGGGACCTGAAATTTCCAGTTGATACAGGAAAAAAGGCTATTGAGCTCTTCTCCCAATAGAATATGAACAGAAGTACCCTGTTCAAACCATGAAGAAACAATGCTTGTCAACTCTCCCAAGAAGCGATCATGAACATATCGGGCAGGGTTCCAATAACATTTTTTTAATAGGTCCGACCAAGGTACAATTGAGTGTCTTTTTGCGCTAAAATGTTTAGGTCAAAGATCAGACTGTTTTTAAATATCGTCAAGAGCTGTCTGGCAGGTCTTCCCTTGTGTCTGACTATTGCTGGATTGAAAAATACAGAGTAGCCATGTAGTAAAAGGCATGTAGTTAGCCACACCTCCTGCAGGAGGATTATTCTAGATCACAGCAATTAAATACATGTTTGTCTCTGTTGAGTACCAAGAGAGAATGATCAAAATTATGCTTTTAAAGAGAATGATAGTTGGATCTAAATGACACTTGACTAGATAAAGTGCAGCAGTAAGCCAAGTCCAATCAGGGGAAGGCAACAGAGCCGCTTTAGGCTCCTGCTCAAAATTAACTGATCGCTTATTGGAATAATTGGTAGAGCAATATATTTTCAAGTCGTGAAAACTAGGTTGAGCAGTGGAATTTGCAGGTAAACATAAATTGATATGGGACTGAGGTCTCACAAAAAGAGAATAAATAACAGCCCAAGGATGATAATAGTCTCTCTTTCTCCTCAAGCAACAGAGAAACAATAATATGAGAACTGAAATGCAAACAAACAAGTCTGTACATTTATCCTCTAGAAATTGTACACAGTCTTTGTAGTCCACATTTCGTAAACTAGGAATTTCATAAAATAAGGATAAGATGTTAAATCGGTTTAAGAGCGCCATTGGTTTGGAAGGAAAACACGACTGCAAACCTAGTTTTAAAGGAACTAAATGTGATTTCTCACAAAGTGCTTTCAAGGGATGTTTCATTAACCAGTTCAGTGGAAGATGAAAGTTCTTCACCTTTTGATCTATAGAAGGTTTAAATTCCCCAGTTTCAATTATAGATACATTTTTCCCTAATATAGTCATCTAACCCAACCGTATTGCTGAGATTTCTTTAAAAGGACTCCTTAACAATCTGCATTGTTTAGACTGGATGACTTTACAGTTTGTAGATTTTTCTTAGCATGGCTCTTCATAGTTTTCAATAATCTCAAAGTTTCTTGGTGCTCCTTAGGGACCACAAGGCAGCATAAATTTGTAGAGAGATGATCAGACAATAATGAGGTGGTAGGAGGGAAAACAGGTTCAGTAGAACTATGAGAATACACTTCAACATAGAATCCCAAGGACTGAGGTCTTCCAAAGGAGCCACAATCCGTGAGATAGGGTCCCAGTTCTACATTATTGATGAATCTGAATTAACATTATCATATGGTTGCTTACTTCAGAAAATATGTTGTTGTATAGTTTAACCAGTGTGGACAAATCAAAATTGATCGCTTAGAGCAAAATGGGACCTTGATTTAGGGTGCCACACAGAGATTCTAACAATCCGCAAAGTGAGGTATCTTGTAGAGGAGGAGCTAAAAGCCTCTACCGGAAGTCCTGCCCCTAAGCTACCTATATGTTGGGAACCGGAAATAGTGACAAGAAAGACACCTGTAATGATGCCAATAACACGAGCAGCCTTTGAAGCAAAGTATCCATTGAGAAACTTTTCTGTATGTATCCACAAAGAGGTGACAGTCTCTTGAGGAAGATCCCTGAAGAGCTAGAGAACATATAGAATTTGGTGACGAAGTAAGAATCGAGTTAACATTCACGCGTAAAATGGTAGATTAAATGTGTGAAGGGCACGGAAGAAAATGCAAACCATTGTTTAACTGTATAAATGCTGGAAAGGCAAGTAGACTAAGTAATCATAAAGGCTTGCTATACGCAGTGAATAGATTGCGGCGATGCACCAAGGTATATATATGCCCGAGAAATATGGATGTTCCACATCATGTTTTCGCAAACTGAGACCCCACGAGCAAGAAAGCTGAAAATGTGACGCAGTTAATAAAAGGAGCTGAAGAGCAAGATAGAATCCAAAAGGACTTGGTTGGCCGAGTGTTCAAAGGCCAGTGCAGCCGAGAACTGCTTGTCAAGCTTCAAGAGACGGGCAGAGCACTTGCCAAAGGACAGCAAAAAGACAATGAGTTCCAAGTTTTATTCATTTTAAAAGCATTAAATACAAAGAAAAAGCTCAAAATGTGGTCTCCATTCACATGACCTAGATGGAAATGGACTTGGGCAGACGACTTTGAGGCAAGAAGATGAGAGCATGCTAACACTGCCTTTTTATTTCCAGGAGTTCTGAGGTTTGCAAGGCCATGTTCAAAGGCTAATTGAATGACAGAAAGTAAGAGTGATGATAGATGTTGGGCTAATTGGGTGGGCAGGCATGGTGAAGCCCAACCCACCAACACCTGGGGTCCCAGCTTGCATGCTGCTAGCAAGTAGAATATTCTGGAAGGGTACAAGAGTGCCAACCAATTACAGAAGGCCACATATCAAAGAGCCCTATAGTTTGTGAAGCAATACATTGTTGTGTATTTTATGACGATGAAGGTGACTTGCGCTAGAGGAGGGCTTAGTTGCCCACCTGACAATAGAGACCCAACCACAATCCGGTTTAAGTTTTACAATTTGCCACGCAGTGTGATGTCAGTGATGATGAAGTTTTACTATAAAAGTATGTAAATCGTTGATACCTTTCTATGAGGCGTCCGTTGATGTCCGTTGTAGTCCCTGTTTTAGATAATTGTTAATAAAATAGCGTACCTTTTGGCAACTTCCTGGGTCGATCTTTTTATTGATGTTTGAGAAACTTCTGCATCCCCATCCATCCCATAAAAGAGCCACCTCGTCTTAGAGGTCCCATACGGGTTCATCTTCAAGCGGAGAGAGTTATTAACATTTTGGTGCTGTTCTTGAAACAAGGAAGGTGCTGCTCATAGTGAATCATATGTAGGTTGAACAATTGTTGCAACATCAGATATTCAAGTATGTATGCTATCAACAAGATTCACTAAAATGGTTAATGAATGATCATTGATGTTATTCCCTTTTGAATATACATGTTAGTTGGTCGAACTCTCAGCAGATGCCTATAGCCGTCTGAGCTACCAACTCATCGGATGCACATTTGTCAGTTAATACCTGCAGGCAATTATTTTCCACAGGACCCTCTACCTGCAGCTTGCCTCCAACTGAATGAAAAATACATAGTAATTTTTGCATGCAAGGGACAGCAAGAGTTGGTACTCACGTTTGTGCGTACGAGAAGCTTTAAGCTTTAAAGAGGGTGAATTAATATGAATCGTGCGGATGGATTCATGTAGTGCAGATGGTTGGTGCATGGGTAAGCAGTCTAGAGAGTTACTACGATGGTGACAGGGCTTGCTTCGAAGATTATACATGTTGAAAGTGCAATGTGAACCAAGGTAACAGACACTGAAATAGACTGGAATCCAGGCTCACTGTTACCTCGATACAATGAAAATGGAAAGGTCACATGTGAACGAAAGCAGCTGCTATTTCAGATAAGGAGGTTGAAACTTGCAAGGAAAAGGGTACATTAGCATGTAAGCCTTCCCTGCTTCAGCTATGGACTGCAGCTGATTGCACCTTCTCCTCATGGTTCCACACCATGCTCCACACAGGGAAGTGATTTTTGAAGGAAGACCCTCCTTTCCAACATCCCATTGGACCTGTCACAGAGCCACTGGTCCAAGTATTCCAACATGCACTATCAGAATCACATAGATTCTGCAGCTGACTGCACTTACTCCTCACCCTTGCACATCATGCTCCACGCAAGAAATTGATTTATGAAGTAAAAGCCTCTTCTTTCCAATATCCCATTGGATGTGCCACAAAGCCACTGGTCCAAGAGCTGCAACATGCACTATCAGAATCACATAGATAGTGCAGTTTACTGCACTTCCCCCTCACACTTCTGTGCCATGTGCTGCACTCCATGCGGGAAGTGATCTTTGAAGGAAAATCCCCACCTTTCCAACTTCCTGTTGGATGTGCCGCACAACCACTGGTTCAAAACTTGTGTACAGGCGCATAATAACTGACGTATCATATCATGAGCTCCAACGTACACTATCAGAATCACGTAAAATGCATGCCTGTTCATTACCAGTTTCATTCAATTGTTCTAAAGCATGTATCTCTTCCAGGTAGTGGTGCGGTGGCTAGAAGGAACTCAGGAGATTTCCTGGTGGGCTTTGTGGTTAATTATACAGATTCCTCACTAATTCCCTGCCTAAAGTCTCCTCTCAGGTGGGCAGGGAAAGACAGATGCTTCCTGATCCTGACATTGGGGTTGGAGTTTTGCGGGGGGATCACCTGGGAGGAGAAAGGGACTAGGGCAGTGGGAAGAATCTATGGGATGAGACATGGTATTTGGCTTCCTCTAGAGAGGATGGCTCTGAAATGCCAAAGTATGCAATGGCTTGTAATAAACGTCTTGTTGCCCCCACAAGATAGACATACAAATAGGAGTGAACCCGATCATACACCCCTAGGCCTGGGAAGAAATCAAAACCCTTCTAAAGTTTGGGTGGCCCGTAAAGCTGAAAACCTCCCTAACACTCAAAGAGGCAATGAAAGGACATTTGTGAATAACACCAGAGTAAAAGAATTGCCTTTCCCTGTACAATCAAGGTTATGATTAGTTCTTATGATGTTGCTTTAAAGGATGTTATAAGGAACAAACTGGTGTTTAAAAACAAAACAACAGACATAAGAACACCTATTTTTACCTTTACAGACTTCAGGTCCCATAATTCCCTACATACTGGGACAAAGAAGAGGGCTGAAGAGGCACAATATTGCAGGAGTGGTCAGTTCATTAATACAGATGACTCACACCTGAGGGAGACAGAAAAGCTTAAAAGGCCCCCTCAGGTGCAGGCCATGAAGTTGGTGTGGTTGGTGAAGAGTAAAGGAAGTCAGAAGCAGAAGCAGCACGGTTCATGCTGGCTACTCAAGCAGAAGCTAGAGGAGAGAGAAGATGCTGGGACCATTGGTTGGTAGATATCAGCTGCCGGTCCTGAGAGGGTCTGTGCCCCCAGAAATCTGAAGTGTAGTGGTCACACAGATGGAAGCTTGAAGGAGGAAAGCTTTTCCCCTGTTTTGCTTAGGCTGTGCAGCAGAAAGCGTGCAGGAGGCTGTCTCAGGTGACTGCTGTGCACCCGAGCAGCCTCAAGGCTGTCTCTGGTGGCTGGCATGCACAAGAGGCCCTCAAAAACATGAGGAGCTCCTAGAGGAAGTGGCGTGGCTGAAGGAAGACTTACTGAAGCAGTTTGCTAGGTCGCGAGGAGCCACAGCAGAAGAAGTTCAGTGTTCTGCAAGGGGAGCAGAGGCACACGTCTGATCCAGTGAGTTCACGGGTTGTCCGTTTCCCCAGAACGCTCCATCAACCGCTCAAGTGTTGAAAGCAGGCTACCTGTGAGTGAAGGGCGCTCACGTAGAAGCAAAATGAATGCAAAGCAGCAGAAGCAGTAGTCGCGTGTGAATTAAAGTGATTCACACGTTGCTTTTGAATACCGAATTATTCGAAAACAGCAGAAGCAACACTTGTGTGTAAGTGTGAGTGATTCCCAAATTGATTCTGAACATAGGGAAAATCAGCAAAACTCTATTATATGAAAGCCAAATCACTGTAACTTTAAAAGTGTGAGTCTGTGGAAAACCCAACCACCCGTGGGGGTGACTTTGATAAGAGTTAATGTTACTAAGCAATGCCGAAGCCAAAAGAAACTGAAACCCAGACAACCACAATCTATCCAGTATTGCCAACAGCACAGGGGGCTAATTCAAGATCCACTAAACTAAACATGTTGCCCATATTGTATACAACATCTGGTACAAGCTGGGATACACGCAAATTGCCAAAATCAGGGAGAGGCAGAAGAAACCCTTTCCCTATCTGGCTTTGGTTGCTTGTGTGATGGGGAAACAAGAGTAATTGTAATTGTAATTGTACTTGTTTATTTATAAAGTGCTTATACACAGGTGAAGTGCTTGAAGGTGAGTGACAAAAAGGCTGCCTTCTGGGGAAAGGTATCCAGAAGGAGAGGGGCATCATTTGCAGAAAAGTTTTAAAGAGCATCAATGTGAATCTTGTTTTCCTGAAAAGTTGTTGAAAGTTCTGAAGTTGTAATTAGTTGGATGCTGTGAAGCTGTTGTAAACCGCTTATCAGTTGACATTGACCACAAAAGCACTTGTTATGATATGATATGATATGATATGATATGATATGATATGATATGATATGGTATTTGTAACGCGCCTATACACAAGTGTTTCAAGGCGCGACGAGGCAGGGAGGGAGGGAAACAAGGGGAAGACGGACAAGCGATCCTACTAGGCCAGGTGTCATTCAGATCGCGCAAGTGCAGAGGTAAGGGGAAAAAGGAGAAAGTGCAGGGGGAGGAGGTGGGGGGAGAAGTGCAGTACAAGGTAAGTGGCGTAATGAAATAATAAATGATAAATAAAAAGGGCCAGCTGGTGGCAAGTGCGAGGTAAGTGCAGAGCAAGTGCTGGGCAGGGGGCTGTAGGGATACAGTGACAGTCCCACAGTGCAGGGGGAGCCAGGGGGTCAGTGCAAGTGGAGAGTGGCTGGGCCCTGGACCGAGGTCGCTGAGAGTGGCCCAGATGCAGGTTAAGTGCAGAATTCAGTGGGGAGTTAAGCAGGTTTAGCAGGGGAGAGGGAGAGAGAAGGCAGAAGCGAAGAGGAAGGTTTTGAGGTGCTTCCGGAACCGGAGATGGTTCTCCTCAAGTTTCAGGGAGGCAGGCAGGCTGTTCCAGAGGGAGGCCCCTGCTGCGGAGAGAGATCTACCCCCAGCACGTTGCTTCGAGAAGCGGCTGACCATGAGGGAGTTAGAGATGGATGAGCGAAGGGCTCGTGAAGGGAGATATTTAGGAAGAGAGAGTTGAAGGTATTTAGGCCCCAAGCCCCAGAAGGCCTTGTGGACAATGCAGAGGGTTTTGAACTTAATCCTCGCAGCCACTGGGAGCCAGTGAAGAGATTTCAGTCCTGGAGAGATACGGTCCCTGGGCTTGAGGCCAAGGACAAGTCTCGCAGTTCTGTTCTGGATAAGTTGCAGAGGGCGGAGAGTGGAGGCAGGGAGATTAAGATAGAGGCTGTTACAGTAGTCCAGCCTTGAGAGAACCAGGGCTCGGGAGACAGTGAGCTTCTGGGGGAAGGAGAGGAAGGGAAGAATACCTCTGAGGAGGTGCAGCTGGTAGTGTGATTTCTTAGAGACATCAGATATATGAGGAGAGAAGGAGAGTGTGGAGTCGAAGATGACCCCGAGGTTTTTAGCCTTGCATGTAGGGGCAGGAAGGGGGCCAAGGGAGGCCGGCCAGAGAGCTGCAGGGAAGGAGGGAGTGGGTGCGCCGATGAGTAGAATCTCAGTCTTACTGGCGTTAAGGCAGAGGTCATTGGCGGCACACCATTCCTGGATAGCAGACAGACAGTCGGAGATGAGGGAAGGAGAGGAGGAGGCCGAGGGTAGCCTGAAAATGAGCTGGGTATCGTCCGCATAGCACTGGAAGTGGGGGCAGAGGGCGGCGATGCGGTGGGCAAGGAGTGCCAGATACTGGTTGAAAAGCCAGGGAGAGAGGTTGGATCCCTGGGGGACACCACAGGTGGAGAAAAAGATGTCAGAGAGGAAGGAGCCCATTTGGACCTGGGAGGGTCGACCAGAGAGGAAAGAGGTCAGCCATGCCAGAGCCTGACCAGTGATACCCAGGTTATCACGGAGACGGTTGAGCAGGATGGCATGGTTGACAGTGTCAAAGGCAGAGGAGAGATCGAGCAGAATGAGAACACAGGGAGTGTTGGAATCGAGGTTCAGGAGCAGGTCCTCACGGATGTTCAGGAGAGCAGTTTCCGTGCTTCTGGCCGCTCTGAAGCCGGATTGATGGTCATGAAGATTACCAACAGATTCAGCATGGAGGTTAAGCTGGGAGATGGCCAGTTTCTCCAGGAGCTTGCCCAGGAAGGGAGTAATGGAGATTGGGCGATAGTTGGCCGGGCAGGAGGGGTCGGAAGAGGGTTTCTTGAGGAGGGGGTGCACAAGGGAGTGCTTGAGGGGGGATGGGAAGACTCCAGAGGCGAATGAGTGGTTGCAAAAGTCAGCCAGGGCAGGAGCCAGGGAGACGATGTGGTCCTTGATGGTTTTGGAGGAACAGGGGTGAACCTGTTTAGACGAGGCTTTCATAGATCGGACTTGTCTGGAAACCTCGTCAGCAGAAAAAGGTGGAAATGAAGAGAAGGAGGGCGGAGGGGCGGCTACAAGAGAGCAAGAGGAAGAGCCAGGAAGAGAGGGAGGGAGGAGAGGGGAGGAGAGTGAGGACAGGATGTCCTGAGTTTTTGAGATGAAGTGCGAGGCCAGTGCAGTGCAGAGGGCCTGTGAGGGGACAGGAGAGGTAGAGACTGCAGCAGGGTTGGCCAGCTCCTTGCAGATTTTAAAGAGTTCGGCCGAGTTGTTTGATGCCTCAGAGATGCGGGCTTGGATAAGGGCTCTCTTCTTAGTGAGAACGGAGAGCCGATATTGCCTTTGGAGCAGGCGGCAGGCCAGTTTGTCAGAGGATGAACATGAAGCACGCCATTTCCTCTCTGCCACCCTGCACTTGCGTTTTAGGGTGACGAGATCCGAGTCGTACCAGGAATTACATTTGGCTTTGGGCTTCAGGCGGATTCTCATGACGGGGGCAAGGATGTCGAGAGTATCAGATATAGAGGAATAGAGCATGGAGAGGGCTGTGTCGGGGTGGGAGTCAGCCGAGGGGGGAGGAGGGGGCGAGAAGGTGGCAGCGAAAGCCTCAACTGACACCCGCTTCATGGGTCGGATGACCGAGAAGGTGGGTGGCAGTGAAGAGGGTGGCTTTGCCTGTGGGGTAGGGAGGGAGAGGTGGGAGGATAGAAGAAAGTGGTCACTCCAGGAGAGAGGAGTGGAGAGAGGGAGGGAGAGGGGAAGGTCAGAAGAGATCAGAGCATCAAGAGTGTGCCCTGCAGAGTGAGTAGGACCAGAAGGGAGAATAGAGAGTGAGAGAGAGTTGCAGAGTTCGCGAAAGAGACCAGTGGGGGGACAGGAGGCATCAAGGTGGATGTTGAAGTCGCCGAGAAAGAGGAGTTGGGTGGTTGAGGACAGGAGTGATGAGGAGAGATCAGCCCACTCAGAGAGGAAGGAGGAAATTTGACCAGGTGGCCGATAGATAGTAGCCACGGTAAGGGAATGGCTAGGAGAGAGAGAAAGTCGGCAGACAAGACATTCAAAAGAGGAGTAGGTCTGCGTAGGAGTGACAGTGGCAGGAATCCACTCAGGGAAGATAAGGGCAACACCACCCCCTGAACGGTTGGGCCTGGGCACGGAGAGGATCTTGTAGCCGTCAGGTAGGAGTGTGTCGAAGCTGGTGGCAGAGCTGGCAGTGAACCAAGTCTCAGTGAGACCGAGGATGTCGAGGTCCAGTTCCTCAAGAAGGCGACAGATATCAGAGGAGTGCTTGATGGCAGAGCGGGAGTTTAGAGTGGCAATGTGGAGAAGGTTGCCACCCTTGAAAAACTTCCGGGGAGGGGTACAGATCAGAGGTACACCCTGCGGAGGTGTTAGAGAAGGAGTTGAAGAGGGAGCAAGGGAGGGGGCAGGGAGGGAGGGGGGAGGCAAGGTAGCTGAGGATAGAGGAGGGGGGACAGCGGGAGCGGAGAGGAAGTTGATGAGGCATGGGAAGCGTCTATCAAAGAGGTGAAGGTTGGCCTGAGGGCCTTGGACCAAGACGGTCCCGTTAGCATAGACATTAATGATGGCTTTAGAGGAGTGGAAAGGGGCCAAGAGGACATCCCAACGGGTGCCACCATTAATGGGAGAGGTGGAGAAAGGAGAGAGCACAGCGACCATGTGAAGGGTCCATAGGTCAGGTGAAGGCACGAAGAAGAGAATGTCAGTGAGAGTTTCCTTGGAGCAGGCGCTCGTGTAGGTGTCAGCGATAGGGAGGCCTGGGTTGGAGACCAGGATGTCCTTTTTAAACTTTTTCCTGTTGTTGTTGTTGTTGTTGTTGTTATGAAAAGCGGTTCAGGCTGTGGAGTATACCCGGATGGCAAACATTTGGGGATAGTAGGCCAGGCATTGAAGCAGGCCAGGTGAAAGTTGAAGGAGTGCTACAAGGTGGTCCTGACAGAGATATTTTATGTTGTTAGTGGTGCTGGAGGAAGAGCTGTGCAAGGCTGTTAAGTATACGTTATATTTCTTTGAGTTGTCAGAGTGGCAAATCATCAATTACCCTGACTGAGACAATCATTGAGAAGTTGTATTTCTTTGAGTTGTCAGAGTGGCAAATCATCCTGACTAAGACAATCATTGTTGGTATTGAGGAACTGCGAAACTGTTTAACTGTGTTGGAACTTTATGTTGATCAGTGGAAGGCACATCAACTGTATTGGAGCTTTTGTTACGAATCGGATTTCCTGTGTTCTTTCTTGAACTGTGAAGTACAATCACATTTAAACCTGGGAAAGGTGCATTCACCCAGGTTATGAAGAGATACTGTAGTTACATTTTGAATTCAATCATTATTGTTTTGAACTGCCATAAATTTCCTTGTTTATCCGTTATATGTATAAGTGTGTGGGACGGATATTTATGTCCACTTATGTATTGTCCTCATTGACTGTTACATTTACTCACTTCCACAACCTGGTCAGAATGTCTGTCAAACTCACCCCATTATAAGAAGCTCACTGCTTCCCGTCAAATCTGATTTCTTATCTATTGTTCGTTCTTTGAGTTTTTCCTTTAGTTTATTTTAGGCAGGGAAATCCTCTTCAGGGTAGGCATAGTGAGGAATTCATCCAACCTTTTAAAATAATAAAATGTATTTTGTTTAGAAAATTGTACACCATGGTCTGATTCACATTTCTGACCCCTCACAGCCTCTACACCATGCGTCTCTTTTGTGTGGGTTTGCAGGTTTTCTGATCATCTTACCCATGCACTCTACACCCTTCATTCCATTTTCTTCCACACCCATTTCAAATAAAGAATTTGTTATAAAGCTGCCAGTACTTTATTCCTTACCCTTATCAAATGTTATATGCCAGCCTTTTGTTGTGCTTAATTACTTTATGCACTTTAACATGACCTATTTGGACCAACGTTTTTTCCAAAACGTCCTCGCGGTAGAGCCCCAAATCCTTATTTGGGAGGGTTGGACTTGATTGTGCAGTGTAATATGAGGCCACTTTACAAATAAATGCCAATGCTACATTTGTTTTCCAGTTCACTCAAAATTCCATTTAGTTTTCTACCATTAGAGAAGTAATGTTTTTGTTATGTATACTTTGTGTATTGCATCCAATATAGCATATTGTGCCTCATTACGAGTTGGCCAGTTTGGAATTAACATGCTGGTTACAACGTATACTAGCACATTTCCGCAATGGCCAACTACAAGTTTGTGGGTGAGGTGACTGAATTACCTCCAGCTAAAAGCTGAAGGTAAGTCATGCTACTTATTGTCAAAAATTGCCGGTATTACCGGCACCAATTTGACATTCGTTTTTTAGGGGGCTATTTCTTGGCATTTGAATGGTCCTCTCAGCTATTTCTTTAGGATAACCTCTGTCTTGTAATCTCTCATTCAGTCGTTGTTATTTGTAATCATATTTATGACGAGTAGTTTCTAAGATAATTGAGAAATTGTCCTTGGATGATAGCTGAGTTTCAGTCAGGTGTTTTTTTTAACACTGTCATAGAAATCCACAGTTATGTATGCCCCCCATCATCAAACCCAAACACAATGTATGCAGGTTCAATCGAATAGGTGTGTATGTTTGTGGAAGCTATTTCTGTTGTTAATCCATTCATGGAATATCAGGAGTTCCTGTCATGTGCCTTCCCACACCATCAGGTTGTCATTGGGCCTCATTAGACGGTAGGCGGTAAGGGTTTACCGGTACCGGTAAGGGCACCGGTACTGGTAAACCCTTACCGCCTTACTACGAGATCCCTTTGCGGGACCCAACCTTAACGGCTGGTTTCACCAGCCGTTAAAGTAGGGTGCCGCAAAGGGACCTTGGTCCTAATTACGGTACCGCAATTTGCGGTACCGTAATTAGTGCCTTCCCCATTCCCATTGAGCCCTATGGGGGCAAAAATGGGAATGGGGAAGTGCCTTGGTGAATGGGGAATTACCACCCCCGCTCACCTTGGAGTAGGGCGGTAATTCCGCCATCCACCAAGGCGGACACAGTAAAATACCAGCGGCAACCATGGCGCTAATAGCGCCATGGTTCCCGCCTACCGTGTAATGAGGACCATTGATGCATTTTGCCCACTTTTCAAACTGAGTAACATAGAGATTAGCTAGGCTTCGGGCAATTCATCCCCCATTGCCCTGCATGCAATTAGGAAATATAATTAACTATCAAATGCAAAAGATTTCTTTAGGGCAATCACTGTCAATTTTAGGATGTGCCGCTTGTATATAATATTGTATCACATAGCCAACAGTACACAACCCTATTTGTTTGTTTGCTTGAGGCTGTCATTCACGTGACCTCTGCGAGTTGCAATTAAATGTGTCTATGTTTGTATGTTCAAGGTCCAAGCACAGAACACAAGACATTGCTCAAAAGTAGCTTCAACATGCGCTTGCGCGATCTGAATGTCACCTGGCCTAGTAGGATCATTGGCTGTCTTCCCCTTGTCCCCCCGCCCCCGCCTCGTCGCACCTTGAAACACTTGTGTATAGGCGCGTTACAAATGCCATATCATATCATATTATGTAGCTTCAACATATAGACGGAAACCAAAACATCAGTCGTCATTTGCCCAGAGACTTATGAAGAAATGTACAAGGTGAGTCACCACAGGCACAAGGCTGTAGATAAACTGGGCTAATTAATACCATCATCATATCTCCCTTTGAAGGCTGTGGTAGTTTCACGTCATGGTCCGCCCTTCTTTCCATTGTCCAAGTTCTTTCCATTCCTAGGAGCCTTATCTGGTCCTTGTTCACAATTTGATGTTTATGTATTTAGTGTTGTGATATGGGTGATGTATGATCATTCTTCCCAATTTTTGTCAAATGTTCCTGATTTCTTGTTCTCTGTTCCCTAACTGAACTGCCAGCATATTTCTTGTTGCAAATACATATAATCATATAAAACACACTGCTACTCTTACAATGTATGTGATCAGTAATTCAGAGGGAATAAGTAATCTTATTGAGGGCATTGCGACACATGGTACACGGTACCCATTTGTAAAAAAAAACATTGTTCCCATGTTCTTAAGGTACTTATCAGGTTGTGGTATGTTGGTACTTTCCATAAAATGCAGGTTCAGAAGCATGTGAACTGTTGTTGCTTACTTAAACACGATTTAATTATATACAGAATATGTATTTTCAAGTCTGCATCAAGTGTAAGCTTTTAGAATCGACACTGCTCTGAGATGCATATCGCACGATAAATCGGATCTTGCCATGATCTGTGTTGACTACTGTCCTTTGGTACTAGTAAGCAATAGCTAAGTCTCATATTAGTATTTCTCAATGAGGCTTCATTTCATTGTAGAGGTGTGGGTTTGCTTATTGATCATTGCCTTTTTCTGGTTGTGTAAGTACTGTTTGCTGTGGCTTGCCACTGCAAGCATCCTTTCTTCATAGTGGCCTCTTTCTTTGCTGGTATGGTTTATTGTTTGGCAAGACGTATAACTTTCCTCAAACTGCCATAATATGTGATCACCATCCTTACAGTTCACATCATCACCTGCTTCCCTGGCGTGACCTGCTTTCTTGTATTTCAGAGGCGTTCCTGTTGTGAAACGGGAAGGTGTCTGTCACTTTGGTGCTTGGTGAATTGACATAAGTGGTGATTACCAATGTGCAAATCTTAGTGTTGGCAACTCAGTGTCGATGGCTTCTATCTACAATCTGGTCACGCTCGCGATAGCTGTTACTGTCTTTAAGATACTTCCTTATTTCACCTACCCAAAAAATACCAACCACCACATTAACACCTAAGGTAAAGGAACCAGCCAATCAGGATAAGAGGAAAAAGCACAAGTTCACCCTGAAGCCAGCACCTGTCTCCCTCTGGCCAATCCCAGCAGATTCAGCAGAGTCAGCTGGCCGTCGCGGGTATTTTTCCTCAATTCAAGAACATCTTATTCCAGCAATAGCTCCAGTTCCTTGTTGGTGGAATGTGCCCGCATCACCTCCGGCAGGGCTTCCATTACATATTTGCTGCTGCACCTTTGCTCAGTCAGAAAATATTGTGTGCCATCTCTTTCGGTTATTTGCTTTTGTTAAAAGGGCATTTATTCCTTCAAAGATTATTTTCCAGAGCTTTTATGTGTTGCCTTCACATGCTGCCAGTATTGTGTTACTGTTCCTCCTTTGGATCAAGCACATCTGCTTGAATACTGAGACATATCACATCTGCCAACTTATCATAGATACCTATCCAAAGGGTTACATTCTTTGAAACAATGTTCCTTTTTTATGTATTGCATAATGTTGCCATGGACACATGTTTCGGAACTGATATGCTCGTGTCTGTGGCTCTGATCTCTGCCACTTAAAACATGGGTGTGTTTCTGACATATTTGCTATTTGGAATAGGGGCCATCTTACCGCAAGTCATGTCTATCCATGCATTGTCTATGCTGCCCCGCATTCTGTACATGTGGCACTCCCTGATCTGATGGCCTTGCTCTTTTCTTGCAGGTTGACCTGCACAGTTCCCTCTTCCTGCTATTCAAAAGATTGATCTCTGCCCCTCCCCTCCCTTACTATTGGTTTTGGCACATTGCTGGTGTTTGAACACCACCTTATGGTCATAAGCATGCGATGTATAGAGGATAGAAGGAAATGGGTGTTGATAAGTCAAATATTTGCATAGTCAATGCAGTTGGCCGGCACTGGCTCCAAAGCAGAACATTCTTGCTGTGTCCTGCTGCTGCTCACCGTGCATTCTTGTGGCATGGTGATCAGCGCAGGTATCCGCACATACGTTTCTAATGTATGGATTGCTAGTCCTCTTCCTTCAGCTAGTCCAGGGTGTGTGCTTTGTGGGCTCTCCTTTACATGGCATCATCGGTTCTCTATATGCCCTTCTCATACCCCTTTCCTGGTAGCAGCGTCACAGTGGCGGCACAGCTAACTCCCGAGGCAGTTCATTTGCTGCAAGTTAACCGGGTATCTGCATTTCGTGAATGATATGGCCGTGATTCAGTAAGATACGCAAGTGGCATGTTCATAGTGCATTGCAATGTGTAAACCTCATCCTTTCATATGTGTACATTTGTTTAGATCGCGTATAACAGAGAGACACGTCGCCTGGGCACGTCAAATTCCTGCAAGGTCGTATTGTGCAGCAAAATGGGAGCATTGCACAGGTGTCAGTGGCGGTCAAGTCCTAAAAATTAAAGTGGGGGGACTCATCAACAAATGCAATGGGATGTGAGGTCACCAGCAATTAGCATATCAAGGTGAAATATGCACATTTCATCAAATTGGCTTTGCCTAACCACCGAAATTGCACAGGACGAATGGCATTGCCTTTTACAAAATCAACAGACACAAAACCAAGAGAGGATATTTTCTTCTAATAGTGTTTTTGAAACGTTAAAAGGTGTGCATGTTTTAAAATCCAAGAACCAATACAAATGTTTTCCCTGGAACTTGCAGTACCGAAATGCGACATTTCACCTTTAGTTGTTTATTACTTTTCGTTACGTTATATAGTGCAGTGGTAAGTGTCTGGCCTACAAACCTGACAACTGTGGTTCGATCCCTGTGACCTCCTGACAACTGTGGTTCGATCCCTGTGGTCAGCTTTAATGCATACATTCAAAGAGGACATTCACTGTTTCTCATTTTAGCTGGGGGGACTGAGCCCACCCTCTGAAAAAGGTGGGTGGACTCTGTCCCCCTGTGCGTACCCTCGACTTGAGCCCTGGGTGTCAGATGCATACACCAAGGCATTGGACGTATAGATTTGTATTGAGTTTGGCAACACACCTATTGCATGTGACCATACTGTTCACACGTTATGTTGCCCATTTTGCAAGCAGGGACATTACTGAATGCTGCACCGTACTAGCATCAAGCTATCCCCAAGCAAAGACTGATATGATACATGGCCATTCTGCAAGTCTTAAAATATGTGCTCGAGAAGAACACATTTGCTTCTGACACGTTTCAAAGTGTTCTCATATAATATGACGAACATATCCCTGTAAATGACATTATATGTTCTTGAGGGATCACACATATCTTAAAGCTATTTTTTCTCTAGGACACTTTACCCGTCAATAACGTCTATGCTTCCATGCATACATACGGTATCCTAATGTACCTCTTTCAGTTCAAAATGCATTACACGCGAGCTGCCATCTCTGGTTGTCCTTTGGGATGCATGACAGTGTTCGGAGCTCTAAAAGGCAGCCACAGGAGCACTTAGAAATTGAGTTTCCTCATCCTCTATGGATGGGATTCCATTTGTTCTGGACAAGCCTCCTTTATCCCCTGCTGGGAAGCATCTAGTAGTACCAGGACTGAGTAAAGTTCATGTTTGACACACACTAACATTTGGTCTTCATAGACATTCTTCTGCAGAGTGTGCATGACCCAGAATAGAGCTGCAAGGCAGATTCTGAATTGAACATTTTGACACTTTGACCAGTTAACAGAGGATATCTCGTAGAGTTTCTTAGTCATAGGGCCTCATTACACGGTAGGCGGTAAGGGTTTACCGGCACCGGTATTTTACCGGTACCGGTAAACCCTTACCGCCCTACTACGAGGTCCCTTTGCGGGTTGGGGAATCTAACGCCTGCTTTTTGCAGGCGTTAAAAACCAACCCGCAAAGAGACCAGGGAGCTAATTAAGGTACCGCAATTTGTGATGCCGTAATTAGCGCCTTCCCCATTCCCATAGAGCCCTATGGGGCAAAAATGGGAATGGGGAAGGGCAATGGGGGAAGGGGGAATTACCGCCCCGCCAACCTTGGAATAGGACGGTAATTCCCCTTTCCACCAAGGCGGCGCCGGTATTTTACCGGCATGGACCAAGGTGCTAATAGCACCTTGGTCCACTGCCATCCGTGTAATGAGGCCCATAGTATGGCTAGTCTATGCAACCGTCTGGCAAATGTATACAATTTCTCCCAGTGACATAATCATTCCATTAAGTCTTTATGTTACATATGTTCTGCAGAGGAACATTTGAATTAGCAAAAATACATAAGTCCAAATAATTGGTACCCCTCCCGTCCCCCTTTGCCTCCCCTAGAGCATTTCTGGCAACCCAAGACTCGGAATTCTCCGGGACAGCTCCTAGTCATAGCAGGGAAATGGTAGATGTTTTACTTTGCGAAAAAAATGAATTACGCTTTCTCCAACGCAGAACCTCTCGAGAGATAACTGACCCACATTTAGGTGGTCCACTGTCCAGCTACTATTGTACCCTAATTTTTTGGTTGGGTTTACTGAAATAGTAGCCAGTTGCTATGAGATCTAATGCCTTCTGAATCCTGACCTGAAAGAGTCCATGTTGTACAATTGCCATAAAGCGATGAATACATGGAAATATAAATGGTTGATGGGTTCCCTGCCTAATATATTTGAAGTTCTGAAGTTCTTTAAAGAAATTTTGCTGCAGGGTATGCGACTCAGGAGAGGTTGTCACAAATATACGTTTAAAAATGGCACTGACCTCCCACCTGAGCTTTGGATGCTGGGTATGTGGTACTGAACTTGGCATATTTATGTACCACCTGGGCATCAGCGACTGTATTTAGTATATGAACATTATCCCTGGTAATTGGGGCTGGAACATTGCAGCCCACATTGCTGCAACGGGCCGCTGTGGGCTGTAATGTCATATGAAGGTTGTTCCTCATGTCAATATTGGCTTTGCTGTATGTTCCAAGAGTATATAATGGTATATCATGGTTGCACCATCCTAGCTAATATATGCTACTCTGGTGGGATCGCCTAATAGGAGGCTTGAGACCCTCTTGGACAATAGCAGCCACCAAAATCTTGGATCAAATCTTTTCACACACAGATTCGCAGTCTGGGTAGAGCGGACCCACTTAAGCACAAGCACAAGGGGTGAAATGCGGGGTTGCACGTTGGATGGACCACTCACCAAGAGGGCTGGGTGTGTCTTTGAATTTGCTTTGAATTTGCTCATGCTTCCCTTAGCTACAGCTTCTCTTGACTTTGGATTTCTTCTTACAAACATTCTGTACAGACTTTTTAGAAATTGTAAATTGAAGTTCTTCTTCATCCTTTTGTAAAAATCACTTCTGTGATTATATACTCGTAATAAAAAAAATATATATATGCTTAGGAACTATTATAGTCTTTCCCTGCTTGAGAACGTTTTTTATTGTCAGTGTATTCATCTTAAACAGGCATCCCTTCTTGTAACACAACCAGGTCAAACTGTTAAGTGATGTCACTCCTCATTGTGTGTTTGATGTTGCTTCCGTTATTTTTGACATTTTTCTTTTGTGAATTCCAGTAGAATCTCTGCTGCACAAAAAGAGTGATGCTTGTGTTGTTGTTTCATATAAAAATTTCATAGAGTTAGCCAAGGGTTGAAAAAAGTGTTCATCCAAAAGAAAACAAAATGCGGACGTCTTCATTACGCTACCAAAGTACATTATTTGCTTATATGCGAGCTTGCATGTTATTTTCACCACTTACAGGAAGTGAGAGAGTGGTGAAATGCCATAAAAGATTGAAAGTAATCAAATGAAAGACTTAACCTTAGGTATTGACTTGTTGTTATCTTTAGAATCAACACTCAGTTGAGTGTCGAGTAGGAAACCCAAGAAATTAATTGCTAATAACGTTTGTTTCATACAACGTATTTGGCTGAAATTTTGCACACAGAATAATACGTATACTCCCATGTCCACCCCGTCACCCCTCTGTCCCACAGACTGTACATTTCAGTTAAAAAATAAAAATATTGTTAATAAATTAAGAAAACAAAAAAATCACAGATTTTACCTAGTTCCCATTCATTTTCCCAAAGAGGAAAAAGTCACATTTTTGCTGGCAAACACAGCCGAAACCGCTAAACGTAATTGGACCAGGTACGAAACTACTTGGGCATGAAGCGCTGCCTCGATTTCCAGCGGGGGGCAGAAAGGGTCTGGTGTTATTGCATCCAGGACATTTTTTAATATTTGATGGAACAGGGGGTGCCTCCTTCTCCCAAAACTATAGTGATATCTCACATGGTGCTTTGCAGAAAAGAGGCTTTTCAGAAATGAAAAAGTCACAATTTGTTATTGTTCAATTTGAGAGATAAACCCGAGAAGGCCCTTGCCAGTGGGCCAAAAAGAAAGGGGGAACATGTGCAAAGGCCAAAGGCCATGGCTAATGGCCTGTTAGTGTTCTAAAATATGGAGAGGGCATGGCCAGAGCTGAAGGCGTAGGCTAGTGAGCCCAAAAGAGAGAGGGAACATGCACAGTGACCAGGCCAAAGGCCGGCCAGGGCTTGTGGCCAGGTAGTGTTTTGAAATATACAGTGGGCACAGCCGAAAGTCCTGTTCACTAGGCTTGGTGAAGACATGGAAAGTAGCCACGGCTGTAGGCCGTGGCCACCTAGTGGGTGTAAAAGAAACATATTTAGGGAACATACACAGTGGATACGGCCGAAGGTCATGGCAAGTGGCACATGAACAAACTATGGTATAACAAAACCCTTGAAAATCACTGAAAAAAGTTCAAGTTTAGTTAAATTGACCAGATTTATCAAAGCAAAACCCTCGAAATTCATCTGATGTGGGAAGCAATAACCAGCTTAACTCAGTGCTTCTCTGTTGCAAAGCCCAGGAGCACAAACATATTATAAGAGAAGGGATTCACAATTAATTACCAAATGACATTATAGGGGACATTGCATTTTTTGGGATATCAACAGGAGCGCGCTCAATAAAGACGGTCATGACTTCACACATCTGCTGGATTTCAAGGGTTTTGTTGAGATAAATCTAGTCAAATTAACTAAACTTTAACTAAAGTTTTTTTCAGTGAATATATATATATTACGGGGCCAGCGGTAGGGGCCATTTAGTTATGGTTAATTTGCTCAATCTATAGGAAGAGCAGTTCATGGGCAGCCAAATAACTTTGGAGCAGCTTGACCAATCCTCACCAAACTTTTCAAAGAAAGTATATGGCCACCTCTGAATGATTTTGGAAACTTTGGTGCAGTATCAATGGGGAGTGTGGGGGCAAAGATATCATGGGGGTCCCACAACTTTGGAGATCCACATAGACATAAATTGATAAAATAAGTTGCTCTTGCCTACAGCCTAAACCGCTGGACAAATGTGCACCAAATTTGTGCGAGGAGCTGCGGCTTGGTTCCGAAAATGTGCTTTGACAATTTGGTGTAAAGCCGTCCAGCAGTTCTTTTTAAAATGGCCAAAAAAGTAGGTTTAAAAAATATCGAGTTATCTGTATCATGTCTGCAAACTAACTTCTTTATTCTTTATCCGTGGACACCTCTGGACCAATCAGAAAGCTGCATGACATTTGCAGACATTGTATGTGCCTTTTGTTTGGTCAATAAAAATGTGAGGTGTGTCAAACCTTTTGAACAGGACACCATGCTGGATTTGCAAACTGCACCATTAGTCCACAGACATCACAGTAAAAACAAAGCCGCTAAGGGACCAAGGAGCTAATAATGGGCCTGCTATTTGCGAGCCCGTTATTAGCTCCTTCCACATTCCCATTGAGCCCTATGGGGGCTCGAATGGGAATGGGGAATGGTTTTTGGAATGGGGACTTACCGGGTCTGCAAAGGTCGGAATGTCCCGGTAAGTCCCCATTCCGACTCCACGGAGATGGACACGTGTTTGGAGGCAGCCATGGTGCTGTTAGCACCATGGCTGCTGTTAGGGAGAATTCTCTGTTTAGGCTGAATTTCCTAACCTAGTGAGTCCCCCAGCAGCTTTGCTGGATTTCTGGAGTTTCTTTTTTTCATCCTGCCAAGAGTGAGACTCTTTTTCTCCCACTCTTGGACATGTATGTGTGTGTAATTCCTTTGAATGTCAATGTGTTCTATGGGCTATGGGGTCTTTTACTCCATAGGGTCTCATATGTTTTTCTATGTGTGTTACACCGCACCCTATGTGCCGTAACACTGGGGCGTCCTAGCGGACCTCCACCATAGACTCCATACCCGGGGACTGACTACTGTCTCCCTGGTCATGTAAAGTCACCATTGGCTTTACTAGACCTAAATTTACTAACAGGACTAGTACAAACCATCTTATTGTGGACGTACTAGTAGGGGTAATTCGATTACTCCTGGACCTGTTAGTCGAGTTTTGGCTGGTGGCAGTGGAAACTACTTGTTATGTTCGACCCCGAACATAGCCCTATGGGATTCGTCCCATTGTTGGAGATTGATACTTTTTCTCGTTAATCTCTAACGTACCACCGATCTACTTATCTTAAATAGGTTTATCGGATGGTATTTTCTGCCAGAACTCGGTTTGTAAAATGGCGTCTGTGTTCATCTCTGTGGGCCTCATTACACGGAAGGCGGTGATCCAGGGTGCTATTAGCACCCTGGACCATGCCGGTAAATTACCGGCACCGCCTTGGCGGTAAGGGGATTTACCGCCCCATCCCAAGGTCGGTGGGGTGGTAAATCCCCCTTCCGCCATTGCCCTTCCCCATTCCCATTTCTGCCCCATAGGGCTCTATGGGAATGGGGAAGGCGCTAATTACGGCACCGCAATTTTGCGGTGCCGTAATTAGCTCCGAGGTCCCTTAGCGGGTTGGTTTTTAACGCCTGCAAAAAGCAGGCGTTAGAGCACCAACCCGCTAAGGGACCTCGTAGTACGGCGGTAAGGGTTAACGGTCACCGTTGCCATTAACGGTGACCGTTAACCCTTACCGCCGTCCGTGTAATGAGGCCCTGTGACTCCTAAACCAAAGGTTGAGCCCTTTGTTCCACTTTTGGCGGGCTCTGTACAGAGACCCTCCAAAGTGGTGCCATTCTGTCTGGGTTACCACAGGGGTGTGGGAGGGGGTTTAGGCACCCTGGACCGAGTTGCCTTGCCAACTCCGGTCGCACTCTGGAGTGATTGGCCCAAGTGGTGAGCCTTCCCGCTCACCACTTAGCATGTGTTGATTGACAGCTAGGCTGAATGAATGGGGGTTTTCTGCATAAAAGCAGGGCTTTTGGGACTGGATCTTCAGAAATCGCCACAGGACCTAAGAATCCGACGAGGGTAACGCTGAGCTGACCTGCAACGACGACACCTCCGGTGGAGCCCTGCTGAGCTGACTCACCACTTCCCGATGACAGAAGAGATCTCCCTGCCGGAGAGTCTCTTCCCCTGGCTGGTGGGAACAACCAGCCCCCTTTGCTTTTTATTCGCCTCAGGACGCAGTGGTCGAATTGCCCGTGCAGAGCACCTCGGCAACCGGATAGCCACTACCCCTGTACCGTGACCAAAAGGTGGTGCCTTGTGACGGAGCACTCCGCGGCTGGTCTCTTCCCTGGTGGTGCACCGGACTTCCCTTTTCTTCGACGACGAGAACCTCTCTACTCTTGGCAAAGACCCGACGTGCATCCACCACCAGGAACAACTGCCCCCGCCGGAGCTGCCCTCCACAATAAGGTACCGTGTCCGCCTGGCTTCCCTTTCGATCGGATTGAGTGAGGTGTCTTAATCCTCTCCTTTCCGTTGGGTCGCCTCCAAGCTTTTCTCATTTATAGTTCTGAACTGGTTCAATCTGCCGATAACAATTTGCAACAAAGACTTGAATGCATCTCCACTAGAGACTTTTTGGGACATCGCGCCTTGCCTCTCTCCGAGTGGGCCTGGCCTCTGAACTTCATGATCTATTGTGATTCTTGCCTTCTTGCCGTGCATTTTACCCGTGAAGTATTGAACTGCGTTGATTTCGTAACCTGCCTATCTTTTTCTCTCCTGTCCTAACTAATATTCGAGTGTCATCTAGGTTGAGGTATACACCTCTGTCTGAAAATAAGTGGTACCGGTAGAACCTAGAGTTGTCGAAATATTGCTAGGGGGATTGATCGTTTTCTTCTTCGTAGAGTAATTGTGTTTGATTTGTTTGCTGTGATAGTGCCATAGTGTTTTTCATAGATGTTCTGTTATAAATAAATACCTTAAAATCTTTACACTAAGCCTCGTTGCGTGTTTGCTTGTCTTGCTGTGAAGAATTGCCCTATTTTGTATACTCCACATACTGCTCAACTTTTCTTGAGAGAAGTCTGACTGCTCAGCCACAGCTACCAAGTGAATCGAATCTGTGTGGTAAAGACTGCTACCAAGTGGGTTCAACGCCAAACGCCTGTAGTCCTAAATCTTTTGCAGTGGTCCCAGAGGGAACTGCACAGGTTTCCGCCTAACAGCTGCCTCCAAACACGTAATGACCCCCAGTGTGTTGTAGAAGCACATTTTATAGTACTTGTGTAATGTACAAACTGTAGAACTTCTATACCTCTTTGTACAGTTCGTGCACACTGACTAAATCTGAAACGGACATAAAAGTCAGCCCTGACCGTTCGGTCTTGGACACTGTACATGTTGCACAAATAGGTTTCTTTGGGGCTCGCTAGCCATGACCTTTGGCTGAGGCTGATATACATATTGCAAAGATACATTTTTTTGGACCCCATTAGCCATAACATTCGGCCATTGCCAGTGTTCATGGCCTTCTGCCATAGCAATTGTACATGTTGCTACAACACGTTTCTTTGGGGCACACCAGCTATGGTCTTTGTCCACTCTGCATGTTACACCAATCATTTCTTCCCAAAGACGCATTGCCCCCTGCCTAGTGGTTGTGATCTATGCAGGTATTCACATTTTTTGTTTCCAATCTCTATTCACGTGGTATTTCCTACAATAATGTGATTATGTCAGAAACATTGAAATGTCTTCCTTGTCCTCAAAGACACTCACCATGTGCTCCCCTCCTCTTTTCTTGGACCCATGACTCCCTTCAATTGCTTTTTTGTTCACAAACCATTTCCCATTATCCTCTATTATTCATCAGTTGATCAGGTGCAGTTTCTTTTCCAAGTGCATTGCCGCAGCAATTTTGCATGATTCCTCTTGTATTGCCCCGATGAGCCAAAAACGTTCTATCTATAACTGGCTCCCCAGGCTACCCCTAACTCCCTCACTTCACATGGTGTTCTTTTCCCCCATCCCCAGCTCTAGCCAAATGAGTGTGCACCCCTTTTCCTCTTCTAAATAGCTTTTTGAGCACTTTTCATTTTCACATTACCCCAATTTTAGCCCAGCAATCACTCTCAGCAAGCTAAAAAAATAATGGTGGAGGCCTCTCTGCTGCAAGCACCATGAGAGACATAGCTATATTTTTGGGAGCAGAGGGCACCCCTTCCCCCATTGAAAATATTAAAAACTCCTGCATAGAATAACCCCAAACCTGTCCTAGTATGTAAGTCAACGATTTGTGCGCAAGTAGTTTCCTATTTGGTCCAAATCGGATTTACAGTTTTTGCATTTCGGCTATACCAAATGTGGCCTTCGTCTCAATCGGAAAACGAATGGGAGTAGGCAGAAAAAACACTGTTTTTTTGCTTTCTTAACAACTTTTTCATTTTTTAATAAATCTTTCACAAAATGTGCAGACTAGGGGTGCCCTTTACAAACGTTTTGTTTGGAAAATATCAGCCTTCTCCATCCTGCATGTGAAAAGTTATTAGCAATAGACTTTTCAGATTTGCTATGACTCAAAGCTGTCTCCGCACCTATGGGGCGGCTGTCGCCACCCTACAGTATGTATATATCTATTTATGAACACTGCATAGTTAAATGCATTCAAATATACTCTTGTGAGGTTATAAATCACATATTGAGGGGCATGTATTGAATATAGAAATCTATATGCTGCACACTGAGATACATATATTTCACACTGAAATGTATATATAGTATATTCAATGAAAAAACTTTGTTAAAGGGACATTATGGTTAAGTTGTGCTACTAAAAACATATCAAATTCAATGAAAAAACATTGTTAAAGGGATGTTATGGTTACAAGTAAAACCGAAAACCCCCTGAAATTCGCCAGATATGGTAAGCTAAGCAACCATAACTTGCACCACTACCGTGCACTGCTAAGAATAACACCCATGACATCAAAGATGACATCACAAATATGATTGATGACATCACTGATGACATCACATGTGCATTTAATTTTCATAGGAAGTCCCTACAAGGGGTTGTAAATGTAATGTTGGCAAAAAAGTGTCAGGGATCATCTGGAGATGTGTGATGAACTACATACTTGATTATGCAATGTATTGCTCCAAAGAACATTCCATTGCAGTGTTGTTTCTAAAACAGGAACCTACTCATACAGAAACATAGGCATTGGCTGCAGCATACATCATAGAGATGTAATATTTCTAATTTTCCCATGTTGGATAGTAAAATGGTGAATGCTTCTGTATCACACTTTTGCATACTGTGAAACATTTACTAAGTAAGTAATAATGGATCACTTACTACATGCTTGTACTACTACACACAAAACATTAAGAGACCACAATGTATACAAATATGGGGCTTATACAGGAAGAGTAAAGTAAGTAAACAAGAGGCAGTATCATGAGCCACTGTGTATAACCAACATGATTATCTTTACGCATAGAAATGATTGCTGTGTTTCAGGCATGTTTTCTCCCCTATGTATGTGCATCATAACATGCAATTGAATTCTAAGGAAAGTACTGTAAGAACATGTGAGAATAGCAACGTCTACAAATGTAATACCTTTTGAATTTCAAGTTTTTGACTGTCAGAGAATAAACTCACCTGGCCTAGATATGTCGGTGAACAAAAAAAAGAAGGGGCTAGAAATGTGATGTCATCAGTGATGTCATCAATCATATTTGTGATATCATCTTTGATGTCATGGGTGGTATTCCTAGCAGTGCATGGTGGTGGCGCGAGTTATGGTTGCTTAGCTTAACATAACTGGTGAATTTCAGGGGGTTTTCGGTTTTACTTGTAACTATAACGTCCCTTTAAAAAAAGTTTTGTCACTGAATTTGATAGGTTTTTAGTAGCGCAACTTAACCATAACATCCGTTTAACAAAGTTATTTCATTGAATTTCACAGGTTTTTATTAGTGCAACATAACAATAACGTCTGACTTGATTGCGGACCTTCCCGAGAGACCACATGATCATATACTGGTGCGCGGCACGATGACGTGTCCGAGAACTCGTCCGCACTTCACAATATGATCCGTGCTTCGCGGACAGTTCGGAACTGCATTTTCTGATGATCTAGAAACTTTCAACTTCAAAATTTACCTTGCACAGCTCCAACACCTATTCCTACTTATCCATTAACAATCTAGTACACAGTACATACTTTTAGCAAAACTTCTATTTATCTTAAAATGGAATCAGCTAATGCCATCCCTCCTCCCCAAGAAACACCACCACTTCTGTAATCAAGAAGCATGAGAAACACTGCCCCCTACCTAAGAAAAAAACACATGCGCAACATTTTCCCCTGTCCACCTGACCCTCCATATTAGTGTTTGGTGCCTCTTACGTCATTTCCCTCCCCACGTTTCGTTCTAAGCTCTCCTGCCTAAAAAAACAAAAATGCATCCAAAAACAACAAAAGAAATGCTCCTTTAGGAACCTCCTTTCACAGTTAAAAAGTAAAACTAAAAAAAAAACTTATAGACTCCATCTACTTTATATTTCTCAGTAAAGTACATAGACTCAATAAGATTTTCCAACATTTCCATTTGCATTTTGTGTTATGCTAATGTCAATATTGTGGCGTTTATCCTCCGTTCCAGGGATGGAATGGTGGATACCGGCCTGGCAGCCCAAGTCATCAGCCCAAGCGAAGCAATGATGGATAGAGAGGTCTCTGGACCATTATCCCCCATTTCAGCCCCTGTAATGGGGGATGAAGGCCATTAGCACCCTAGGATCCCAAAGCGGGAACCCAGGGTGCTGGATTTTTCTTCCTACACCGGGACGCCTCCGGCCTCCAGCGTCCCGGTGTAGGCAGGAAATCCTTTTCCAAGATATCCACCATGGAAAGGGAAGTCAGGGTTCCATATAGGGCCCCTCTTCGCTTTCCATGGCAGCCTGCAGAAGGCAAAAAGAGAACTCTATTACCATGAGCACATTTTTCTTCCTTTTCAAATCTATCGCAATTTTGAATAACTTTACCACAAAGCCAGTCCCAGGTGGACATGGCCACTTTAACCCCATGTTTTGTCCCTCGTGGTCATAGCCAGTAACCAGATTGTCCGGATCATGACCTTATTCCATGACCTGGACAATCTGGCCACTGCCCATGGTCACAGGCTACACCTCAGTCACCAAAGGTATATCGCTATTTTTTGTAGCTACATTATGACACTTGTCAAAAAATAAAACACAGGCACATTTGCAAAACCATGCTTTCATGTCCTTCTCAATGCTCCTTACACAAGTTTGCTGGAAATCCACCCATGTTTTATTTTTTCAAAAGTGTCAAATGATGCACATACAATCGTCATATACCCTAGCCCCCACTTGACAAAATCCATTCAGACTTTACGAAAACATTTGTACCTAGATCTATAATCTTGTTGCAAACCTTTGTGTAGATTTGTCAAATGGCACCACATTTATAAGCCTTTACAATATTTTGGGACCCCCCTCTAATGCTGCCCCCTCTTGACAAAATCCCACCGAACTTCGCAAAATATTTTTATCTAGATCTATTATCAGTTTGCCAAATTAAGTGTAGATTCGTCAAATGGCACCTCATTTATAAGCCTTTACATTATTTTGGGCACCCCCTCTAATTTTGCCCCCTCTTGACAAAATCCCACCAAACTTCAGAAAAACATTTATATCTATTTGTATTATCAGTTTGCCATATTAAGTGTATATTTGTCAAATGGCACCTCATGTATAATCCTTTACATTATTTTGGGACCCCCCCTCTAATTTTGCCCCCTCTTGACAGAATCCCACCAAACTATGCAAACTCAACCGGGATCAGGTCAGGAATATAATTGCAAAATTACATACAGTTCCATTAAGTGGCGCCAAAGTTATAAGCCATCAAAGAACTGCTTTTCACCAAACCAGTAACGCAGAGGTGTCCGCGAACCTTCACAGGACTGTTCGCGAACACCCAGACACGTGTTTTTTTGCTTCTTGCAGCCATATTCCATCACATCCTCATCACCCCTCACCTCCCCAGAGATTATTTTATAAGTTTGACAAGTGCAATGTTGTGTTTTTTAATATGTTTTTACCGCGATGTCCGCGGACACCAGCCGATGTCCGCGAATCCAAGATGGCAGAGTGTTTCCAAAAATCTGACGCACCTCTTGCTTCACGCCAACCAATCAGTGAACACATTGGATGTCCGTGGACATGACACAAGTCAATTAGCCAATCGGTGTCCTGTCAGAGGAGCGAACAGGGAAGTGTGTCCGCGGAGCGGACATAGATATCACTAATTTTTTTGCTTTATGTTTTAGTCATTTAAAAAAGAAACTACTGGACGGATTTACACCAAATTAACAAAAGCACACTTTCGGGACCAAGCCGCCACTCCTGCCGCACATTTGGTGAAAATCCGTCCAGCGGTTTGGGCTGTAGACGTGAGCAAAGTTTTTCCCATTATGTCTATGGGAAAAAAATAAATTTTGCGACCCCCCTATAACTTTGCCCCTCCTGGACCAAACCTCGCCATATACTTTTTTTCCAAAGTTTGGTGAGGATTGGTCTAGGGGGAGCGAAGTTATGAACCGCCTAAAAAGTGCTCTTCCTATGGGATTAGCAACTTAACCATAACTACACGGCCACTACTGTGGCCGTGTAATTGAGATGCATGCATTACATACTGAAATATATAGATTCTACACTGAGATCAATACTTTTTAAACTGAGATGCAAACACAGTATGTTGAAAAGTATACACCATATATTGATCTATATAAACATTATATAAGCACATACACAATTACATTGAGATACTTACATTGTATACTGAGATGTGTACACTATCTTTTGAGATGCGTACATTGTATACTGTAATACATATGCAGTACACTGTGAAACATAAATTGTATACCAAGACACACATACAGTATTTTGAGATTCATGCATATGCGCTGCAAACCGAGATACACATATTCATTACAGAGATGTATACACAGTATATTGAGATGCATACAATACATATTTATATTACATATTTAAATTTGAGCACTGTATGGTGAAATATATTATGTTATATTATGTTATACTAAGATGCATATATTACAAATGCTTTTCTGTGCAGGGTGAAACACATGTTGTATACTAAGCTATGTATATTACATAGTCAGATGTGCATGGTATGTTCAAATAAACTATATGAACAGACAACTGAACAGTTTACATGATATAATGAGAAAGTGCTCATGCTATAAACTGAAACGCATTAACTAGTTAATTAAAATGCTTCTACTATATGGAACACAGTGATGTGGCATGTTTGCTATGGTATGCCATGATGTAAAGGATTTCTATGCTATGCCATGATGTGCAGGATTGCTATGCTAGGATATACAGGATTGCTATGCTTGAGTACAGGAGTTACAAGTAAGTAACTCATTCCTTCCCCAGCATTGGATCTTTCATAGATTCACATGCTGTGATTAATTCCCGCCGTCAGGCTAGGAATCCAGAGGCCCCTAAAGTGTTTCACATACATAGGCTGAAGGCTTTCATCCCTATGGTTGAAATAGCTGCACTGCTGCTGGCATCAGATATGAAAGAGGAGGAATTAGAGCCTCTTCCTGACTTATTCCAGAAAGGTCCTTCAGATGGCTCCATAGAGGGTGTCCAAGTGGCCCCTCACCTGACTTCTGACCAACAAGGGGAAGTAAGAACTTTGCTGAGGCAGTCCTCCTCCTTGTTCTCACTGCAGGTTTGACTTGGTGCAAACATGAGATAGACACTGAGGATAGTGTACCTACCAAAAGCAGGGGTTACAGAATGTCAGATAAGGTGAGATCCTACATCAAGGCTAAGGTCAACAAGATGTTGGATCTTGGGGTAATTGAGTCTTCCAGTAGTCCATGCTCCAGTCCTGTGGTTCTAGAGCCTAAAGCTGGTACTTCTGAACTCAGGTTTTGGTTGTATTACAGGGCTCTGAATGCTGTCACCAGGACAGATGCTCATCCCCTACCTAGAACTGATGAGCTGGTGGACCGTGGGTGCCTCTAAGTACCTCAATACATTTGACCTGACTGCAGGGTATTGGCAAATAGCCCTAGCAGAGCATGCCAAGGAGAAGGCAGCATTTTCAACTTCAGAAGGCCTTTGACAGTTGATGGTAATGCCCTTTGAGTGAAAAATTCACCTGCTACTTTTCAGAGGCTTGTGAACCATGTTCTAAATGGGATGGATGAATTCTGCTTAGCATATCTGGATGATATAGCAGTCTACAGGGCCACCTGGGAGAACCTTAGAATTGTGTTACAGGCTCTACAGAAGGCCAACTTAACCATAAAGTCTTGCTGGTGCCAGATTGGTCAAGGATCTGTGGTCTACCGTGGACATGAAGTAGGTAGAGGGAGGATTCAGCCTCTACCGAGTAAAGTACAAGCAGTACAAGACTGGCCTACCCCCACTAAACAATCCCAAGTGAGAGCCTTCTCAGGACTCACTGGGCACTATTGAAATTCTATGGCAGACAATGGCACCATAGCTACCCCTCTGACTGCTCTGACAACTCCAAAGAAGCCTAAGAAGGTCTCTTGGTCTGAGGAGTGTGAGAAGGCCTTCAATGGCTTAAAAGACTCCCTGTGCCAGGCCCCTGTCCTCACGGCCCCTGACTACAAACACACTTTTATTGTTCAGACAGATGCCTCTGACACTGCGATAGGTGCTGTACTATCACAGATAGATGAGAAAGGCAAGGAACACCTGATTGGATTTATTAGTCGCCAGCTTAAGGACAGAGAGCTCAGGTGGTCCACTGTGGAGAAAGAATGTTTCTATGTCATGTGGGCCCTAAGGAAGGTGAGGCCCAACCTCTGTGGGAACCACTTCCCTGTGCAAACTGACCATAAGCCGTTAAAGTGGCTAATGAAAATGAAGTGAGAGAATCAAAAGTTGCTCAGTTGGTCCATAGGTCTGCAAGGGTTTGACTTCACCATTGAGCACATACCAGGTGTCCAACATAGCAATGCTGATGTGTTGTCCAGTATGATTAACCGACCCGAGCATGAGACCCATCAAGGGGTGGATTTGTTTCCCCTGTCCCCGGTCTTGGAGGGGCGAGTGTTAGGAAAGATTTAATCAATGTGTAATTTTCCCACAATTTAGGGAGCCCGCAAACCTTTTGCTTTTGTTTGGCTATCCTATCCTGACTTTTGCCAGTAGAGCACAGCCTTCAGCTGCACTCCCCTGTGCTTTTGCTCACTTGTTATGGGGAAACGGACACATCCTTCAGACTGTCAGTACTGGGAAACTATGTGTCTCTTAGTCTACGACTATGTTGCCATTTCTTGGTAACTTTGTAACAGTGCACAATGTACCTTACAGTACCGTATCCTGGGATCTTTTTTGTTTTATGGCCCTAGACACTCTGGAAGGAATCTTTGGTGAATGTACAAGTGTGCCTGGGAAAGGCTGGTGGCAGCAGTTACTTCCTTTTACAAGATCACATTACATGTACTGTGTTTGGTTCAAGACTGTGGCCAGGTCTGAAAATGGCCAAGCCACAAAGTCTTTTGCTCTGTCCCATGGCCATTTTGTCCCTTGCCTTCATCCAGGTCGAATTACCCGGGTTTTCCATATTTGGGCATGCATTCTCTGGTGAAAACCAATCTCTTTCCCTGGCTTCTGCATGCCATGTCATGTGTATGTGCCCAGGAAGCGGGTTGGAGCTGTCTATTCCCAATCCACACTACTGGTGCCAGGATGTCTGGAGTGCCTAAATGCCTGGGGCCACCATGGACCGTGATTGATCCATGACTGGAATGCCTGCATGAGAGCAGATCTTTGACTGGAAGTCCTCGGTTTTGGTGCAAAGATAATCTTGGATAAGAGAAGGGGCTCTTCATCCATTCCAGGACAATCACCCGAGTACTGCCCGAACTACAGAAGGAGTGAAGTATCATGCATAAAGAAATGGACTTGTGAAACTCCCAGAAACTCATTGGAAGGTTTTGGCATCCTTCACCCTCTGCTGTCCCATTGGACCCTTGTTTTCTTCATCAATCAAGAAGGCCTGCCAATGCGCTTTGGCCGTTTGGAGTAGTGTGGACAATTATTCTCAGCACTCCCTGCTTATTCACTGAACAAGCCCCTTCGGAAGTGTTCCTGGGCCATCAAGTGAACTGTCCACCTCTACCGCAGAGTATCCCACAGAATCACCACCATCTTGAGTGGAACCCTGAGACTTGGGACATTGCTTGGTTGTAGTCCTGTGCCCTCTTCCGCCAAATTTCACCGGCCTAGATCCTCTGGGTCCCGAATTAGGAGAGTGCATAACGCTGCATGTATCTGTGATTCCTGCATCACTACCTGTTGGGGACGGTTATTGTAGGTGCCTTGCTGACCTGCTCTCCTGGGCCCTGAAGAAGCATGCTGCCCCAGAGTGTTCTTTGTAGCTCCTTTTGAAGCTAAGAAAAGGCAACTGTTCCATCATGGACAGTTGTGCGTAAAAAAGCACGAACGCGCAGGCAGAACCAAAAGTGTGTCTTCTTGGGAGGAGAGTAGCAAGTCAGGAAGGGGCTTGAGGGAATGAAGAACTGGTTGCCACTATTCGATTAGGGCATGCCGTTGACAGTAGAGCAGTTTTTAAAAGGTGAGAATAGCTAGGGAGTGCAGGGCTGGACTTGAAAGTTAGGGAACAACTCCGAAGAATTGCCTAATGCTCCTAGTGTACTACCTCACCCTTCTCTTTACAAGCTGTCGCTATGTTTTACTCCTTTGTATGGTAACTGTTATTATATAACTGAAGTTTACTTGTGTCTATTGGTACGGCTGACATTAAATGTGAAAATCAGAGGTCCAAACACAATACAGCCCTCTACCTGGTATCTGCCAATAAAGAGACAGCATAGAGTGGATTGAGGTATGCCAAATGCAAGGTAACCCAGCTTTATTGGAAGTATGAAAAGCTGGGGAGAACACAAGAACAACAGCAAAGCTCTCTCTCTCAAATTCCTCACCGTTTTGAACTGCAAACACAGTTTATATAATGTAGATGAGTCACTGTGATGGCATCATAATCACTGACCTATGAAAACCTATCTCTAATGCTCATTGGTCCTAATTGCTAAACTACATATAGTATCTATATATCCCACCCTACTGATTGGGTAACTCTCTATCTAAGGTCACACCCATAAAACATCCTATAAAAATGTATGACCTCATCATGCTTGAATATTATTGGTAAGCTCTAAATCACTTCTATGGTGAAAAGTACATATGCTTATCAGTTAACATGCGGTCACACTCTCCGTGAACTGGCAGCATGATGACATGTTTATGTAGATCAGGGGTGCACAACTGATTTGGCAGAGGGCCGAAAGTACCTTACATGAGGGCTTTAGTGGGCCGAAAAGTAAATGTGGGCGGGGCGGTAGGCGGGGCGTGGCAGGAGGCTTTTTAAACCCCCAATTTGTACTAAACACATGGAAAAAGAATGTTTTTGAGGGGTAACGATTTTTATTTGCATTTCAAACTTACATTTTGTACTACACATTTTCCATTGTTATAATTTATTTCTATTTAGTTATTGTATCTCGCCTGTTTAATTAACTTATATATATTTTATTGACCCTAGATACACTATGCCCCATGGCCCCCTCACCCCAACCAAACACTATGCCCCATGTCCCTCACCCCCAACCAAACACTATGCCCCATGTCCCCCTCACCCCCAACCAAACACTATGCCCCATGTCCCTCACCCCCAACCAAACACTATGCCCCAAGGCCCCCTCACCCCCAACCAAACACTATGCCCCATGGCCCCCTCACCCCCAACCAAACACTATGCCCCATGGCCCCCTCACCCCCAACCAAACACTATGCCCCATGGCCCCCTCACCCCCAACCAAACACTATGCCCCATGGCCCCCTCACCCCCAACCAAACACTATGCCCCATGGCTCCCTCACCCCCAACCAAACACTATGCCCCATGGCCCCCTCACCCCCAACCAAACACTATGCCCCATGTCCCTCACCCCCAACCAAACACTATGCCCCAATGCCCCCTCACCCCCAACCAAACACTATGCCCCATGGCCCCCTCACCCCCAACCAAACACTATGCCCCATGGCCCCCTCACCCCCAACCAAACACTATGCCCCATGTCCCTCACCCCCAACCAAACACTATGCCCCATGTCCCTCACCCCCAACCAAACACTATGCCCCATGTCCCCCACCCCCAACCAAACACTATGCCCCATGGCCCCCTCACCCCCAACCAAGCACTATGCCCCATGGCCCCCTCACCCCCAACCAAACACTATGCCCCAAGGCCTCCTCACCCCCAACCAAACACTGTGCCCCATGGCCCCCTCACCCCCAACCAAACCCCCCAACTCAGCACACACACAAACATGCACCCATACAGACCCGAACCCCGAACCCCCCACCCCAGCACACAAACATGCACCCATACAGAACCGAACCCCCCACCCCCCAACTCAGCACACACACAAACATGCACCCATACAGACCCGAACCCCCCAACTCAGCACACACACAAACATGCACCCATACAGACCCGAACCCCCCACCCCCAACTCAGCACACACACACTCAAGCATGCACCCATACAGACCCGAACCCCCACCCCCCAACTCAGCACACACACAAACATGCACCCATACAGACCCGAACCCCCCACCCCCCAACTCAGCACACACACAAACATGCACCCATACAGACCCGAAACCCCCACCCCCCAAATCAGCACACACACAAACATGCACCCATACAGACCCGAATCCCCCACCCCCCCAACTCCAAACCCCCACCCCAAACTCAGCACACACACACTCAAGCATGCACCCATACAGACCCGAACCCCCACCCCCCAACTCAGCACACACACAAACATGCACCCATACAGACCCGAACCCCCCACCCCCCAACTCAGCACACACACAAACATGCACCCATACAGACCCGAAACCCCCACCCCCCAAATCAGCACACACACAAACATGCACCCATACAGACCCGAATCCCCCACCCCCCCAACTCCAAACCCCCACCCCAAACTCAGCACACACACACTCAAGCATGCACCCATACAGACCCGAACCCCCCACCCCGCCAACTCAGCACACACACAAACATGCACCCATACAGACCCGAACCCCCCACCCCTCCCAAATCAGCAAACTCTCAAACAAGCACCCATACAGACCCGAACCCCCCACCCCCCCAACTCCAAACCCCCACCCCCAACTCAGCACACACACACTCAAGCATGCACCCATACAGACTCGAACCCCCCACCCCCCCAACTCAGCACACACACAAACATGCACCCATACAGACCCGAACCCCCCACCCCCCCCAAATCAGCAAACTCTCAAACAAGCACCCATACAGACCCGAAACCCCCCACCCCCCCAACTCCAAACCCCCACCCCCAACTCAGCACACACACACTCAAGCATGCACCCATACAGACCCGAACCCCCCACCCCCCCAACTCAGCACACACACAAACATGCACCCATACAGACCCGAACCCCCCACCCCCCCAAATCAGTAAACTCTCAAACAAGCACCCATACAGACCCGAACCCCCACCCCCCAACTCAGCACACAAAAAACATTTAAATCAAAACATTCATACACATCCGACACACATCCGACACCCCCCCACCCCCGCATCTCAACATACACACAAAATACATTCAAATACAAACATTCACACACAAACATTCATACACATCCGACACACCCCCCCACCCCCGCATCTCAACATACACACAAAATACATTCAAACACAAACATTCACACACAAACATTCATACACATCCGACACACCCCCCCACCCCCGCATCTCAACATACACACAAAATACATTCAAACACAAACATTCATACACATCCGACACACCCCCCCACCCCCGCATCTCAACATACACACAAAATACATTCAAACACAAACATTCACACACAAACATTCATACACATCCGACACACCCCCCAACCCCCGCATCTCAACATACACACAAAATACATTCAAACACAAACATTCATACACATCCGACACACATCCGACACCCCCCCACCCCCACATCTCAACATACACACAAAATACATTCAAACACAAACATTCACACACAAACATTCATACACATCCGACACACCCCCCCACCCCCGCATCTCAACATACACACAAAATACATTCGAACACAAACATTCATACACATCCGACACCCCCCCCACCCCCGCATCTCAACATACACACAAAATACATTCAAACACAAACATTCATACACATCCGACACCCCCCCCACCCCCGCATCTCAACATACACACAAAATACATTCAAACACAAACATTCACATTCAAACACAAACATTCATACACATCCGACACACCCCCCCACCCCCGCATCTCAACATACACACAAAATACATTCAAACACAAACATTCATACACATCCGACACCCCCCCCACCCCCGCATCTCAACATACACACAAAATACATTCAAACACAAACATTCATACACATCCGACACACACCCCCACCCCTGCATCTCAACATACACACAAAATACATTCAAATACAAACATTCATACACTTCCGACACACACCCCCACCCCCGCATCTCAACATACACACAAAATACATTCAAACACAAACATTCATACACATCCGACACACCCCCCCACCCCCGCATCTCAACATACACACAAAATACATTCAAACACAAACATTCACATTCAAACACAAACATTCATACACATCCGACACAACCCCCCACCCCCGCATCTCAACATACACACAAAATACATTCAAACACAAACATTCACATTCAAACACAAACATTCATACACATCCGACAGACCCCCTCACCCCCGCATCTCAACATACACACAAAATACATTCAAACACAAACATTCATACACATCCGACACCCCCCCACCCCCGCATCTCAACATACACACAAAATACATTCAAACACAAACATTCATACAGATCCGACACACACACACCCCCCCCATACACACACATAAAGCAAAACAAACCCGACACACAAACACAAACAGACCACTTACCGGAGACGTGCTGGAAGGCAGGCAGGTAAGCGGCAGGTAAGCTGGAACGCTGGAATCGCACTACGACTGGCGTGGTCCAAGGCTGAAATGCCTTCCGGCATCAAGCCTTATGGACCACGCCAGCCGTAGTGCTGGCCCTCCATTGGTGCAGCACACACGCATTACGTGGCTCGTAGGAGCGACGTGATGCGTGTGTGTGCAGAGCCAATGAGGGCCAGTGTTTTCACCGGCCCGGAAGACAACAAAGACTTTCCTAATGGAGGGTGGCCGCGGGCCGCCCTCCATTAGGAAAGTCTTTGTGCCTCGCGGGCCGGTCAAAAGGGCATGGCGGGCCGCAACTGGCCCGCGGGCCGTATGTTGTGCACCCATGATGTAGATGGAAAGAGAGGACGAGCATGTCACCTTTGTTCTTAATTAAATTAAATAGCCCATGTTCTCTCTACCATGATGTCTCTGAGTTTCAAGGACCTTGTCCTTGCCCACCTTCCAGTAATTCCCGCCCTCCCTGTTCTTGCATCAGTAAATGCGCCATTCTGTTCTTGACACATTTATTTGTATTTGTATTTATTAGGTTTATGTAGCGCTTTACGCCAAAGCGCTTTACAATACAACAACAGGAATACATAGTAAACAAGAAGCATAAAGTACACAGACATGAATCCAACCATCAAAAACAGTATATAGATCAATTGACCAGTTCTAAAGGAGGAATAGATAAGAGGAAGAAGAAAGGGAAGTAGAAAATGAGGTCAGAGCGGGGGAAGAATACAGAGATAACAGGAGGAGGGAAGAAGGGATAAGAAAGAAACGGAAGAAGAGGGCAAGTAGGAAGGAGGGTAGAGATAAAGGAGGGAGATAATAGGAGAAGGAGGGGAGTTAGGGCGGGGTGAAGAAGGAAAGATTTCAAGGAGGCACGGAAAGAGGGGTAAGAGTAAAATGGAACGGATGGAGAGAGGTAAAGAGTTCCTGTGACGGGGGCTAGAAGCTGAAAGGAACGGAAACCAGAGGAAGCACAAGGGGAAGGAGGTACTGTGAGTAGGAAGGGATCAGCGGATCTGAGGGAGCGAGAAGGAGAGTAGAAAGAAAGGAGAGAGGAAAGGTAAGGGGGAGCTAGCCCATGAAGCGATTTAAAAACTAGGCAGAGGAAGTTAAATTTAAGTTGGCAGTGAAAGGGAAGCCAGCCAAGAAAAGAAACGGAGGAGGAAATGGAATCAAGAGGTGCAAGAAGACAGAGGGTACAGATGGCAGAGTGGTAAAGGGATTTGAGGGAGCAAGGTGAGAGGCAGGGAGTCCAAAGAGGAGAGAAGAACAGTAGAAAAGTCAGGAGAAAATGAGGGCAGACATTAGGAGTTTAGTAGCATGGAATGTGAGGGAGGAGCGGATTTTGCGAACATTGAATAGGTGAAAGCAGCAAGCGTGAGAGGTAAGAGAAATATGATGGGAAAAGGAGAGGGTAGAGTCAAGGTGGAGGCCAAGGTTGCGAGCAGAGGCAGAGATGGGGAGGTTAGTAGGAGGAAAGACATTAAAAGGAGGGGGAGAGGGAGGAGGAAGCATGTTGGAGGGGAAGAATAAGACTTCAGTTTTTTCAGAGTTGAGGGAAAGAAAGTGGGAAGACATCCAGTTTTTAAGAGCAGTAAAACAGGAAGAAAGATTATGGTGGAGTTCAGGGGTGAAAGAGGAGAAGGAAAGAAATAGCTGGGTGTCATCTGCATAGAAATGATGAGATATGCTGAAAGAGGAGATAATGGGGGCGAGAAGAGAAGTCTAGAGTGAGAAAAGGAAAGGGTCAAGTACAGAGCCTTGGGGAATGCCAAAGTCCAGGGGGAGAATGGAAGAGGTTCGACCACCTCAGGAGACAGCAAAAGAGCGGTTGAAAAGGTAGGAGGAAAGCCAGTTGAGGACAGAGCCACTGATACCAAAGGAAGAAAGAGTGTTAAAAAGTAAGGGGTGACCAACGGTATCAAAGGCCGCAGAGAGGTCAAGGAGGACAGAGGATTGCTTAGAGTAGCGAGCAGTAAGGAGGGAGTTGAGAACATAGGTGAGGGCAGTTTCGGTAGAGTGTTTAGGGCAGAAACCAGATTGAGAGGGGGGAGAAGAGAGAGATTGGTTACAAAGGTAGAGATTTGAGAGTAGACTAAATGTTCGAGAAGCTTAGAAAGGAATGGTAGAATTGAGATTGGGCGGAAGTTGGAAGCAAGGAGGGGGTTAGCAGAGGGTTTCTTCAAAATAGGAATGATAGTAGCATGTTTGAAGGCGGAAGGGAAGGTGGCTGTGGAGAGGCAGATATTGAAGAGGAGGTAAGGTAAGGAACGAGGAGAGGGTAGATTTTTGGAATCAGAGGGGTGGGGTGGGGATCAGAGGGGGCAGCAGTAGGGTGAGTTTTAAACAGGATGAGGGAGATTTCAAAAGGAGTGACAGGAGAGAGGTCAGACAGGAAAGAGGAAGGGGAGGAGATTGAAGGGGGCATTAGGGGAGTAAGAAGGGGAGGAAAGAATGTTTTGGAGAAGAGAGAGTATTTTAGAAGAGAAAAAGTCAGCAAAATCAGAAGGCGAGAGGGGAGAAGTAGCGGAGGGGTCAGGAGAAGGAGGGGAAAGAATATGAATAACTATCTTGTGAGTCATGCTAATTCCACCATATTCAAATTTTGTTGCAGCAATTATTTGTTTTCTTAGCTGCATCTGCGTTTCTCTGTTACGTCTATCCAATCGCGGAGACATTCATCTGTCAGCTACTTATGAAATGTCCTAGTCGGCAGAGTCGTCGTAACAGATTCACCTTAATAGTTGAATGGTTGGTGCCCAGATACTGGCATCTTGTTCCGTTATGTAAACTTGGTGTCCACAGGTTTTGACCTTCCTTGGAGGCAGCTATGTCCAGACACCGCAGCATCTTCCTAAATTAAATGTATTTGTTTCAAATATTGTGCTTAGCTCGGGGCCTATCTTAAAGCTACAGAGGTTAATTCTCTGCTGTGCTGGTGCAATTTAAAGTGGCAACGGCTTGTCATGTTTTTTCCTCTGCAGGACACAATTCCTTTGCTATCTACTGATTTTCTGGTGCATGCCTGTCACATTATTTCCCTCCCTATGTGTACACCCTAACCTTATCTACCTACACTTTTCTGCCTATGTGTAGGGAGTCCATCATGTGTACATGCCTTCCTGTCACCTAATCTATTCTATTTGAAAACACAGTAATTGTGAAAGGTAATTCCCTACTTGTCTAGCACAAAATCACTATTCTTTGTGTCAGCTGCATTTTCAGGAGAATTTAAAGTGCAGTTTGAAATGTGTCCTTTCTTATCTTATAATTGTGTTTCTTCTGAGGAAGGCAGGGGGGCAGAGCCTGAACCTGTTCTCTAGTCAATAATTGCACCACTGCAAGTGTATAGATATTTTCATATTTTTCATATGCACTTGTTTTAGAGTAGTTTCTGGTTCGCTACTGTGTGTGAGACTTAGGGCCTCATTACGAGTTTGGAGGTAGTCATGCTGCTATTAGTCCAGGTTCCTTGAATGAATGAGGAATTACCGGGTCATTCCAACCTTGGAGGACCCGGTAAATCCTCATTCAAAAAACCCATCCTCATTCCCATTCAAACCCCCATGGGGCTCAATGGGAATGGGGATGGAGCTAATAACGGGCCCGTTAATAACGGGCCCGTTATTAGCTCCCTGGTCCCCTTGCGGGACCCGCAAAGGATGTCTAGTCTGACCAGACGTTCTGAGCGGGTCTCGCAAGGGAACCTCGTAATAGGGTGGAATGGGTTTACCGGCACGGGCACCATTACCGCCACCATTAAACCCATTCCGCCCACCTCGTATTGAGGCCCTTAGTCTTGACTACCTGCCAATCTACATAGATTGGTCTGACTTGTCCAGAAGGTTCCCCTGTTCCACTAAACTAGGGTGGCCTCCTACACTTCTGGCCACCAGGTCAGAGTATAAAAATCAATCTTAACAGCCCTGACGCTGCAGCCTCCACATCTCCACCTTAGGCCTGTTCTCCGTCTCCGTTCCGCGGCACTGCTGCTGTTTCCCCCTCCGACTCTCCAGCAGGGGTGGGGGAGGGGTACCGCGCCGGGCACTGATTAACTTTTTCTCTGCGGTCCCAGTTGTGGCACCCGCAGCCCCCAGCTCCTCCTCTGTTTTGCTGGTCAGGAGCACGGCCAGGTCGCAGGCATGGGCCCCCGTGTCCTCCTTCCAACTGGCACAGGTACTGGAGTTGCAGCCTTGAATCTGCACACCATAGCCCGCCATCTTCCTCCCGCATTGGCACAAGTCTGTGGTACCTGCTCGTCGGCGGTCTCTCGCTAGGATTACTGCACCATCCGTGTGTTGCTGCTCAGTCTCGGCTCTCAGGAGCCGTATTTATTTTCATGTGGAGAGGCTGGACCGGAGTGGAGCTAGAGCTTCCCATGTCTAGCTCGCCATCTTGCCCAACGGCACCCCCTCTCCTCGTCCACTCTTGCTTTATTTCTTACCCTCTCACTTTCACCCTTTCTCACTGATATTTCCTCTGGCTCATCATCAATGGCAACTTCTATCAATGTCTTCCTCCATTGCTCTATTCCCCTTCTCATTCTCTTGCACACCTGACCACCGCTTATCACATCCTCCTTTAAAAACGTTGCACTCTCCTCCTTGCCCCCTGGTGCATATAAATGCATCATGCAAAGAACAACAGTAAACACCAAAATTATTCAGAGCATTGAATAATTGCCAATGCTTGTTTTACATGTGATGCTGCATATCCTTTGGAATTAGCAGGTAGGATATGAATATGTGGATTTGTATTTATGTACAGATCCCTGTTTGCTCCATTATGATGTTTTTGCTCATTTGTGTTTTTCTTTTTGCCCCATTTTATTGCACTACTAATCGTGTCTGATTCTCTCCAGTTCCTGATAAGTCACAGAGTTTTCTGTAACTTCTGGACTCATTGACTGCAGTATTTCATGCTGAACAATGGACTTGGCTTGGCTGGCAAATCCTGGCTGTTAAATAACCTGGCATGGTGACTGTTGTGTGAAATGTGCTTGCGTTTTGGATTAATTGCAAACTCGAGATCTGGAATATAATGGTGTGCCAAATGTTTGTGTTCTGCATTTAGTTTAGACGGGCACAACCTAGTCTACACCCAGGGCACAGACTACGTGCCGGATGAGGTGAGCACCAGAGTCTTTGTTTCAGTAGTTTCCTTCATGCCACAATGTCTTCGTATTGATGCCCAGAAATTGATGTTGAAGGTCCATAGTGATTCCCTGGAACATTGACAAACCTTGATGGAGCATCAATAAATTCATTACTGCCTTCATACAGGATCATAGAATTGTTCATGTATGCCACTATTATATCCACGAAAATAATCCCCATGTGCCATGTGTTCTGTGGAGATGGTGTACATGAAAACTGCATTTTATTTGAGAGCAATGTGAATTTTTATTTTTTGTTTTGTTGAAATAAACGTGATCTTTTTTTATGGCATCTGATTTAAACGACTATGGCCCTCATTATGAGTATGGTGGTAGCCATGGAGCAATTAGATCCATGGCTGCCTCCCATACCGTGACTGTGTGCGGTTTGGTGCAATGGGGACTTACCCGTCTAGTCCGACCCTGGCGGAACTGTTAAGTCCCCATTGCACCAACCATTCCCCATTCCCATTTGAGCCCGCATAGGGCTCAATGGGAATGGGGAGGGCGCAAATAACAGGCTCGCGAATGGCAAGCTGTTATTTGCGCCCTGGTCCCTTAGCAGGACCCGTAAGGGACGTGTGGTCCGACCACACGTTCCTTACGGTCCCCGCCAAGGGACCTCGGAATAGGGCAATAGGGGATTACCAGCACCAGTCTCCTTACCGGTGCCCGGTATCCCCTACCGCCAGACTCGGAATGAGGGCCTACGTATTGCTCAATGTGTCAGGCCCATGTTTCATGTTTAGTGACATGAAATATTATTTAAATGTATCTCTTTTTATAACATTTAATTCCGTCCATGTGGGTCCATGTGGCTTCTGGGAGACGGTGTTGGTAGGTGATGGTGGTTGCAGTGTGTGTGTGTGTGTGTGTGTGTGTGTGTGTGTGTGTGTGTGTGTTTGTGTGTGCGTGGGTGAGTGTTCTGGGTTTTGTGGATGATGTAGGGGCGGCTGATGCCATACTGGAATCTAGTGTAGCCTATGGTTGATGTGTGCATTGTGCTACACAGTGTTCATTTCTTTTGCCCCCCTGACAGTATTGCGCATACAGCAATATATAGATACATTTTTTTTTTTTTAAACAGTGACTATTTTGTGTTTGTATCATAACATTTTGAAAGCCATTATGCCAAATGTGTCCCAAAAGCATGATTTTTCTTGCTCAAAGAAAATGCAAAAATCACAAAGGAAAAATCATGTTTTTAAGTAATGATTTTTAGCATGAAACCATTGATGAACCTTCTCTAAATTTGAAATAGGTATTTGCATCTGGTCGGATCAGTGACATGCCAAATGTGGTGAACTTGGTGAACTTGACTGGAATTTTTCCCAAAGAATGCAGAGGCCCCTCCAAACTGGACATTTTGGGAAATATGTGTTTAACTGTTTAAAATAATATCAGTTTTTGACATATTCCAAATCTTTTCCCCCGATAGAAAAAAATGTGCTTCCTTTGAACACCTGCCTGGTGGATTTGCCACAAATAACAAACACGTTGGGCACATTTGGTGTAAATCCTTCTAGTGGTTTTTAAATGACAAGACAGAAAGGAGGGTGTCCTTCTTCCAAAAAGTCGTGCATACATCGCCCATGTTGCATCATGGCATGGAGGTTTTTGTTTTTTAAATAAAAACCTGCAATTTTTGTTGTTTGTGTTTTATGCTAGGGATTATCGCGCTAATACCATGGAAAGCGGAAAAAGAAAAATGCTCAAAATTATTTTTGGAAACGCGAAAGGGGTGCTTTCACATGAGGGTACAGTTGGGGAGGGCAAAAGAGGTGGAGAGATTGGGGAGTACTGGAGAGCCTCCTCTGAGCCAGATCATTTTTGTCATACTGTGGAAATCCGAAAGGGACATCGCAGAAGGTCATAGCCACTGGCGATTGCTTGTGGGATCTGGTTGGTTATTAGGCAGGCGGATATGGGCACAGCCATAAGCCGGGGCCACTGGCCATGGCCGAGGAGCATGACCAGTGGACAGCCTTTTTTAACTAATTTGTGCAACATGGACCGTGCCAAAGGCCACGATCAGTGCACCCTGGAAAAGATAAGACACAACAAACCCCTTGACATTTAGTGAAGGATCTTTAGTTAAGGCAGAGTTAAGATGATATGATTGATCGAGAGAGTGAAACCAGGACCTCCTCTGAAGCCACACAGCAGAGCAGCAAACACGCCCACATTTCAAGCTGGCCAGAGTCTGCTGGCCAGCCAGCACTGCCCAGTAAAGACCCACTGAACTACCTGGGAAATTGCCTCATACTTATCGAGACAGTCCAGAAGAATGGATCCTAAAGTGCGAACGTGGTCATTGAATTTGTTATGCAGTCATGGACATTGCCCGGTTAGCATGTGCGTAGAGAGAGGGCAGGGCATAGCCCCATTTTCAAAGCTTTCCTGTGCACATATACATGCCGGGAGGGTTAGTTAAGGGCGGAACAAGAAGCAGGAGGTATGGGTTTTCGGGTGAGGTCAGAGGTGGAGGTTGAGGACGACCAAGAGATATGCAGGGATAAGGAAGGAGTGGCGGCTTCTAGAAGAGATTGTTCAAGCAGGTGAGGTGTTGGTTTAATAGTAGTCCAGCAGCATGAGCTTGTGTGTTTATCTGGCAGGTGAGTAGAAGGTGTCAATGTAAGGAGTGGATGTGAAGTGAATGGTACTGAGGGAAAGGAGGGTGTTTGAGTAGAAGTGGTAAGAGAAGAGTATTCGGGAGGAGAGTAGTAGTACATGGAGGAGAGTAGTAGTGGGAGCAGATTAGTACTGGGAAGAGGTGAGCAGTAGACAAGAGGTGAATAGGGAAGTGGGAGTGGGAGAAGTAGTTGCATCAAAGGGTGGAGGTGAGTAGTAGGCGGAGTGAAACTTTTGAGAGATGAAGAACTGGTGGCAGAAGTAAGTTGGAGGGAGGGATAGTAAGAGTAGAGCAGAAGAGGTGAGTGGACATGATTGAACTAGCCTGAATTCAAGAGAGCACAATGCACTTTTCAAGCTCCCCGTAGCACAATAATCTTTGGTAAGAGAAGGGAAAGTTAGCAAGTCCCTGAGGGAGTTTAGACAACCAACATGTAGGAAACCACCAATAGAATAAGACACAGAGTAGAAGTCAAAATGTTCTCAAACTTACCACGTTTTTTTCAGTGAAAGCAAATCTAGTTAGGACAAGGAAAAGATGATCCGAACCACCACAAAAAAACATTTTGTTTGGCAGATCTGAGAAGTGAAGTTCATCTCAACTTGGATTCCCTCCTCATAGATGTCACCCATGATGTCAATGTGTATTTCATAGTTCATCCCTGCTGTGATCTCATGTATGTGCTTATCAACTGATCAAGGATGGTAACTCCAGGTTAAGATTTTTGTAGCTTCTCACAGCCTCTGAATATTCACAACCTACAGTACCTTGTTCAAGTACTGAAAGGAAAGGCCTTTATAAAGAGGAAGCAATTAAAAGTCTGTAGTTTATGGCTGACGAGTAATTAATGTTAAGACTGAGTCGGTCAGGAACCTAATAGGAGCCGATAGTACAGATTTTGATTTTGATCAGGTCCGAATCCATCTTGATAATTGTCTGTAAGATGTAGAACATTTGCAAGTCCTTCAAAATTATTTGAAACTTTATCGCACACACTGTTGTAGACAATACAGGGAAAAGGCTAAATTGTAAAATTAATTGATTCTTTTGTAATTTCATTAAGTAAAAAATATAATTTTACGAAAATTTGCATGATAAACCACAAGAACCTATGTTTTTCCCACTACAACCGCACTACTACAAGTACAGAAATGTCATGTTATTCAAGGACTGAATGAGGCAATTGTGCACATCATGCCTGATCCCAAAAGCCCTGGGATTTAAAATCAGCTCATACGCTAATAGCTTTGAACAGGTTACCTGCTCTTCTCGATACTAATGTTTCAGTACAAACAAGTACCACATGCTCAATATTAAAGTCATAATTCAAGCAATTGTATCTGTTCTTCCCATTCACATCATTGGGTCATTTTCATCACAAAGCATGGTTGTCACGCCGACTACATGCATGTTATGCTTTGCTGTGTCATGTTCATATGCTTCCACATTGTGTCAAATCATGGCCTTAGTAGTTTCAAAGCGCGGATCATTGTCTGTGATGTACTAATCACCCACCTGAGGATACCAGACAAAAGTCTGCAGGGAAGGAACGAGAGTGAACTAAGAGAGAGGGAAAGTGTTCAAGGATGTTCCTGATGCAGGCATAGTGTGGTACAAAGGGACATTCTTTGCATCACTCTGGATGGCTGTAAATCCATTATATATGGACAATTATTATATTATTATTATTATTATTATTATTATTATTATTATTATTATTATTATTATTATTATTATTAGGGTAGCAGACCTAGCTTTGGGAAGCAATAGAGAGCTTTACAGTCATAGGGGGAAGAACAAGGTTAGGGAGCAGAGAAACAAGCAAGTGTGGATCAAGCAACAGGAGCCGGGTGAATTGACAGCGATATCTCTGGAGGAAACAATGGGGGGGGGTCAGATCGCACAGCCTCAGGTATGGTGTGGAGTGTATGGACTTAGGGAGGAGCAATTCCATGAAGAGGAGGGTCTTGAGCTCCTTCCGGAACTGTAAAAGCGAGGGGACGAGTTGGATGTTGATGAGGAGGAGGTTCCAGAGTCTTGCGGCATAGACTGAGAAGACCTGTCTTCTGTTTTCTTTTCTTTCCTGCACCGGCGCAGTTCAAGTCTGAACATGTCCTTACTTCTGGTGGATCATAGGCCTATGTAGATGCTGAGTTTCTCAGTGATGTAGCTTGGGGACTTCAGGGTAGCAGCCTTGTAGATGATTCAGCAGGATATGAAGAGGATGCAGGCTTGCAGCAGGAGTCAGTGCAGTTTGATGAGGGTCAGGGTGGGGTGGTCGAATTTGCAGAAAACTTTCATGTGTCATGTTGCAGCATGCATGGCACATCTCAGGGGAGCCAGGGTAGTCACCGGAAGGCCTTCCATGAGGGCATATCCACCAAGTCATTTGTGTCGTTCTTGAGCTATGTGCTGTTTGAAGGAGAGATGGCTGTCTATTTCAAACCCAAGGGACTTGGTGCAGGTAGACAGCTGGGTTGTGAAGCACTCAATGCGCATAGCAGGGAGCCAGGTCTGGATGTCCGGTTGTTCCGTGTACTTGGTCAGTAGTAGGAATCCAGTCTTGAAGGGGTTGAGCTTCAGATAAGTACTGGATATCCACGAATGGATCAATGAGAGTCAGGCCTTGAGCCTGTGGATATCTTCGATGGAGGATATCTTGAGGAAGAGTTGTGTGTCCTCTGCATATTGGTGGATGTGGATGTTGTGTGAAGCAAGGAGGGATCCAAGCAGTTCCATATAAAGATTGAATATCACAGGGGAAAGGATGGATCCATGTGGGACTCCAAAGGTGATGGGTAGAGTTGGTGATCTGGAGGAATCCATTTTTACAAACTGGTGTCATTTAGCAAGGTATTATTTGAACCAGCTGAGGATGATCTTTCTGATTCCCAATGCATCCATGTATACTGTCAGTGAGTGACTGGTAGTCTACAGTGATAAATGCTGCTGAGCGATCAAGGAGAACCAGGAGACAAGAATGGCCATCATCAAGGATTTTAAGAGAATTGTCGATCCCCATGATGGTAGCCATTTCTGGGCTGCATTTGTGTATGAAATAAGGTTGGTAGGACTGAAGGAGGTTGTTGGCTTCCATGTGTTGGAGTAGTTGCATGACAACTGCTTTCTCAAGGATTTTACATAGGAAGGGAAGATGGGTGGTGGGGCGGTAGTTGCTGAGGTCGTCAGGGTTCAGTGTTGATTTCTTTAGAAGCGGGAGGACGTGTCATGTCTTGAGGGTTGAGGGGAAGGTGCATCGAGTGGGGGAGCTGTTGATAATTGTCAGGTAAGGGAGGAGTGCTTCAGTCAGAAGTGTCTTTAGTATGGAGGCAGTCGGGGTGTCGTCCGCATGCAATATGGCCTTAAGGGATTCTAGAATGGCAGTGAGGTCTTCCATCGTGAGTGTCTTGAAAGTTGTATTGAAAGTGTCTTGAAAGTTGCTATTTTTCATTTTGCAAGATGGGAGGTTTAGTGTGCTATCAGTTGTAGTGTTGGTTGCTATGTGATGGTGTATCATGCTGATCTTTTTGATGAAGAAATAGTTGATGGCAGTGGATTTGTTGATGGAGTGCAGTGCGAGTGGGTTGGGCAGAGGGTTCATTCAGTGCTTGATAGCTTTGATGAGGGCTCTGCTTTCATTGTTGGCCTTGGATATTCTGTTTTGGTACTAGTTGGACTTGGCTGTGGTGACCAGTCATCTGTGCATAGTATGGAGTTCCTTGAGCAGTGTGGGGACAGATGCGCTGCAGGATTTTTGCCAAGTCTTCTCTTGTTTTCTGATGGTTCCTTTGTTGAAGTTGAGTTCTTGAGTGTACCGGGGCATGGAGGGTTTCGGCTTGAGGGTGCATTGCTTCACTGGGGCATGGTGGTTAATATTGCTTCTGAGGGTGTTTTTAAGTTCTTTTAGGAGCAAGTCTCAGTCCTGGTTCGTAAAAAGTACATTATCCCATGTGAAGTGTTATTTGGTGAGGTCTTCCATGAGAGTCTCCACTGGGAAGTTCTTGAATGATCTAAAGGCTTGTTTGCAGAGTTTACGATAAGTTTGCTTGACTGGTGTGGTGGGACGAGTACCAAAGAGTATCGCCAGATGGTCTAACTAGTTGAGCGGGATTGGAGAGCTGTGATTTAGGAGGGAAGGGAGTTGATGATGAGGTCGAAGACATTTCTTTTCCTGTGAGTTGAGTCTTTTGTGTGCTGTGTGAGGTTAAGAGTGGTGGGTAAACAGTGGAGTTCTTCTTTCAAAGACTTGGTTTCTAGGTTGTGAGGGATGTTGAAGTCGCACTGGAAGATGTTAGTCCTAAGTAAAGTCAGCCTTGGATCAACAAATTGGCGAACACTGTTGTTTTGACTGTATTTTGAAGTTTGTGTCTTTTTTGTTTTTTGTTTTGGAGAACTTAAAATGTTTTGTGAAGCTGCTGCACTTAGGTTCTTGTTCTGAGGCTGATCAGAAGAGGAATCGGATTTTTAGACAGATATTTGAACCTTTGTTTATGCGCGCTAAAATTAGTTGTTGTTAGTTTCTGCATTTAGATCCACAGTCCACTTCTTTTAGTGTATAAATTTGAATCAAGACTCCTTGTTTTGTTTAGAAAAGATTGATTTTTAATAGAGGTCCAAAATCAAAATATATTGCCCTCTACACGTGTTTCACTGCCATTTCATTGTGTGGCAGATCCTCAGGAGGGATAATCCCACTTTGGGCTTAAATTGAGTTCAAATTTCTTGTATGCTCTAGTTTGTTGTAATGGATTCAGCACGTTTTGTGCTCAAAAAATATTTTGTCCTTTTTATTTCCCTAATTAAAGAAACTTTGTGTCTCACCAAAGTTTACTGGTTCCAGATGGCAGAACCTGCTTTTCTTGTGGCTCCGCATTTGTTATTGTTATTTCGGGAGGAAGGGCATGCTAACCAGCTTCTTCCTAGTTCGGTGTGTGTTTCCTAACTCCTCTCAGGAAGATGTTGTTGGCATGTATGAGAGACATGGTGGTCCGTGAAGTCTTCGATGAAGGAGGTGTTAGGCTTGGGTGGTCTATGGATGAGGTGGTGATGGTAGGGATGGGCTTTTGGGAGAGAGGGGTGAAACACATGTTCGAGGGAGATTACCTGATGTGAGAGCAGCAGGGTTTCTGGTCCTAGGCCCTTACTGTCAGAACAGGTTCAAACAGGGGGGCGCTGTTGAGCGCCGAACAAGATGGCCGCCTGAGCATATCTCTCCGTGGCTTGCAGATCCCACGATCCTTCTTTGGGCATTTTCTCGTTCTGGCACCTCGCCCTGGAGGGCACGACTCATCTTCTGAGGCGAACTAGCACCACTTGATCCTACTCCCGTCTGGATTGGAGCTGTGGATCCTGAGATCCCCTGTGAAGCCCCTTCGCCCTTCCCCCACCCTCGGCGCAGCTTCGCGCCAATACCTGGCCTGGCTGGGGAAGACACGCCTGCCTCCCTGCGCTCCGGAGGCTGCGGTCCGCTCCGGAGAGGGCCTGCGGTACGCCCCAGGGCCCTGGCTCCCATCGCCTGTTCCTGTTGGCCCCACCGTGTGGGACCGTGCCCCCCTGGGGCCGCGGACCCCTCGCTTGCCCCGGGGCCGCCTCCTGTCATTGCGGGGGTCCCGCGGCTGTGCCGCTGCCGCTGGGCGGCTCTTCGCCTCCTCTGGACTGTTGGCCCCCCCCCTGCACATCGTGGACTGCCGACCGCTCTGGGGGGGCCCGGCGCTGTGATCCTTGGTCCCGGCCCCCACTGCCTGCTTCCACCTGGGCCCATCCTGCGCGAGCGGTCCCTCTGGAGCCGCGGCCCCACGCTGGCCCCTGGACTGCCTCCGGCTGCTGCGGGGGTGTCGCGGCTGCGGCTGCTGCTGCGTGGTGGCTTGGGCCTCCCGGAAGGACTCCCTCGGCCCTGCTGGCGGCCCCCCCTCCCTGCCGGTTTGTGCGTCAGAGCCAGGGGAGATAAAGGTACGTCAAGGGGGGGTGCTGCTGCGTGCCCCCCCTGCTTGACTCTGAGACTCTGGGGCAGCCACTGACACTGGCCCTTTCCTGTGCTGTCTGTGCCTGGGCTGTGGGCCCCCCTGCATTTTCACCGGCCACCCTCCTGGAGGCGCCCCAATCCTTGTTGGCCCCCCACATCCCTGCACTGGGGGGTCTTCTATCTCCTGGGTGGGCCGGAGCGTTCCTGGAGCCACCACTTCTTGCGTGATTTGTTGTTTACTTGGGGCCTGCCTTACCTCACATCGCTGACCCTGGCGCCGCGGGCATCGCCACCCCCGCCCCTTGGGCCTCCTGCATCTGTGCTCCCCTGGCATTTTCCCCCAGCTCTCCCTGGGCTTGCTAAGCCTCCACATTCTGCTCTGGCAGCCGTAATATCTTATTCTCTCTAACCCACAGCCTCTGGTTTCTACGTGTTATCTCCTGTTCCATACTATACTCTGCACACTGTGTTACGTGGTACAAGACCCGAGTTCCCCTCGCCTCCTCCCTGGACTGCTGGGGATCCCCCCTCTCTCCGCCCGACCTCCGACGCCGCCGGGATGACCAAGGGGGGCACGAAGAAACAGAGCTCCATCAACATGTTTGCGAAGGCGGCGGTGAGAGTGCCGGAGGAGGCTGCTGGACAGGCCCCTGCCGCCTCATCTGACGCAGCTCTGGAATCCCAAAATATTATGGACTTTATCCGGGAGGGCTTCACTACACTTCACTCAAAATTAGACGACATAAACGGCACTATATCCTCCATTAAGGCCCACATTGAGAGGACGGACAGCCGAGTGTCGGAGGTTTTGACACTCCAAGTTTATAGACGAACACTTCCCTGGCTGATCCTCCCCCTCCGACCATGGTTCTACAGTTACCCTTTGGGCCCGACGGGGAGAGGCCAGGCCCAGCCGCCTTCCTGTATCGGGGCCATATTGATCCTCTATCCCGTAATCGGCTGGTTCTGCTCATTCTACAAACACGTGCCTTACCACCATGTGCAAGTACTTTGCCCAAGTTACATGTTATTCCTACTGTGGGCACCTTTTGTTCTACTGGATCTGCCGTAGCCCGGAGTGACGCGGCCAGTCTAGCCTGCAGGCCCCCAGGCGCTGATGCCTCTGGTTTGGTTTTGGTTGAGGGGAGTTGGGATTGTCATCCCTCTGTTTGGGGGGGGATGTGGGTGGGGGTGGGACATGTTTGGGGGTATGTTATTAAAAAGTTGGCGCTGGCAGCGCAGGCAGACTGTGGTGTGGCACTCAGGAACTGTTGCCGCAGGGTTGCGAATCTGACCCACTGGTTATTGACATTTTCTCTGCTTCAAACGCTACTGCTTCTGTGATCAAGAGTGACTTGACCTTTATGAGCTGGAACATACGGGGGTTCTGTAATTATAAAAAGATGAGGCAGCTCCAGTTGCAGGCCGAGCGCCACGGGTCCAAGATTCTTTTCTTACAAGAGACACACGCTCGCATGGAACAGTGCATGCGCTTCGCCAAAACCTGGGACCCCCAAAGGTTTTCCACTGACTTCTCTACTCAAAGCCGTGGGGTCATGACCCTCATTCACAAGAGTCTCAAGTTCACCCTCATTTCCTCACAAATTGACCCCCAAGGCCGGTATGTACTGCTTCATGCCACGCTCCAACACAAGGAAGTGGTTCTGCTGAACATTTACGGTCCTAACATAGACGACCCGGATTTTCATGTACAGGTCACTTCCCTCCTTGAAGGCTTCCCCCTGGTCCCCATTCTCTGGGGGGGTGATTTCAAAACAATCTTTGATGTAGCCCTCGATAGATCTGGCTCCAAGCCCCGCCATCTCTCCAGGACAGCTTACGCTGCACTATCATCCCTGCCCCGCCTGGCCATGGTAGATGCGTGGAGGTTCTTTTACCCGGATTCCCGCATTTACTCTTTCTACTCCTCAGTCCACGATTCCTATTGCCGCATCGACAGATGGGTGATCTCCAACGAATTGGTTAAGAACGTTACACGGTTAATGATCCTTCCCAGAACCCTGTCTGACCATTCTCCAGTTACCGTTACCATCGGTTGGGGTCCTGATCCCGGCCGGACCCGTAGCTGGAGGTTGAAACCCCTTTCCCTTCTGGACCCAGAGTTCTGCTCCGAGCTCGAGGTGTCAATTGAAGAGTCCTTCGAGACAAATACGGGCACAGTAACATCTCAGGCTACTTTATGGGAGTCCTTTAAGGCTTATATTAGAGGGATTGCGCTGTCCAAGGAGAATGGGGTCCTTAAGTCGATCCGGAGAGATCTTGCCATGAGCGAATCCAGACTTTCGACCCTGGAAGCTACATGCTCACTTCACTCCACCCCGAGTAACCTGGCGGACATTGGGATGGAATTGGACAAATTCCGATCCCTTGCGGAGCGTGAACAAAGGTTTTTGGATAATCCTGGCATGGCGAGGAGATACGGGGAGGGTGAACGACCTGGTTGATTTCTGGCGAGACTGATCCGTCACGAGACGGGGTCCCCACACATACTTGGAATTGAGAGGTCTGACGGCTCTATGGCTGTCCACTCGCAGGATATCCACAGGGAATTTTTTACATTCTATGAAACCCTATATTCTAATTCAGACGAGGTGTCAGTGGCGGAGATCGATTCCTTTCTCGAGGCCCTTCCTCTGTCAACCCTATCTCTGGAGACGGCGGGTTCCCTTGACTCCCCACTCACACTTGAGGAGCTGTCAGCCGCTATTGACTCCTTATCCTCGGGGAGAGCCCCTGGATCGGACGGTATCCCGGTCGAATTTTACAAACATTATAAGTCACAACTGCTCCCTCACTTGCTGGCTCTTTGGGAGGAGTCGGTGGAGGCTGGTGTATTTTCCCCTTCACTCCGTGAGGCCACAATCAAGGTATTACTTAAATCTGGTAAATTCCCCTCGCAATGTGCTTCATATCGCCCGCTCTCACTCATAAACTGTGACGTCAAAATATACGCCAAGGCTCTGGCGCTCCGGTTGGTTCCCTTCTTGCCATCTATCATCCATCCAGATCAGGCGGGCTTCATCCCAGGTCGCTCCACCTCCCTGAACCTGAGGCGCCTATTTAACATAATTAACAGAATCAGCCCCGAGACGCACGCAGTGGCCGCCACACTCGACATGCAGAAAGCATTTGACTCAGTTTCATGGCGGTATCTATGGCGGGTTCTCGAGAGTTGCAAATTCGGCCCCTCCTTTCTCTCCTGGGTCAGATTGCTTTACTCGGCTCCCGTGGCTAGGGTCCGCACCGACGACCGTTGCTCCCCTCTCTTTGAGATCGCCAGGGGGACGAGACAGGGGTGCCCCTTCTCTCCCTTGATCTTTGCTATAGCAATAGAGCCCTTCGCTGATGTGCTCCGCCAATTCCACGCTCATAGAGGCCTCCGCACCGCGGGCCAGGCGGACATAGTGTCCCTATATGCGGATGACGCCCTGTTGTTTGTACGCTCTGCTTCCATCAACTTACCCCCAATACTGGAGGACATCATTCAGTTTGGCCGGATCTCGGGCCTTAAAGTGAATTGCTAGAAATCCACTCTCTTCCCACTCACGGAATGCACTCCCCCCCCTCCTGACACCCTGGGTTTCACATGGGCTCAATCCACGTTCACCTACTTGGGGATAGAGGTAACGTGCCAGCAAGTGCTGACCTTCAAGGAGAACTATCTGAAGTATCTTACACACCTGACAGCTAGGATCCGGGTCTGGGACAAACTCCCGATCTCCCTCGCAGGCAGAATAGGGCTGTTGAAGATGGTGGTGTTGCCCCAGCTGCTTTACAGGTTCACTAATGTACCCTTGTGGCCAGGGGGGGGCTTCTTCCGAGAGTTGACTCGTACGGTTAATTCCTTTCTTTGCCACTCGGGTGCGGTCCGCCTAAAAATCGATACCTTGTCTACCCCCATGACTAATGGGGGCTTCGGACCCCCGACTTTCTTAAATACTGGCTGGTATCCCAGATCCAATACACTTCCTATTGGTTTAATACAACGGACCCTCCCCCGCATGTCAGACTTGAGAAACTTGCGGTCTGTGATCGCGACATCCGCTCTTTAGTGATACAACCCGCTCCCCTGGCACTGGACTCACAGAACCCGGTCGCCTGCACGTCCCTCGCCTTGTCAAGAATGTGGAGGCTGACCGGTACTGCTCACGCCTTCCATGGCAACCTCCCTCTTTGGAATTTCCTCCCGGGGGTCCCACGGGTTCCACCGGGCACGGTTCGTCGCTGGGCTGATGCTGGCTACGAGTTGCTGCGTGATGTGTTTGACCAAGGTATATTTGTTGAATGGCCTGATCTCCCACTAACCTTGAGGAGTGACCAGAGTGTATGGCTCCAATATTCATCCCTCTGCAAGACCCTTGAGCGTAATTACCAAACGTTCCCCGCCATCTGACGACCCTGCCATCGAGAAACTCACCTCCCCCTTGCCCACGAGGGGCAAGATTTCCAGGTTATACACCATGTTGCAATCCAGATCTGTCACACCTATGCGAGTGCACGCATCGAGTGTCCTTCAACTCCCGGTTTAAACTTATTCAGTTCAAAGTATTACACAGGTTCCATTACACCCCGATCAGATTGCACCGCATGTTCAGGGATCACCCTTCTAGCTGCCCTAGATGCGGTCAAGATGATGCCGACTACATTCACATGATTTGGTCATGCCCCCGCCTCTCACAGTTTTGGGAGGCAGTTTGCTCAACGGTGTCTGCTGTGCTCGACCACCCCATTGTTCCTTCCCCGGTGTTATGCCTCTTCCATGACCTCCCAGGCCTCCCCCGGAACTCCAAAAAACTAGCTGGCCTCTGCTTGCTTCTCGCGGTGCGATCCATCCTGCTCTGCTGGCTTCGCCCCTCACCTCCCACACACCCCCAATGGCTAAGAGCGGTCACGTGGGCTTCGGACTCCGAGGAAGCCTGGTCTCATATGCAAACCACCCACTCCAGGCCTAGGAACATCTGGCTCAGGTTCCGTTCTTACATGTCCGATCTCAACATGACAGCGGATGCCTCTCCCCCACCTGCTCCCCCCCTCCAGCTCGGGTCCTCACCCCTATCATAGATCTCTGTCACCCTCCCCATGCTGTAAATGTGCCTATTGATTGCGCTGTTATGTGAAGCAACCTCTGCGCACGCTCACTGTGTACATTGTATTCATATTGCTGTTCGCCTGTGTTTTGCTGCCACGCTGAATAATAAAAAGAAGTTTAAAAAAAAAGAACAGGTTCAAACAGGAATTTTTCTTTTCTGTGTCTGATCTTCACTTCGGATGCCCAGGCGAGAGACACCTTTGATCTAAGAGTTAAAAAAGGAAAGGATGGCGCAGTGAGAAGTTAGTGGGTGGTGCCTAACTCACATGACCAACAGCCTCCTCAAAGCTGTCTGTGTGTAACTGGCCTGGAGTCCTGAAGTAGCTGCCTGGAAGACACAAAAAGAGGTTGTGGGCAGAGCAAATGAGTGGCAGGGCCTGGTTATGTGAGGAGTAGCTCCACAAAGCTGACTCACTGAAACTGGCCTGGAGTACTTTAGTAGCTGCCTGGAAGGTGTTTTCACACGTAGTGGGCTGAGCAACTAAGTGTCAGGGCATGGTCGCCTGATTAGCAGCCTCCACAAAGCTTACTATCTCATAAAGAGAGGTGTAACACAGAAAGGTATGTGTTGGGCTAATATATACAATGACATTCTTAGGCAGTTTAGGAGGAATTATAGATTGAGTAGTGTCTGATACATGAGGGGATCAAGAGGGGATCAAGAGCAAGCTCAGGGAATCGTGACAGCTATGCAGGCTTAAAATATTTGCAGTGACTATTTTTGAATAGTAATTCTGGGACTGCCAAGTGGACTCCAGGAGGTGGTCGAGTCCAGGATTAGGATTTGTGGGAAGGTGAATTTTCTTGGTAACAATAGTCAAGGGAATGGCATTAAGTAAGATGTGATTGTCCATGGCCCCTTTGTGTTCTTCTCTGTTGACTAATGAGGTAATGTCTTAATGCAGAGTTCCAAATATCAGTGATTTGCTACACAGATGGTACCAGTCAAATAGCAGAGGGACCAGACAAGTGAAGAACTTATGTTGATGAGGGACTGGTGAGTGATACAATATAAGGCACGCTGTTACCAGCACCTCAGATGTTGCAACCCCAGGTGCTAGCTCACCACCTGCCAGATATAAGCATGAGTAAATTGGCCAATTCCAGTGACACTTGTGTATCCCTAACATCTCCAACAGCTGGTGAAACATTGGAGGAGTATTACTTGGAGAAACGCCTTTGATATGCTCATCAATGAAGGGACTGGCTGAAATCAGGTAGAAGGATGTGGAAGCTCAGAAAATCTGGAAGCAGCCTCCACGAGTTGAAGGTCATAGCGCCATGTGACTGGCTGGATGGCTAGCTGCCATTGAAACAAAACCAGGAGAGTATTTAGGTGTTGACAGGGAACATGTCTCAGCCACACATAATGATGCAATGGCCTCCGTGGATCAGACTCAGAAGCTCATCAATTGAAGTGACTGCCTCATGAACAGCAAAATCATAAGTGAAACCATAAGCAAAACCATAAGAGAGCTGGTGCCAGAGTCCACCGAATGGTAATGTATCATCTTAAATGGCCAAACTCGATTATCAGTTGGTTGATGTTTACTGCAAACTAACACAGACTATAGCCTTCAATACCTTAAGACAGATATTAGAGCACAAGGAGCATAGTAGCTAGATGAGGCTATTACGAATATGGGATGGTAGCACATTTGCACAAATAATGTGTAAAGTCCTCTTCTCAGAGGTCCAGCTGCAGAATCTGTCATCAGTCTGAAAAGATGTTTTGCCTGCCCTTGCCACCACCGGGGTTCCTGAGGAAGATTACCATGGTGCCCAGTGTGATCGACCACACATCATAAATATGGCACTGGTGTTGAGGTTGAGTGTGGGATATGAGTTTATGGCTGAGGATGTAGGACACTCAAGGTTAGGCTGACGGTATAATGTCCATTTATGATTGAGGATATGAGACAGTTGGGGTTTTGTTGAGGTAAGATGTGACCTTTAAATCTGGGGACCTGGACCGGTTGGGTTTAGGGTGTGGTGGAATGTAAAATTATGGTTGCAGAGGTAGCACTGTTGGTTTCATGGAGTGGCCAGGCTTGTTTTATGTTTCCTTTCCATGGTGTGCATCACGTTATCATTTAAAGATGTCAGATGAAATGTCGGCATATGAGTTTTCCATCCACTTCATCAGACTGTCCTTGTGGGCATCGGTTCTAGGTTCGGGTGTGTGCTTTATTGACGTGCACTTTATGCTGGTTGACTGGCTGAAGGACTGCAAATCAACAGGATACTTTGATTCCACTATGTAAGAAAAGTTGTGTTAGACTCTTGCAAACTGATGCATGGGTATGGTACTGAACAAGATTGGAACTGCTCAATCCGAGTATATTACATCATAAGGACAGATGACACAACTTTGACATGGCAGACAAATTCAGCACAGCCATCAGCCAGTAAGATGGGTCCGCGGGTTGAGCGCTTGATGCTGTGATCTGTGATTGAGCTGCAGGTCACAGGTTCAAATTCTGCCATCATCGATTCAACTTTTCAGCCTTCCAAGGTTAATAAAGTGAGTAGCATATATAAGATTGAGTAATGATATGTATGTAAATATACTCTATGTAAAGCACTTTGGATAAAAGCACTATATAAATAAAAAGATAGTATTGCTCGTATATGGTTTAAAAAGTGACAAGGGCCAAATAAATGGCAGTGGTTTCACTATACAAAACTGAATACAATATCATGCTAGTGCTTATACTTCAAATAAAGTAATGTCTATGAGGCACTAGTATGGTTAAGGGAATTGGCTGATACCCACATCGCATATGTCAATTCAGGGAATGTTTGTTATTCAACATGCTTTGTTGCATATGCCATGATTGTTGTGCACAAGGATCGTCAATACATGTGACCAAGAGGTCTAGTAAGTACAAACACATGGAGGACATGCATACATTTTCACTTGCAGATAGTGTGACAGAGTCAGGTCATGACCCTTTCAAGGGCAAATGGGGACCCCTCCCAGAAGTAGGGTAATGGAGATGGGGTACGGCAGTACCTACTAACCCTGAGTTTGCTTTAGATATGACTGCTGGCATCACTGTCCCTTCCACAATGCCTGTAAGCCTCTCTTCTGGCCAGAGTTCTCTTGTCTTTTTCAGAACCACAACTCCAAAAATGAACCCCAGAAGCAATCAAGGAAACCTGGACTGGCAGCCAGGGGAATGGCATTGCAGAACATGATTTGAATTACCTCAAATGTTTCCTGACAAACATAGATGACACACACAAAACCTGACCTACCAATCCCAGTGGGACCCCAGGGAAAAGGTGATGCCACATAAAATGGACTGGGAGTGGAAATGGACTGTAAGGCAGTAGGGAAGACATGAAATCCTCCCCAAACACAATTAGAAGCAAGATTCACCAGAGCATGGAGAAATCCACAATTAACATGAGCAGCCTGAGCACATGGCTGACAACCTGCAAATGGATACTGAAAAGGGGATGATGCTAAAACCCGTCTTAAAGCCTTCCAGGGGATGTCCCAACCCCAGAAGGGTTACTTAGCCCGAGTTTGGCCACTGGTCACCAGTGACAAGGGAGACCAATTGGGGCTGTAAAGAGTGTTGGAGGCGGGTATGCTGGTCTACACAAGCCTCAACAAGACATCAAATTACTGAATCATTGCGCACAACCCAAGTAATTCCAATATACAAAAGAGGTGCCAGAACTGACCCAGGAAATTAGAGACCGATATCTTTACTTGATGCTGACAGTAACGTATTTGCTGCCCTAGTTCTAAAGAATCTTGAAATGTGGGCAGCACATACTGGCCACCTTTGGAAGGGGCAAACAGGTTGCCGTCAACAAATGACTACATCAATAAATGTTTTGGTGGGGAACTTTGTTCAATCAATGGTCTAGACCAAGAAATATAACTCCATCTTTATAACGACAATCAACCTTTCTGAGGACATCGACGCAGTAAATCGAAATTGGTTATGGACAAAACTGCAGAATCTCAGGCTGCCAGAGGGTCTTTTCTTGCTTATTGTTGGTTTACGTAAGCATACTACAGACCAGGTTAGGCTAACTACTGATGGAGGTTAATCATCTAAAATTCCAACATCCAGGGGGGTGAGACAGGGTTGTGTGCTCGCACTCTGTCTTTTTAATGTATATATCCACGATATTGGTTATTTTTCAGACCTAGCTGTATTGGCTTGACCCAAAATTGGAAATCTTAAAGTAAATTGGTTAAGCTACGCTGATGGCTTTTGATTATTTGATTGTACCGAGATCGGTCGTCAGCATATTTTAACAGCTTTTAATGATTTTGCAATTGATCACTCCTTGAAGATAAACACAGCGAAAACAAAAGCTATACAATGCACTGTAAAAAAAAGTGATTAATTTTTTCTGGTCAATCCAAAATCTAATTTTGGAAAGAGTGAAAGATTACATTTTTTTAGGTTTTCCAATTGTTTCACAACCGGGAAAGTTGCAAATCGGAATATGGCTCCATAATCGGATTATACCTCTATCAAATCAGACAATACTAGTGGATGCTCGTTATGGGAAATTCTCTCTTGTCCCTACTTTAAAGTTTTATGTGGGAATGGTTTTACCTAAAATTTTATATCGGATTGAGGTTTTTTATTTTGTGAAAATTTGGTAAAATTGGCGTTATATTTTTAATATTCAGAAATCAATTCCCTTAGTATTAATTCAGTATGAATTGGGTATTAACTCATTGTGATGAAGAGCAAAGTGGCATCTCTTAACCATTCTCAGAAATGTTATTTGCACATGCTCGGGTTGTGAGCATTACCTTAATTATAATTTGAATCATCTTTTTCGCCATCCTTGATTCAGTGCGCAACAAACAACAACCAGTGCGCAGTGGCTGCAGACATTGGCACTCGAAGGCCTACAGCTACAGGCTTTGGCCTTCACTGTAGGGGGAGTGGGGAATACACTTGCATGTCACACATTTCCCCGTTTAATAACTGGTATCTCGCCGTCCCTCAGCTTCGATCATGTAAAACACACCTTTCAAATTCTGTTCCATGTGTATCAAAATGGTTCTGTGGAAAGACACACTCACGGTGTGTAAATATTGCCACCTTAAAGACCACTTGGAGGAGCGATGGCAGTTGTGTAGGCTTTTTTTGAAGGTGTTTGATTTCTTATAATGTGACTTGGAGAATATGGTGAGAACCAAGACATTTAAATGCCTGAATACATTGGTTAATCATTGTACATGCACATTAAATGAGTTGGAAATGATAAAAGAGGATCTGATTGTAAATCCACTGAAGATGCTAAGGGGTCGATTCATGGAAATAATGTGCGCCGAAAATTCCCGCGCAGAGGTGCCAAAACGTGCGAATCGCAGTAAAAATGCGAAAATCGCAGTGCAAGTGCGAAAATCGCAGGGAAACCAGCGCACATCGATTCATGGAAGTCCATGCGCGAGAAAAACATTGGATGTGCACTAAAAATGTGCGCCGCGCACGCCGGCGTACAGGTCATCCAACAGCGTGCGCCACGGCCACTGCGAAATCGCACATAGCGTGGCGCACATCACAAAAGTAGGCGGAACACAGGGCGTAACACTCGGAATGGGGAAAAACGCATGAAAATATGGGCGTCACGGGGGAAGTACAGGAGGCAAGTGCGCGGAACGCCCACACGCTCGCCTACAACCCGTATTCATTGAATCGAATAGGGCAAACCAGCGCACGGTCAAAGACGCGCACAGGGCCAAACAAGTACGCTACAAGAAAGCAGGCGGTAGCGCCCCTGCGACTGAAAAAAATGTGCACCAAAATGTGCGCTAACAAAAAGCACCCATATACAGCCATGATGAATGGGCCATACAGTGGCCCTCTAGGACAAATGAGGTGCAAAGGGGCACCGACAAACACGGACACCCGCTGTGTGAAAAATAGCGTGTGCGCGTGTTCCTGGGTGCGCGGGAAGTTCCACACGCGATTGGCCTGGGTACGTGTACTTCGGGGTGCGCGGGAAGTTCCACACGCGATTAGCCTCGGTACGTGTACTACGGGGTGCGCGGGAAGTTCCACACGCGATTGGCCTGGGTAGGTGTACTTCGGGGTGCGCGGGAAGTTCCACACGTGATTGGCCTGGGTACGTGTACTTCGGGGTGCGTGGGAAGTTCCACACGCGATTGGCCTGGGTACATGTATTCCGAGGTGCGAGGGAAGATTCACACGCGATTTCAGCAGGGTACATGTATTTCGGTGGTGCCGGGGAATGTTACACGTGATTTGGCCATGTGGGTCCTCCCAGGTGTTCCCTCTACACCCTCTACGGCCCCTGCAGGCAGCCCACACCACAGGGTACTACCCTGCACCCCTGCTCATGTCCCACAGGCAACCCATCCACCATGGCCATGCCCACCAGCCAACCCACATGTCACCTTGCACTACTGATCACCAACACATGTCTCCCATCACCCCCACCCCCCAGCCACCAGGGGCAGCCTCCACCAGGCCCCCACTCATGTCTCCCACCAACCCCACCCCCCAGAAGTGCAGGGGCAGCCTCCACCAGGCCCCCACTCATGTCTCCCATCACCCCCACCCCCCAGCCACCAGGGCAGCCTCCACCAGGCCCCCATTCATGTCTCCCATCACCCCCAGCCCCCAGCCACCAGGGGCAGCCTCCACCAGGCCCCCACTCATGTCTCCCACCAACCCCACCCCCCAGCAGTGCAGGGGCAGCCTCCACCAGGCCCCCACTCATGTCTCCCATCACCCCCACCCCCCAGCCACCAGGGGCAGCCTCCACCAGGCCCCCACTCATGTCTACCACCACCCCCACCCCCCAGCAGTGCAGGGGCAGCATCCACCAGGCTCCCACACATGTTCCCCTGCACCCCCACCCCCCAGCCACCAGGGGCAGCCTCCACCAGGCCCCCACTCATGTCTCCCATCACCCCCACCCCCCAGCCACCAGGGGCAGCCTCCACCAGGCCCCCACTCATGTCTCCCATCACCCCCACCCCCCAGCCAACAGGGGCAGCCTCCACCAGGCCCCCACTCACGTCTACCACCACCCCCAACCCCCAGCCACCAGGGGCAGCCTCCACCAGGCCCCCACCCATGTCTACCACCACCCCCACCCCCCAGCAGTGCAGGGGCAGCCTCCACCAGGCCCCCACTCATGTCTACCACCACCCCCACCCCCCAGCCACCAGGGGCAGCCTCCACCAGGCCCCCACTCATGTCTACCATCACCCCCACCCCCAGCAGTGCAGGGGCAGCCTCCACCAGGCTCCCACACATGTCCCCCTGCAACCCCACCCCCCAGACACCAGGGGCAGCCTCCACCAGGCCCCCACTCATGTCTCCCATCACCCCCACCCCCCCAGCCACCAGGGGCAGCCTCCACCAGGCCCCCACTCATGTCTCCCATCACCCCCACCCCCCAGCAGTGCAGGGGCAGCCTCCACCAGGCCCCCACTCATGTCTACCTGCACCCCCACCCCCCAGCAGTGCAGGGGCAGCCTCCACCAGGCCCCCACTCATGTCTACCACCACCCCCACCCCCAAGCCACCAGGGGCAGCCTCCACCAGGCCCCCACTCATGTCTCCCATCACCCCCACCCCCCAGCAGTGCAGGGGCAGCCTCCACCAGGCTCCCACACATGACCCCCTGCACCCCCACCCCCCAGCCACCAGGGGCAGCCTCCACCAGGCCCCCACTCATGTCTCCCATCACCCCCACCCCCCAGCCACCAGGGGCAGCCTCCACCAGGCCCCCACTCATGTCTCCCATCACCCCCACCCCCCAGCCACCAGGGGCAGCCTCCACCAGGCTCCCACTCATGTCTCCCATCACCCCCACCCCCCAGCAGTGCAGGGGCAGCCTCCACCAGGCTCCCACACATGTCCCCCTGCACCCCCACCCCCCAGCCACCAGGGGCAGCCTCCACCAGGCCCCCACACATGTCTCCCATCACCCCCACCCCCCAGCAGTGCAGGGGCAGCCTCCACCAGGCCCCCACTCATGTCTCCCTGCACCCCCACGCCCCAGCAGTGCAGGGGCAGCCTCCACCAGGCCCCCACTCATGTCTACCACCACCCGCACCACCCAGCCACCAGGGGCAGCCTCCACCAGGCCCCCACTCATGTCTCCCATCACCCCCACCCCCCAGCAGTGCAGCGGCAGCCTCCACCAGGCTCCCACACATGTCCCCCTGCACCCCCACCCCCCAGCCACCAGGGTCAGCCTCCACCAGGCCCCCACTCATGTCTCCCATCACCCCCACCCCCCAGCCACCAGGGGCAGCCTCCACCAGGCCCCCACTCATGTCTCCCATCACCCCCACCCCCCAGCCACCAGGGGCAGCCTCCACCAGGCCCCCACTCATGTCTCCCATCATCCCCACCCCCCAGCCACCAGGGGCAGCCTCCACCAGGCCCCCACTCATGTCTCCCATCACCCCACCCCCCAGCAGTGCAGGAGCAGCCTCCACCAGGCTCCCACACATGTCACCCTGCACCCCCACCCTCCAGCCACCAGGGGCAGCCTCCACCAGGCCCCCACCCATGTCTCCCATCACCCCCACCCCCCAGCAGTGCAGGGGCAGCCTCCACCAGGCCCCGACTCATGTCTCCCTGCACCCCCACCCCCCAGCAGTGCAGGGGCAGCCTCCACCAGGCCCCCACTCATGTCTACCACAACCCCCACCCCCCAGCCACCAGGGGCAGACTCCACCAGGCCCCCACTCATGTCTCCCATCACCCCCACACCCCAGCCACCAGGGGCAGCCTCCACCAGGCCCCAACTCATGTCTCCTATCACCCCCACGCCCCAGCCACCAGGGGCAGCCTCCACCAGGCCCCCACTCATGTCTCCCATCACCCCCACGCCCCAGACACCAGGGGCAGCCTTCACCAGGCCCCCACTCATGTCTCCCATCACCCCCACACCCCAGCCGTGGGATTTGCCTGGGTACGTGTACTTCGGGGTGCGCGTGAACTTCCACACGCGATTGGCCTGGGTACGTGTACTACGGGGTGCGCGGGAGGTTCCACACGCGATTGGCCTGGGTACGTGTACTTCGGGGTGCGCGTGAACTTCCACACGCGATTGGCCTGGGTACGTGTACTTCGGGGTGCGTGGGAAGTTCCACACGCGATTGGCCTGGGTACATGTATTCCGAGGTGCGAGGGAAGATTCACACGCGATTTCAGCAGGGTACATGTATTTCGGTGGTGCCGGGGAATGTTACACGTGATTTGGCCATGTGGGTCCTCCCAGGTGTTCCCTCTACACCCTCTACGGCCCCTTCAGGCAGCCCACACCACAGGGTACTACCCTGCACCCCTGCTCATGTCCCACAGGCAACCCATCCACCATGGCCATGCCCACCAGCCAACCCACATGTCACCTTGCACTACTGATCACCAACACATGTCTCCCATCACCCCCACCCCCCAGACACCAGGGGCAGCCTCCACCAGGCCCCCACTCATGTCTCCCACCAACCCCACCCCCCAGCAGTGCAGGGGCAGCCTCCACCAGGCCCCCACTCATGTCTCCCATCACCCCCACCCCCCAGCCACCAGGGGCAGCCTCCACCAGGCCCCCATTCATGTCTCCCACCAACCCCACCCCCCAGCAGTGCAGGGGCAGCCTCCACCAGGCCCCCACTCATGTCTCCCTTCACCCCCACCCCCCAGCCACCATGGGCAGCCTCCACCAGGCCCCCACTCATGTCTACCACCACCCCCACCCCCCAGCCACCAGGGGCAGCCTCCACCAGGCCCCCACTCATGTCTCCCATCACCCCCACCCCCCAGCCACCAGGGGCAGCCTCCACCAGGCCCCCACTCACGTCTACCACCACCCCCAACCCCCAGCCACCAGGGGCAGCCTCCACCAGGCCCCCACCCATGTCTACCACCACCCCACCCCCCAGCAGTGCAGGGGCAGCCTCCACCAGGCCCCCACTCATGTCTACCACCACCCCCACCCCCCAGCCACCAGGGGCAGCCTCCACCAGGCCCCCAACCATGTCTCCCATCACCCCCACCCCCAGCAGTGCAGGGGCAGCCTCCACCAGGCTCCCACACATGTCCCCCTGCACCCCCACCCCCCAGCCACCAGGGGCAGCCTCCACCAGGCCCCCACTCATGTCTCCCATCACCCCCACCCCCCAGCCACCAGGGGCAGCCTCCACCAGGCCCCCACTCATGTCTCCCATCACCCCCACCCCCCAGCAGTGCAGGGGCAGCCTCCACCAGGCCCCCACTCATGTCTACCTGCACCCCCACCCCCCAGCAGTGCTGGGGCAGCCTCCACCAGGCCCCCACTCATGTCTACCACCACCCCCACCCCCAAGCCACCAGGGGCAGCCTCCACCAGGCCCCCACTCATGTCTCCCATCACCCCCACCCCCCAGCAGTGCAGGGGCAGCCTCCACCAGGCTCCCACACATGTCCCCCTGCACCCCCACCCCCCAGCCACCAGGGGCAGCCTCCACCAGGCCCCCACTCATGTCTCCCATCACCCCCACCCCCCAGCCACCAGGGGCAGCCTCCACCAGGCCCCCACTCATGTCTCCCATCACCCCCACCCCCCAGCCACCAGGGGCAGCCTCCACCAGGCTCCCACTCATGTCTCCCATCACCCCCACCCCCCAGCAGTGCAGGGGCAGCCTCCACCAGGCTCCCACACATGTCCCCCTGCACCCCCACCCCCCAGCCACCAGGGGCAGCCTCCACCAGGCCCCCACACATGTCTCCCATCACCCCCACCCCCCAGCAGTGCAGGGGCAGCCTCCACCAGGCCCCCACTCATGTCTCCCTGCACCCCCACGCCCCAGCAGTGCAGGGGCAGCCTCCACCAGGCCCCCACTCATGTCTACCACCACCCGCACCCCCCAGCCACCAGGGGCAGCCTCCACCAGGCCCCCACTCATGTCTCCCATCACCCCCACCCCCCAGCAGTGCAGCGGCAGCCTCCACCAGGCTCCCACACATGTCCCCCTGCACCCCCACCCCCCAGCCACCAGTGTCAGCCTCCACCAGGCCCCCACTCATGTCTCCCATCACCCCCACCCCCCAGCCACCAGGGGCAGCCTCCACCAGGCCCCCACTCATGTCTCCCATCACCCCCACCCCCCAGCCACCAGGGGCAGCCTCCACCAGGCCCCCACTCATGTCTCCCATCACCCCCACCCCCCAGCCACCAGGGGCAGCCTCCACCAGGCCCCCACTCATGTCTCCCATCACCCCACCCCCCAGCAGTGCAGGAGCAGCCTCCACCAGGCTCCCACACATGTCACCCTGCACCCCCACCCTCCAGCCACCAGGGGCAGCCTCCACCAGGCCCCCACCCATGTCTCCCATCACCCCCACCCCCCAGCAGTGCAGGGGCAGCCTCCACCAGGCCCCGACTCATGTCTCCCTGCACCCCCACCCCCCAGCAGTGCATGGGCAGCCTCCACCAGGCCCCCACTCATGTCTACCACAACCCCCACCCCCCAGCCACCAGGGGCAGACTCCACCAGGCCCCCACTCATGTCTCCCATCACCCCCACCCCCCAGCCACCAGGGGCAGCCTCCACCAGGCCCCCACTCATGTCTCCCATCACCCCCACGCCCCAGCCACCAGGGGCAGCCTCCACCAGGCCCCCACTCATGTCTCCCATCACCCCCACCCCCCAGACACCAGGGGCAGCCTCCACCAGGCCCCCACTCATGTCTCCCATCACCCCCACCCCCCAGCCGTGGGATTTGCCTGGGTACGTGTACTTCGGGGTGCGCGTGAACTTCCACACGCGATTGGCCTGGGTACGTGTACTACGGGGTGCGCAGGAAGTTGCACACGCGATTGGTCTGGGTACGTGTACTGCGGGGTGCGCGGGAGGTTCCACACGCGATTGGCCTGGGTACGTGTACTTCGGGGTGCATGTGAACTTCCACACGCGATTGGCCTGGGTACATGTACTACGGGGTGCACGGGAAGTTCCACACGCGATTGGCCTGGGTACGTGTACTACGAGGTGCGCGGGAGGTTCCACTCGTGATTGGCCTGGGTACGTGTACTTCGGGGTGCACGTGAACTTCCACACGCGATTGGCCTGGGTACGTGTACTACGGGGTGCGCGGGAAGTTCCACACGCGATTGGCCTGGGTACGTGTACTACAGGGTGCGCGGGAGGTTCCACACGCGTCTGGGCCTGTGAGAGTGGGGTACATGTATTCCAGGGGTGGGCGGGAATATTTACCCGCGACTGGGCCTGGGAGAGCGTGCTACGTGTATTCCTGGGGTGGGCGGGAAGATTCACACGTTCGCCTACGACGTGCCGAAAAATAAATGGTCCAATCCTGAAACACGTACGCCAGCATGAAGCAGGCGTACGTCGACCCGCGCAGCATAAAAGTGCGCGCAAACAACAAACAAGCTCATACGCCAGGATGAATATACCGTTCCTAGCAGCAGTGGCCGTGGGTTACCAAAGGAGGAGGAGGAGGATAGTGAGGGCCCGAATTTTCACTCCCAGAACCAGCCTTTTTGGGATGCCTGATGACCAGGTGTATGGGAGTTACAGGTTTCCACCACACATAATACTGGACCTGGTCAGTGAGTGGGAGGATGACCTCACATCACCCACCCTGTGCTCCCCAGCACTCAGCCCCCTGGAGAAGGTCCTCAATGTACTGCACTTCTTGGCCACAGGATCATTTCAGCGGACAAGAGCCATAGTGGGTGGGGTGTCACAGGCCACGCAGTCATGCTGCCTACACCAGGTCTTGAACATCATCACTGCACGGCCATCAGTCCGTAGGCACATATACCTGCCCAGGACACCTGCAGAAAGGCAGGCTGCCACCCTCGATTTCTACAGTGTGGCACAATTCCCAAAAGTGCTAGGTGCCATTGACTGCACCCATGTGGCACTACGTCCCCCCAGGGAATCTGAGCACATCTATTGGAACCCCAAGCACTGGCATTCCATCAACGTGCAGGTAGTATGTAATGCTAATGGAATCATCACCTCAGTATATGCCAACTATCCAGGGTCCACCCACGACAGCTTCATTTACCGAATGTCTACCCTAAGCCGGGACCTCGAAGCTGGGCGGCATGGCGATACATGGCTGCTTGGTGAGAATGAATGCCACTGCACATGCATGCATGTCAGATGCAGAGTTATGTCACTACCCCACTAATGATACCCATCACCTCCTCACCAGGGGACAGTGCCTACCCTCTAAGCACCCACATGATGACGCCAATTCGGTACCCCATCACGCCTCCAGAGGTAAGATACAACACAGCCCATATTGCAACCCGGGGCATAATGGAGCGCACATTCGGAGTGCTCAAGTCACGCTTTCGCTCCCTTGACCGTTCTGGCGGGCAGCTGTTATATGCGCCCACAGTAGTGTGCAGGATCATAGTGGCAGCATGTGTCCTGCACAATGTTGCAACACGCTGGGGCGTGGCTGTGGACATGGTGGTGCCCCACATCCCCAACCACATGCACGCCCGCTGCGCATGGGAGGGGAGAGGGCACGGGTTGAGGCAGCCCGTAGGCAGCTGGTGGCTAATTACTTCACATAGAAATCACACCCCAGTGGAGTGCACACAGGCCTGGCACATACCATCAGATAAGCAATGATGACTCGACCTGACAATTAAGACGAACAAAGGGACTGTCAACTTTCAGAACCATAGCAGCCTGAGATCATGTTCATGTGGAAGTGTCACAATGTGTGCATCCCTACCTACACAAACACCACCAATGCAGTGTCATCAAAAGACACTTCCATGCTGCAGAAATGAATACCCACTCGCAAAATACTACATGAAAACAGTGCCATGTCACCCAACTCCTCCCAAGCATGGCCACACAACACACCATGGCATGTCATGCAATGTGAGAAGAAAGAAATTAATCCCCACAACATGCCCCAAGTGTCACCAGCTACAGTGTCCCTAATGGAAACATGTCCACACATGAAATGCTCACAGTAATGCAGGACCTACAACCCACATTACCAAATACTTACCAAGAATACCAATCACCTACACAACCTCCAACCTACCTTAAACATGACATTACAGACTTAAAAATTTGCTAGACTCACTACCTGATGATGACAGCCCTCCGAACACTTCCAAGTATACAGTGTTAGCGCCACGCAAGAGTGTAGGTGCACTGCTTACAACATGGACTCCAGTTCCAAAGTGGACCGCATTGTGAAGACATGAGGAATGGACCTGCAAATTAGGAGGATGAGATGGATGCAGAGGCACATATCAATACACCATGCAGTGTACAATACAACAACAATATGCACTATGAATGAATACACAGTATTGACTACAGACTGCCCACACAGCTCATGGGAGTCCAATGTCACCATGTACGTCAATGTCACTTGGGCACACCCTTTGCAAGCCCATGGAAACGGGAAGTAGGAGGGGTGTGTGTGACAAAAACCCAAGCATCTGAACCAAATCCATGACAAGCCTGCATGTGCCCAGCCACAATGCAGCGTATGCCCACGGGAGCCAAACAAGGCAACACACTGTCCCAAAAAAAAAAAAATAAAAAAATAATAAAAAAATAATAATAATAAAAAATGGCCATTAATGGGCCCAGGGGGGTGGGGGAGGCCACCCAGGAGGTCCGAGGACAGGGTGCACACCAAAACCCACCTGTGTGGATCTTGCGGAAAAAAAACACCTCCATGGGCTCATGGGCTCATGGCCTACACGGCTACCCTATTGTGGGAGTATCACTGCTGTCGCTCTCCTCACCCTCTGCAGCTGCATCAGGAGATGGTGGCACTATGGGAGGCAGCCCACGCAAAGCCCTAGTCTGTTCCTCCATGGCTGGAAGCATGCGGGTGTGGTAGGTCTCGTTCTGGAGGATAAGTGTGCAGAGGTCCCATGCAACAACTCACGGGATGCCCGGACCTCCGCCCTAGTTGCCTGCATCTCAGCTGAGAGCGTACGGGTGAGACGCTCCAGCTGCTGTTCTGTCCTTCTGTTTGTTGAAGCCTCAAGCTCAACAAGAGTCGTCCTGAGGTGAAGGAGTTCCACCCTCAGGGCTTCCCTGTGGCCCTGGGACTCTATGGAGATGGCTTCCTGCAGAGTCACCAGTGCCGCCCGCCTGTCCCTGTCGGACGCCAACATGTCCTCCCTGTGTGACTGGCAGATGGAGTCGGTTGCCTGCTGTAATCGCTACATCAGCCTTTCGGGGGGGACAATGGAAGTGGCCACCCTATCCATGGCCTGAGCCATCATCTCTGATGATGCTGCCTGTTGGTTTGCCTACCGTATATAGATTTCTCCCATGCGGTATTGCCAGGTGGCTGATGGCCACCACATCGGCGGGCACCACACCTGTCTGGGGCAAGGCGAACTGCGCCTTCCTGTGCCGGCACTGCCTGAGGCTGCAGGACTGCATTCCCCCTCTGATCTGCTGGCCCAGGAATAGGATCAGATGTCGCGGAGTGTGACCCTGCATCCGTAACCACCAAAGATGTACCTGCCAACACTGACATCCCCATTGAGGGTTCTAACCCTGGTGCAGGTGGGTCGGACAGAACAGAATCCCTCCCAGGAACACTCACCTGCGACGGCACATAGGTCTCATCATTCGAATCGACACCTGAATACAGCTCGGGGGAGGTGCAGCCAGAGACACCCCTTGAGAGCACGACCTGCAGCAGTTGTGGGTTCTCACCCACCACCACACCATGTCCCTCACTGGTAGTCAGTCGGCCCTCAGACCCCTCCTGGGTCTGCACCATCTCCACAACCCCAGCAGTATCAAGTGCGTCATCCCCTTCAAAGACATAAAAGAAAACAAATGGAAACAGGCATTAGCACTATAGAACACAATTAGGGCTGAGAGGCTACAGAAACAGTACTTGATTGACACATGTCCCACATGACTAAAACCCTTCCATGCATGCAACGTCACTGCATGTGATGGGGAGGCAGATGGCACACATTGATGACACCAAGATGGAAGATGAAACACATTTGCTGCATGCTGCCTAGCAGTGGCATCACACATTGGCCAGTGATTGGCAGGTCAAATACACATGCCATCACACAGATGGCATGTACCCTAGCCATGAAGTGAAGAGGGAGAGGAGGTCACCAATTGTTCATTCAGTCCAGTTTGCTCATATAATGGATTTTTTCATTGAAATGGTTCAAATGTTTAACCTGCAGCTGCCAGTCCAAAATGGTCCTATAGCACAGGGACATGTCTAAACTAATCATGTCCAGGAAACTAAGCCAGTCCACTGTACCATAGACATGTCATACATGTGACAATAGGACTGAGAAATCCCGAGTAAAAGTGGTGGTATGCAAACAATCTGCCTGAATAAACAGAGGTAAATAAGCAACAATGTTGCGGCAAGATGACACTCCAAGGCAAACTGGCGTGGTGTTGGGCTGGATGTCTAATGTTGGCAGAAGGGATGCTGCTATACCCAAATGCTGGTGCCAAGAATGTATAGGAAGAGGCACATGGGTGACCCGAACCACTCAGGCACACACACCCTCACCTGGCACCCAAACAGAACCCCTCCCACACACACCATGCACATGGATGACACACACATGCATGTGCACTCACCGGACAATGCCTCGTAATCTGCCAGTTCTCCCACGCCTTGGATCTGTTCCTCCATGATGTAGGTCCCAGCAACCTGCTCATGTGGAGTGAGTTCTATGTCGTCTGCTGGAGACCCACCTCCAGTCACTAGAGTTGCGGCATGACTTGAGGCCAGCTTATTCTTTGCCCTGCGCTTCAGGTCATTCCAGCGCTTGTAGCATTCATTAGCTCTGCGCCTCACGATTCCAAGGGCACTTATGATGTCCGCAATGGTCTGCCAGTGTGCCTGACGTTGTGCAGGTGTGGTCTTGGATCCTGCAACAATCACCATTTCGCGGTCATGTGCGGACACATACTCTACAAGTGCATTCAGTTCGGCCTCATTGAAGCTGGGCTTCCTTGATGGGCCGGACTGTGCAGCCGTGTCTGGGGCATCAGCCTCTACTGGACGAGCACTCTTCCTCTTCCGCTTGGAAGGCGGTGGGGATCCTGAGTGTCCTACGCCGCTCTAGACACTAGGGGCAGGACCGTGGGATTGCACACTCAGCATGGGAGTTGGTGCAGGCATTAGCTCAAGTGTGATGGTGTCAGGGGGAATGTCAGCATGATGGACTTGGACTGACACTGTCCTGGCTGGGTGTGTGAGAGGTGGGGTGGATGGAGCCGCAGCTGCCCCTGCAGCCTCCACAGCCTGCCTACGTGGGGCAGCAGATGACCTAGCTGCCCCTGATCCATGGGGCCTGATGACACCAACGTTCACTGGCGCACGTGGCCTAGACCTGCTGACCTGGAAGTCAGCCATGGAGTCACCCTGTGCCAGGTCTGGTTCCACAGTGGGCTGGTCCAACAAGGGCTGAGCATGTATGGTGTCAGCCACGTTAACCTCAACCAGGGGGGGGCATGGGTGTCCCTGACTGCTCCTCCACACATGGGGGGCTAGGGGCACCCTGCAAGTCACGGCCACGTCCCCTACTGGATCCACCATGGCCACCACTTGGGGCTCGGCCACCTTTGCCACCCTTAAGGCTTGGTCGCCTCTCAGCCATGGTACTGATGTTATTGTGCGTATGGGAGTCGATGTGAACTATTGTCCTGGGCAATTGGGGGTCAAAGGGGTTGAGTACCAGATGGTAATCGTACCCTGGTGCTCTAGCAAGGCTGTATGTCACCCCTGGGGAAAGATGACGGGTCACGCAACGGACAGGCACCCCAAAAAAGGGAAGTAAGGTGCACGCAACCCCTCCTAGACCACGTGCGTGGAAAAATAAACCTGCACTACGCTGTGGCACCCAGAAACACAAGAATGAACGTATGCGTGTCACACGCAGCCTAGAATGACCTCTGAAGGGGTACGCGACACACGGGGCAAGCACTGTCTGCCAGGAAAAAAAGCGTGAAAAATATGCGCGTGTGCGCGTTGGCAGCACCCCCGCCAAAAGAAGAATTGTATGCTGTCTGAGGAGACAGGACAACAGTAGAAGGGAACGCTGTTTGAGGAAACAAGCCCAGGAAAAAGATGAAAAGAGAAAAAGCTGTCAGAGGTAACAGGGAGTACGAACTGGAAACGCCGTGAAGTAAATCGCGTGTGAACCGACAAGAAGTACAGATTTCACCCACTCGCTCTCCACGAAAAGCACATACAAGGAAATGGCGTTCTACACGTACCTTTTATACACACGTCACAGACGCGCATACTCGATGAGGCCATTTCCACCAATTACACGCTTTGACACTCGGACGTGTATCTTTTCATTTTTACATGCGCCATTCTCTACGGCCATGCGCGTGACGTCACAGCGCGTGACGTCACAGCTGCGCATGGTGGCCTTTGGGCCAATGAAATCGCATATGCGAGCACACGTGGTAAAACCGCACGTCCGAGTGTCATCGCGTGTAATCGGAGGGAATTGAGCGTACACGCGATTGGCCTGGGTATGTGTATTTCTGGTGTGCGCAGGAAGTTTCACACGCGATTGGTGGAAATCCACATGTGCTCTGTCATCACGTGTAATGAGGGAAACACCCGCGCGCGTCACATCACAGACGCGCTTATGCGCTAAGGGCCTTTGGTCCAATGAAATCGCATATGCGTGCTGACGTGCATACGCGCTAAGGGCCTTTCCTCGATTTACACGCAGATGTGCAGGATTTTCACATGCCAAATCACTCCGTATCAAGCTGGCCGCGCGTAAGCACACGGAAGACCACACTCCTGCCCAGAAGGCCGAATTACTGCCCCCCAGAGCCCCGAGCACGCTCCCACCTGCCATCTGCTGCTGCCTGACTGCCTGCTGCCCACGTGCCCTGCCATTTGCTGCCTGCACATCAGCCAGGGGTGCTGTTGCTGTGACCACCCCTGCTGGAACCGAAGACTCCCGACTGGGATTCCATCGCTCCACAGCCCAGCCCCAGGACCCAGTTGCCCACCCACTCCTGCCTCTGGGGTTGTCATGTCGGCACTGCAACATCTGGCACCACTGACAACCCCCGGCCAGAGAGGCAGAGGGGCACCAGCTTCAGTGCCAGGGAAGTTGGTGTCCTGGTGGAGCAAGTCCTGGGGCAGTATGATGCCCTCTACGGAAGTGTGCGCGCCGACAAGGAAGGACGGACTCGGATCTGGACGGACATCGTGACTGCCATCAACACGGAGGGGGTGGCAGTCCGCGACTTCCAACATGTCAAGAAGCGCTGGGAGGACTTCAGTAGTGTGCCGGTTGCACATCTGTTTGTATGGGGCCGAGTATGGGTGGGGGTGTACAGGACCGTGAGGCTAACACATGCGAGGGCTGTCATGTGTGAGACATGGATGGTGCTTGTGTGTGTAGGCTTGCATGTCAAATGCAGTTGTGTGGGCACACATGTTTGGATGAATGTGTATGTAAGTGGGCATGTTCGTGATGTCACGCATGTATGTTGTTTTCAGCTGCATGTATCAGCACTGTGTACATGTGCATGTGTGTGTATTTGACAAGGGTGCAACAGTGAGGCAACATGGCTGCATGTGACAGCGGGATGTGGAAGCATGATTAGCAGATGTGACATGGATGCCCATCGGAACACTGCGACAGTTGGCTGAGGTGTACACATGCATGCAAGTGTGGTGGTGTGCATGCATGTGTAGTGCACTCCCTGTGTTGCATGTGATGTCTGGCTCACCTTTGCCTGCTCATGCTGTTGTATGTGTATGGATGGTGCTGGCAGTTGCTATGTGGCTGTGGTATGGCTCATGTGTGCAAGTTGAAATGACATGTGTGTTGCCGATTGTGATGCCATGTCTGAGGTTTGCCAATGCCACTCATGTGCAGCTGTCATGTGCGTATGTGTCCATTGTACAGTGCCCTGATGCCTGTGTTTTATTTCTCCCTGTCTGCAGCGTCAACTGATGAAGAGGGTGGAGAAGGTGCTGTGGAGCACAGCGGCGGGGATCGCACCGCCAGCCGGAGACGCAAGGCCCGGCTCCCCTCCGTGGTTGTGATCTCGTCGGGGAGTGAGGAGTCCGGTGCCACGTCCCAGGCCGCAGCTGCCGGGGGGAGGTCCAAGAGGTGGAGGTCGGAGTTGGACTCCTCGGCAGCAGAAGGGGTAGCTGGGACCCCACAGGGCCCAACGGGGGAAGATGGCACGGAGTCATCCTGGTTGGTGGGGGGTTTGGTGGAAAAGGAGGCCGTGCAAGCAACAGAGACGGGGTCTGGAGGTGGGGATACCACTGGTGCTAGTGGTGCAGTGCAGGTCCAGGGACAGGAGGCAGCACAGGTCGCCTCGGAGGTGCCTGTGTGCAATCCTGTCCCTGATCCTGTCACTGCATCATCTTGCACCAGCAGGAATGCCTACGTCCAGACCCGTTTTCAGGCAGGGGATGAGCTAACGACAACTGGCCTTTCTCTGTCTGCGGACGTGGCTATCCGGGTCAGGGTTGAGCCTGTCCTGACTGGTGTGGCGTTGCGTCAACGGGCCATGCGAGGTGACCTGCAGTCTTTTCATGAGGAGACTGCACGTCATCTCGAATGGCTAGTTGACCGCGTCGGCCTACTGGGACAGGTCACCCAGGCCGGATTCCTCCGTTTGATGGGGCTTGCTCAGACCCCCTCCTCAACTGAACCCCCTATGCGCCAGTCGTCCTCCGTGCCATCTTCCCACCCATCAGTCACCTGGGTGCCCTGTGGAGCTGCCTCTGACGGTGCGGCCAGGCTGGTGGAGGAGGCATCCCTGCCACAGTCGGGAGTCGGACGTCCAGCAGGGGTGGCCACATCAACGACTGCACCCCAGCCAGCGGAGGATGTGCAGGCAGAAGGAGGCAGTGCACGGGCAGAGGCGCAGCAGCAGCAGCAGCAACGTGGTGGGAGCCATGATGGCTCGGGGCCTTCCACATCGGAGGGGCAGGCATCGGCCGGAGGGCAGGAGGACCCAGGACGGGAAGTGTCTTCCGTGTGGCAGCGGTTGGGCCACGCCATAGATGCGGAGCGGCAGCGGGCGGAAGAGGCACGGCTCACGATGGTCAGGGCGGAGAACTCCATGCAGAGGGCCCTGAGGCGTGCCGAGTGCCTCGAGGCAATCCGCAGGGAGTTTGGGGGGAACATGTGGACGGCCCTGCGGACCCTCGGGGCCATGGAGGAGGAGCGCCTCCGGGACATGGAGCAGGAGTTCGATGATGCCCTGGCCCGGAACATCCCGAAGTGAGCCGTCGGACTAGCCCGCTGCCCTTGTAAATAGTTATATAGTTAGTGTTAGGTTTCCTTTGGCTTAGCTTTTTTTTGGACCTTTTGGACAATGGGACACATTTTTGTATATAGTTATTTTTTTTAGGTAGTGTTATTAGATAGGTTTCATTTCTTCGGTTGGGATCATGGACCCTGGATAGTTCATCTGTACATAGTTGACTTTTGGATTTTCAATTTTTATTATGATTTCGCCATGGAGCAATGGTTTTCGATTTTAATTTTCCATTGGATTTACTTTTGTGGACTGTGACTTTGGACACCTTTCCTTTGCATTATGATTTGTGGTTTAGCATTATTTCACGGACCTGCTGTTGTTTTTTTTTTTTTAATTTCTATTATTGTTTGTTTATTTTTGATTCAATTTATGTTGCTTTTAATACATATTTTTTCGTCAAAGTTCAATGTGTAGTATCATCTCATTGGTTTCATGCATATCATGATATGGGTTTTGACATTCACTGACACCCATTGGGTGTATGTGAGGGACATGTGTTCATTTCCAAACTTGCAATTGGGCTTCTGTCATGTTTTTGCCATTTCTAAGTGGGTGAATGCAATACTCGGGTGGGTGTTTGCCATTTGGAGGCTGACCATAAGGGCCAAGGATCTACATTGTGGTGAAATGTTGGCTGGGAGACATGAGTGGGGGCCTGGTGGAGGCTGCCCCTGCACTGCTGGGGGGTGGGGGTGATGGGAGACATGAGTGGGGGCCTGGTCGAGGCTGCCCCTGGTGGCTGGGGGGTGGGGATGGTGGTAGACATGAGTGGGGGCCTGGTGGAGGCTGCCCCTGGTGGCTGGGGGGTGGGGGTGCAGGGAGACATGAGTTGGACATGAGTGGGGGCCTGGTGGAGGCTGCCCCTGCACTGCTGGGGTGTGGGGGTGGTGGTAGACATGGGTGGGGGCCTGGTGGAGGCTGCCCCTGGTGGCTGGGGGGTGGGGGTGCAGGGAGACATGAGTTGGACATGAGTGGGGGCCTGGTGGAGGCTGCCCCTGCACTGCTGGGGGGTGGGGGTGATGGGAGACATGAGTGGGGGCCTGGTGGAGGCTACCCCTGCACTGCTGGGGGGTGGGGGTGGTGGTAGACATGGGTGGGGGCCTGGTGGAGGCTGCCCCTGAACTTCTGGGGGGTGGGGGTGGTGGTAGACATGGGTGGGGGCCTGGTGGAGGCTGCCCCTGCACTGCTGGGAGGTGGGGGTGGTGGTAGACATGAGTGGGGGCCTGGTGGAGGCTGCCCCTGGTGGCTGGGGGGTGGGGGTGCAGGGAGACATGAGTTGGACATGAGTGGGGGCCTGGTGGAGGCTGCCCCTGCACTGCTGGGGGTGGGGGTGGTGGTAGACATGGGTGGGGGCCTGGAGAAGGCTGCCCCTGCACTGCTGGGGGGTGGGGGTGGTGGTAGATATGGGTGGGGGCCTGGTGGAGGCTGCCCCTGCACTGCTGGGGGGTGGGGGGGGTCGTAGACATGCGTGGGGGCCTGGTGGAGGCTGCCCCTGGTGGCTGGGGGGTGGGGGTGCAGGGAGACATGAGTTGGACATGAGTGCGGGCCTGGTGGAGTCTGCCCCTGCACTGCTGGGGGGTGGGGGTGGTGGTAGCCATGGGTGGGGGCCTGGTGGAGGCTGCCCCTGCACTGCTGGGGGGTGGGGGTGGTGGTAGACATGGGTGGGGTCCTGGTGGAGGCTGTGCCTGGTGTCTGGGGTGTGGGGGTGGTGGTAGACATGAGTGGGGGCCTGGTGGAGGCTGCCCCTGCACTGCTGGGGGGTGGGGGTGATGGGAGACATGAGTTGGGGCCTGGTGGAGGCGGCCCCTGGTGGCTGGGGGGTGGGGGTGGTGGTAGACATGGGTGGGGGCCTGGTGGTGGCTGCCCCTGCACTGCTGGGGGGTGGGGGTGGTGGTAGACATGAGTGGGGGCCTGGTGGAGGCTGCCCCTGGTGGCTGGGGGGTGGGGGTGCAGGGAGACATGAGTTGCACATGAGTGGGGGCCTGGTGGAGGCTGCCCCTGCACTGCTGGGGGTTGGGGTGGTGGTAGACATGAGTGGGGGCCTGGTGGAGGCTGCCCCTGGTGGCTGGGGGGTGGGGGTGCAGGGAGACATGAGTTGGACATGAGTGGGGGCCTGGTGGAGGCTGCCCCTGCACTGCTGGGGGGTGGGGGTGGTGGTAGACATGGGTGGGGGCCTGGTGGAGGCTGCCCCTGCACTGCTGGGGGGTGGGGGTGCAGGGAGACATGAGTGGGGGCCTGGTGGAGGCTGCCCCTGCACTGCTGGGGGGTGATGGAAGACATGAATGGGGGCCTGGTGGAGGCTGCCCCTGGTGGCTGGGGGGTGGGGGTGGTGGTAGACATGAGTGGGGGCCTGGTGGAGGCTGCCCCTGGTGGCTGGGGGTTGGGGGTGCAGGGAGACATGAGTTCCACATGAGTGGGGGCCTGGTGGAGTCTGCCCCTGCACTGCTGGGTGATGGGGGTGATGGGAGACATGAGTGGGGGCCTGGTGGAGGCTGCCCCTGCACTGCTGGGGGTTGGGGGTGGTGGTAGACATGGGTGGGGGCCTGGTGGAGGCTGCCCCTGGTGGCTGGGGGGTGGGGGTGATGGTAGACATGAGTGGGGGCCTGGTGGAGGCTGCCCCTGGTGGCTGGGGGTGGGGGTGGTGGTAGACATGGGTGGGGGCCTGGTGGAGGCTGCCCCTGCACTGCTGGGGGGTGGGGGTGCAGGGAGACATGAGTGGAGGCCTGGTGGAGGCTGCCCCTGGTGGCTGGGTCGTGGGGGTGGTGGTAGACATGGGTGGGGGCCTGGTGGAGGCTGCCCCTGCACTGCTGGGGGGTGGGGGTGGTGGTAGACATGGGTGGGGGCTGGTGGAGGCTGCCCCTGCACTGCTGGGGGGTGGGGGTGCAGGGAGACATGAGTGGGGGCCTGGTGGAGGCTGCCCCTGGTGGCTGGGGGGTGGGGGTGGTGGTAGGCATGGGTGACGGCCTGATGGAGGCTGCCCCTGCACTGCTGGGGGTGGGGGTGGTGGTAGACATGGGTGGGGGCCTGGTGGAGGCTGCCCCTGCACTGCTGGGGGGTGGGGGTGGTGGTAGACATGAGTGGGGGCCTGGTGGAGGCTGCCCCTGGTGGCTGGGGGGTGGGGGTGCAGGGAGACATGAGTTGGACATGAGTGGGGGCCTGGTGGAGGCTGCCCCTGGTGGCTGGGGGGGTGGGGGTGGTGGTAAACATGGGTGGGGGCCTGGTGGAGGCTGCCCCTGGTGGCTGGGGGGTGGGGGTGCAGGAAGACATGAGTTGGACATGAGTGGGGGCCTGGTGGAGGCTGCCCCTGCACTGCTGGGGGGTGGGGGTGATGGAAGACATGAGTGGGGGCCTGGTGGAGGCTGCCCCTGCACTGCTGGGGGGTGGGGGTGGTGGTAGACATGGGTGGGGGCCTGGTGGAGGCTGCGCCTGGTGTCTGGGGTGAGGGGTGGTGGTAGACATGAGTGGGGGCCTGGTGGAGGCTGCCCCTGCACTGCTGGGGGGTGGGGGTGATGGGAGACATGAGTGGGGGCCTAGTGGAGGCTGCCCCTGGTGGCTGGGGGGTGGGGGTGGTGGTAGACATGGGTGGGGGCCTGGTGGAGGCTGCCCCTGCACTGCTGGGGGGTGGGGGTGGTCGTAGACATGAGTGGGGGCCTGGTGGAGGCTGCCCCTGGTGGCTGGGGTGTGGGGGTGCAGGGAGACATGAGTTGCACATGAGTGGGGGCCTGGTGGAGGCTGCCCCTGGTGGCTGGGGGGTGGGGTGGTGGTAGACATGAGTGGGGGCCTGGTGGAGGCTGCCCCTGGTGGCTGGGGGGTGGGGGTGCAGGGAGACATGAGTTGGATATGAGTGGGGGCCTGGTGGAGGCTGCCCCTGCATTGCTGGGGGGTGGGGGTATGTGGTAGACATGGGTGGGGGCCTGGTGGAGGCTGCCCCTGCACTGCTGGGGGGTGGGGGTGCAGGGAGACATGAGTGGGGGCCTGGTGGAGGCTGCCCCTGGTGGCTGGGGGGTGGGGGTGGTGGTAGACATGGGTGAGGGCCTGGTGGAGGCTGCCCCTGCACTGCTGGGGGGTGGGGGTGGTGGTAGACATGGGTGGGGGCCTGGTGGAGGCTGCCCCTGCACTGCTGGGGGTGGGGGTGGTGGGAGACATGAGTGGGGGCCTGGTGGAGGCTGCCCCTGGTGGCTGGGGGTGGGGGTGCAGGGAGACATGAGTTGGACATGAGTGGGGGCCTGGTGGAGGCTGCCCCTGCACTGCTGGGGGGTTGGGGTGGTGGTAGACATGGGTGGGGGCTGGTGGAGGCTGCCCCTGCACTGCTGGGGGGTGGGGGTGGTGGTAGATATGAGTGGGGGCCTGGTGGAGGCTGCCCCTGGTGGCTGGGGGGTGGGGGTGCAGGGAGACATGAGTTGGACATGAGTCGGGGCCTGGTGGAGGCTGCCCCTGGTGGCTGGGGGGTGGGGGTGGTGGTAGACATGTGTGGGGGCCTGGTGGAGGCTGCCCCTGGTGGCTGGGGGGTGGGGGTGCAGGAAGACATGAGTTGGACATGAGTGGAGGCCTGGTGGAGGCTGCCCCTGCACTGCTGGGGGGTGGGGGTGATGGAAGACATGAGTGGGGGCCTGGTGGAGGCTGCCCCTGCACTGCTGGGGGGTGGGGGTGATGGTAGACATGGGTGGGGGCCTGGTGGAGGCTGCCCCTGGTGGCTGGGGGGCAGGGGGACATGCGTTGGTGGGCAGTAGTGCAAGGTGACATGTGGGTTGGCTGGGGGGCATGGCCATGGTGGATGGGGTGCCTGCAGGACATGTGCAGGGTGTAGAGGGAACACCTGGGAGGACCCACACGTGCAATTCACGTGTGGTGCTCCCCGCACACCCCTGTAATACACGTACCCTGATGGAATTGCGTGTGATACTTCCCGCGCACCCCTGAAATACACGTACCCTGCTGATTTTGCGTGTGATACTTCCCGTGCACCCCTGAAATACACGTACCCTGCTGCTTTTGCGTGTGATATTTCCCACGCACCCCTGGAATACACATACCCTGATGGAATCGCGTGTGAAACTTCCCACGCACCCCTAAGATACACGTACCCTGCTGATTTTGCGTGTGATACTTCCCGCGCACCCCTGAAATACACGTACCCTGCTGTTTTTGCGTGTGATACTTCCCGCGCACCCCTGGAATACACGTACCCTGATGGAATCGCGTGTGATACTTCCCGCGCACCCCTGACATACAAGTACCCTGCTGCTTTTGCGTGTGATACTTCCCGTGCACCCCTGGAATACACGTTCGCTGCTGTTTTTGCGTGTGATACTTCCCGCGCACCCCTGGAATACACGTACCCTGATGGAATCGCGTGTGATACTTCCCGCGCACCCCTGAGATACACGTACCCTGCTGCTTTTGCGTGTGATACTTCCCGCGCACCCCTGAAATACACGTACCCTGCTGTTTTTGCGTGTGATACTTCCCGTGCACCCCTGGAATACACGTACCCTGATGGAATTGCATGTGATACTTCCCGCGCACCCCTGAGATACACGTACCCTGCTGCTTTTGCGTGTGATACTTCCCGCGCACCCCTGAAATACACGTACCCTGCTGCTTTTGCGTGTGATACTTCCCGCGCACCCCTGAAATACACGTACCCTGCTGCTTTTGCGTGTGTTACTTCCCATGCACCCCTGATGCACACGTACACAGGAAAATCGCGTGTGGAACTTCCTGCGAACCACTGAAATACACGTTCCCCGCTTGGCGTTTGCTGTTTGCCAGCCCTGTGAACTGGTCCAGGGTTAGCGCAGCCCTTTGAGATTATTTGGGGATTTTGGAGGCTTTTCCTTGCGCGAGGGCGTTCTTGGGGACGTAACTGGCGCTGCTGCAGGGTCGCTGCACCACGCTGCACCACAGCTGGTTTTGGATGCAAAAATCCATGAATACGCTGTGCGCGGAAATCGATTTTAGCGCACACGGCTGGCGCAGACATTCGCACAGGCGCACTGTGCGCCAGCCGCGTGCGCCACTTTTGTGCGAATTTCTATGAATTACCCTCTAAATGCGCTGCACACATGCGATTGGATTGACATTTTGGTAAAAAGGCTGCCCCTGGTGGCTGGGAGGTGGGGGTGGTGGTAGACATGGGTGGGGGCCTGGTGGAGGCTGCCCCTGCACTGCTGGGGGGTGGGGGTGGTGGTAGACATGAGTGGGGGCCTGGTGGAGGCTGCCCCTGGTGGCTGGGGGGTGGGGGTTCAGGGAGACATGAGTTGGACATGAGTGGGGGCCTGGTGGAGGCTGCCCCTGGTGGCTGGAGGGTGGGGGTGGTGGTAGACATGAGTGGGGGCCTGGTGGAGGCTGCCCCTGGTGGTTGGGGGGTGGGGGTGACATGCTTATAAAACGCTAGGCCACCTATCGTGGGAACATAAGAGTAGTGGTATTTTATCACCTTATCAATCGATTTATCCTAACTGCTCTGTGAGAAGATTGTTTTTAATATTTTGTGGAATCTCTTTATACCAAAGAAATTCTCTCACGTTATGGCCTATGTACAGCAGACTCAGTGTTTTGTAGATTTTGGGGTACTGCATCTATAGAAGATCTGAAAAAACACTTTTAAAACAATTTCTTTATTGATTTAGCTGACATAATATCAACTTTTCAATATCAATACAAAATACAAATATGCACATATATAAAAGTGTACTTCATCCTTAAAAAGCTTACATAAACTTTGAAATGAAACAAAGCTTCTGCTCAAAATTATGAGTCCAATTTAAGAGCTTTTATAAAGTTCACAGAAACTAACGAAATGGAAATTTTACCAGGACATAAGATATAAGGCCATCGTCGCTCCGTTTCCAAGGAGCCCAAGTATGAACAATGGTCTCTAAAATAAATGTGTCGCAACTCTGATAATGTGGGAAAAAGTGAAATAAGATGCTCAAGTGACTCAGGTATGGCTCTATTCGCACAAAAGCGACAAAAATTCATTTGTATGTCAATGAATTGGCGTCTTGCTTGAATATCCTGCGTGGGCCACAGGTTGAAGCGTAGCCTTAGGATGTCACTTTGCATAGCCGGAGAGGGAGATTTTACCAGATACGGTTCCATAGTTTTTATGTGTTTGGGATAAAAAATGTGGTCACAATGATTCTTGTATTTTAGACATCTGGTCTGGGTAGTAATCCAGTCATGGCGGTATAACATATGTTTTGCCTTGTCTGGGTTGGTGACCAAGATTTCTATAGTAATTTCAGCTCTGGCTAAAGCAAGGTGAACTTCTCTCATCAATTTTTGTACAAAAACAGGAGAGGTGGAAAACAAGTATGACGACAAGATTTGTAAGATGTTATAACAATCAGTTGAAATCAAGCATTTTCGAAAAAGAACTCAAAGGCACCACAAATAGACAGCGTGGAGCGATACTAAGCCAAGTTCATGGCAAAGCCATGAGCCTGGGATACATTGTAGCAGGGAGAGAATGCTTCTCCTGAATTTATTTCCAATTTGTTAAATGAGGATTGAGGCCAGATCGGCTGCATTGCGAGGCCGTAAAGAGTACATGCAATGGCTTTCTGATTCCAGTAGGATAAAGCAGCGTTCAGTGTGAATTTACTATATCGATGTAAGATTATCTTGGTTTGTTATATGGCAGTGGCTAGTTTTCGCTCCAAGCTATCTAATTGGCCTACAGCATATGGTCTACCCTCAAAAGACACACCCAAATACATATAACTGGGAACAGTCAACAGTTTGGTTTATTTAACTGACCATATGAATTGATTGTGAGTAGTTCTGGTGGAAGAGTAAACTACAATTTGTGTTTTATCAGTGTTGATTATGAGTTGATTTAAATCAATATAAGTACTGAAAGCGGCTAATAGTTTTTACAGACCTATTGGTGTTTTTGCAATAAGTACTAGGTCTTCAGCATAAATTAATGTTTTGATGGCAGATCCATTTAACACAGGGGAGTCATAGTCTACAACAGCAAACATCTGTCTTACATCATAGATGAAATAGTTGAAGATTGCAGAAGCTAGTAGACAGCCTTGTTTGAGGCCCTGGGCAGTAGGAATTGGAGAAGATAGTAAACCATCTAGACTCAGACGGATGCAAATAGAAGTTTGGGAATGTAGGGCATAGATGGTTTCAAGTAAGGTGGCAGGGCAGTGGTCTCTCTCCAACTTCGACATCAACAATACCCGGGATATTGAGTTGAAGACGCTATGTAGTTCTATGAATGCAAAGTAGGCCGACTGTTTGGATAAATGGCACTGAGCTTTTATGGCATTAAGGCAGAACAGATTGATGTGAGTACCCAGGCCGGCAACAAACCCTGATTGATATGGATCTCTAAAGTGACCGGTTTTCGTCCATGCATTGAAATCACAAAGTATGAGTTTGGCAAATAGCTTGCCTGGGGCATCCAACAAGGCGATTGGCCTATAATTCTGCGGCAGGGTATGGTCACCTTTTTGTAGATTGGAACAATGATCGAGGTTTTCCATTATTGGGGTATCTCTTTGGATTGCACAATTGTTTGAATATTTTGTCCAAAATCACAGCCCATGATCTTGGGTTGGATTTGAACATTAAATTGTGAAGTCCATCAGGGTCAGCTGCCCTAGATCAGCTTATCTCCCAGATAAATTGTTCCAAGATGGAAGGAGAACAGTCTACGGACCACACTACTGCTGCATTGGTGACCGGAGTATACAGATCGAAGTCAGCATCAGTGTATAGAGCAGTGAAGTAAATGAGCCATTGTTGTTCTTTAACACAATTAACTTGTGAAACTGACTGAAGTGGATCGGTACAATGGTTGAGAAGGACCCACGTTCCCGCAGAATTTTTGGTGGCTATAACTTGAATCATTTGCTCCCTGTCCCTTTGATATTGTTGGGCATTATGCACTCTAATCCAATGCCGATATTTACATCGGAGAGAGTTAAGAGCTGATTTTGAACACTCTTTCATAATTAGTCTGTGCTGATAACGATAGTCAACTTTCCTAGCTTGAACTGCAGGATCGAAAGTGTTCAGGTGCTTGGATCTTTGACCGCCAATGACAAGAATGGGTCGAAGAAAAGAGTTCGAAGATTTGTGTATGGTATTGGGCATGGGCCGACACTATTCCGGTCAACTGCTCTATCGAAGACTCCTAAAGTATGTTTAGACTAATGAAGACAAGATCTAGCGTTGTTATTTGATACAGATTGTGTCATCCACAATTTCTCAGTTGGAGGAGTGCTCCAATTGATGCATGCCAACAAAAGGTTATGATCACTCTTTGGTTGTGATATGACTTTGACGGTCCTCACGTGTTTGAAAAAGGTGTGGGTGACAAAAATGTAGTCAATGATGCTCGTCGAGGAGGCCTGCTGCCAAGTGGGTTTGGCCGGGATGTCTCCCTCAATAGCACCATTAAGCATGAGAAAATGTCTGTCTGTCATGAAGGAGGCCCATTGATTAGCTTGGTTACAAATTCCAACATTCCTGGCAAACAGGCAATCTAAGTTTATGTCGCCAACAACTACTGTGTCAGTAGCATGATTAACTCAAGAAGTTTATCCAGACCTGAGTAAAAGGTGTGATTTGTGAGGCAGGCCGGAATGCGGTATATGTTTATCAACGCAATGACATGCTGCGGGCATTCAATGCAAACAAGTTGTAGGAATGAACCTACTGAGTCCCAGGCTGAGATAGAAAAGCCACAATTCTTATTCACTGTAACGAGCAAACCTGACAAAGGACGGCCTTTCTTGTGTTTGATTGCCGGTAGAAGACTTGTGCGATAGTTGTCCCAAATGGGAGGAACAGAGAGCCACGTTTCTTGGAACGCCAAGATGTTATAAGCAACCGAAAGAACGCGAAGAGAGGCCTGTAGATGGGAATGGCCTCGCATATTCCAGCTGGCAAGGCTAAGAAAAGAGTGACAGGGGAGGGCTGATGGTCAATGTAACTGGCGTGTATCTGAGAAATGCTCGGTCTCACCTCGCACCTGAATATGAGTTTTTAATATCGGCACCCTTTGAATCGATCTGGAGGTGTATCTTTATGGGTATTGTGCAACTAAAAACCCCATATCAAAAAGTCTCCTTTTGGCTTGCCAAATTGTATTGAGCACAAAACCTGATGGGATCCAAAGTCTAATGACCGAGGAGCCCTTGCCGGAGATGAATTAAATCTGATCAATGTCCGGTGAAGTGATGGCCTGTAAGAATGATCTGAGCTCGTAGGTGTAAAGGAGTGATGAGGCAGAACCTCAGAAGATCGAAACAGGTTGAAATGGATTGATGAGGAGGGCTTGTCCGAGACACCCTGGTGTGGTGGAGCCACAAGGGGAGCTGATTGAGTTGGAAATTTAGGTGTCTCAAGACCAAAGGTCTGGATCATGGGTTTGGATGTGAAAGCTGGTTGTGGCTGAAAAGCTGAAAAAGCTGAAAAGCTGAGGCAGATATACATTAGGCCAGATAGCTATCCACTGCTCTCTTCAGTTGCTCAATTGACAGGACGGTAGGCTGGTCAACGGCGAGTGAAGGACTTGTCAAGGCCTTGGAATTGTCATTTGTGGCAAGAGCCTGTGTGGGATTATATGTCACTGTTGGTAAACTTTCTTTGAGGATTGCATTGATCAACTCATCTAAGGGGGGGATATGACAAAGGAGAATCTGTGGGGCCTTGGACCTCTGCTTGAGAGATAGATGCTCAGCCATTCATATTATTTGGATTTTCCGTCAATTGATTGGCAGGCTGTGGCAAATGTTTTTTCACTGCTCCTATGGCTTGGAAGAAGGAAGGTAAGGTGTGTTTTGTATGGCGAGCTGACAGTACATTTTTTGACTTTTGGACCCTTTTTTTTCTTGAAAGTGGCAACAGGTGGCTCCCTTGAGGCCAGCTTGCGTTGGTCTTTTGTAACTGGCACCGGAGGAAGACTATGCTTGTTACTGAGAGGGGAGTGTGGAATGCTGATCCACGAGTCATTTTCTTTGGATGTTGGCGGAGCAACGTGTGTTTGGATCTGCAGTCAAAGATTTCATTCAAAGCATCACTTGATCAAGCTGCAGAGTTTGTTTGGAGATTTTGGTGTCCAAAGATTCAAAGAGTTTGAACAGGGTTAACATCATGATATTGATAGCAGACAGTGCTATTTCAATCATCTGCTTACATGGAGGATCAGATGTTATCGGGGGGAGGGAGGGTGGTTAGACCTCCTTGGCGTGGGATATACATAAGAAAGAGACTGCAAGTGATTTGCAGATGGGTCAGAGCAAACATCTCGTCATGTAGAGTTAGCGCTGTGGATGGATATAGGCGACTCACATTGACGTAAATAGAAATGTCTAAGTCATCAGGCGGTGGCGATGAGGAAACTTCTGACAAAATCGGACTAACCATTGGGACAAAACCCGGTCGGTTTTCAGGCACCATCAGAGGCGTCGCTTGCACGGCTGCAAAGGATTTTTGAGTGCAAGAAGGAGTGGTGTGATTTGTAATGTGGGGATTTGCAGTGCACTCTCGGTAGTGTACAGTAGGCTTGAACATACTTGGAACTGGTAATCTGTTGGTATTAATAGATACTGGATTACTATGTAAAGAAAGCAGAGCAGGAGACCGAGCCAGTACAATTGTTTTGTGACTGATGCGAGTTCCTGTGTTTGTCACAGTACAAATGTCCATGCCAGGTATGCCAGTGGAAAAAGGCATATTAGATTTTTGTGAGAAGGGCGTTCCACAATTAAGCATGAGTTCGCAGGACCTCTCTCTGTGAGAGGCAAGCAGAAAAGAAGGCTGCCCAAACACTCACCAGATGTTGAAAGATGGAAAGCGTGAAAATTTGGCTTCCAAGCAGTATTGCTCAGAGGTCAAAGGGAATGGTCAAAAGGACAGCCCCCGCAGTCCCTCAGAGCAGTGTAACAGAAAGATTGCAGTACTGAAGCCAGAAACAACGTTGAAACATGTCAACTGTGAGTGACTGGACAACAGATTAAATAGTACCTTCGTATACACGATGCAATGCTGTGTTGATAATATTTGGGACTAAATCCTAAATTCCTGCATCCAGCGGCAAACAGGGAAAAACATCAGCACTCAAATTACCTTGACACCACACACAGGCTTCACGCCGCAAGGGTGGGGGCTGCCAAATTTATGGGCGACTTCCTGGAGGTGTGTCCGCCAGCCTCAGCAGAGGCTTAAAGGTGCAGGATACTGTGGACTCTGTTCACTCTGGACAGGTCCAATAATTAAGGGGCTCACCAGGGGCTCGCCAGTCAGAGCTTTCTTCTAGCTTTCTCTAGGCACAGTGAGACAGTGGCCCTCATTATGACCCTGGCGGATTTTTACCGCCATCGACGGACTTTTCGGCCATGGCGTAAAGTCCGTTTACGCCATGGCGGATGGCGGACTTACCGCCCCATTCCGAGGTTGGCGGGGCGGTAAGTCCCCATTGACCCATTTACCCTTCCCCATTCCCATTTCGGCCCCATAGGGCTCAATGGGAGTGGGGAAGGCGTTAATTACGCCGCCGTACATTACGGTGGCGTAATTAACACCAAGGTCCCATAGCGCCATGGATTTTTACGCCCGCAAAAAGCGGGCGGAAAATTGACCATGGCGCTTTGGGAACTCGTAGTTGGCGGTAAGGGGTCGGCGCAGCTAACGCTGGCGTAAACCCCTTACCGCCAGGGTCGTAATGAGGGCCAGTGACAGGACTGGACTGGACTGGACACTGCAACGACAGCGAAAAACAGCAGCACACAAACGCCCTTGACACCTACACAGGCTTCACGCCACAACGGTGGGGGCTACCAACTTTATGTGCGCCTTCCTGGAGATGTGTCCGCCAGCCTCAGCAGAGGCTTAAAGGTGCAGGATACTGTGGACTCCATTCACTCTGGCCAGTTCCAATAATGAAGGAGCTCACCAGGGGCTCGCCAATCACAGCTTTCTTCTAGCTTTCTTCTAGGTGAGACAGTGACAGGACTGGACTGCACTGGACGCTGCAACGACAGCGAAAAACAGCAGCACACAAACGCCCTCGACACCACACACGGCCACACACTTATTGAATGTCCTGCACTAATGGGAAAGTGGGAACTGTGCGAAAGTACCGAAAAAAAAGTCTGACTTTACCGAAAGTCCAAAAAATGCATACCACCAAAGGTTTGAACACCAAAAGCTTGAACCGTTGGTGGCATGCATTTTAGGTAAGTAAACGAAAAAAACCACTTTGGGGGGCTGTAGGGGTTTCTACCACAATACCCCGTTCACTATAATGTGTTGTATAGTGAGCGTGGTTTTGGGGAAGACCCCCCCCCCCCTGCAGCACACCCAAGAAAAAAAAAACAGGGGCCACGGGGGTGTCCCCCGCAACACTATACTGTATGGTATAGTGAGGGGGTGCTGCGGGGGACACCGCCACAACACACCCGAGAAAAAGAAAAAACAAAAAAACAATAAAACGTGGGCTGCGGGGGTGTCCCCTGCAACACCTGCACACTATACTTTACAGTATAGTGAGCGGGAGTTGCAGGGTAAACCCCTGCAGCTGCCCGTAAAAAAAAATAAAAGGACCCTGCAGCGCCTGTTCACGATCACGGAAGTGAAAGGGAACTGCCGCCGCAGGGACACAGTGTGAAAAAAAGGTAAGTAGGGTTTGGTTAAGTTGGGTGTGTGGGTGTGTTGAGGGTTTGGGTGGGGGTGTGTCGTGGGTGTGTTGTGGGTGTGGGTGGAGGTGTGGGTATGTAGTGGTTTGCAGTGTATGTTCGCATAGGAAATGTACAAACCTTTTGAGGTGCATACATTGCTCATGCAAACATTTCCATCACAGACTTTTCCGTGACGGAAAAATCACGCAATCGTACTATTCATTTTCAAATATTTTTAGGATTGCACCACCTGACAACAATTGAACAATTTTTGACTGATTGTCTGGCTGGACGGAGCTCATCAATGATTTTAGCTGTGTTTGGCTTCAATAAAAGCCTGGATTTAACTGAATGTTCTGTTGGATAAATTGTTATTTTGATGAATTAATTGTGATTATATTGCTCCTTTGACAAATATGTAAAATTTTAGTATGTATACATTTTGGTATTTTTTTTCACATGATGTATTTGTTAAAGACTAATTTGATGTTTAACAATAACAAAAATATGAGATTAGATGAAGGTATGGAGGATCAAGAGACCAAGCAGAGGACAGACAGTGGAGATGAGTGCTGAGGAGGCTGTGGAAGTGTTTTGTGAGAGTGCATGCAAGATACAGTGGTACCAGTTGTGTGTACGGTATTCAGGGGTTGTGAACAGAGAACAAAGACTGGGAAAGGGGGAAAGCATGGGAGAGTTAGATAAAGACTGAGAGAAATAGAGAAAGTGTAGCATTTGAGGTTGTTTAGAGATTCTAAGGTTATAGAGGGAGTAGTGGTGAGGGCAGAGTGAAGCTTGGGTAGTTGGAAGAGACGTGTGGTGCGAGTGTTATAAGATCATGACTCAGAGGGCTATATATGGGATTAAGAGTAGAGAGAGAAAGGCATGATGAAAAGAACAGTGAGAAGCATACTGAGAGGAGGAGAGATTGTGGGACGTGCAAAGGCAGGAAGAGTAGAGGGGAAGAGTGGAGTTAGAGATTGAGCGGGAGAGTAAGAAGAGATTGGCGGAAAGAGCACCGCGATAGTTATAGAGGGAAGACAGGCACATAGAGAGGGCGAAAGAGAGGGAGAGAGTGAGAGGGAGAGAGAAACAGAGAGAGAGAGAGAGAGTGAGAGAGAGAGAGAGAGAGAGAGAAAGAAAGAGAGAGAGAGATGGAGAAACCCCAGTGAACATGTTCTGCTAATATGAGGGGGAAAGATCATTTAAATATTACCTGAGGGAGTTAGACAGAGAAGGCCATATCTTTTAGGTTTAGGGGTTACTGTGCTTTAGAATACTATGTAGACATTCTGGGGGCTAGGCACGCCTGGGTTAGTGTCGAGGGAGCACATGGAGAGGCTGGGAGAGCCATAGGTACTGCCTTGCTTCAACCTTCCCAAACTTCCCAGAAACCTTGTTTAAACGTTAACAAAAGCACCATACAACTACTCTCTTTGTGGGCTTTTGAGGCCATCTATGAAAATATGCTGAACTAACCTTAGGCAGGACTTTGTGTTTCTCCCAGGAGGGGTACAACTGTGGGTTAACAGGGAAGACTGTAGGGGTGAAGGAGTGGCATTGAGAAAGGGACCTGTCTTCACCAGGAACAGGTGGGGTTTGGTAAACTAAAATACTATGGCTCACCTAAGATGAATGCATACTGTTCATAAAAAACAGCTATATTATGTTTTGTACTATAACTGCATAATGTGTAGACCATGGAATCCATGCAAACCAATGTGTGCTGACATTTTCAAGGTTATGAGGATACAGTCCATGGCTCCTAAGATATTAGTGAAGCCGTCCTTAGAACAGAAATCCACTTTCAGCCCATCAATTGCCCACTGATATGGTGATGAATATGTGCTGGGTAGCCATTTGTAACATGATATTGATGATCTGGATATTTGGAAATGTGAGCGGCAACATGCTATGTGCCGTCTTTACTGTCAAATGGAAAATGATATCTTGTTTGCAATGAGACTTGTTCATATGCCACTGTATGGTACTGAGTAGTGACATATTTATGCACCTATCTAGGTGGTGCTGGGCAATGTGGTTACCCTTAATTGCAAATGGGGAAGCATCCCCAAATATCTTCAGCCTTCTCATCTTTATTTGCATTTATGTAGGTTTTTAGGCCATTGCAGCAATCAATTACATCCATAAAAGTGATACAGTAGACAGAGGCATTCCTAGGATAAGGTGCCTTTACAATAGAACAAGGGTAATGTTGGATTAAATAGCCAGTTTATGAAAATGTACGTTGTTAGAGAGATGTAGGTCATGAACTTTAATACAGACATGTTAAGCGAACTTAGTGTAGCCCTAGTGCCACAATATCTAATAATATACAAATAAACAAATCTACAAAGGAACATTTGAGTGGTATAGTCTGGCTAGGCTGGACTTGAGTTAGCTCTGGAGGGTGGCAGTGCTTCACAATCTAGAAGGTGGAGCCTCAGATTGATCCTGAATCTTTAAAAGAATGATTTTTAAAAAAAATATTGGGAAGGGCTTTGTTTCAGTGCGTAGAGTTAGTAGAAGGAGCGAAAAAATTGAGAAATTGAGAAATAGGAGGCACAGGGAATAGCAAATGTTAAGAGTGTGGAGGAAACGGTTTTGGACACTATGGAGGAATTTGAAGACAAGAAGCAGCACACCAAAGAGAGAGCAATTTTAAATTAGGAGCCAGACAGAATGGTGACGTGGGCGAATATCAGGCTAGGTTGCAGATGGAATGAATACCAATGTTCAGGACAATGCTAAGAGGAGGGAGATGTCTTCAATATTAATTGAGTTTGTCTTGCCACCATCGTAGGCACTAGAGTGTTAGCTGAGTGGTGAGTGAGGTGGGGTGAATTTGTATAATGTTGAGGTTCACAATTGCAGCCATGGCAGTAGCCATAATGAATTGTCAGAGTCTAAGATCACCCTATTGTAGCAAGCCTTGGGAGAGGGCGTGAGGGTGTCAGGAAGGAATGAAATCTGGGATGAAAGTGTTGGGTTGGCATTGGTGGTGGGGAGAAATATAATTTCTGTTTTGACAGAGTTCAGCATTAGGCCGCTTAGTACCATTCAGTGCTGGATGGCTGGGTGGCAGATGTGATATTGTCAGAGTTGACAAGGGTGAAGGATGGAAAACCGAAGAAGATCTAGATGAAATCAGCAAAGCAGTGGTGCAGAAAATTGAAGGAGCAAATGAGCTTACTCTTATAATTGGTATAGAGCATGAAAAGGAGTTGGCCCACGATCCTTGAGGGAGAACCTGAGGAAGTGATGTAGCAGAGAATATGTTAGAGTTACAAGAGGTGGAGAGGGAGAAATCAGAGAGGTAGGAGGTGACCCACCCAAGTGTGGTGCCATTGAAGCCAGGGGAGATGAGGGTTTGGAGGAGAGAGGGGTGGTCCACAGAGCTAAGGGCTGCAGAGAAATTGAGTAGGATTGGAAAGGAGGAAAAGGGAGACTTGTGGGCTGTGGTTGGAAAGTTGGAGACATGAGTGAGTGCAGTTTCAGTGCAGTGCTTTTTCTGAGTCCAGCTTGGAAGGGGTAGTAAGGAGAGTGGTCCTCAGAGTGTGTGAAACTTTGAATGAAAATTGCACATTCATGGATTTTGGATTGGTGGGGAAGAATAGAGACATTACTGAGAATGAAGGGTGATTGAGATTCAAGTGCCTGTTTTATAGCAGGCAGTTGGATGTGCCATTGGAGAGAAGGGACTACAGAGGGATGAAACGATAAAACAGTGATAGTTGTGAGTTATTTGATAGTTTGAGATACAATGGACTTACTGGTTGCACAGGATTGAATATCTGATCAAAGAATGAGAAGATGTTTGGTGGAGGAAGTGAAGGCAAAGCGTCTGCATGACACTACCTCCTCCCTTCCTCCACTTACATGTAGCAGGCCTGCAGCTCAGCAACTTAGGCTGCCTCTAAGTCAGAGAAAGTGATCCTTCAGTTAGCCTATTAAAGCAGTAAATTACATTTATTTTTATTTTTGCTTTTTTGTGTTTCCTTCTTTTTGCTTTTACATGAAGACTGATGGTTAGTTTTGGTATGGCTTTTCTGTGCTCTGTCACAGATGTCCATGAACAGGGATGATTTCCAAAGACATTTTTTCTTCCATGTAATTCTATATTTAGAAGACTGCTCGTCTTATTGGATCTCTCAGTGGTGTTTGATCTTCTTGATCACGCCAGCCTATCAGAAACCTTAGCTAAAGTTGGAAACTGCTCTAAACACGCTGTAGCATGGATTGACTCCTTCTTAGGTGAAAGAACATCAACGATATGCTGGGGCACGGCATGCTCAGACCCTATTGAAATTAAGTATGGAGTAGCACAGGGAGCCTGTATTTCCCCCTATACTCTTCAACATTTATATATGACTCCTGAGAGATAAACTGAAAAGGATGGGGTTCCATTTTACAAATTATGCTGACGACTTCCAACTGGTCATGCAACTCAGTGGGGAACACTCTAGGGACACCAAAACAGTCAACCACATCTAATAGGTCATCCAGGAGTGGAAGACACAAAAATGGATGTGTTTAAATAGCTCTAAGACTGCGTTTATGGTCTTTGGATCTATCCAGGCTAGAAAGAAACTTGACCTATCTTACACAAGTTTTACGATTTACTCCTGTGACATAAAAGTGGTTGAAAAGGTAAAAACCCTGGGCACTATTTTTGAAGCCTCCTTAAATGCAGATTCTCATGTCAAACATGCAATCAAAATGCACATTACCATCTACAAATTCTGTAACAGACCAACCCCCTAGTATCCTGCAAAAATTGCAAGACTTTGGTCCGGGCCATAATTATGCCCCGCTTGGATTACTGCAACGCCTTACTGAATGGTGCAGGCAAAGGGAAAATTTAAAAGCTGCAGATAATCCAGAACGATGCAGTCAGAATAATTTCAATGCTAAAAGAGAACACATCTCACAGTATCGTAAGCAGCTGCATTGGCTACCAATAGAAAAAAAGAATTCAATTCAAGATACTGACCCTTACGCATAAGTGTGTGCATGGAGATCCCCACTACATCTAAAGCAAACAGTACGAAAATATGTACCAAGCAGGTCTCTGCGCTCTAGTGCTACACATCTCCTGATCATTCCTGATCATTCCACAGATCAGGCAGATCTTTTCCTGTGTCTGCTGCAAAAAAACTGGAATAAACTCTCCATATCAATGCGAACAGAAGCAAACTATGAGGTCTTCAGGAAAATCCGGAAAACAACCCTGAGTAAATTAGTCATTAAACCCTAAAAACTATATGTTGTACGGTACGTGTTACGCCCTGATGCCTGTGGGTTATGTTGTGATATAAATAAATATATAAATAAATATATTTCCAGTGACCTGTGCCATTTCTGCTATAGTTTGGCTCAAGCAATTTTATTGAATCTTCTGCTTGCTGTGTTTTTATGGTGGGTAGTATTTAGTGTGATCACATCATATTGCTCTGTATGATGAGGTTGTGATGTGATTTGGAATACTTATGTTTTACTGTACTCTGACAAATAACTATGTCAATGCATAATTAGAAACATCTGTAGAGTAACCCACTTCCTTGACAATAAACAGGAAAACAAACTTGGCTTTAGCCCATGTGAACAAGTACAGAAATTAACTGTGGGAATGATGAGGAAAGGTGCTGCCAATTTGAAATAAAGTTCTTAGATGCTGTGGACCAGGCTTTATGCTTCATAGAGAAAGGCAGTGATTTGTGTTTTCTTCAAAACCATATTGTTAAAATGTATCTTCTGCTGCAATTTTTGGTTTAGTGGGGTTGTACTCATTTTCAGACTTATTTTGGATAAACTGGATGAACCCAGAAAGTTCAACCTAAAAACAGGATCAATCAATGAATATAAAGTAATATAACAATGACCATATCTACCTGTGACAAAATGACTACTTACCTGCAAGAATACAGGTATGAATAGTGGTGTCTAAACTCCTACTAGCATGAGCCGAGGGCACACTCAAATGTTCAAGAGGGTGTGAGCCAGCATGAACACATCCAAAACAATAATAGTTTGGTAAATATACCATTAATTCATTAATTAAACTAAAAGGAGAGCAAACTATTAAAACAAATCCTAACTACCCATCTGCGTAATGCGATGAACAGAGAATGTAGACTTTCGGGAAAAAAGGCCAAACCGGTTATTGAAGAAAAGTGTGTGCATGAATATAGTCTTGTAGAAAAGCAAATAAGTTCAAAAATATGGGCCTCATTATGAGGTTGGCGGTAACCCGCAGGTGCTCCTGGCGGGTTGCTGCTGAACTTGAAACACCAAATCCGCCACCTGACATACCAGTGCCACCGGGAGATTACAAGTACCGGTAGAGCGGGAAGTCAGGCGGGGGATTCGGTAAGTCCCCATTCCTGTGAAGTACTATAGGACTCCACAGGAATGGGGACTCGGAAGCACCAGCACCATTGCTAGCGGTGCCAGTGCTTCCATGACAACTCTGCCTACTGGGGCCGTTGCGCCCGGCAGGGTCAGACCTGCTGGGCACGGCGGCCTCAGCAGGCAGACTTGTAGTTTGGTGGTCTGAAACAAGGGTGCAGGTAAGCTTACTGCTCATAATGAGGCCCAGTCTTTAAAATGAGATCTTAAAAATATCCAGCGAATCAAGAAAGGCCAGTGGAAAGAACTATGTATGTATACCTCCTTATCTTCTTTTATGTTCTTGACAATGTCATTCCAGTTTTCTGGGCATTTTCCGATGCTTCAGCACTAAAACACGGCTGCTTTTTTTGGTTCTTGAGAAGATGTTGGACACTTCACCAGGTCCTTCAGCAAAGGTCTGTCCATATTCTGCTCTTACTCACCAGGAGGGTTGCCAAAGAAATCTTTGGGGCTTGACACATCAGCAAGCCGAGTCCTGTGTGCCAGTGTCTCGCTGTAGTGTGGCTTTCCCCTAGGTGGCCATTTCAAATGTTCCACCAACGTGGTTAGGGAGCAGATTTGCACACTCCTTAGGAAATCTTGCGTTCCCCCTCAATGGATGGAGGCATTGGGCAGCTTTTACATCAATGGAATCTTTAAGAGGATTCCTCAAGACTATTGAGGGAGTTCAAAGATAATATAATTAAGGTGGGGTCTCACATGCTTACAATTTCAAGCTTTATGTAAGGGGACAATCCTTACAGTTTTAACAAGGATTATTCCTTGTGATGTCAGCTCCTAGTGTGCCTTGTTTGTAGGAAATGAGGCGGTGTGTTAGGAAAGAAGTATGGTCTGGACATTCCAAGATGGCTGGTCTTTTACCAAGTCTAAAGGTGCTCTTCAGTTACAATGTCTTTCCCCCATCGCTTGTCTTCCACAGATCGACTCCAGTAATCATCTCCCTGGTTTGTCTTCCCTATTGATTTTCAGTGGCCCCGTTGAATATGCCTGCCCTGACCCCACCCCACCAGGAGGTATTCCTGGGGAAGGTGTCAAAGTTTCACAACAGAGAACAACAAATATCATGGCCAGAGCCCAAAATATTTTGTGGTTGAAACCCCTGGGCCAGTCGCAATACACAAATGCCTATGCCCTGCAGGTTCAGTGGAAACCAAGTGGAAATGACATCAGATTGGGGTTTGGCAGTTTTAACTGTACTTCCTCATCAATCCAATCCAGATATAGCTTCATATTTATATGTTTAGCAAAGCTCTGCAGACATAAATATGAGGTTATGCAGATAAAGGTATGTTGTATAATGTTGCCAGTGCTTTCAAAGGCAGGCTGTGGCTGTTGAAATTAATTTTGATTCCAGCAGGCTGTTTAAGAAAGGCACATGTAATTCTGTGGCTGCCATCTTGTCAAATCACATTGTAACTTCTGCTGTGTCAATAGACATTGTCCAGCAAAGTACACCCATGTAAACTATCATATTCAGCATAGGACATTTTGAACGGGGACTGCTAAACAGATCCCACTTTCGGAGAAAGAAAACCACCATTATTTCTGTAATCTAAATGAAAAAAGATAATTATTGAATACCATTGCTGGTGGCATTGGTCACACTAATGATTAATAATTGACATCTCTTATTACAATCAACTGGGGCTGAAACATGGACACAATCTTTAAAGGCGTGGGGCAATTTGTTCCTCTGTTGGATTGAGATACATATCAAAGAAAGCAATGGAAAAGTACTGATTAGGAATGCAGTGCAGAAGAAAACCCCTCCCTCCTTGCTGAGGATTATGGAACATTTGTTTGTTTGTGTACCCTTTTTGGATCTTTGAGTTGGAACATTGGAAAAGCTATAAATGACCAGTTGAGAGACTTTATCCCTTTACGCATTTCTTTGAGTTTAGCTTGTAAGGACCAAGATAGGATTTTGGACACTGGTTGGAAAACTCTTTATGTTTGGATATGCTGACACTGACATCCTTTAATTTTGTTGAGACAGGGAACCCCTCATAGTGATAGGTTGAGATAGGTCTTTCTCCAACCCTTCTTTTACTTTAATAGAATTCTATAGCAATAATCACAATGCCTCTGTATCCGAGTCTTACTCCTGATTCATTACACCTCATATAATAACCTTTGGGAGAGGGGATCTGAGAGCCCTTTACAAAGCACCTTGTAGATGGATCAAACAGTCAAGTACATCCTGTTCCTCATTGCTTCCAAACTGAGCACCATGCAGATGTGGAACATCATATAAAAAAATTGGACAATTGGCCCAACTCTGACCACCCTTATAGGAGGTGAATTTTCCATACTGAAGGGCATTGTGTTTTTAACCCTGCACATCGCTCTTGAAACTACTTCAAAGAGATCCTGTCTTCTGAATCTTCAGTCTTCCTTTATCAAAATGGAGGCACTACGCTAGGATGTATTGATAGACATTTGCTGTGTGCAGTTTGAAATCATTTCAAATCAGTATCAAAGCAATGTATCAATGTATAATTCTTTGCATGGTGTTGATCGCTCTGCAAATTGCAATCTCTGACCGTCTTCAGGTATTTTTGGTTTTACATGTATGGTGACCACATTGACTTTGCCACAGCTGCCCTGGTATTGTGTCTCCAGGTACACAACAGCATGTGTCTGGAGTAAATCCCTAGTCATAGACTAATCCCTTTGGGATAAACAAACCAGAAAAACATACTTGCCTCATAATTCCCCTCATGAGCAAAAATAAAACCTGAACTGGATCCTGGGAATTTGAGTCTTGGAATATAAACTACCTTTGAGTGATGTGAGCAAAAATAGGGAGGCAGTGGCAGAGGACAAAACTAGATATCCGGACCTGGGTTGTAAAGCGTATGACTTTTTCTCTGAATTGTTTTATAAACCTTCTACAGAGGCTCATTCATCTCCAGATTTTTAATCTCTTCTAAGACTTCCACAGAGAAAAAGCACGTGTTCCATTGGAAGCAATTTTTGTTATGGTTGATCATGTCCAGAGTGAGAACGTAATGTACTTGTATCCATTTAGGATAGACCATAAATCATGTTCAGCTATTAATCAAGTGAAATAACTCAATTAGTTATGTGATTACATACTTCATGAAAACTCTGTTTAAAGTGTTCCTAAAACCAGATGGTAGTTGAGGTTCATGTTGTAACCAAATGTCATAACAAAAAAAGTGTATTGCCCCAGCCACTGCACATCCAATGAACCCTTCAGTGTTAACAACATCTTCACATGTTTCCCTTTGGCCACAAAGCTTCCTTAATGCAATCGTCTCCAACATGAAAATGAGCTAGGTTCTTCTAAGAAACAAAAGATCTGTTCAATAAAATGCAGTCCCTATTCTACTCCACTACAGTCTGACAGCATACTCGAGTTTTCCACAAAAGTGCAAGACTGTAATTCTCAATTTTCCACTAGGATGACCCATTGTGAATGTTGTCCTACAGTCAGCAAAGCTTTCCTTGGATTTCACACAACAACACTCATGCTACCTTCAAACATCAGCATTGGACAGGAGGGTAGCACACAAGGATAGCATCGTGATTCCTTTGCCAAAAGCTGACTATGTGCTGTTAAACAAAACCGTTCAAACAACTAGATTATGAGCAGAATAAGATGAATCCAGCGTTGTATGCCCTGGCCACACAATACTACAAACACGTACCTGCCATGGGTGTTCTGCCACACAATATACAGGAATTATCCAACCCTAACATACAAAGGGATTATCTTCAGATACAAAGTACTATGGCTAACTCAAGAGAAGTCTCAGGCACGAGGCAAATAACAGAAAGAATTAATAGATCATGCTGCCTGTGCGGCTTTGCTGCATTGCTGCCTGTGCGGCTTTGCTGCATTGGAAAGTTCCAGACATCTATTAATTTTATGCACTAAATATAATGCAACAGGTGAAAAGCATTTAATGGAGTATGGTGGCGTTGATGCCATTGAGCTATATCCATAGCGTATCTGAATAGATATATGTCTGGTGATGATCACACTAGTATGTACCACTTGACACGTCTAAGGCGCAGCATTGTATATCTGATAAATAATATATGATTTGCACCAAGAATATGAACCCATTACTTTATTCTATGCTAACTAACGTGATTTCAATGAACCGACATTGTAATTATCCTGATTGCAATGTTGGGATTGGAGATGGCACAGACGTCCTTAGCGGGTCCCATTAGGGGACCAGGGAGCAAATAACGGGCCTGCTATTTGCGGGCCCGTTATTAGCGCCTTCCCCATTCCCACTGAGCCCTATGGGGGCTCGAATGGGAATGGGGAATGGCATTCCGCATGGGGACTTACCGGGTCCGCATAGGTCGGAATGTCCCGGTAAGTCCCCATTCCGCCTACCCGGAACCGGACCCGAGTTTGGAGGCAGCCATGGTGCTAATAGCACCATGGCTGCCTCCAAACTCGGAATGACCCCCCTAGTCAGGTCATCTAGGCCAGGAAGCAGACTGGAAAACACCTCCCTGTTCAGATGGCCCAACCCTGTTAAGAAACCAAGAAGAAAAGGACTACATCTCCCTTAATACCTTTTCCCCAACAGAGATAAACCCAGAACCTAACTAATAAAACTAGCTCACAAATTTGGAATCAGGAATATATTGGAGAAGACTTGGGTAACCCACAAAAGTGTATTACACCCATCCTCCAAGGGGACAGTCTTGGGAAACCCAGAACACTCCCCCATTTGATATCCAGGCCTTGACAAGAAACACATGTGGAGAAGGCCATGAAGAGTGTGCAGGGTTCTATATCCCTAGGTACAGACTATTTATCAGTGCACTATAGCCCTAGGTGTGGACTAGTGAGCAGTGCACTATATCCACTTGGTGTGGAAGGATGAGCAGGGCACCATATCCATGAGAAAAGATAATGGCGCTCATTACAACACTGGCGCTAAACCATGGCGCTATTAGCACCATGGTTGGTGCCGGTGTTGTAACAGGTCCGCCATGGTTCAATGGGGAATCACCATCCCATTCCAAGGTTGGCGGGGCGGTAATTCCCCATTGAACCATGGCCCTTCCCCATTCCCATTTTCGCCCCGTAGGACTCTATGGGAATAGGGAAGGCGCTAAGTACGGTACCGCAAATTGCGGTACCGTACTTAGCACCAAGGTCCCTTTGCAGGTCCCTACTTTAAAGGCTGGTGTAGACCAGCCGTTAAGGTCGGGTCCCGCAAAGGGACCTCGTAATCAGGTGCTAACGGGTTAACGGCGCCGCAGCCTTTTACGGCGCCGTTAACCCATTAGCGCCAGGGTCGTAATGAGGCCCGATGAATGTAACATCAAAAAGCAGGTAAAGAGAAGAAACCATCCGCTGGGGACTAACCCAGGAAAGAAGAACCTACATTGTCCTTCTAAAGTGTCTGGGAACACTGTAAAAAGAAAATGGACACCTTAAGTAACAAGAATAAACTTGAATATCCTTGTTGCATCATGTGTGACAGATTGTGACACATGAAGAACATTTACCTCTGTCTTCCTACCCAGGTAGGGGACAATTTCTGTCACCATGTTAGTGACATACAAATTGCTCTTAGGAAGCAAATGCAATCCTTGAACTTTCCAGGCCCTTCATAGCAACTGTGTATTGGGAGCAGCATTTTGGCAAGCACAGGTAACGGATAAACTGCCATTTCCCACAAGCTAGGTTTGTATATATGTATTTGCTTGTGTTTTATTGAGAGAACAAGGTATTTCACCCAAAAACCATTGCAAGGGAATGCAACAGTAATAAGGTCAACATGCATCATGTGGCTTTCATTAGAGGGAAAGGTCCAGTTGGTTTTGTAGAATGCATAATACCGAGAAGAAAGAAGCTACATGACACATGTCAAATGGTGGACTGAGTGGACTGGATATAAACCATGTCACAAACACAGCACAGTAGGGTACAGGTTAGTGTAAGCGGTCAGAAATGAAAGCCGGACACAAAGTTGTCATAGTTTCTGTAAAAAGACAATTATTAAATGAAAATTTGGGTTGGTAAAATACCTTTCTAGCCCTATTCTAAAGAGGAACTTCCCTCCATAGAAACTAAAATTAAGGATCTGTCTATGTCAGGGTGTCAATAACTGAAAAGCTGTCCTTGTGTCCAAAATGTCCTATCCTAACTCTCACATTAGAAACAAAACATCAAACAGGTGCAAGGAAATGTCTTTTAACTAGATGTGGGAAAAAGTGTTCAAAACCAAAAAAAAAAAGGACAACTCCAATGAAAAAGTTCTCCAAGGTAAAAGACCCTTGTATCCAGAGAATGGTTCCCTTCACCTGAATTCTTACATAGGATGGCAAAAATGTCAGTTTACAGTTCCTTTGTGTTTTCACTGAAAAGTTCTTGTTTAAGCAATAAGTTCTGTAACAGACTTGATGTAGAATTCATTGTACTTTGTAGATCACCTGGTATACTCCCCTGCCAGGAATCTTTGCACAATTTCAGCAGCCTGGTGTACTTGCCTGCCAGCACCTCTCTTTATAACTTTTCTGATCACCTGGTATACTCCCCTTCCAGGAATCTGTATACAATTTCAGCTGCCTGGTGTACTCACCTGCCAAACTTCTCCCGCACAATGGCTTTTCATGGATCTATTCTTGATTGGGGCTTGCCGTTACACTTTGCCTTGTCTGGATTCAAACAGTCTTCTTATTGGGTTTTGAATCTGTAATTTGTCTTGTCTGCATTCACAGATTCTTCTTATTGGGTGTTCAATTTTTACTGTGTCTTGTCTGCATTCAAAATAAAATCTTTGGGTATTAACAAGTTCATACTAGTCAAACACTTGTGGGCACCCTTGTTGGAATGCCCCGGGGCCACCTGCTGCTTTAGGCAGACTCAACAGCTAATTCCAGCATCTCCAACTCTGCTTCCACCTCTGCTGTGTGGCTCCGTCACCCGCTTTCCACTTTGGAGTGTGCAGAGTTTCTTCCAGTAACCCGCGTGGCTCCACGGTCGCATGCTGGCTCTCCTGCTCATATGCAGTATTTCTGCTCCTGTCCCAGGGGTTCCTCCATGCCGGTCTGTGTGCCTCACATTCATGAGCCTCTGCATCGGGCTCCATGTCTTCTCCTGCACTGCTCGATCTAAAAGTGTGGTTGCCATCTTTAAATGTCCTTTACACTAAAGGCTTGGAAAAAACTAGACTGCATGTTGTAGTTCGAGCCCCTGTCACTCTGCACAAACTTCCTCATCCTCCTCTTCGTCTAAGTACCTGGGTGATTATGGCCATGCACCCAAGACTCTATGCCCTGGCCACAACCACCGCAGCATGTCACACCCATAGTGGCTTATAACTTTGGGATCCAAGAACAAATTCATAAGCAACGAAGTTATAAGCCACTATGGGTGTGATATGCTGTGGTGGTTGTGGGCAGGGCCTATAGCCTTGGGTGCACGGACAAGACCAAATTTATATACAGCAATGTTGAAACTGTTCTAAGAACACTCATGATGTCCGCGGACATTAAAAGTGTCCATATGGCATAGTTAAAATGTTTGACTCTATGGGTGTGATATGTTGCAGTGGTTGTGGCCATGCTCCCAGGACTCTATGCCCTGGCCACAACCACTGCAGCATATCACACCCATAGTGGCTTATAACTTTGGGATCCAAGAACACATTTATAAGCAACAAAGTTATAAGCTACTATGGGTGTGATATGCTGCGGTGGTTGTGGGCAGGGCCTATAGTCTTGTGTGCATGGACAAGATCACATTTATAGGCAGCAAAGTTATAAGTCACTATGGGTGTGATTTGCTGTGATGGCTGTACTTAATATAATATACTTACTGTTTGGTTTAGTAACTGGAGTACATGTATTTCTTGTTTATTTCTGAGGTAAAAGAAAAGATCATGTTAGTATTGGTATTTTGTAACAACTTATAACATTGAATAATCAAAAAAAATGTTGACCCTCATATTTAGTAGTTTACAAACCAGTGTACTGTGCATTTTGCTCAGTTTCTGTGTTTGTTGCTAAAATCATTGGGCCTCATTCCGAGTACGGCGCTAACCAATGGCGCTATTAACGCCTTGGTTGACGCCGTACCCGGACCGGCAGCGCCTTGGTGGTTGGCGGAATTACCGCCCCATTCCAAGGTTGGCGGGGCGGTAATTCCCCAATCCCCATTTACCCTTCCCCATTCCCATTCTTGCCCCATAGGGCATAATGGGAGTGGGGAAGGCGTCAATTACGCCACCGTAAATTACGGTGGCGTAATTAACATCAAGGTCCCTTAGCGCCATGGTATTTAACGCCTGCTAAAAGCAGGTGTTAAAAGCACCATGGCGCTAAGGGAACTCGGAGTATGGCGGTAAGGGATTACCGCCACCGCTCTCGTTAGCGGTGGCCGCTATCCCTTACCGCCATACTCGGAATGAGGCCCATTGGGTCTGTGGGAGAAAAAAAAATCCATGTTGGATTAAAAAAATAACCCTTTTTTTGTTATGCTACAGTCTATTTGTTTGTTTGTTTTCAGTGTTCACTTGTTGTTTCGGTCTAATGCTCTATATATTGACTTGTTGAAGATTGTTGGAGCAGTTAGATACCTGTTAACATATTCTAACAGTCTATTTTTTGTTATAATGAAGTGGTATTTATTTATCTGTTCGGATATTGTAAAATATTGGGGTAGTTAGATACCAGTTGCGTATTCTGTCTATTTTTTCTTATAATGTAGTGGTATTGATTTATCTGTTAGGTTATTGAAAATCTTGGGGTAGTTAGATACCAGTTGCCGTATTCTAACAGTCTATTTTTTTATATAATTTAGTGGTATTCCTTTATCTGTTTAGTTGTTGTAGAATCTTGGGGCAGTTATATAGCTGTTGGCATATTGTAACAGTTTATAGTTTTCTAATAGCAGTTTAGTTAATGTTTAAGTACAGTTTAGATAATACATTTTGGTTTTAAGAAGATTCACAGGGTAATTCATAGAAAATCGCACAAAAGTGGCGCACGCGACTGGCGCACAGCATGCCCGTGCGAATGTCTGCGCCAGCCGCGTGCGCTAAAATCGATTTCCGCGCACAGCGTATTCATGGATTTTCGCATCCAAAACCAGCCGTGGAGCAGCGTGGCGCAGCGACCCTGCAGCAGCGCCAGTTACGCCCCCAAGAACGCCCTCGCGCAAGGAAAAGCCTTCAAAATCCCCAAATAATCGCATAGGGCTGCGCTAACCCTGGACCAGTTCACAGGGCTGGCAAACAGCAAACGCCAAGCGGGGAACGTGTATAACAGGGGTTCGTGGGAAGTATCACACGCGATTCCAGCATGGTACGTGTATTTCAGGGGTGCGCGGGAAGTTCCACACGCAATTTCAGCAGGGTATGTGTATTTCAGGGGTGCGTGGGAAGTTCCACACGCGATTGGCCCCGTGCGAGCAGGGTACGTGTATTCCAGGGGTGCGCGGGAAGTTCCACACGCGATTTCAGCAGGGCATCTGTATTTCATGGGTGCGCGGGAAGTTCCACACGCGATTGGCCCCGTGCGAGCAGGGTACGTGTATTTCAGGGGTGCGCGGGAAGTTCCACACGCGATTGTCCCCGTGCGAGCAGGGTACGTGTATTTCAGGGGTGCGCGGGAAGTTCCACACGCGATTTCAGCAGGGTATGTGTATTTCAGGGGTCCTGGGGAGTACTACACGTGAATTGGCCGTGTGGGTCCTCCCAGGTGTTCGCTCTACAACCTCCACGGCCCCTGCAGGCAGCCCACACCACGGGGGACTACCCTGCACCCCTGCTCATGTCCCGCACGCAGCCCATCCACCATGGGCATGCCCCCCAGCCAACCCACATGTCACCTTGCACTACTGATCAACAATGCATGTCTCCCACCACCCCCACCCCCCAGCAGTGCAGGGGCAGCCACCACCAGGCCCCCACCCATGTCCACCACCACCCCCACCCCCCAGCCACCAGGGGCAGATTCCACTAGGCCCCCAGTTCGAGCTCGTGTCACTCTGCACAAACTTCCTCATCCTCCTCTTCGTCTAAGTACCTGGGTGATTATGGCCATGCACCCAAGACTCTATGCCCTGGCCACAACCACCGCAGCATGTCACACCCATAGTGGCTTATAACTTTGGGATCCAAGAACAAATTCATAAGCAAAGAAGTTATAAGCCACTATGGGTGTGATATGCTGTGGTGGTTGTGGGCAGGGCCTATAGTCTTGGGTGCACGGACAAGACCAAATTTATATACAGCAATGTTGAAACTGTTCTAAGAACACTCATGATGTCCGCGGACATTAAAAGTGTCCATATGGCATAGTTAAAATGTTTGACTCTATGGGTGTGATATGTTGCAGTGGTTGTGGCCATGCTCCCAGGACTCTATGCCCTGGCCACAACCACTGCAGCATATCACACCCATAGTGGCTTATAACTTTGGGATCCAAGAACACATTTATAAGCAACAAAGTTATAAGCTACTATGGGTGTGATATGCTGCGGTGGTTGTGGGCAGGGCCTATAGTCTTGTGTGCATGGACAAGATCACATTTATAGGCAGCAAAGTTATAAGTCACTATGGGTGTGATTTGCTGTGATGGCTGTACTTAATATAATATACTTACTGTTTGGTTTAGTAACTGGAGTACATGTATTTCTTGTTTATTTTTGAGGTAAAAGAAAAGATCATGTTAGTATTGGTATTTTGTAACAACTTATAACATTGAATAATCAAAAAAAATGTTGACCCTCATATTTAGTAGTTTACAAACCAGTGTACTGTGCATTTTGCTCAGTTTCTGTGTTTGTTGCTAAAATCATTGGGTCTGTGGGAGAAAAAAAAATCCATGTTGGATTAAAAAAATAACCCTTTTTTTGTTATGCTACAGTCTATTTGTTTGTTTGTTTTCAGTGTTCACTTGTTGTTTCGGTCTAATGCTCTATATATTGACTTGTTGAAGATTGTTGGAGCAGTTAGATACCTGTTGACATATTTTAACAGTCTATTTTTTGTTATAATGAAGTGGTATTTATTTATCTGTTCGGATATTGTAAAATATTGGGGTAGTTAGATACCAGTTGCGTATTCTGTCTATTTTTTCTTATAATGTAGTGGTATTGATTTATCTGTTAGGTTATTGAAAATCTTGGGGTAGTTAGATACCAGTTGCCGTATTCTAACAGTTTATTTTTTTATATAATTTAGTGGTATTCCTTTATCTGTTTAGTTGTTGTAGAATCTTGGGGCAGTTATATAGCTGTTGGCATATTGTAACAGTTTATAGTTTTCTAATAGCAGTTTAGTTAATGTTTAAGTACAGTTTAGATAATACATTTTGGTTTTAAGAAGATTCAAAGGGTAATTCATAGAAAATCGCACAAAAGTGGCGCACGCGACTGGCGCACAGCATGCCGGTGCGAATGTCTGCGCCAGCCGCGTGCGCTAAAATCGATTTCCGCGCACAGCGTATTCATGGATTTTCGCATCCAAAACCAGCCGTGGCGCAGCGTGGCGCAGCGACCCTGCAGCAGCGCCAGTTACGCCCCCAAGAACGCCCTCGCGCAAGGAAAAGCCTTCAAAATCCCCAAATAATCGCATAGGGCTGCGCTAACCCTGGACCAGTTCACAGGGCTGGCAAACAGCAAACGCCAAGCGGGGAACGTGTATAACAGGGGTTCGTGGGAAGTATCACACGCGATTCCAGCAGGGTACGTGTATTTCAGGGGTGCGCGGGAAGTTCCACACGCAATTTCAGCAGGGTATGTGTATTTCAGGGGTGCGCGGGAAGTTCCACATGCGATTGGCCCCGTGCGAGCAGGGTACGTGTATTCCAGGGGTGCGCGGGAAGTTCCACACGCGATTTCAGCAGGGCATGTGTATTTCATGGGTGCGCGGGAAGTTCCACACGCGATTGGCCCCGTGCGAGCAGGGTACGTGTATTCCAGGGGTGCGCGGTAAGTTCCACACGCGATTACAGCAGGGTACGTGTATTTCAGGGGAGCGAGGGAAGTTCCACACGCGATTGGCCCCGTGCGAGCAGGGTACGTGTATTTCAGGGGTGCGCGGGAAGTTCCACACGCGATTGTCCCCGTGCGAGCAGGGTACGTGTATTTCAGGGGTGCGCGGGAAGTTCCACACGCGATTTCAGCAGGGTATGTGTATTTCAGGGGTTCTGGGGAGTACTACATGTGAATTGGCCGTGTGGGTCCTCCCAGGTGTTCGCTCTACAACCTCCACGGCCCCTGCAGGCAGCCCACACCACGGGGGACTACCCTGCACCCCTGCTCATGTCCCGCACGCAGCCCATCCACCATGGGCATGCCCCCCAGCCAACCCACATGTCACCTTGCACTACTGATCAACAATGCATGTCTCCCACCACCCCCACCCCCCAGCAGTGCAGGGGCAGCCACCACCAGGCCCCCACCCATGTCCACCACCACCCCCACCCCCCAGCCACCAGGGGCAGATTCCACCAGGCCCCCACTCATGTCTACCACCAGCCGCCAGGGGCAGATTCCACCAGGCCCCCACTCATGTCTCCCACCACCCCCACCCCCCAGGGGCAGCCTCCAACAGGCCCCCACTCATGTCTACCACCACCCCCACCCCCCAGCCACCAGGGGCAGCCTCCACCAGGCCCCCACTCATGTCTCCCACCACCCCCACCCCCCAGCAGTGCAGGGGCAGCCTCCAACAAGCCCCCACTCATGTCCCCTATTACCCCCACCCCCCAGCAGTGCAGGGGCAGCCTCCAACAGGCCCCCACTCCTGTCCCCTATTACCCCCACCCCACAGCAGTGCATGGGCAGCCTCCAACAGGCCCCCACTCATGTCTCCCACCACCCCCACCCCCCAGCAGTGCAGGGGCAGCCTCCACCAGGCCCCCAATCATGTCTCCACTACCCCCACCCCCCAGCAGTGCAGGGGCAGCCTCCAACAGGCCCCCACTCATGTCTCCCACCACCCCCACCCCCGAGCCACCAGTGGCAGCCTCCACCAGGCCCCCACTCATGTCTACCACCACCCCCACCCCCCAGCCACCAGGGGCAGCCTCCACCAGGCCCCCACGCATGTCTCCCACCACCCCCACCCCCCAGCAGTGCAGGGGCAGCTTCCAACAGGCCCCCACTCATGTCCCCTATTACCCCCACCCACCAGCAGTGGAGGGGCAGCCTCCAACAGGCCCCCACTCATGTCCCCTATTACCCCCACCCCCCAGCAGTGCAGGGGCAGCCTCCAACAGGCCCCCACTCATGTCCCCTATTACCCCCACCCCCCAGCAGTGCAGGGGCAGCCTCCACCAGGCCCCCACCCATGTCTACCACCACCCCCACCCCCCAGCCACCAGGGGCAGATTCCACCAGGCCCCCACTCATGCCTACCACCACCCCCACCCCCCAGCCACCAGGGGCAGCCTCCACCAGGCCCCCACTCATGTCTCCCACCACCCCAGCCACCAGGGGCAGATACCATCAGGCCCCCACTCATGTCTACCACCACCCCCACCCCCCAGCCACCAGGGGCAGCCTCCACCAGGCCCCCACTCATGTCTCCCACCACCCCGACCGCCCAGCCACCAGGGGCAGATACCATCAGGCCCCCACTCATGTCTCCCACCACCCCCACCCCCCAGCCACCAGGGGCAGATACCATCAGGCCCCCACTCATGTCTACAACCACCCCCACCCCCCAGCAGTGCAGGGGCAGCCTCCAACAGGCCCCCACTCATGTCCCCTATTACCCCCACCCCCCAGCAGTGCAGGGGCAGCCTCCGACAGGCCCCCACCTATGTCTACCACCACCCCCACCCCCCAGCCACCAGGGGCAGATTCCACCAGGCCCCCACTCATGTCTACCACCACCCCCACACCCCAGCCACCAGGGGCAGATTCCACCAGGCCCATACTCATGTCTCCCACCACCCCCACCCCCCAGCCACCAGGGGCAGCCTCCAACAGGCCCCCACTCATGTCTACCACCACCCCCACTCGCCAGCCACCAGGGGCCGCCTCCACCAGGCCCCCACTCATGTCTCCCACCACCCCCACCCCCCAGCAGTGCAGGGGCAGCCACCAAAAGGCCCCACTCATGTCTCCCACCACCCCCACCCCCCAGCAGTGCAGGGGCAGCCTCCAACAGGCCCCCACTCATGTGTCCCACCACCCCCATGCCCCAGCCACCAGGGGCAGCCTCCATCAGGCCCCCACTCATGTCTACCACCACCCCCACCCCCCAGCCACCAGGGGCAGCCTCCACCAGGCCCCCACTCATGTCTCCCACCACCCCCACCCCCCAGCAGTGCAGGGGCAGCCTCCAACAGGCCCCCACTCATGTCCCCTATTACCCCCACCCACCAGCAGTGAAGGGGCAGCCTCCAACAGGCCCCCACTCATGTCCCCTATTACCCCCACCCCCCAGCAGTGCAGAGGCAGCCTCCAACAGGCCCCCACTCGTGTCCCCTATTACCCCCACCCCCCAGCAGTGCAGGGGCAGCCTCCACCAGACCCCCACCCATGTCTACCACCACCCCCACCCCCCAGCCACCAGGGGCAGATTCCACCAGGCCCCCACTCATGTCTACCACCACCCCCAGCCACCACGGGCAGCCTCCACCAGGCCCTCACTCATGTCTCCCACCACCCCCACCCCCCAGCCACCAGGGGCAGATACCATAAGGCCCCCACTCATGTCTACCACCACCCCCACCCCCCAGCCACAAGGGGCAGCCTCCACCAGGCCCCCACTCATGTCTACCACACCCCCACCCCCCAGCCACCAGGGGCAGCCTCCACCAGGCCCCCACTCATGTCTCCCACCACCCCCACCCCCCAGCCACCAGGGGCAGATATCATCAGGCCCCCACTCATGTCTACCACCACCCCCACCCCCAGCCACCAGGGGCAGCCTCCACCAGGCCCCCACTCATGTCTCCCACCACCCCCACCCCCCAGCCACCAGGGGCAGATACCATCAGGCCCCCACTCATGTCTCCCACCACCCCCACCCCCGAGCCACCAGGGGCAGATACCATCAGGCCCCCACTCATGTCTACCACCACCCCCACCCCCCAGCAGTGCAGGGGCAGCCTCCAACAGACCCCCACTCATGTCCCCTATTACCCCCACCCCCCAGCAGTGCAGGGGAAGCCTCCAACAGGCCCCCACTCATGTCTCCCACCACCCCCACCCCCCAGCAGTGCAGGGGCAGCCTCCACCAGGCCCCCACTCATGTCTCCCACCACCCCCACCCCCCAGCAGTGCAGGGGCAGCCTCCAACAGGCCCCCAATCATGTCTCACACCACCCCCACCCCCCCGCCACCAGGGGCAGCCTCCACCAGGCCCCCACTCATGTCTCCCACCACCCCCACCCCCCAGCAGTGCAGGGGCAGCCTCCAACAGGCCCCCACTCATGTCTCCCACCACCCCCACCCCCCAGCCACCAGGGGCAGCCTCCACCAGGCCCCCACTCATGTCTCCCACCACCCCCACCCCCCAGCAGTGCAGGGGCAGCCTCCAACAGGCCCCCACTCATGTCCCCTATTACCCCCACCCCCCAGCAGTGCAGGGGCAGCCTCCAACAGGCCCCCACTCATGTCCCCTATTACCCCCACCCCCAGCAGTGCAGGGGCAGCCTCCACCAGGCCCCCACCCATGTCTACCACCACCCCCAACCCCCAGCCACCAGGGGCAGATTCCACCAGGCCCCCACTCATGTCTACCACCACCCCCACCCCCCAGCCACCAGGGGCAGCCTCCACCAGGCCCCCACTCATGTCTCCCACCACCCCCACCCCCCAGCAGTGCAGGGGCAGCCTCCAACAGGCCCCCACTCATGTCTCCCACCACCCCCACCCCCCAGCCACAAGGGGCAGCCTCCACCAGGCCCCCACTCATGTCTACCACCACCCCCACACCCCAGCCACCAGGGGCAGCCTCCACCAGGCCCCCACTCATGTCTCCCACCACCCCCACCCCCCAGCAGTGCAGGGGCAGCCTCCAACAGGCCCCCACTCATGTCCCCTATTACCCCCACCCCCCAGCAGTGCAGGGGCAGCCTCGAACAGGCCCCCACTCATGTCCCCTATTACCCCCACCCCCAGCAGTGCAGGGGCAGCCTCCAACAGGCCTCCACCCATGTCTACCACCACCCCCACCCCCCAGCCACCAGGGGCAGATTCCACCAGGCCCCCACTCATGTCTACCACCACCCCCACCCCCCAGCCACCAGGGGCAGCCTCCACCAGGCCCCCACTCATGTCTCCCACCACCCCCACCCCCCAGCAGTGCAGGGGCAGCCTCCAACAGGCCCCCACTCATGTCTCCCACCACCCCCACCCCCCAGCCACCAGGGGCAGCCTCCACCAGGCCCCCACTCATGTCTCCCACCACCCCAACCCCCCAGCCACCGGGGGCAGCCTCCAACAGGCCCCCACTCATGTCTACCACCACCCCCACCCCCCAGTCACCAGGGGCAGCCTCCACCAGGCCCCCACTCATGTCTCCCACCACCCCCAACACCCCAGCAGTGCAGGGGCAGCCTCCAACAGGCCCCCACTCATGTCCCCTATTACCCCCACCCACCAGCAGTGCAGGGGCAGCCTCCAACAGGCCCCCACTCATGTCCCCTATTACCGCCACCCACCAGCAGTGCAGGGGCAGCCTCCAACAGGCCCCCACCCATGTCCCCTATTACCCCCACCCCCCAGCAGTGCAGGGGCAGCCTCCACCAGGCCCCCACTCCTGTCTCCTATTACCCCCACCCCCCAGCAGTGCAGGGGCAGCCTCCAACAGGCCCCCACTCATGTCTCCCACCACCCCCACCCCCCAGCCACCAGGGGCAGATTCCACCATGCCCCCACCCATGTCCAACTCATGATACCCTGCACCCCCACCCCCCAACACTGTGGGGCACCTGCCAGCAGGCCCCCAATCATGTCCAACTAATGTTCCCCTGCACCCCCACCCCCCCAGCACCGTGGGGCACCTGCCAGCAGGCCCCCACTCATGTTCAACTCATGTTCCCCTGCACCCCCACCCCCCAGCACCGTGGGGCACCTGCCAGCAGGCCCCACTCATGTCCAACTCATGTTCCCCTGCACCCCCACCCCCCAGCACCGTGGGGCATCTGCCAGCAGGCCCCCACTCATGTCCAACTCATGTTCCCTTGCACCCCCACCCCCCAGCATCGTGGGGCACCTGCCAGCAGGCCCCCACTCATGTCCAACTCATGTTCCCCTGCACCCCCACCCCCCAGCACCGTGGGGCATCTGCCAGCAGGCCCCCACTCATGTCCAACTCATGTTCCCCTGCACCCCCACCCCCCAGCACCGTGGGGCACCTGCCAGCAGGCCCCCACTCATGTCCAACTCATGTTCCCCTGCACCCCCACCCCCCAGCACCGTGGGGCACCTGCCAGCAGGCCCCCACTCATGTCCAACTCATGTACCCCAGCCCACATGTCATCACAATCTAGATCCCCGGTCCCCATGGTCAGCCTCCAAATGCAAAACACCCACCCGAGTATTGCATCCACCCACCTAGAAATGGAAATAACATGATAGAACAGCAATTGCAAGTTTGGAAACGAACACATGTCCCTCACATACACCCAATGGGTGTCAGTGAATCTCCAAACCTGTATCATGATATGCATGAAACCAATGAGATGATACTACACATTGAAGTTTGATCTAAAAATATGTATTAAAGAAAACAAGAAATGAATCAAAAATAAACTAACAGAAATGGGAATTTAAAAAAAGTAAAAAGAAGCATGTCCATGAAAAAATGCTAAACCAAAAATCAGAATCCAAAGGAATGGTGTCCAAAGTCACAGTCCAGAAAAGAAAATCCAATGTGAAATTATAATAGAAAGCCATTGCTCCATGGGTAAATGGTAAAAAGAAACGAAAATCCAACAGATAACTATGTACAGGTGAACAAGCCAGGGTCTATGATCCCAACAAAAGAAATGAAACCTATCTAACAACACTACCTAATAAAAAATAACTATATACAAAAATGTGGCCCATTGTCCAAAAGGTCCAAAGAAAAAGCAAAAACAAAGGAAACCTAACACTAACTACATAACTATTTACATGGGCAGCGGGCTAGTCCAACGGCTCACTGGATGTTGTCATGGGCCAGGGCATCATCGAACTCCTGTTCAATGGCTTGGAGGCGGGCATGTTCCCGGGCCCCGAGGTCTCGCAGGGATAAAGCAGTGTCCAGCTCCAACTCCCTGCGGAGACCCTCGAGGCACTCAGCCCGCCTCAGCGCCCTCCGCATGGAGTTCTCCGCCCTGACCATTGTGAGCCGTTCCTCCTCTGCCCGCTGCCGCTCCGCACCTATCCGCTGGCCCAACCGCTCCCACACGGAAGCCACTCCCATTCCAGGGTTCTCCTGCCCTCTGGCCGATGCCTGCACCCCTGATGTTGATGGCCCCGAGCCATGATGCCTCCCACGTCGAGCCTGCTGCTGCCTCCGACGCAACTGCCTGTGCCAGAACGACGGCATCCAGGCTGATGGTATCCACCGACGCCGTCGTGCACGTGCCCTGCCCGATGATGCCGTCACATCCTCCACCTGCTGGGGTCCAGTTGCTGGTGTGTCCACCCCTGCTGGACCTCCGACTCCCGACTGTGGCAGGGATGGGATCCCCACCGAGCCGGCTGCATTGGTCGGGGCAGGTCCACAGGGGGCCCCGGTGGCATCTGGGCCGGAAGACGGCATGGAGAACGACTGGTGCATAGTTTCCACAGAGGAGGAGAGGGTCGCCAGATTGGCCGACACATGTAGGAAACCCCCGACCATGGCCGTTCCCAACTGGGCCACGTCGGCACGGTTCTCTCCGTGATGACGTGCATGCTCCTCCCGGGAAGCACGCACCTCATCACGAATTGCACCTGTGCGCAACGCGACACCAATCAGGAACTTCTCCATACGGCCAGGGGTCCCCTCGTACGCAGGTGGAGGGGAGTCAGATGACATGGACATCCGCCCTACCTGCGGACGGGCCTGGGATGGGGCATCCCTGCTGGTGCATGGTGGTGCAGTCACAGTGTCAGGGACAGTGACATGCACAGGCCCCTCCACGGCGACCTGTGCTGCCTCCTGCCCCTGCCCCTGAATTGCAACACTTGCACCAGCAGGGATGCCCCCACCAGGCCCCATGTGCGCCTCAGTAGCGGCCTCCTCCTCCTCTGTGGAAACTACCAACCTGGATGGCTCCACCCCGCCTTCCGCCATTGCAAGCCCCTGTGGGGGCTCACCCACCCCTTCCCCTGCAGCTGTGGGGGCATCCCCGCCGCTTTGCTCCACAGAGCCGTCTCCGCCCTCTTCTTCACGTGGCGCTGTGTAGAGGGAGACATAGAACACAACCATCAGGGTACTGTACAATGGTCCCCTAGACAGGAAGCAATAGCAGATGAGTGGCACTGTCAAAGATCACTTCCATCATGTCCCTCCACAACACATGGCTCAGTGCAGGTAAAACACATGCGGTAACAGGCATGGCGCATGCTATGGACATTAGCATACATGTCCAAGTTATTCTTTAAACATACACTGTTGTTTTGGAACTCACATGCATCATGTGCCATGCCTATCACATGCACACACTTCACCCTAGTTTCATCCATCTGGCCTCGTACACCACAGACACAGTGGATACAAGGATGACTAGGCTGCATCAGTGAACCGGAACATTGCCACAGACATGTGTCATGCATCCCAGGCATTCACAAGTCACAGACACGCTGGTCAGACACACAGACATGGACAGTATATATGTACATGGCATCAGCACCCATCCCTCACCCTTCGGCCAGGAACAGAGACTGGCATGCTTTCATGTGGCCATTCCGCTTAGGGCAACCCATGTTGCATTTGAACACATGCACCAACCGTGTGGTTCACACATTACTGGTCTCACATGCATGACATCCCTGCACACACACATGCATACATGGGCTATGTCACACATACAGGCAGGTATCAGACAACCAGCACACTGCGACATGCCCTGTCTCACACAGCAATGCTTGGCCACTTACCGCTCAACTCCACACAAGCGGGTCTGCCTCTCAAGGATCTGGCCGTGGAGCGCTGGGCCTACGCGTTCCAGGACCCTCATCTGGATGGTACTCATGCGGCCCCAGCCACCCTCCACGAGGCGCCGGGCCTTCAAGAGGGTCCTGGACCTGCAGTCATCCCAGCGCTTCTTGACATGTTGGTAGTCGCGGACTGCCACCCCCTCCACGTTGATGGCAGTCACGATGTCCGTCCAGATCCGAGTCCGTCCTTCCTTGTTGGCGCGCTTACTTCCGAAGAGGGCATCATACTGCCCCAGGACTTGCTCCACCAGGACACCAACCTCGGTGGCACTGAAGCTGGTGCCCCTCTGCCTCTCTGGCCGGGGGTTGCCAGTGGTGCTAGATGTAGCAGTGCCCGACATGGCAACCCCAGAGGCAGGAGTGGGTGGGCAACTGGGTCCTGGGGCTGGGTGTGGAGCAATTGTATCCCAGTCGGGAGTACTCTGTTCCAGCAGGGGTGGACACAGCAAATGGACCCCTGCAGATGGCTGATGTGCAGGCACCAAATGGCAGGGCACGGTGGCAGCAGGCAGGCAGGTAGGCAGGCAGCAGCAGATGGCTCGTGGGAGGCTGCTCGGGGCTCTGGGGGGCAGTAATTCGGCTTTTTGGGCAGGAGCGTGGTCTTCCGTGTGCTTATGCGTGACCAGCTTGATACGGAGTGATTTGGCACGTGAAAATCCTGCACGTCTGCGTGTAAATCGAGGAAAGGCCCTTAGCGTGTATGCACGTCAGCACGCATATGCGATTTCATTGGACCAAAGGCCCTTAGCACGTGAGCGCGTCTGTGACGTGAGGCGCGCGGGGGTTTCCCTCATTACACGTGATGACAGAGCACACGTGGATTTCCACCAATCGCGTGTGGAACTTCCTGCGCACCCCAGAAATACACGTACCCAGGCCAATCGCGTGTACGCTCACTTCCCTCCGATTACACGCGATGACACTCGGACGTGCAGTTTCATTTCATTGGCCCAAAGGCCACCATGCGCAGCTGTGACGTCACGCGCATGGCCGTAGAGAATGGCGCGTGTAAAAATGAAGAGATACACGTCCGAGTGTCAAAGCGCGTAATTGGTGGAAATGGCCTCATCGCGAATGCACGTCTGTGACGTGTGTATAAAAGGTACGTGTAGGACGCCATTTCCTTGTACGTGCTTTTCGTGGAGAGCGAGTGGGTGAAATCTGTACTTCTTGTCGGTTCACACGTGATTTACTTCACGGCGTTTCCAGTTCGTACTCCCTGTTACCTCTGACAGTTTTTTCTCTTTTCCTCTTTTCCCTGGGCCTGTTTCCTCAAACAGCTCCCCTACTACTGTTGTCCTGTCTCCTCAGACAGCGTACAATTCTTCTTTTGGCGGGGGTTTTTCCAACGCGCACACGTGCATATTTTTCACGCTTTTGTTCCTGGCAGACGGTGAGTCGCGCACGTATCTAACATCTGTGCTTGCCCCGTGTGTCGCGTACCCCTTCAGAGGTCATTCTAGGCTGCGTGTGACACGCATACGTTCATTCTTGTGTTCCTGGGTGCCACAGCGTGGTGCAGGTTTTTTTTTTCCACGCACGTGGTCTAGGAGGGGTTGCGTGCACCTTACTTCCCTTTTTTGGGCTGCCTGTGCGTTGCGTGACCCGTCATCTTTCCCCAGGGGTGACATACAGCCTTGCTAGAGCACTAGGGTACGATTACCATCTGGTACCCAAGCCCTTTGACCCCCAATTGCCCAGGACAATAGTTCACATCAACTCCCATACGCACAATAACATCAGTGCCATGGCTGGGAGGCGAACAAGCCGTAAGGGTGGCAAAGGTTGCCGAGCCCCAAGTGGTGGCCGTGGTGGATCCGGTAGGGGACGTGGCCGTGACTTGCAGGGTGCCCCTAGCCCCCCATGTGTGGAGGAGCAGTCAGGGACACCCATGCCCCCCCCCTGGTTGAGGTTATCGTGGCTGACACCATCCATGCTCAGCCCTTGTTGGACCAGCCCACTGTGGAACCAGACCTGGCACAGGGTGACTCCATGGCTGACTTCCAGGTCAGCAGGTCTAGGCCACGTGCGCCGGTGAACGTTGGTGTCATCAGGCCACGTGGATCAGGGGCAGCTAGGTCATCTGCTGTCCCACGTAGGCAGGCTGGGGAGGCTGCAGGGGCAGCTGCGGCTCCATCCACCCCACCTCTCACACACCCAGCCAGGACAGTGTCGGTCCAAGTCCATCATGCTGACATTCCCCCTGACACCATCACACTTGAGATAATGCCTGCACCAACTCCCATGCTGAGTGTGCAATCCCACGCTCCTGCCCCTAGTGTCCAGAGCGGCGCAGGACACTCCGGATCCCCACCACCTTCCAAGCGGAAGAGGAAGAGTGCTCGTCCAGTAGAGGCTGATGCCCCAGACACGGCTACACAGTCCGGCCCGTCAAGGAAGCCCAGCTTCAATGAGGCCGAACTGAATGCACTTGTAGAGTATGTGTCCGCACATGACCGCGAAATGGTGATTGTTGCAGGATCCAAGACCACACCTGCACAACGTCAGGCACACTGGCAGACCATTGCGGACATCATAAGTGCCCTTGGAATCGTGAGGCGCACAGCTAATGATTGCTACAAGCGCTGGAATGGCCTGAAGCGCAGGGCAAAGAATAAGCTGGCCTCAAGTCATGCCGCAACTCTAGTGACTGGAGGTGGGTCTCCAGCAGACGACATAGAACTCACTCCACATGAGCAGGTTGCTGGGACCTACGTCACGGAGGAACAGATCCAAGGCGTGGGAGTAGTGGCAGATTACGAGGCATTGTCCGGTGAGTGCACATGCATATGTGTGTCATCCATGTGCATGTTGTGTGTGGGAGGGCTTCTGTTTGGGTGCCAGGGGAGGGTGTGTGTGCCTGAGTGGTTCGGCTCACCCATGTGCCTCTTCCAAAACATTCTTTGCACCAGCATTTGGGTATAGCAGCATCCCTTCGGCCAACATTAGACATCCAGCCCAACACCACGCCAGTTGCCCTTGGAGTGTCATCTTGCCACTACACTGTTGCTTATGTACCTCTGCTTATTCAGGCAGATTGTTTGCATACCACCACATTTACTCGGGATTTCTCAGTCCTATTGTCACATGTCTGACATGGCTATGGTACAGTGGACTGGCTCAGTTTCGTGGACATGATTAGTTTGGACATGTCCCTTTGCTATAGGACCATTTTTGACTGGCAGCTGCATGTTAAACATTAGAACCATTACAATGAAAATGATCAATCATATGAACAAACTGGACTGAATGAACAATTGGTGACCTCCTCTCCCTCTTCACTTCATGGCTAGGGTACATGCCATCTGTGTGATGGCATGTGTATTTGACCTGCCAATCACTGGCCAATGTGTGATGGCACTGCTAGGCAGCATGCAGCAAATGTGTTCATCTTCCATCTTGGTGTCATCAATGTGTGGCATCTGCCTCCCCATCACACGCAGTGACGGTGCATGCATGGCAGTGTTTTAGTCATGTGGGACATGTGTCAATCAAGTACTGTTTCTGTAGCCTCTCAGCCCTCATTGTGTGCCATGGTGCTAATGCCTGTTTCCATTTGTTTTCTTTTATGTCTTTGCAGGGGAAGACGCACCTGATACTGCTGGGGTTGTGGAGATGGTGCAGACCCAGGGGGGTCTGAGGGCCGACCGACCACCAGTGAGGGACGTGGTGTGGTGGTGGGTGAGAACCCACAACTGCTGCAGGTCGTGCTCTCAAGGGGTATCTCTGGCTGCACCTCCCCCGAGCTGTACTCAGGTGTTGATTCGGATGATGAGACCTACGTGCCGTCGCAGGTGAGTGTTCCTGGGAGGGATTCTGTTCTGTCCGACCCACCTGCACCAGGGTTAGAACCCTCAATGGGGATGTCGGTGTTGGCAGGTACGCCTTTGGTGGTTATGGATGCAGGGTCACACTCCGCGACATCTGATCCTGTTCCTGGGCCAGCAGATCAGAGGGGGAATGCAGTCCTGCAGCCTCAGGCAGTGCCGGCACAGCAAGGCGCAGTTCGCCTTGCCCCAGACAGGTGTGGTGCCCGCCGACTTGGTGGCCGTCAGCCACCTGGCAATACCGCATGGGAGCAATCCATTTACGGTATGGCAACCCAACAGGCAGCATCATCAGAGATGATGGCTCAGGCCATGGATAGGGTGGCCACTTCCATTGTCCCCCCCGAGAGGCTGATGGAGCGACTACAGCAGGCAACCGACTCCATCTGCCAGTCACACAGGGAGGACATGTTGGCGTCCAACAGGGACAGGCGGGCGGCACTGGCGACTCTGCAGGAAGCCATCTCCATAGAGTCCCAGGGCCACAGGGAAGCCCTGAGGGTGGAACTCCTTCACCTCAGGACGACTCTTGTTGAGCTTGAGGCTTCAACAGACCGAAGGACAGAACAGCAGCTGGAGCGTCTCACCCGTACGCTCTCAGCTGAGATGCAGGCAACTAGGGCGGAGGTCCGGGCATCCCGTGAGTTGTTGCATGGGGACCTCCGCACACTCATCCTCCAGAACGAGACCTACCACACCCGCATGCTTGCAGCCATGGAGGAACAGACTAGGGCCATGTGTGGGCTGCCTCCCATAGTGCCACCACCTCCGGATGCAGCTGCACAGGGTGAGAATAGCGACAGCAGTGATACTCCCACAATAGGGTAGCCGTGTGGGCCATGAGCCCATGGAGGTGTTTTTTTTTTCGAAAGATCCACACAGGTGGGTTTTGGTGTGCACCCTGTCCTTGGACCTCCTGGGTGGCCTCCCCAACCCCCCCGGGCCCATTAATGGCAATTTTTTATTTTTTTATTTTATGTATTTATTTATTTTTTGGGACAGTGTGTTGCCTTGTGTGGCTCCCGTGGGCATACGCTGCATTGTGGCTGGGCACATGCAGGCTTGTCATGGATTTGGTTCAGATGCTTGGGTTTTTGTCACACACACCCCTCCTGCTTCCCGTTTCCATGGGCTTGCAAAGGGTGTGCCCAAGTGACATTGACGTACATGGTGACATTGGACTCCCATGAGCTGTGTGGGCAGTCTGTAGTCAATACTGTGTATACATTCATAGTGCATATTGTTGTTGTATTGTACACTGCGTGGTGTATTCATATGTGCCTCTGCATCCATCTCATCCTCCATATTTGCAGCTCCATTCCTCATGTCTTCACAATGCGGTCCACCTTGGAACTGGAGTCCATGTTGTAAGCAGTGCACCTACACTCTTGCGTGGCACCAACACTTTAAACTTGCAAGTGTTCGGAGGGCTGTCATCATCAGGTTGTGAGGCTAGCTAATTTTTAAGTCTGTAATGTCATGTTTAAGGTGGGTTGAAGGTTGTGTAGGTGATTGGTATTATTGGTAAGTATTTGGTAATGTGGACTGTAGGTCCTGCATTACTGTGAGCATTTCATGTGTGGACAGGTTTCCATTAGGGACACTGTAGCTGCTGACACTTGGGGCATGTTGTGGGGATTCATTTCTTTCCTCTCACATTGCATGACATGCCATGGTGTGTTGTGTGGCCGTGCCGTGGAGGGGGTGGGTGACATGGCACTGTTTTCATGTAGTATTTTGCAAGTGGGTATTCATTTATGCAGCATGGAAGTGTATTTTCAGGACACTGCATTGGTGGTGTTTGTGTAGGTAGGGATGCACACATTGTAACACTTCCACATGAACAATCTCAGGCTGCTATGGTTCTGACAGTTGACAGTCCCTTTGTTCGTCTTAATTGTCAGACCGAGTCATCATTGCTAATCAGATGGTATGTGCCAGGCCTGTGTGCACTCCACTGGGGTGTGATTTCTATGTGAAGTAATTAGCCACCAGCTGCGTACGGGCTGCCTCACCCCGTGCCCTCTCCCCTCCCATGCGCAGCGGGCGTGCATGTGGTTGGGGATGTGGGGGCACCACCATGTCCACGGCCAGGCCCTGGCGTGTTGCAACATTGTGCAGGACACATGCTGCCACTATCATCCTGCACACTACTGGGGGCGCATATAACAGCTGCCCGCCAGACCGGTCAAGGGAGCGAAAGTGTGACTTGAGCACTCCGAATGTGCGCTCCACTATGCCCCGGGTTGCTATATGGGCTGTGTTGTATCTTACCTCTGGAGGCGTGATGGGGTTCCGAATTGGCGTCATCATGTGGGTGCTCAGAGGGTAGGCACTGTCCCCTGGTGAGGAGGTGATGGGTATCATTAGTGGGATAGTGACATTACTCTGCATCTGAAATGCATGCATGTGCAGTGGCATTCATACTCACCAAGCAGCCATGTATCACCATGCCGCCCAGCTTCGAGGTCCCGGCTTAGGGTAGACATTCGGTAAATGAAGCTGTCGTGGGTGGACCCTGAGGTGATGATTCCCTTAGCATTACATACTACCTGCACGTTGATGGAATGCCAGTGCTTGCGGTTCCTATAGATGTGCTCAGATGCCCTGGGGGGACGTAGTGCCAAATGGGTGCAGTCAATGGCACCTAGCACTTTTGGAAATTGTGCCACACTGTAGAAATCGAGGGTGGCATCCTGCCTTTCTGCAGGTGTCCTGGGCAGGTATATGTGCCTACGGACTGATGGGCGTGCAGTGATGATGTTCAAGACCTGGTGTAGGCAGCGTGACTGCGTGGCCTGTGACACCCCACCCACTATGGCACTTGTCCGCTGAAATGATCCTGTGGCCAAGAAGTGCAGTACATTGAGGACCTTCTCCAGGGGGCTGAGTGCTTGGGAGCAGAGGGTGGGTGATGTGAGGTCATCTTCCCACTCACTGACCAGGTCAAGTATCATGTGTGGGGGAAACCTGTACCTCCCATACACCTGGTCATCAGGCATCCCAAAAAGGCTGGTTCTGGGAGTGAAAATTCGGGCCCTCACTATCCTCCTCCTCCTCCTTTGGTAACCCACGGCCACTGCTGCTAGGAATGGTATATTCATCCTGGCGTATGAGCTTGTTTGTGGTTTTCGCGCACTTTTATGCTGCGCGGGTCGACGTACGCCTGCTTCATGCTGGCGTACGTGTGTCAGGATTGGACACTTTTTCGGCACGTCGTAGGCGAACGTGTGAATCTTCCCGCCCACACCAGGAATACACGTAGCACGCTCTCACAGGCACAGTCGCGGGTAAATATTCCCACCCACCCCTGGAATACATGTGACCCACTCTCACAGGCCCAATCGCGTGTGGAAGTTCACGCGCACCCACAGTAATACACGTACCCAGGCAAATCGCGTGTGGAAGTTCACGCGCACCCCTAAGTACACGTACAATTGCGTTTGGAACTTCACGCGCACCACGAAGTACACATACCCAGGCAAATTGCACTGCTGGGGGGTGGGGGTGGTGGTAGAAATGGGTGGGGGCCTGGTGGAGGCTGCCCCTGGTGGCTGGGGGGTGGGGGTGCAGGGGGACATGAGTGGGGGCCTGGTGGAGGCTGCCCCTGCACTGCTGGAGTGTGGGGGTGGTGGGAGACATGAGTGGGGGCCTGGTGGAGGCTGCCTCTGGTGGCTGGGGGGTGGGGGTGGTGGTAGACATGGGTGGGGGCCTGGTGGAGGCTGCCCCTGCACTGCTGGGGGGTGGGGGTGGTGGTAGACATGGGTGGGGGCCTGGTGGAGGCTGCCCCTGGTGGCTGGGGGGTGGGGGTGGTGGTAGACATGGGTGGGGGCCTGGTGGAGGCTGCCCCTGCACTGCTGGGGGGTGGGGGTGGTGGGAGACATGAGTGGGGCCCTGGTGGAGGCTGCCCCTGTTGGCTGGGGGTGGGGGTGGTGGTAGACATGGGTGGGGGCCTGGTGGAGGCTGCCCCTGGTGGCTGGGGGGTGTGGGTGCAGGGGGACATGAGTGGGGGCCTGGTGGAGGCTGCCCCTGGTGGCTGGGGGGTGGGGGTGCAGGGGGACATGAGTGGGGGCCTGGTGGAGGCTGCCCCTGCACTGCTGGGGTGGGGGTGGTGGGAGACATGAGTGGGGGCCTGGTGGAGGCTGTCCCTGGTGGCTGGGGGGTGGGGGTGGTGGTAGACATGGGTGGGGGCCTGTTAGAGGCTGCCCCTGCACTGCTGGGGGGTGGGGGTGGTGGTAGACATGGGTGGGGGCCTGGTGGAGGCTGCCCCTGCACTGCTGGGGGGTGGGGGTGGTGGGAGACATGAGTGGGGGCCTGGTGGAGGCTGCCCCTGGTGGCTGGGGGGTGGGGGTGGTGGTAGACATGGGTGGGGGCCTGGTGGAGGCTGCCCCTGCACTGCTGGGGGGTGGGGTGGTGGTAGACATGGGTGGGGGCCTGGTGGAGGGTGCCCCTGGTGGCTGGGGGTGGGGGTGGTGGTAGACATGGGTGGGGGCCTGGTGGAGGCTGCCCCTGCACTGCTGGGGGGTGGGGGTGGTGGTAGACATGGGTGGGGGCCTGGTGGAGGGTGCCCCTGGTGGCTGGGGGGTGGGGGTGGTGGTAGACATGAATGGGGGCCTGGTGGAGGCTGCCCCTGCACTGCTGGGGGTGGGGGTGGTGGTAGACATGGGTGGGGGCCTGGTGGAGGCTGCCCCTGGTGGCTGGGGGCTGGGGGTGCAGGGGGACATGAGTGGGGGCCTGGTGGAGGTTGCCCCTGGTGGCTGGGGGGTGGGGGTGCAGGGGGACATGAGTGGGGGCCTGGTGGAGGCTGCCCCTGCACTGCTGGGGGGTGGGGGTGGTGGGAGACATGAGTGGGGGCCTGGTGGAGGCTGCCCCTGCACTGCTGGGGGGTGGGGGTAATAGGGGACATGAGTGGGGGCCTGGTGGAGGCTGCACCTGCACTGCTGGGGGGTGGGGGTGGTGGGAGACATGAGTGGGGGCCTGGTGGAGGCTGCCCCTGGTGGCTGGGGGGTGGGGGTGGTGGTAGACATGGTTGGGGGCCTGGTGGAGGCTGCCCCTACACTGCTGGGGGGTGGGGGTGGTGGTAGACATGGGTGGGGGCCTGGTGGAGGCTGCCGCTGGTGGCTGGGGGGTGGGGGTGCAGGGGGACATGAGTGGGGGCCTGGTGGAGGCTGCCCCTTGTGGCTGGGGGGTGGGGGTGCAGGGGGACATGAGTGGGGGCCTGGTGGAGGCTGCCCCTGCACTGCTGGGGGGTGGGGGTGGTGGCAGACATGAGTGGGTGCCTGGTGGAGGGTGCCCCTGCACTGCGGGGGGGTGGGGGTAATAGGGGACATGAGTGGGGGCCTGGTGGAGGCTGCCCCTGGTGGCTGGGGGTGGTGGGAGACATGTGTTGGTGATCAGTGGTGCAAGGTGACATGTGGGTTGGCTGGTGGGCATGGCCATGGTGGATGGGTTGCCTGTGGGACATGAGCATGGGTGCAGTGTAGTACCCTGTGGTGTGGGCTGCCTGCAGGGGCCGTGGAGGGTGTAGAGGGAACACCTGGGGGGACCCACATGGCCATATCACGTGTAGCATTCCCCTGCAACACCGAAATACACGTACCCAGCCAAATCGCGTGTGAAACTTCCCGCGTACCCCTGGAATCCACGTACCCAGCCAAATCGCGTGTTGAACTTCCCGCGCACCCCTGAAATCCACGTACCCGGCCAAATCGCGTGTGAACTTCACGCGCACCCCTGAAATCCACGTACCCAGCCAAATCGCGTGTTTAACTTCCCGCGCACCCCTGAAATACACATACCCGGCCAAATCGCGTGTGGAACTTCCCGCGCACCCCTGAAATCCACGTACACAGCCAAATCGCGTGTTGGACTTCACACGCACCCCTGAAATCCACGGACCCGGCCAAATCGCGTGTGGAACTTCCCGCGCACCCCTGTAATCCACGTACCCAGCCAAATCGCGTGTGGAACTTCCCGCGCACCCCTGGAATCCACGTACCCAGCCAATTCGCGTGTTGAACTTCCTGCGCACCCCTGAAATCCACATACCCGGCCAAATCGCGTGTGAACTTCACGCGCACCCCTGAAATCCACGTACCCAGCCAAATCGCGTGTTTAACTTCCCGCGCACCCCTGAAATCCACGTACCCGGCCAAATCGCGTGTGGAACTTCCCGCGCACCCCTGTAATCCACATACCCAGCCAAATCACGTGTGGAACTTCCTGCGCACCCCTGGAATCCACGTACCCAGCCAATTCGCGTGTGAAACCTCCCGCGCACCCCGAAATACACGCACACGTTATTTTTCAATCAGCGGGTGTCCGTGTTTGTGGGTACCCCTTTGCACGTCCTTTGTCCTGGAGGGCCACAGTATTGGACATTCATCATAGCTGTATATAGGTGCTATTTGTTGGCGCACCTTTTGGTGCACATTTTGTACAGGCGCAGGGACGCTACCGCATGCTTTCTTGTGGCGGTCGTGTTTGTGCCTGTGCGCTGGTTTGACCGTGCGCTGTTTTGCCCTATTCGATTCCATGAATACGTGTTGTAGGCGAGCGTGTGGGCGTTCCGCGCACTTGCACCCTGTACTTCCCCCGTGACGCCCACATTTTGGCAAGTTGTTCCCCATTCCGAGTGTTACGCCCCGTGTTCCGCCTACTTTTGTAGCGTGCGCCGCGCTATGTGCGATTTTCGCTGTGGCCTGTGCGATTTTCGCTGTGACCTGGCGCACGCCGTTAGATGGCCTGTGCGCCAACGTGCGCCGCACATTTTTTTACCGCACATCAGATGGTTTTTTCGCGCACGCCCTTCCATGAATCGATGTGAGCTGCTTTTCGTGCTATTTTCGCAATTGCACTGCGATTTTCGCAATTCCACTGCGATTCGCACGTTTTTGCCCACTTGCGCCGCGCTATTTATTCCATGAATCGGCCTGTAAATAAGCGTTTGTAAGATTTGCAGGTAGTCTCTGCTTTAGAGTAATGGTACTATCATTACATTCGAACCATCCACATTTTTTTTTATATATGCAGTATAGTGACCTGCATTGGTTGTGCCTCCTGTGTGGTAGATTATACCTATTGTTGTGAAGGGTTTTTTACCAAGTGATACTTGACCATGTGTGAATCCAGTCAGCTTGCAGTTGTTTTTGGTACCATCTGCATTGTAACATAGAAGCATTAGTATTACGTATTTACTATGTGTTTGTATTAGTAAGGTGGAGCGATTATCCGAATTGCAGGTAGTACATAATCTACCATGGTTTGCATTTTGTACAAGTTGCTGAAATGGAACGGATTCACAATTAGATATTGATACATACACAAAACGCTCATTGGGGATGTGTTCTTGTGTCACATTGTTGCACAGAGTGCATGTATGTTTCCACATGTATGAAATCTGGAAGATTTTATTTATAGGTATGTTTTTGTTTTCCAGTACTTGTAGTAAGTTCATTAGAAATTCTTGTGGATCTTCCTGTGAGTTTATAGTGAATTTCACCATTCCAGCACAGTAGTCCAATTGTTGTCTTATTCCGTAAACACTATACGTGTTGTCAGGATTGTTGGTTGCGTTTCTATGAAGTACTAACATTTGCAAACACAATTGGTCTGTACTGTGTAAGTAAATGTTGTCAACTATTGGTGGTAATTGAAATAGAATATTCATTGCTACATTTGCGTACCAACTTACACCAATTACATTTGAAAGTTTAAATGGACAAGGTAGTTCTGTATCTGAGTGCTATATTAGGAGTTTGTCTTCCTTCTTTGAAGAAGTACCTGGTTTACTTTCCGTAATAGGTTCTTTTTTGATTGTGGTACTTGATGAAGTATTCGTTTCTTTTAATCTCTTTGGAGGATTTGCAGTGACATCCTGTTTCATTTCTGTTTGATTTAGTTTTCTTTTAGAACATTTTACTTTTTGTGGAATAGGATATGTTTTTAGATGGGGGTGTATAGTGAACGAAGTCTATTGTATTCTGAAATGCAAGGAATATCAGCGTTTACTTTATTTGCATCAAAGTTGATTAGAAATAGACCGTCAAGTGTATGTAAGAGTGATCGTGCTACGTAGCTCATGCCTTCTTTAAAGGCTGTGTTACCAATGTCTATCAATGCTTTGTCTAGGGTAAGACCTTGTGATTTATGAATGGTGACTGCGTATGCAAGAGTTAGAGAAAATTGTTCTCTTCGTACATACATGTCTTTGAAGAGAAGGAATTCAGCTGTTGAGCCTCCTATCCTTTCACTTCTGAAAGTTTGTCAAAGAGAATATTGACAAACTGAATGTTGTTGTCACGTGGGCATGTTTGAAAGCCAACAACTGTACCCAGTGCTCCATTAACTAGTCCTTGATCCATGTCAAGGTTATGTTTAAGCCTTACTCTGCAATTTAAGGATAATTTTAATATTTTCTCCAATCTAGCTGTGTTGGAGATTGAATTTTCTAAACTATTTAGTCTTGTTGTGGCTTGTTCACACATGGGTAGTGTCATACCATGTATGTCTAGTTTGTCTGTGGCGCTAATTTCAATTATTGGTTGCATTTCTTTTTTTAACATTGTTTCATTGAATTTGAAATAGCTTGCAAGAGTTGGCATTAAGGCCATACAATTGACATTTTTGTGGGCTAATTGTTCCATAACATCCGTAACACATGCATTATCGCCATAAAGTGCATGAATGTGCCGGGTTTTCAATATTGCTTGTGCTTCTTGAGATAAACTCTAATACTTTTTAAGATGTTGGCATAAGTGAGATCTGCAGATTGCCGAATGTTTTCTGTTAATTCTCTGTATTGGAAATGTTGCCAAAGGTTGACATTTCCAATGCTGCCAACAGTTTTACGGCAGAGTTTGTGTCCTAAGGTTTTAAAAATAGACTCACCTTTCACTGATGTCAATTGAAGATCTCCGAAAACAATAATGTGTTTTCCTCCAAAGAGCTCTTTGTAGTTTGTTTTGAGTACTTCTTGGAATCTGATGTGAATCAAGGCCAACATTAGGTTGGAGACCATGCTCACTTCATCTATTAGTATCATTTTCATTTGTTTTAATACTCTGCGTAGTTCCATTGCATATTCTGTAGAAAGTTTATAATAGTCTAATTTGGTTTTTATTGTTCTACTGGCAGGAGTAGTAATCAATGTAAAGTGACACCACCTATGTTGTAGGCAGCTAAACCTGTGGGGGCAGTGACAACACCTGACAGTTTATTGTTTGTCAATTGTTGAAGGAATTTACTGATGATTTTGATTAAGAATGTTTTGCCAGAACCAGCTTCACCACTGACGTACAGTAGTATAGGTTCGTAATTTTGGCAGGTGCATTCTTTGTTTTCATGTTGTACACCATGTGCAATTTCTTTTGTTACTTCGTCAAAAATGCTACGTTGCTCATTGTTTAGTTTTTATTGTAGTATAGTTAAGTCTTCTTTATCTTCATACTGACACATGGTGTTTTCTACTTCTCTCATAGCTAATTCTGCCTCATTTGTTATTAGTGGCTCTCCCAGTGGTTCTTGTCTTCCTGTTACAGAAGGTTGACTACTGTCAGGAGTGTCCTTATCTAGTTGGGCCTGCAGTTCTTCTTCGTGTTGCTGGTCATTGTGCAACATTGTTTTGTACCGTGTAAAGTTTACATCAGTTATAGTGCTTTCATTTGCTTTGAAAGCGTCTTCGTAGGAGTCATAGTTATCTAGTATTTCCTCTTCTTTTCTCCATGGTTTAAAGAGTTGTAGCAGGGACATGTAATATAGTTCTTTATGTTGAGGAGTCTTTAATGACAATTTGATATGATTAATTACATTTTGTTTGGTGAGTTTTACTAAGCTGCCTTCACAATTTGTCACTCTGTATCTACCTTTTTTTTCATTGGGTTTTATATTATTTTTGTATGCAAAGTTTTGGGCTATGTGGTATAGACACATGGGAGGTCATTAACGCCTGATTCCAATTTTAACGGCTGCTTTTAGCAGGCGTTAAAATCCATGGCGCTAAACCGCCTTGGTGCTAATTACGGCAAAGGTAAGGGGCAAAAATGGGAATGGGGAAGGGTAAATGGGAAATGGGGATTTACCGCCCCACTCACCTTGGAATGAGGTGGTAAATCCGCCATCCACCATGGTGTAAACGTAAACAATGAATGTCCTTGTAGTCCTGTGTACTTGCACACTGGACAGGTATCCATATTTTGCAGTAGTTTAATTTTGATTTTGTCTTTGCCTTTCTTATATTGATTGAGTAATTGGCGTAAAGACTTGCATGGCCATTTGTATACTAGATTTTCTGATTCAGTTGAATGGAGAGGTAATTCTAAGTTTTCTGGGGATATTTTTGTAAGCAGTATTTCTTGTTCCATTATGGTATTATTAACTTTTTCATAACCTAGTCCACTGCTATGTATGGCAATTGTATTTGTTTGCTTTTGTTTATATGCTTCTTCATTAAAGTATGGTTCTGTACTCGTAGTGTGACTCCATTCACTGCCACAGACACTTAAGAAGTTATTTCTGTTGACATTTTGTTTATTGAGAAGTCTTTTTTGTAATTTAGTCATTTGTTTTGTTAGTGGTTTCATTTTGTTTAACACTAAAATAAATAACTTTCTTTTGAGAAGGATTGCACTGTCTATCAACGCTTCTAAGATTAATTTCCTACGATAGGTTTTAAGGGTTGAGTTTGATTTCTCTCCTGTTTTTATAAGATTTTGAAGGACTCTGTGACAGAACATTTTTGCTAAAATACTTTTTTTGGTATGCTTAGTTTGCACTATATCAAGATTTATAGGAGCAGTTTTATCTGTAGTGGTAGCTGATTTTTTGTTAATTGTTTTGTGGTTTGTTTTACATTTTGATAGAGGAGGCAATGTTTCTGTACTTGAAGCTTGTTTTCTGTCGCTAAATGACTGTATTAGCTGTTTTGTTTTAACTTTTTTTTAAAAATTCTGCTAGAGATGGATGCTTGTTTTGGACACTTCTGTTTTCATTTGCTCTGCTTCTGCGTTGCTTTCTACGGACTTGATTTTTGGTAAGCATTCTTTAGGGTCTGTTGAAAAAAATAAAGAAGGTATGGGTTGGGGTGTTCTTAATGTATCTGTGCTGCGTGCATGAGTGTGTGAGTAAGATAATAAAGATGTATGTAATGGTGTGTGATTGTGCATTGGGCAACTACAACTAGTTGGGATGGGTATTCTCGAATTTATGTGCTACTAAACTGGGGTTCAGATGATAGTAGAAAGTAAGCTGGTTGTGTGGAGAAGTAGAAATAGTAAATCTAATGGTATACAATTAAAACAGTTGTTTGTTCTATAATATCAAAATTCTAGGGGTTGAGTTGGGTTATTTGTGTGTTGAAAAATAAGAAATTGTGTGTCATTCTGCCTGTAAATCCCTGTTTAAGAAATGGGGATTTGTAGACAGAATGGTGCGCAGTCTCTATTTTTAGACACAGAAATAGCATACATTAACCTTACAGTGTGTTTGAATAATAGTACAAATAATATGTGGTATTCAACTTACTTTTTTTCTGAAATGAGCAGGTTTCTTCTTAGTTGTTTTTTGTACTTCAAATTCAGCTGCTTCTTTTCAGGAGACTGGTCGTCACTGCAATTGTAAAGGAAACACATAAGGAATTTTGTTTGTATATAGCATTGTTTTTAATTTAGACATTGATTTTTTTAATTGACTTTGACCCTCAGTGCCTTCCTCAAAATCATGAAAACTATCTTATTCACATAAGATGCGTCGCACCAGTTGAATAAATATCATATGTTCTTAATGCATAAACTGTATTGTAATGACTAACTGTATCAAACAAAATATCATTTGTATGCCTTGTGGAATCTATAATGTACCACTGAATACCACTATTTCTGTAACTAAGCTCTTGTAAGTAACAGCGCCTCAATGCCATGGGCTGCTTGCGCAGTATATAAATATAAGTAAATAAATGTTTATATCTTTGTACAAGTATTGTTGTTTGATTTTTGAACATACTGGGCCTCATTCCGAGTATGGCGCTAAGGGATAGCGGCCACCGCTAACGAGAGCGGTGGCGGTAATCCCTTACCGCCATACTCCGAGTTCCCTTAGCGCCATGGTGCTTTTAACACCTGCTTTTAGCAGGCGTTAAATACCATGGCGCTAAGGGACCTTGATGTTAATTACGCCACCGTAATTTACGGTGGCGTAATTGACGCCTTCCCCACTCCCATTATGCCCTATGGGGCAGGAATGGGAATGGGGAAGGGTAAATGGGGATTGGGGAATTACCGCCCCGCCAACCTTGGAATGGGGCGGTAATTCCGCCAACCACCAAGGCGCTGCCGGTCCGGGTACGGCGTCAACCAAGGCGTTAATAGCGCCATTGGTTAGCGCCGTACTCGGAATGAGGCCCACTGTGTGCATGCAATTTTGTTTGAGTATGTTACCTCTTCATATTGTACTTTAAATATGTTAGTTCAACATGCTTTGAAAATGTGTGTGTAAAAGAAATTAAATAGCAGATAGGTTTGGAAGTGACAGTTGATTTTAGGAGATGGAAAAAATGAAAGTGAATTAATTTTATAGATTATACAAGCTAAAAGTCAGTTAATCTGTTTATATGAATCTATAAAAATTGTACATGTACTATATAGAAAATATGCATACCTGTAGTTTGTGTTCATGCATATGGATATGCATGCAGCTGCAAGTAGAAATCTTGGAGACTTGTACAGTATTTCTGGTAGAAGGTGCTTTCCAATGATATGACACGTGTACTGAGAGAGATTATCAGTACATTTAAAGTGCTGATCTATGATGATGCAGTTAGATGTAGAGGTCTTGGATGTGATTGGTGGATGTTCATGTGACTTCTTAGCTATATCCAATGAGGGAATGGCAGAGAAACTGAAAAGGAAATGGTAGAAGGACTGTTCATGTTACGATATGTCCGCGGACATGACGGTAGTCCGCGGACATCGGGTGTTACATCCGGGGATTTTTGAGTTGGGGAGCCATGCAAATGAGAATGAGCAGAGAAAGGGATTGGTCAGGAAAGTTTAGTGGGTATGTTGTGCCATGAGAGAGTTTCTCAGATACTCTTATTGCTGAGAGAAGAACAGATAGCTATGGCTGTGTGTTTAAAAAAACAGATTGTTTGGATTTTGGGAGACTTGTGGATACATTAGTTGAAGGTGCATGCAGAAAGCTGTGGAGTAGCTGTAGATCTTGGATTCCCACATGTGGAAGTGCACTGGCAAGGAGTACGTGGAATGAAGTGGTTGACCTTGCTACCTCTCTGTGCTACTTTGGAGACAGAGCAACATCCAGACATAATTGTAATTCATTGTGGAGGGAACAGTTTAGGACATGTGTCTGGAATTTCTTTGCAATTTGCAATGAAAGAAGGACTTGGGAAGGTCATGGACATGTTTCCAAATTCTCAAGTAATTTTTTCACAGATTGCGCAGAGACAAATGTGGCTTCGTTCTTCTTCATTTGGTCCACAAATGGAGAAAGCAAGGCGCAATGTCAATAAGGCTGTTTGTGCCTTTCTAAGAGATTTTGGCATGTCCTCTTTTCACAATGAAAATAGTATGTTTCGTAGTACATACATTTTTCGCAGAGAGGGAGTCCATCTTACTTATGCTGGCAATCAGATTTTTTTGAGAAATGTACAAAATGCATTGCGACCTTTTTTGGAATTACAGCATCCCTTTCATAGTAGGTGTTGAGCATTTCACATTTTTCAAACACAAATAAACACCACCAAAAGGCTCTTTTCAGAGCCACCAGTTCCTCCCAGATAAAACTGCAATGGTTATGATAGGGTAGCACCCCAAAATTTTAGATGTCCGTGGACTGTCCGCGGACTTCTAAAAAATACACAGGGACCTGCTTCATTTATATTCACTTCTATTTTTTAACTATAAAAGGCGGCTCTGAAAAGAGCCTTTTTTTTTAGATTTTTGTTGTTTTAAATTAATTTTTTTTTTTTATACAAGACACACTAGGAGAGGAGGGGAAAGGAGGGTAAGGGGGGGACAGACACCAACCACGGGGATAAGAAAGGGTGAGCTGAGAGAGGAAGATATAGAGTGGGTTTCATTTGGGTAGTGAGCATACCTTCTCGTGCTCTGAGACGACACCCTCAAAAGCACTACGAAGTCTCTCCCCCCTGCACATTACTGTGTCGCAGTACATACACACAACTGTGACCCTTGAAAGGTATGGGTCATTAGCAATGCGTATGGCCTGTGAGGCAGCTTGAGGAATACGCTGTCCCACAGAAGTGTTTCTTGTGGTGACAGGATCGGAAACGGAGGATGAAGTAGAGGAAGTCAACCTGCTATGCTCCTCGCAAGGTACAACCTTGCGAACAGCCCCGAGTGGAATGACTTTAGGTGTCGTTTCATGGTAGTTGTCCCAAAGCTGTATGAACCATGCCTCCCGCGACTGTGTACCATTTTGCACTCGTTGCAGGTGACTTGGTTCGCACGCGCCTTAGGACCATTACGACGAATGGTAAATAACCGCCACACCCAAGACTCACACTGAGTGTTGGTAGTAGGGAATTCCACTACCTCATTCTCGTCATCCTCTTTTTCCTCCTGTGCATCCTCACTCCTGTTCCCCTCTTCAGGCCCTTGGGGAGGTGGTGGTGGTGGAGGGGATGGGGGTGGTGCTGAGGCATATGCAGCACCAGGTGGCATGAGTGGAGCCATGGAAGCCATCAGCTTGGTGTTGAAAATCTGCAAATTGGCAGCAAAATTTGCTGTGCTCTGTAGGATTGCCAGAAACACAATGTGAATGAGCTCTAGGGCGTGGTCTTTTATAGGGGTGCTTGTGCGCGGTTCGCGGACATGCGTGCTGTCCGTGAGCAGATCGAACAGAAAAAAGGGTTCAAAAAGTCACAAAAAGTATTTAGAAACTCAGGATTACTATGTGCGACTTGTTCTATAGTGAGTTTTTATTGGAAGATAGTGTAGATTACTTGAAAATGTAGTTTTAAATTGTTTGGGGACACGAACAGTGTTCGCAATAAGAACATACACTGATCGTGGGTGCGGTCACATGATAGGTTTGTGAACATGTTCGCGAAGGGAGCGGGTGTCTGCAGGACACCAAATGCACTGAAATGATTTTGCGCATGCGTGTTGGTGTTCTACAGACACTGTTCGGGTCCAGAAGTGATTAAAAGTGCGTCATAAGTGAAACGAACAGTTACGGACAGGCGTTTGTTCTTAGAACAGTTTCAACTTGTCTGCGAACAATACGGACAGGCATAGCGTCCTCAGGACACCCCCATTTTGTTTATTTATGAACATCCCGGGACACTTGATGTGTTCTTAGAACAGCTTCAACCTGCCTACGGACAGGCATAGCATCCTCAAGACACCCCCATTTTGTTTATTTACGAACATTTTAGGACACAACCTGTGTTCTGAGAACAGTTTCAACTTGCCTGCGAACAATACGGACAGGCATAGCGTCCTCAGGACACTCCCATTTTGTTTATATACGAACATTGCGGGACACTTGATGTGTTCTTAGAACAGTTTCAACCTGCCTAAGAACAGTACGGACAGGCATAGCGTCCTCAGGACACCCCCATTTTGTTTATTTACGAAAATTTTAGGACACAACCTGTGTTCTGAGAACAGTTTCATCTTGCCACCGAACAATACGGACAGCGTCCTCAGGACACCCCCATTTCGTCCATTGATGAAGATTTCAGGACACAGCTTGTGTTCTTGGAACAGTTTCAACTTGCCTGCGAACAATACGGACAGGCACTGCGTCCTCAGGACACTCCCATTTTGTTTCTTTACGAACATTTTAGGACACAGCCTGTGTTCTTAGAACAGTTTCAACTTGCCTGAGAACAATACGGACAGGCATAGCGTCCTCAGGACACCCCCATTTTGTTTATTTACGAACATCCCAGGACACATAATGTGTTCTAAGAACACTTTCATCTTGCGAGCGAACAATACGGACATCGTCATCAGGACACCCACATTTCATGCATTGATGAACATTTCAGGACACCGCGTGTGTTCTTAGAACAGTTTCAACTTGCCTGCGAACAATACGGACAGGCATAGCGCCCTCAGGACACCCCCATTTTGTTTATTTACGAACATCCCAGAACACTTTCATCTTGCCAGCAAACAATACGGACAGCGTCCTCAGGACACCCACATTTCGTCCATTGACGAACATTTCAGGACACCGCGTGTGTTCTTAGAACAGTTTCAACTTGCTAGCGAACAATACGGACAGGCATAGCGTCCTCGGGACACCCCCATTTTGTTTATTTATGAACATCCCGGGACACTTGATGTGTTCTTAGAACAGTTTCAACCTGCCTACGAACAGTACGGACAGTCATAGCGTCCTCAGGACACCCCCCTTTCGTTTATTTACGAAAATTTTAGGACACAACCTGTGTTCTGAGAACAGTTTCAACTTGCCTGCGAACAATACGGACCGGCATAGCGTCCTCAGGGCACTCCCATTTTGTTTCTTTATGAACATTTTAGGACAAAGCCTGTGTTCTTAGAACAGTTTCAACTTGCCTGCTAACAATACGGACAGGCATAGCGTCCTCAGGACTCCCCCTTTTTGTTTATTTACGAACATCCCAGGACACATAATGTGTTCTAAGAACACTTTCATCTTGTCACCGAACAATACGGACAGCGTCCTCAGGACACCCCCATTTCGTCCATTGACGAACATTTCAGGACACAGCTTGTGTTCTTAGAACAGTTTCAACTTGCCTGCGAACAATACGGACAGGCATTGCATCCTCAGGACACTCCCATTTTGTTTATTTACGAACATTTTAGGACACAGCCTGTGTTCTTAGAACAGTTTCAACTTGCCTGCGAACAATACGGACAGGCATAGCGTCCTCAGGACACCCCCATTTTGTTTATTTTCGAACATCCCAGGACACATAATGTGTTCTAAGAACACTTTCATCTTGCCAGCAAACAATACGGACAGCGTCATCAGGACACCCACATTTCATCCATTGACGAACATTTCAGGACACCGCGTGTGTTCTTAGAACAGTTTCAACTTGCCTGCGAACAATACGGACAGGCATAGCGTCCTCAGGACACTCCCATTTTGTTTCTTTATGAACATTTTAGGACACAGCCTGTGTTCTTTGAACAGTTTCAACTTGCCTGCGAACAATACGGACAGGCATAGCGCCCTCAGGACACCCCCATTTTTTTTATTTACGAACATCCAAGAACACTTTCATCTTGCCAGCGAACAATACAGACAGCGTCCTCAGGACACCCACATTTCATCCATTGACGAACATTTCAGGACACCGCGTGTGTTCTTAGAACAGTTTCAACTTGCCTGCGAACAATACAGACAGGCATTGCGTCCTCAGGACACTCTCATTTTGTTTCTTTACAAACATTTTAGGACACAGCCTGTGTTCTTAGAACAGTTTCAACTTGCCTGCGAACAATACGGACAGGCATAGCGTCCTCAGGACACCCCCATTTTGTTTATTTACGAACATCCCAGGACACATCATGTGTTTTAAGAATACTTTAATCTTGCCAGCAAACAATACGGACAGCGTCATCAGGACACCCACATTTCATCCATTGACGAACATTTCAGGACACCGCCTGTGTTCTTAAAACAGTTTCAACTTGCCTGCGAACAATACGGACAGGCATAGCGCCCTCAGGACACCCCCATTTTGTTTATTTACGAACATCCCAGAACACTTTCATCTTGCCAGCGAACAATACGGACAGCGTCCTCAGGACACCCACATTTCGTCCATTGACGAACATTTCAGGACACCGCGTGTGTTCTTAGAACAGTTTCAATTTGCTAGCGAACAGTACGGACAAGTATAGTGTTCTTAGGACACCTCCATTTTCGTTTCTTTACAGACATTCTGGACACCCGCGCTGTCCGCGGACACCTCAACTGCTTTTTCAACAAAAAAAACAAGAAATGAATTAGGACACAATATAATAATTTTACTTTATTTTACATGTATGTTAAATTTATGACAGAGAAGGTGAGGCAGAAACTGAAAGAAAAACAGGAGAATTGGGGGTTTCAATAGAGTTTATATGAGGTGAAGAAGGGATGGAAGTCTCATCAGAACGTTTTGGTTCATGGAGAGGGTTTGGGGATAATTGACTGGGATATGGTGAGGGGGGACAGGTACATGTGGGACAATAGTATGTAGTTGATTGTTTGAAGTGATCCTCCACAAAGTTTTTTAAATTTTAAAACTTGCCAAGAGCAGGTCCATTTTGTGCTGAAGAGTCTTATCCAATACAGCTTTTTCTTTAGTATTTTCAATTTTTGTATGGTCTGTACAAAAAAAAAGATATATGTTAAATGTATATAAAATAATATTAATTAATTGGTTTATATAGTAAAGTGTCTACCATTAGATTCACTATCTTCTGCGGTACCGTAATTAGCACCTTCCCCATTCCCATTGAGCCCATGGGGCAAAAATGGGAATGGGGAAGGGCCATGGCGGCATGGGGAATTACCGTCCCACCAAAATCGGAATGGGGTGGTAACTCCCCATTCCTCCATGGTTTAGCGCCGGAGTCCTAATGAGGCCCATTGTATTTAAATGAATGGTTAGTGTGTTATATATATGGGTTACAATTCTTATTTATTACTATATATAATGTGTATGTGTGCTGGTTTGTGAATTTGTAAAATGTTCATATGTTATGATATAACAATTAAACATACCCCCCAGACTTTTTGGGTAGTGGTGCTGTTGTCCGAACATGTCCCCGGACATTCAAAGAGTTCGCGGACATCAAATTCAGTAGAGGGGGTTCAGTATGTTCCATATTACATGTACATAAAGTCAGAGTTATTATTGTTAAGTTGCGCTACTAAAAACCTATGAAATTCAGTGAAAAAACGTTGTTAAAGGGACGTTATGGTTAAGTTGCGCTACTAAAAACCTATGAAATTCAGTGACAAAACTTTGTTAAAGGGACGTAATGGTTCCAAGTAAAACCGAAAAACCCCTGAAATTCTCCAGCTATGGTAAGCTAAGCAACCATAACTCGCGCCACAACCGTGCACTGCTAAGACTAACACCCACGACATCAAAGATGACAACAGAAATGTCATTGATGACATCACTGATGACATCACATGTGCATTTACTTTTCATGAAATGTCTATACAAGGGATTCTTATTATAATTTTGAGAAAAAAGTGTCAAAGATCATTGGAATAAATATCAAGAGCTAATTAGTGCATTAAGCGATGCATTGATATAAATAGCATTCTATTATGAAGTTCTATCCAGTATACTAAGGTACTCATGCAGAAACATAGGTATTGTGTGCAGCATACATGATGATGGTATAATATTCATAATGTTGATATGTTGAATAATGAAATGATAACTGTTTTCTTATTAGAGTTTTGTGTACTGTGAAATACGTAATAAGTAGCTAATAAAACCCACGTATAATATAATTGGAGTAGTGTGAGTACAATGTATACAAATATGAGCATATACAGGGAAAATACAGTAATAAAAAAACAACAGAACAATCAGAAAGTGCTGATAACTCTACTGATTATCTTCATGCACAGAACTAATTGCTGTTTTTCAAGCTTGTGTCTTCCCATATGTATATGTTTCATATGATATGACTGGACCCTAAGGGAATTACTGTAAGAACATACTTGAATGATAAGTCTACAAATACAGTACGTTTACAATTTTTAGTTCATGACTGTTACTGAAGAAAACCATGTGGCCTAGATATGTCAGTAAAGGAAAAAAGAGGGAGATAGACATGGGATGTCATCAGTGATGTCATCAATGACATGTGTGATGTCATCTTTGATGTCGTGGGTGTTAGTTTTAGCAGTGCACGGTGGTGGCGTGAGTTATGGTTGCTTAGCTTACCATAACTGGCGAATTTCAGGGGTTTTTCGGTTTTACTTGGAACCATAACGTCCCTTTAACAAAGTTTTTTCACTGAATTTCATAGGTTTTTAGTAGCGCAACTTAACCATAATGTCCCTTTAACAAAGTTTTTTCACTGAATATATATATATATATATATATATATATATATATATATATACATTGGCGCTTGCCGCAATCTATTCACTACATAGCTAACCTCAAGAATACTTTGTCTGCTTGCTTTTCTTTGCATCTGTACACATGTAAAATAACTTGATATCTTCATCGTTTCTGCAGCATAGATCTGTCCATCTCAAGCCCGAGATGTTACTTATATTTGATGCGTTCTTTGATGTTTATAGAATATCTACGTTTTCTTGTCTCTGCATCTCTTCTGGGTGCGTAGTCTCACTTTGTGTGATGTCACCAATTATTTTGCTCATTTCTGACTCTTTCTGGAACTTCATCCAAATGACCATCATACTGTCTTGTATGTTGGTATGGCTTTCTCAATGGGAACCATGCTTCCAGGATTTTCCTTGGTATTGGTATTTTCACTGGTACAGCACATACTTCACACTCTGGCTCCCAGCATATAGGCAATATGGGTGAGATGCTTGAGGTGGGGGTACTTGGCTCCTTCTCTACAACCTCATGGGCACCAGGCTCCTCCTCGACCTGCAAGCACCTGCACTGCCTTAACTCAAAAGCTACATTAACTTGCAAATGGTGTGATCTCCATGCACTGACGGGCTGTACCTGTAACAAAACTGTCCCCTGCCTCCTTGCACCACCCTCAAAATGACCCCCGGCTGAACTTACTCAGAGCATTGTGCCCTGACTGCACTTCCCCTTTCCCTCTCTGGCACTTCTCCTCCCCCCCGCACTTGCACAATCTGAAACACACAAGACCTAGTAAGATTGTTAGTTTGTCCTCCCTCTATCACTCTACTTTGTCTTGTCACGCCTAGAAACACTTATGTTCAGTCACATTATAAATAATTCATCATATCATATCAAGATAGCAAAAGATCTTCGACAAGGTGTACGCCATTGGTAAAATTCGATAGTTTATAGTCTGTTGGATTTGCCACAGAGGCCTTTTTTTATAGATGGGAATAAGTATAGACTTTCTCTAGCTATCCGGAATCACACAGTCAGGACCATTTTTTTAATCATATAGTAAATCATTATTCCCCATTTTTCTGGGGCACCCTTAATGGTTGCATTGGATATCCCATCCGGGCCAGGTGTACGTGAACATTTTAATCTTTTGTATGATTGCCATAAAGTCTTTGATACCAAAATGTAGAAACAAATGTATCATACCATATCTCAGTACACAATGGGCCTCATTACGAGGCGGCCGGAATCGGTTTAACGGTGCCGGTAATGGTGCCGGCGCTGTTAAACCCATTCTGCCCTATTACGAGATTCCCTTTCGGGACCCGCTCTGGACGTCTGGTTTTACCAGACGTTTTACCAGACGTCCAGAGAGGGTCCCGCTTGGGGCCCAGGGAGCTAACAACGGGCCCGTTATTAACGGGCCCATTGTTAGCTCCCTCCCCATTCCCATTGAGCCCTATGGGGGCTCGAATGGGAATGGGGAAGGTCCGGGTTCCCTGAAATATTGTAATATGTGTCAAATATATATTCACACACTGTGTTTTCCACAATGGGGTTAAGCTCACATTTCAATAGGGAGTGTGACGAATCTTCAAATGTTGTCCCTTCTCCCCTAGGGGGAGACCTTTCCCATGAGGCCAGGGTGGTGCAGCCACAGTGCAATAGTCCCCCTGGGGGTGGTACACAAGGGGTGGATCACATGGGGCAGGGAACCCCTTATGGGACTAGGGTCGACCATCCCAAGAGAACGCTGTATGTCTCCCCTAACTCACAACATTCCTATTTCCCAAAGCCTATCTTTTCTTCCACTCTACCAGACATTACTAACATATACCCATGTAAGATAAACCATCCACACACCTTAAAAAGTACCAGGACACAAAAGAACAAATCTTGCCTGTTAGATCTCCACAATAGACGTACTGTGAAGAAGAAGATGGGTGGAAACATGAAGATCACTCTAGAGATAACCGGAGTCAACAGTCTAATCTTTCTCAGGATCTCATTGGGCAGATCCAATGCAAAATAGAAGAGGGAAGCCGTACCAGGGCGATCCATCATTCCCAATCAAACCGTGGGAGACACCTGTCTGGCGGAGGGAGTGAAGCAGAATGGGATGTTGTGTACAGAGGAGGAAGAGAGCCTGAGGGTAGTCCAAGACAAAGAGACTACACAGGCTGCGGCTGAACAGAACCTCCAGCCTTCTGGAGTCTCAGGAAGTGTCATAGAGTGAAACTGCACGCCCTTGAAGAAACAGCAAGATGTGGTGCCACCGCATCCAAAGTGAAGTACTCAAATGCTACTGGAGCCTTGTGGTGGAGCACAGCTGCTTGGGAGACGCTGGCATTGATGCGAACCACACAAGCAGGTATGTGGGAGGCTCGAGAGGTGCTGGAGGTCTGGGGAAGCCCGGGAACAAAAACCAAGAATGAAAAAAGAGGGTTTGGGACCGTAAGATACAGAGAGATAGAAAAGGAACAATGTATGCTTGGCAGGCAAGTAAACCAAGCAATCAGAGGGGCGAACTGTGAGTCTGGGACCCAAACCCATGTGAAAACTTGAGAATTAGGAAAGGCAACCCAGGAGGAGGTCTGGGAAAACCAGGAAGCAGATACCAAGAATGGGATAGGAGGGTATGGGTCCCTAAAATAGAAAGGGAGAGAACAGAAACAATGTATGCTTTGCAACCAACTAAAGCAAGCAGGCAGAGGATGAAACTTTGAGTCGGGGACCTTCACCCAAATGAAAGTCTGAGAATTACGCAAGGTTTCATCACTTACAGATCTTCATAGTCACAGTACTGGTAGAGAAGGAACCCAGGTTAACTGTGGAACAAAGGTAATTTAATAGAATCTGGGGTCTGGAACCCAGAAGTGAAAAAAGGATTGGATCCTCAAATAAAAGAAGTGCGTGATCTCATTGGTAGTGTCTAGCAGGCTAGTGAACCAGACCTACCCTCTATTTGAGTCATAATAGTGGGATGCCCAAAAGTAAAGAACATTGTTTTGCATCATGTGAAAATCTGAGGGAAACTCTGATATTTCCCCTGGCACATAGAACATTGTTTTGCAAGCCTGAGAAGGCCAAGGTAAGGGAGACATTTCCCCTGGCGCAGAGAACATTGTTTTGCATCATTGCGAAAGCCTGATACGGCCAGGGAAAGGGAGACATTTCCCCTGGCGCAGCTGAACATTGTTCTGCATAATTGTGAAAGCCTGAGAAGACCAGGGAAAAGGAGACATTTATTTGCATCACTTGGAGAGTCTGAGGAACACCAAGGGAAGGGAGCCATCCCCCTGGGGATGGAATATTGTGGCACTTGAAGAGTACATTTGTTTTCTTTATTAACAACCAAAGACATTGGGAACTTTATGTTTGTGAAGAACGTTTTACCACTAACTGGAAGAAGACAACACCCTTGCACTTTAAATTATTAGTGTTGGGGCACAATTAGGCTTTGATTGTCATTTTCTTTGACATCGTGACATTCTCATTCTGTTTTTTTGAGGTAGGGAAACACCTCTTAGCTTTAGGAACACATAGGCAGTTTTCCAACCTAGCAATTTCTTTCCATAAACGTCTTTAACCAAAACCATGTCACCTCTGTATCTTAGCCTTACTTCTACACCCTAGCAGGAGTTTGAGGAGAAACGATTGGATATAGTCCAAAATGTGCATGCATCTTTAGATCGAAGGGCCGCATATATAACCTGCTTTTGTGCTGAAACTATTGAGTCCAAATGAGCTCTAAGCCAATGTATGTATCTTGCTCTAAAATTAGCAATGGCAGGTAGCATTTCTAGCTAAATTAATGTCTTGCTCTTGATTTTTCTTATCTCAGTGTTACGTTTATATTTTTTCCTTTGCAATTATTGCATCATGCACTGTCCTAGTATTACGAGTATTATACATATATTTACACTGTGATTTATTAATGACATCATAGATATCTTCGAAACATTGGTAATAATCTTCTAAATCAAAACATCCTAAAAGATCACCATAGAAACGTTTCTGCATTATAATGCTATTACATTTTTCAAAATTTATACTTGACCAGAGAATTCTGTTGCCATTTAAATTAAAATTAGCAGTTAGCTCTTTTCCCACAGTTTGCCTGATGATTTATGACACATTTCGTAACAACATGATCACTATCAGAATTAGGAAATAAAGTAAAATCAACAATGTGCATGAACGGTAAATGTGTCATAAATATATGATCTATCCAGGGAGTATATGGTCGAGTATCTCAAGACACATTTCCCAGGTGCAGTTGCTGCAATTCAGATCTATCAGTAAAATGGTTCCATCTTTTCAGAGGACTTTGGTAATAAACCATCTACAGGGTCAGAATGCAGGGCCAGAACTCCCTCTACATTCTTAATTATGTTATACACTGGGTCTAGATTAGGACTTTTGTTCTCAGCTAAGCCTCTTTGGAATTTAAAGTCTCCAGCAATGATATATTGTCCACTAGGGTTAGTAAGTAGCCATTCATTAAGAAGGAAATCTATGGTATCTATGATGTTACCAGTTTCTTTTCCCCCATTGGGGTCATATACATGAATCAATAATATATGTAGAGGTTAATGAGGATAATCAAAATAACAGCCGCCTGAACATTACAATTTATATTAACAAGTGTATATTTTTTCATATATATATTTTGCTCTTGATGCCTATAATCATACCTCCTGAAGAGGATTCTTTTTGGCCAAATGTTGTTATGTGAAATGCATCTAAAAAGAACCGTTCCGTCAACCATGTTTCCTGTAGAAGGAAAATATTTGAATCTCTCAGAAAAGTTTGACCACAGAGATTAGAAGTAAAAGAGTTATATTCTCTAGTGTACCACATAATGAGGGTTAGAGACTTATTTTGGGGAGTCGTTGGTCAGGCAACTCCATCAAAATCATCAGTGTTGTCACATTCAGCAAAATCTCTATTATAATCTCCATTATTAGAAATATTCATTACAGTGACAATTTTCTATGCAATAAATTCAATAGACTCCGGACAGAAGTTCATATTTAAATTAGGGTTTCGTTTAGGCATCGACATACTGAAGCACTCAGCAGCAGGCAAATCTCTTATTACTTCATAACCAATGCACAACAGGCAATATTAACTCAGCAATTATGGGAGAAATTGAAGTGTACTAGAGACCAGTGATCTTCCAATGTAGTCTACGGAATTTCAACCAGTGCTATATCTTCAGTGGTAACTAATTGGATTTGCGGAATGCAGTGGACCAGTTGTAAAACATTAAGACAATTTAAAAATGGGCAAGTAGATGAGGCAAAAAAGATCATCAATCTTTACTATGCTACTCCTCAGCTTGTTTAAATTATTAGTAGCCAATGGTTGAAAGTTCATTTTTATCGCTTTGAGCCATCAATAAATTCACTTTCAGGTGGCGGCAAATTATCTTTCATTGGTCTTTGTTGCAGTACATGTACTGATGCTAAACTTTGTTGAGTTGTCGGAGAATCGGAAATAGGTGTTATTAATGTTGGATTTTCCACAATTTTACTATCCAAGAATCAAGTGGGCCCATATGGGATTTGCTCACAGGCGTGTTTTGATTCTGAACAGGCAGGCAGGCTATGGACCTCAAAGGAGAAAAGCGGCTAGAAATAGAAATAATGTCTGAAAAATCAGGTTAGGAAATTGGTTCCTGTATTTGAGGCTGATTCTGTCGGCCACGCATAGTCTGATTAACGGTTTCAGTAATCAGATCCTCGACTGTTGAGCATAAATATATATCCAAAGGGGATTCAGCCATATGGGAGTATTAGTTTACAGTTGCATTAGCAGTGCTAGAACCAACATTTCCCATATGAGACCGTGCCCCAGGCATATGCCAAAGTACTCTCTACTCCCATCAGCTCCCTAGGACAGTCTTCCATAGGCATACCCAATCGTGATTACAACATCAACCATGTTTTAGAACCTATTGTTCTTTATATATGTTGTTACACAAGGAGAAAAGGCCCTTTCAAATAAGTAAGTATTTAGCAGCAAATGGGTCACCACCCGCCGAACAGGAAGTCATGGAGTCATCGCTGGAAAGTGAGAATGTATACGCGCAATACATACAAGATATGGGGATTTGGACGAATTGGGGGATTTTGTGGGTTTGAACGATTAATATTTGCCGTAGGGTCAATAATTAAAGGCAGATTGGTGCTCTGTTGTCCACAAAACGATTTGCTTTGAATGCTGAGACATAGGGCCTCATTACACGGATGGTGGTAAGGATTTACTGGTACTGGTAAAATACCGGTACCGGTAAATCCTTACCGCCTTACTACGAGGTCCCTTTGCGGGTTGGGGGATTTAACGCCTGCTTTTTGCAGGCATTAAAAACCAACCCGCAAAGGGACCCAGGGAGCTAATTACGATACCGCAATTTGCGGTACCGTAATTAGCGCCATCCCCATTCCCATTGAGCCCTATGGGGCAAAAATGGGAATGGGGAAGGGCAATGGTGGAAGGGGGAATTACCGCCCCGCCAACCTTGGAATGGGGCGGTAATTCCCCTTTCCGCCAAGGCGGTGCCGGTATTTTACCGGCATGAACCATGGCGCTAATAGCGCCATGTTTCTCCGCCTCCGTGTAATGAGGCCCATAGATTTAAAAATTAATTGTTAACATTACGAGCCATGAGGGAAGTTTCCGCTTAGATATCAATCTCTGAAACATCATTGTCGGTAAGATTTTGAATGTTGTGGCACTAAAAATACCATGGTTTTGCTTTGATCATTATGACTGTTTTTCGTTTCCCCACTCCCTTTCATAGATTTTGTAGAATCTGCAACCTTCTGATTTAAAGCGGGCTTAGTGCCTTGCTTCCTTGGTCTCCCATTCGTCTCCAGCTCTGGTCCATGCATTACTCAGTTTGTGCTCCATAATTGATATCTATGCTGTGTTGCAGGCGTGGCGTTAGATAATAGGAGCGGCTTTCTGCCGAACTGCCAAACTGCTGTTTCAGACACTTCTGCAACACTTTGCCATGCACTCACTGGTGGGCTGGCTTGTTTTTTTTAAAACCCTTGCAGACTGTGCACGTCGATCTTTGCTCCAATAGGCAAAAGTAGTGGATCACCATCTAAAAAATGTTTAGGAGTTTTTCTTCCAGCAGAGGATCAATGAACCGGCATTCACTGCCAAACAGCTGTTTAGACACTTCTGAAACACTTTGTCAAAGAATAAAAATCTCTTAATTGTGTACCCCCAGCAGTTTTGTGGAAGGTTGTTATAACACGAAATATAAGACATGTCTAGTTTTGATATGGTGACTACTGAGAATACAGAATTATACTTCCACATGCATTTTATGTCTTTTTATCGCCTTCCTGGTGGATAGTAGATCATGCATGACAGGGGCTTGTGTGTTTTAAGCTGTCCTGGCTGACTGTACCCAAAACACCCACTTTGGGTTCTATCCAGGAAGCCTTCTCTTTGATCTCCCTCAGAAGTGTGGTCTCCTCCTTCAGGGAACAGGAAATCTCCCTTGTAGGTGTTCTTTTTAGTTTTTTTTATTTAATGCATACAGCTAAAATATCTAGCCTTTTGAATACAACATTATAAAATCATTACAAATATACATCAAAAATACATCATCATATATAACATTCATGAACAAATTTATAAAGAGTAAAACAAAAACAAAAATATAGTACCCTCCTATACATAAAAGAACAATCAACAATATATTTCATCAGCTTTGAGACACATTATTTATAAAAGTATAAAATATCAATATTCCTTCAGTTTCTCTATTAAAATGCTTTGCCCCCATCTGCGCTGGAGTAGAGTGATGACCCTGCTGCCTCTGAATCTTTGACTCTTGCTCTCCCAGGGTGGACTCGCCTGGGCTGCTCAGTGAAGGAAGCTGGCAAAGGATCACGTCTCTTAGCCTCTTAGCCAAGCTCGCCCTCTTCCTGCCGCAGGACTCTCTTCACTGGTCTGGACATCCCTCTGGTGCACCTGATTTGTCTGCACCTGTCTTGCTGCTAGGCCACTAGGTGAGTACTTCATGCATCATGCAGTTTCTCTGTCCCTCTCTCTCTCCCCCTTTCCATCTCTCTGCTCTCTCATTCCATGGTGCTTTACATCTCCCCTATCTACTCTAACTGCTACTCTATCAGCTATCCTATCTCTCCTTCTAAGCATGGAAGGAAAAGTTCAAGAGAGATCTCCTGGTCTCCAATCCAGGCCTGCCCCCGCTGACACCTACGTCAATGTTTCTTACAAGCAGATTGTCACTGACATCCTCTTTGACGTTCCCTCTTCGGACCATTGGATTCCCCATATGGTCTCAGTCCTCTCCCCTTTCACTTATTTGCCCTTTAATGGTGGAACCCAATGGGAAGTACTATTGGCATCCACTAGGGCATCACTATTGTCTACCAGATTTGCACTGTCATGGTCCAGGGCTTTCAGCCCATCCTCCTCCTTCTTGAGATGCGCCTTCCGTTTCTCGTCAACTCCCTCCCTTCTGCTGCCACTCCTCCTTCTGCCAACCCTCTGGCCACTTTGCCATCACCGACGGGCATACCACATTCCTTTAACCCTCCTCTGAAGATGTAAAAAGGTGGCAAACAGCTTCACTCAGATAACTTCATCTCTCGCTCTGCCGTTAACCACTCCTCTGACATCTGTCACCTCTTAAAAGACTTCGACCTTGATGGTACTCACTCTCACTGAGACGTGGTACACCACCAGCACTGTCACTGTTCTTGACACACTCCTCTCCAAGGGCAACATGATCCTCCTAAGCACCAGCCTAACCGGCTTGGGGGCGGAGTTGCCCTGATCTTCCCTGAATCGGTCCTTCTACTAACATACCCACTAGGACCTACTGTTCCTTCAAATGCCTCATCTTCAGGCTTGGTGTCTTTTGAATCCTATTGCTGACTCTTGCCACTATCTACCGGAACCCTGGTCCGGTCTCCCTCTTCATTTCGGAGTGGTCTGAACTCACCTCTTCCCTTCTGGCCTCCACCTCCAAGCTTCTCTTCCTCAGACACTTCAATATTCACCTTGACTCTCCTGATGTGGCCTCTGGACTCTTCCGCAGCCTCTGTGGCTCTCTTTCCTTCACCATTCTTCCCTCTGGTCCGACACACTCAGCCGGACATACATTGCATGCTCACATCTCAGCAGGCATCCCCATCTCCCACCCTCTCACTGCACCTCTCTCTTGGTATGACTATGCTCTGATGTCCTCTCATCTGGATCTCTTGGATCCCTGGCTAATCCTATGCCTGCATGGCCAGTCTCCATCTCTGACATTTGACTGATGAAGCGACTGTCAGGTGCTCCCTTTGCCACCACTTTCATTCCCCCTCCCACTCCGGCCACAGACTCTCACACTGACATAGCCCTTGCTAACATTCACCTCTCCATCTCCAACACCCTTGACATCCTTGCCCCTGTCATGAGGATCTGCATGAAACCTGCGCCAAGCGCAATACCTGGTATGACTCTGACATTGCCTCTCAGAAACACAAGTGCAGAGATGCTGAGCGGAAGTGGCAGACTTCGAGCACACCCTCTGACAGATTGGCCAGCCGTCTCCTCCAAAGGCAATACAGACACTACATCTGCTCAAAGAAAAATGCCTATGTCGAAGCCCGCCTCTCTGGGGCCACTAACAACATGGCTGAACTGCTCAAAATCGTCAGAAAACTTGCCCATCCTACTGCAGTCTTCTCTTCTCCTCTGCCATCCCTAATACTCTGCACTACACTGGCCTCACACATCATAACCAATACTCAGGACATTCTGTCCTCACTCTCCTAAACACCCCTCCCTTCTCCCTCACCCTGCTTCCCTCCTTTTCTCCTCTTTTTCGCCCATAGCACCAGATGAGGTCTCTAAGTAAGTCCTCTCTATTAAGGTCTCCTCCAAACAGGTGCTCGCCTGCTCCTCCAGAACTATCAAGGACAGCATTGCCTCCCTTGCTCCAGCCTTGGCTAATTTCTACAATAACTCCTTTGCCACTGGCTTCTTCTCGCTACCCTTCATGCACTTCCTTGTTCACCCTCTCCTCAAAAGCCTTCTGCTGACCTCTCCTGCCTGGCCAACTACCACCCTATCTCCATTACCCCCTTCCTGGGTAAACTCTTGGAGAAGCTGGTCATCTCCCAGTTGATCCACTAGACTGAATCTTCAGAGCAGCCAGAGGCATGGACACTGTACTCCTGAACACCTGTGAAGACTTGCTCTCAAATTTCAATTCAACTCTCCTTCCATTCTCATCTTTCTTGATATTTCCTCTTGCTGTGACACGGTCAATCATGCCACCCTTATAAATTGGTTCTGTGATACCCTTGGCATCACAGACCTGGCACTGGACTGGTTGACCTCGTTGCTCTCTGGCCAACCATCCCAGGTTCAACAGGGCCCTTTTCTTTCCTCCATTACACTCTCCACCTGTGGCGTCCCTCAGGTCTCTGTCATCTTGCTGTGGCTTCAACAGCTACCTTGCCCCTCTGACCCATCTGATCTCCACCTTCTCTCCTCACTTCCAGTTTTATGCAGATGACATGCAGCTCTCCTTAAAGCTTCCCTCCACTGCCTCCTCGTCTTCCTCTATCATTTCTGACTGTATGACTGCTATCCAGGCTTGGAGCACTGCTAATGATCTCTGCATCAATGCCAATATAACTGAGATCCTTCTCATTGGGACACGATCTCGCTCCTTCCTTCCAGCTCTCTGGCCGCCTTCCATGGGTCCCCTCCCCTCACCCTCTTATGAGGCAAAAAACATTGGTGTCATCTTCAACTCTTCTCTCTTCTTCTCTCCTTACATCACGGATCTTGCCAAGAAGGCTCACTTTCATTTGGATCTCCTCAGAGGCATTCTCCCTTTCCTCACATTAATCCAGATATTCAATGTCTCGAGAGCGCTGGTCCTCTCTAGGCTGGACTACTGCAACAGCCTCTTCCTCAATCTGCCTAAATCCTCCCTTTGCCCACTTCAACTAATCCAGAATAGGACTGCAAGACTTATCCTTGGCCTCAAGCCCAGGGACCGCATCACTCCGGCTCTAAATTCTCTCCACTGGCTGCAGGTTGTTCCAAGGATCAAGTTCAAGTTCAAGACCCTCTGCATCACCCACAAGGCTTTCCGGGGCGTGGGACCCCACTACACCCAACTCTCTCACCCTAAATACCTCCCTTCTGTCTTCTAGCTCCAACTCTCTGCATATGAGATGCTATTCCAAGCAGAGAGTGGGGGGTAGATCTCTCTCTTCCATAGGAGCCTCCGTCTGGAATGGCCTCTCTGCCCCTCTCAGGCTTGAACCGGATCGCCTTAAGTTCTGGAAGCTTCTCAAGAGCCACCTTTTCTCTTCTTTCTTCCTTCCCTCTCCTCCTCCTCTGCTAATGTCCCCCTCTGACGCATCTTGACTGGCTGCCTGGTTCCTTCTGAGTCATACAAGACACCAGGCCCTCCTGGCCAAGTCTACCCCAACACCTCGGTCTCCCCTTACCCCCCCATTCCTGCACTTGCCCTACTGGGCTTCCTCCCCCTGCACTAGCCTGGCAGGGCTGCACCCCTACTGAGCCTGGTCCAGCCCCATCCTCGCACTTAGTATGTGGCTCTTCATTCCTTGCATTCCCCTGGCACTTGTCCGCATAGCCTCCCCTTAGCACAAGCCTAGCCCAGGGGTCCCCTTCCTCCTCCTCCCCCAACTAGCACTTCTGTGCTCTCCACTTTGACCTGCACTTCCCTTCCCACCTTGGCATTATCAAATTCCGCTCCGACCACTACTTCCCCCCCACTCCCCACCTTGCTGCACTTTTTGTTACTGCACTTGCACAATCAAAATGACACAATGCCCAGTATGAACATTGTTGTTATTCTTCATCCCTGTACTCCCCTCCCCTTTTGTCGTGTGGTGCCTTGAAACACCATTTGCTGTATAAGCACATTATAAATACCCAGTAAATAAATTAAATAAATAACACTTCCTTGCATAATCAATTTCCTCTTTTCCTGTGGTAAGTAGCTTCAGTAATATTCGTTCCCATACATGCAATGCTGCGGCGACAATCACCAAGGATTCAGCTGAAAAAACAGCAGACCAAGAGTGATCTGAGGATATTCTTTCCATGGTGGTACAGAAATGTGAGTAGCTATTTATATAATACTGTGGCATGGTTGTACAGCAAGTGAGTATGTGCCTACTTGTTTCTATTTCAATCGTGCAAAGGCGACATAGCCTTTGTTCATGGGGGACATTAATCCATGCTCCTGCACAATCATACACAGGTAGGAGATTTAGGTGCAGATATAGTATAAAGCATCTCAATGGCTGTGTGCAGATTTTAGTCAAGTACATGGCATTTGCTGCATAAAACCCTGAAAAATATATTCAGCAAAGCACCTTTTAGTGGTTAGCATGTCCACGGACCTAACTTAGTCCCAATTTAATCACATAAACCTCAAATGCTGCAGAAGAAAACAGGATTTTCTACCTCAGCCATCTCCAGGCCAATGGCATCCAAATGCGACTGGACCGTGTTTATCAATTCAATATGTGCCGCGTTGCCCAATCTAAATCGTGAATGATCACTGAAACAGAACAGTATACTAGTCGATACCCAGGTCTATCCTGCCAGTATCTTCAACAGATGCTTATATCGTGTCATTTTACAAGTGGTTAGCATAGATGTGACTCCCCATTCCAATCTGAGAGCTGCCACTGAAACCATCACAGGGAGACCCAGCAACGATCTCAGTATGTTTCCCTCTAAGGTGTCCAGCCACCTCAGATGTTTTTCCAAAAGGGTTTCTAACCCATACAATATGCAGGGGACAATAGATTTAATGTATACCTCTTGAAGGCCCTCCGCCGAGTTGCCACCAACCCAACTTTTAACCACCTGCCACCTCGGGATAGTCTTGAGCGATATATGAGTCCTATAACGAAGAGAACTGGAAACACTATAGAGATGGAGGCCCAGGTACATGTTATTATCCAGCATTACTCCACCCATGCGCCAATTGTCGGACGAGGCCTGGTGGCCTTTGCCAGTAAGTTGCAAAATTTGAGTTTTGCTTTGATTATTTTCAAATGGTTTCAAGCTACATACTGTACAAGTAAATCAATCAGTCCCATATGGGTGCTTTCCAGCAGGACCGTGTTATCAGCATAGGAAATCCACAAGGACACAGCAGGAAATTACACCCTTTGCTCACTGCTGCGTCCATGTCTGCCACATACAAGTCACACAAAAGGGGCACAAGGATGCACCCCTGATGGTGTCCTTTGTTGGTAGACATGGGGGCCGAGATGGAGCCCTCCTGCGACAACCTCACTGTGTCAGTGGTTTCTGTGTAAAGTAGCATGATGTAACAAAGCAAATGTTTATCAATACCCCAACTCTCCTATTTCTTCCACAATCGCTGTCTAGAAACACAATCAAATGGTGCTGTGTAGTGGACAAAGCATATAATGACCTGTCAGACCCACAGTTCATATCTGCAGCTAACAATTGTATCACCCACATGATGTGATATGATTGGTTATTTAAAACGCGCTTAATACCCAGAGGTTTTAAGCGCAGACCCGGGGATCGAACCTGTGTTGCTACATGTCGTCTTGCTTTCAAGATGAGCATGTTGTCCCTGAGCTATCTTCCCGAGATGTAATTAGTGTAATGGCTTAATTAGTACAGCATCCTTTTTGAAATCCAAACTGTTAGGGTTTTAGTAGATGTGCCTCGGCCCAATTTGAAAGTAACCGTAGCAGTATGGTCGCAAAATCTTATATAACGGACTAGGTATAGAATTACACCAACTGCCACGTATGAAACCATTGAGAAAAATGTTTTTTTATTTTTTTATTTTAATGATTTTTTTGTTTAAATATTGAGTTTGATACAGATATCAACAAGTTACAGACTTTGAATAAACCAATAACCATAAAGAAATGACATAGAAAATGGTTCTGGTCAATTGTAATAGTATTTCTATACAGCTAAATCATTTGTTATAATAATAATAATATAATAAGTGTTGAAAGCACTTATGAATATAATATGAACTATAATAGATATAAACCACATTAATATAACAAATAGTATAAAATTTATATTAGCACTAGTCTGCAAAGAGTGACTTATATGTAGTGAATATAGAGATTAGGGGGGAGACGAACAGGGAGACAGACAAGAGACAAATAAGAATTAGGGAGAAAAATGTTTTTAAACAGAGCATACAAGAGTTTTGCCCAGTAAGGTGGATTTCTCTTAAGTACAGCATTGACCATCCCGTCAGGACTGGGGGCTCGAGATGACTTGAGCTTAGTATAACATCCAATACATCGTCCTCACTAATTTCCAAGACCAAATCATCATGCAGCAAGGGAGTTGCCGATGAGGCAATAGTTTCCAAAACAGGGTCCCTAAAAAGATTCCTCTCATGCAATCTCCATGCTTGTTCCGTGATACCACAAATCTCCATAGGACCAATGTGGCTCAGGATATAAATGCAAAAACCTACGTGCATCATTACTGTTAATCAACCCACATATCCTTTTCCAGTTTGATGAGTGAATGCTAGTTTTATGTTGTAGGAGCAAGTTTTTATACCTTGTATGGTGCCCACCTATCATACTTCTTTTTTTAAGGATACTTTTATGTATCCCTTTAATGATTTTTTTTTTATTTAATTTTTATACAGTTTATTACAAACTTTTAAAAAGAAGGAAAAAGGACAAAAGAAGTGACTTGTTGAAGAGAAATAATCAATAACGTCAAAAATGTTCATCCGCCCACCATAGAGCATACAGTCTGGAACCTAGATTTAGTTCAAAATGTCACTTCTCACCTACACTCTTCTTTACTTTTGTCAACTGTCTAGATACAATTAGTCATCCAGTTAGATGGCAAATAGTGCAGTGACATCAAACAAAAGAAACGGTAGACGATTTTACGTCACCCTCTATTTCCTAAGGCTTTAGGTCTCCATTCATAGGGCATTTCGAATATAACCTAGGAAATAGACCAAGGCAAATGTCAATTTGTTATTTAACCCTTCAAATAGTGCTGACCACCAGTCTTCATAGTCCCAAGTTGTTCGTTTTCCAATTTCATCTCCGAAAAACAGTAATCTTTTTTCACATAGCGCAGGGCAGAAGGCTACCAGATGTTTTAAGGTTTCTGCAACGTTATTACACAATCTACACATTACGTCATCAGGCGATATTTTATTTCTCCGTCTTAAGATTTCTTTAGTCTCGAGTTGATTTAGCCTGAATCTTAGAAACACATCACGAAGATTTTTACTTGGGAACTTGACCAAATAACTTGATAGTTTGTTATATGATTTGGCTTCAGTTGGGGCAAGTTTCATTCATTTATGTTGCAATCTTTGTTGGCAAGTTAGCATCCAGTCCCATTGCCACAACTTAATTTTGATCTTGTTCGGGTTTGACCACAACTATCTTCCGAAATACTGAGTGTCTCCAGAATCAATTTACAATTTGACATCCACAGCTTTTGTGTCGCTCGATCAAGAATTCATGGATTTGGTTTCAGTACTCGGAATTGTGGGGCACAATTTGGGTCTGTTATTTTTCCCAAATAAAGATAGAGAATCCATATTATTTTTGCTGTAATAGATGTTAAACCCAGCTCATATCGGATACAGGCTTTTGGGACTCCTGTTCCTAGCTGTAGTATTTTTGTCCAGAAAAGATGTTCACAGGTTTCCCACAGCTTGTAGGAGCATCCGAATGAGGTATCTGCGCCGTAGATTAGAGAGGGCACCACTTTAATTTTATAGAAGTTCATTACTGGTTCAAGACTGTATTTTCCATATTTTTTGTTGATAAGTGAGCCTTGAGCCGTCAGTTGTTTACCTTTTGCCTTTACAACTCTCATCATTGGCTTGTCATTGATTTTTGCACTTATCATAACTCCAAGATATCTTATTTGGGTTGATTTCTTTAAGATGTTAGATACGATTTTCCATTGAAAATTCACTTTCTTAGTTCTTCTTTAGCCCTGCAAATTCTTCAGTTCAATTATCTCGGTCTTGGCACTGTTGATCAACATTCCATTCTCCGTAATATACAATTGTAAAGCCATTATTTTACGTTGTAAACCAATCTCCGTTAAGTCCAAAAGCACAATGTCGTCCGCATACATCATCCACTCTATTTTCATGTTGTTAATTTTAGGTGAGTATGATCTTATGTCATCAAACGTTGTTCCTATGTCCACAATAAAGAAGTTAAACAGGATTGCTCCTAATGGGCAACCCGGTTTCACTCCCCTTTCTGTTGTTATAGATTTTGATATTAAGCCATTTCTGTCCAAACAAATTTTGATATTCGTGTCTGTGTACAATTGTTTTATTGCACGGATCAAGCCATCTGGACAGTTTTTCTTTTATAGCTTTTCCCAGAGTAGTTCGCGATCCACTGCATCAAAAGCATGCGCAAGGTCTACAAACGCTGCAAATACAGTTTCTTTTTTCCTTATCGCCTCCATTTTTAATACATTTATTATGAACAGATTCAGGTTGCATCCGACACCTTTCACAAACCCTGATTGTCTTATGTCGTATGCTCCTGACTTTCTAATCCATGATGACATTTGTTGTTGTAGTTGTCTGGCGAAGATCTTTCCAACAACATCAAGAAGTGTGATAGGCCTGTAATTTTTGGGATCTGAACGAGTACCTTTTTTAAAGATTGGAATGATTATGGCACTCTTCCAAGTCGAAGGAATTCGTTTTTTTTCAATGACGATATTGAACACAGTTCTGCAAAATCTTGCCCACTCGTCTGGGTTTTGTATCAGCATGTGGTTTGTAAGACCATCCGGTCCACATGCTCGCGAGGAGCTTAATCTTTTTATGTTATCTGAAATGTCTGATTCGTCAATGATTAAGTCGCATGGTTTTGTTTCATCAAACATCACAGGTTTTCTTTGATACTTACTCTTATGTAGTTCTGTGTAATGTTCGATCCAAGCATCTTCACTTACCATATTACTGACTAGTGCCTTTTGTGGGGCTTCCATGTTGTTTATTAGAGCCCAGAACTCCCTAGTTGTTTTCTTTCGTAAACAGAGTTCCATTGCTTCTGCATCATTCTGAAGCATTATGCTTTTGTGACTTTTTATTCAATTATTGTATGATACTTTTGTTTTTCATATTTCAGCTTGCCAATTCACTGATTCTTTATTTTTTTTAATTTGCAAATCTTTTGTCGCAACTCTCTTTTTTTCTTCATAATTTCTTGATCAAGTATGGCAAGGTTTGTATTTAGTTTTCCCATTACGCGTTGTCAGTTCTGTATATTGCTCCAGGAATGCTGGATAATTCATTGTGCTATTGTCTTCAACCTTTTTTGTCAATTCCAATATTTTTGAAGAATTTAACCTCAGCCTATTCCGCCCAGGGACTACTTCAAACTCATGAGCATAATTACCTAAATTCTTGATTTGCAGATGGTCTCCAATCCTAAACTTTATAAGATCATAATCGCTCGTTTGTGTTTTGTGGACCTTTAGGTATGATATCTTTTCCAGTAATCTACTTGATACAAAGATATAATCCAATATTGCTCTTTGGTTATTCCTTGTCCAAGTTGGGCTCGGTGGTATATCACCTGGAATATGTCCATTTAATCTATGAAGACCACGACTAATCAACTCATTTTGTATATATGTTGCTAGTTTTACTTTTGCAGTTAGTTTTGCTCCATGATCCATACATGCTGTTCCATCGATTGAGGCCATTAGATCAAGGTTCCAATCTCCACACATGATTATGTTTGGATTTTCAATTTCAGATATGATGTTATTAATTTCATCACATAAACTGTCTGCAAAGGCCCATGTCCCAGTTGCTTTTGGTTGCCAGTATATATTAATTAGATATAGCCTTAGGTCCGGATCTATATCTTCTTCCATTTGGTCTAGGATTGAGATCAGGATGTAAGGTGATTTGATCACTGTCTCGGTTATTCGATATCCACTTCTTTTATGCACTAGGGTGAGTAGACCAGACATTGGTCACCCCTTTGGAGGTCTTATGGCCGGATTCATTGATATTTCATACTCATCAACTACAGGTTGGACAGATAGCCATGTTTCTTGTAAACATAGTATATCTGCTTCAGTGACTTCTGGTGGTTGCTCTTGGAATAAATGGAGAAAGCCCCTAATGTTCCAGGATCCGATTTCCAATGAATCCTTTTGATCCTCGTTTAGACATTAGCTTGAATTTTTAAGGTTTAAGGCACTTGCAATCCAGCTCCAGTCTTCAGATTGAGTAGTCATCTTTTTTGGTAGTGTAGGATTTGTTTGTTGATTTTTAATTTACTCCAATGCAATTGTTATCTTAATTAGCCTTGCATTCTGCCTTATATCACTCTCATTTATCTCACTACCTGGAAGTACTGGTTTTCTTTCAATCCATGTTTGTGCAGCCTCATTTCTCTCTTCCGTGTTGTTTCTTACCGTGGATTGAGTTCTTTGTATCGTTCTTTTATCGGAAGGAACTCCATCTTGATAACAGAGATTTGGAAATGTTTCAGCAACTTTAAATCCATGACGTGTTAGAGACGTTTTACCTTCCAGGATTTGATCCTTTTTGTAATTTGAGTGAATATGCAATACCACTCGATCAGTTTGAGTTTCATTAACAAATTCAACAGTTTTGATGTCACTCAATGCAATTGACCTCAACTCAGGAATATTCTGAAATAAAGTTATGATGTTATGTCTATTTAATATCAGTACATCACTTAAGCTGTTACTTCTTTCCAACGCAATGTAGTAATTAGATCTTCCTCTTTTCTTCTTGTCTTGTTCATATTCTTCATTTTGAGATGACTTGTGTGAGATAGTTCTCTCGTTATTTTTCCCCACAACTTTCCCAACATTCTTCCAATCTGAAGATTTAGAGAATTGATTCGCTATCAGCTGCTGAATCAATCCAGACGAGGTTGTTTCTTTAGTGGAACCGGTTCTGGGCAGTTCCTCGTACTTCTTTTGAGTAACAACCTCTTGTCTTTCATTATTGTACAAGGCTTTCCTTTTTTCTTCCAATGTTAAAAATCTGCTAGCATCTTTTATTCCGTCATTCCAAGTATCTGTGCTATAATTGTTTGGAGAATTAACTAGCACAACTGTTCTCTTCCTACATCCTTTTTGTATGATTCCTATCGCCTTAGAATTTGTTATGGCTTTAATTTTTTCATCATTTAACTCCTTAGGGCACTTCGGGCATTCTTTGCTCACTTCTTGACTTCCTTCATTGTCACTTGGTTCTTTATCACTTAATTCATAAGTTGATAAGTCCAATAAATCAATTGAGGGATCCTCATGAGCATCAGGAGTGGGTGGGCTCTCTTTATCATTTGAATGCAATAATGCTACTAGCTCTCTTGTCTTCACTGTATTCTCTTTTTCCGATGTTATCTGCAAGGTAGCATTATTTAACGATTTAAAATTACTAAGACATTTTCTCAAAATGTTTCCATTTATTTTCTCATGATTAACTATGTTTTTTGTTTTCTTCATACACTTCCCTTGTTTTAATTTTTGGGATGCGTCCTTTTCCGCTGGCAGAGTTCTTTTCTTTCCAAATATTGGATAATTTCCAACCTGTTTTACAATTACCTCGTCCGTTGTTTGTGTTATTTTTTGTTGTTGTTGATTCAACTATTGGTATATGCCTCTCTTCCAAGAGGTGACCAGAGGTAGCAGCAGGTCTCTCAAGTCTTGCATCCTTATTATCATGCAAGTTCGAGCTCTGATCTTTAGTTTGCTCTTTTTCTCTTATGGCATTGAGGACTTCAGGTATCATTCTGGAGGTGCTGGGCTGAACTTGTATTTCTTTAATAGTCACCTCATCCTTTGCCTCTCCATTAAGTCCAGTTTGCTCCACATTTTCAAGAGCCACATTTTGACAACAGCAAACTTCTACTACCATCTTCTCATTATTGGTAGTATGTTTTCTTGTATCGCCGTTAGAGTTAGTATGTTTAAAGATTTGTAAGGCCTCTCGAGCAACCTCAGCAAGCAATCTTTTATCCTCTACCAGACTCCGTAAATGTTCTTTCAAAGTGGAGTTAGAAGATTCTAAAGAAAGCATGTCCTTACGTGCCTGAAACTCCATTTCTCAAATTTCTTGGTCCATTGCTGCCATCTTTGTAATTAGCATTGCTAAGAGAGCATTTTGATCTCTATAGCGCTCATTAAATTGCTCATACATCTTAGAGAACGGGGCTGTCGCTATAGTAATCGCAAGTGATATTTTCGGTATTAATTCAGCACACAGTTTTTCCACTAATGCATTTGTTGTATTGTTGAATTTATCAGTTTTCGTAGGGATTTTATTTCGTCCTCTCCTAATTTTTGGAAATGGTCTTTCAACAAAAGAAGAGTCGGAGGAGATTTCATCAGATGAAGACTCCAAGTCATCATGTTGCCTCTAATTTAATTCTGCAGAGGTGATTTGAACCCCGTCCTTCTCTAGATCTTGACAACCCTTATTCATTCTTTTTTGTGAACTTAGAATGTCCTGTTGTGGGCTCAGTTCAACTCTTCTCCTCTTGGCTGAATAAGGTGTTGCTTCTTTCATACTTCCTTTCACTTGGGTGTTCAGATGTCTCTTAGCATTTAGGGGCCCATTCTCTATTGTGTAGTGCTCGCTTTTATTACCGCTTCCAGTTGCTACATTTTTGGACATTTTTTCCAACTGTAACCTCTTGTTTAATTTTGATAGATCCACTATCAGTTGATCGGCCACAGCCAATGAGGATCTTTGATTTACTTCAGGCTGGATTTCATGTAAATTTCCATTATCTATAGCATCCCTTAAAGGACAATAATGTTCATTAAGCCCAGAGGAGCCATTACTGAGACTAAGGGGGTCATACATAATGCCAGACTGATCAGCGCTCCTTTGGTTCGGTGTTTGATTCGCAATCACACCATTTTCCTCATTTCGTGAAGTTTCGTCCTCATTCAGAGTCACATTTTCCGTGTTTTTCATTTCGTCAATCTTATTGTTAGTATTATTAAATAAGTTATTTCCTGTCTCTATGATGCCTTTCTGTGATTTTAATTCATTATCAAAGAATGGATTATGTCTCCTCTGAATGTGGAGATCAGTCTTTGGGGTTCCCTTCATGAAATCACTCTTGCTGATCGAAGCCCCCGTAGGGTCCATTCCTCGAACTTGCGACGCCACCGCTTCCATCAGGCTCATCGCATCTCGTACAGCTGCCATGGGGCCACGGAAACCACTGACAACAGCAGCTCACCGGGGAGCCCCCACTCACGGAACAGCCTGCGTCCACCCTTACGCCATGAGAATCGAGCGTACCATCCCCCGCCTCACTCGCAGCCCTCCGGGGAGAAGCAGGGTCCAGAGAAGCAGGTCTCAGAACCAGGACAGGCAGCGCCACGGCCGCCTCCGCGCCCGAACATGCCGCCGCCTCATCGAGCCCACACCCCGCAAAAACCTCCACTGCTGACAAATCCAGAATCGGCTGTTCTTGTGGAGCAAGGGGGACTGGGTAGGTTTCCATTGAGTTTTGCAATGATATAATGTGTGTGATTGTATGTATTTGGATGACTGTTTGTTCCAAACTTGGTCCCATTTCAGCAACAGAACGGGTCACACTGCTTACAGTAATCTTACTGCAAGTACGTTCCTCAGCAGAAGATTGCGTTCTTTGTGTCTCTGCCGTGGGTTCAATCTGCAAGTCGTACATTGCCTGTAGTTCAAGTGCAGATTTACACCGTCTATAATGAAGTCTTGTTTTAGGATGTGAAGAAATGGGCGGCATCACTCGTTCTGCTGCACGGGGACCAGCTTTCATGGCACTTTACAAGATCGGTGACCCACACTTGTTCAAAGGAAACAGCGGTTTATAAAATATCAGATTGTAGTGTCAAGTAGGTCCCCGATTATAAGAGAAACTTCCCTCACACTTACTTCACACTGCAAGCACTGCCAACACACTCGCCGCACTCCCAAAGGGCAGCCTTTCTCTGATGAATGGCCATATCAAAAAGAGGCAGCACTCCTGTCTTGTATTGCCACTTGTTTAGGCCATTGCTTCTGATGCCACAATAGCTCCAGTAGTTCACACATGTCACCCCTCTAACTAGTCCACAGTTCTAATGGGGAGCAGAAGTTATTCATTATCCGAAGATTGATCCTATCCAGATTTGTTGCAGACCAAACTATTCTGTTCTCCGGAAGGGAGACTGGCTTCTGTCAGTATATCATTTTTTTGGTAGGCTTTCTTAATTCAAAACTGGCATGCATCATAGCGTGGTCACTCAAGGCAGTATTCTAACCTCGTATTTCGACGTCAATGTACGAAATGTATCTGTGGCAAACATTCTATCCAAGCAAGATGCCTGGCTAGCATTATGCCAGGTGACCACACCAAGAAGACTTTCACTTTCACTAGGCATTAGGGGCTCAGGATTATAGTCCAATAAGGCCAATGTCCATACACACCCCATATTTATTAGCTCTGCATAATGCTTGGTGCCTGATATAGCAAACCTCCCGGGTAGCACACAACTGCTCTCCAGCAAACACTCATCCTCCACACCAATGCAGTGCCCATTAAAATCACCTGCAACCAAAATGTCCTCCTTTGATATTTACTCCGCCATTTATGCAAGATCTCAATAATTCATCGTAAGCAGCTCTCTGGTGTAAGAGCCATCTGGAGGATCATATACATTGATCAATAATGTATTTATACAGAGATCACCCTTGGGTCGTCCTTTATCCAAATGTTTAACCGCCTGTGAAAATATTCTGAAACCATCAAATGAAATGTCTGAGACAAGGCATGTCTCCTGGACTAAGAAAATCTGCCTTCCTCATGAGTCATAAAATACTTAAACCCAAGCGTGTTCCAGGAAAGCACTTGTCATGGTTTCAAATCATCAGAATGTCAATAATGTTGGCCCTTCAACACAGGGACCATTTTGCAATTTCCTGTGTTTGTGTGTGATCTGACACTATTGTCAGACGTGTTCTAAGTTTGCTTATACATAGACGTCTCCCTCCTGGTGTTTTTTTGACATTTACCCTTCTGGGTATACATAAGTGAGATACATCGATTTGCAGCTCAGGTTAATTTAATTGCTGCATTTGAATAATGAAGCCCATGTTAAGAACGTCTTTAGCATGTTTAAGAAGCTTTTCAACTACATCCAAAGACACAAAAGTGCCCACCATCCCATTAGTTTGGCTATATAATTCCGGCAATTCAACGCACTTACTATCTTGTGGAGATATAATCCTTAGTTTGTTCACTTTTTTAAATATTTGCATCAGAGTGCCCCTATTTAAGAATGGATTGTAGGCTGTAGAGGAAACTTCCTTGATGTTAACACTTCTAGAACCATTGCTGGTGTACGCTGGTATTGGCGTATTCACCCTAGGTGCGAAAAAGTTAGTGGAAGGTGGGCATTGTGTGGTTGTGTCACATGCAGATACTGTGCAGGGTGCTAAAGATCCAGGTTGGCAAATGTATTGTATTTGTATTGTATTTGGTTATTTATGTAGCGCTCTTTCCCCATGTGTATGGCCTCATTGTGCTTTGCGGTAGGAACACCCTTGGTGACCCTAGTCAATGTGCTGGAGGTTTAAGGGTTTTATATTCGCTGGTGTATTACTTAGGTGGCTGGCTAGGCTCGACTAAGCAGCCCAAAAAAAGGTCAGGCATGTGGGTGGGCGCTGTTGGTGGTTTGCGATAGAGTGCTATTGTTGAAGAGTCGATATTTGGCCAGCTATAGCAAATTTCTTTTCATTGCTAGTTGATGCATGCTAGTAGCAGAAGTGCTGAAGTACGTCAGTTGTTTCAGTGTGGACGGCTATGTGCGCTGCTAGACCGGAAGGGCATATCCATAGCTGAATTCTACAGTGCATGGATGTTTGGCCGTGCCTGCGGCCTGTGTTTACAGACGTGGTGTAAGGTATAGATAATGTAGGCTTTGATGTTGTTCGGCTGCAGCGAATGTTTTCCAGTGTGGACTGTATCGTCTCCTTATTCGTGGTCTCTCTGGGGCGAGAGTCTGAGCAGTCAGGGCGAGTGAGTTTTTTTGCGGTTTGCCACAGCGAAAGTTTCTGGCTTCCCTGGTGTATTTGTCAGGCAGGAATGTTTTTGTTCATGGGGCGATAGTTTGTCAGGGTGAGCCGATGTGAATGTTGCTGTTCGTGTTGTAGTTGGAGGAGGAGTTAGGTTTATTGTGGTGTGCCTCAGCGAATGCTGCTGGCTTCCATGCAGTATTTATCATGTAGGTGTGTTGTTGTGCATGGGGTGACAGTTTGTCAGGTGACCCGATGCGATTGCTGCCGATATCAGAGCTGCGATTGGTGTATAGGAATGTGTTATTTGAGATAGGGAGATGTGTTCAGGATGAAGTTGGGAGGAGCCAGGTTTTCAGGGCCTTTCTGAATTTCAGGTTATTTTCAGTGTTGAAAATGTGTAAGGGTAGGGAGTTCTAGATCATTGGTGTTTGGATGGAGAATGAGGACCCTCCTAGTGTGGAGAAGTTGTGAGGTGGGACCACTAGGCAGTATGCTGTGGAAAATCTGAGATTCCTTGAGGGCTGGTTGGGCCGGATTTTGTCTTGAAAGAATTCTGGGCCGGTGTTGTGGATGGCACGGTGGGTGATGCACATGGCTTTAAAGGTAGTGAGTCGGCCAATCGGGATCCAATTGAGGACTTTTAGTGTAAGGCTGATGTGTTCTCTGGGGGTAGTTAATGAGCAGGCGTGTTGCCGCGTTTTGGACTCTTTGGAGTTTCCTTAGTTGAAATGCTGAGCGGCTAGTTATAGGCAGTTTGCGTAGTCTAAGCGGAATAGGATGATGGAGTTGAAGGCTGAGAAATGGTGGAGCTAAGTGAGGTATGGGAAAATACAAGGTTTTTACAAGGTATATCCCACACCAATCTTATCCAATTGAGCAGCCCATGTGACCGCGTTAGTCTCGCACTGCACCCCTATACTGGTCGTCACTGATGGTCTCAGGATTGAAATTTGAGTTGCTACTGTTGGTCGCTCCACACTGTGATTTGTTTCTGAAGTCTGTTCCACAGGCTGTAAATTGGGCAATTGCAACTATTTACCCAAAGTACTGGGTGGTACTTTTTTCTTCAGCAAAGTTGTGTCATGTGTGGGTGCAATAGTACCCTCAACCTCTTGAACTCTCACTGGTAGTATAGCAGAGATTGTAATCTTTGCCAAATTAACCGGGTTAGTGGGCGGCTCCGGCAGCTGTTTATTAACCGAAGGAAGAGTTTCAGATGTATTCTTTTTTCTCTTCACTCTTCTAACTCCATTACTGCCAACTTTACCACAATGTCAAATTACGATTTCTGGCCTGGATGTAAATCCTCCAAATCAACGCCGATATTTTCAGAATTTCCACTGCAGTAATTCTGCCAAAAAGCCACATTGAGTCCAATGGACTCAATATGGACTCAATATGAATGGGGAATTACACCGCCACCACCAGTTGTAATCTGGCGGAACTTCCTCTGGACCAAATGGCAGTAACAGTCATTTGTTTGGGTGGTATTCTGGTGGATTTATGCTGGGATACTGCCCTATGTCTTAATGAGGCCCTGTATGTTTTATGCCACTGTAAAATCACTCATTTGTATTACAAAACACAAATATCTTAGTTGTGTTCCCAGATATCTCACGCAAACAATATTTATTCTTAAAGAAATGTTTCTTTGTATGATTTTTCAAAAAAAGGGAATTTTATTCTTGATGCAATTATCTCCTGGTCTGCCGACACGTGTTTCAACCCAAGGGGTCTTTATCAAGGCTGGTGCGTTATTGTTCATTGACCATTAGGTAGGTTGGCTCTTGGTGGTGGGGTGGAGTAGGTGGGTTCCACTCCTTGAATAGGATGGCTTGTCAGCCTGTTTCTGCTGGGAACAATATCCCTGGTGTTTGTGGCCCTCAAATATCTATTGTCATAAATGATGTGGCTGTCAAGAAACTCAGACAGAATACATTTGCCGATGGATTATTGGCAATTAAAAGCAATGTGTCAAAAACATGCTGAAAGGACCTATATTGCCACTTTAATGAAGTAGTTCCATGGCCAGGAGAACATGCTTCTAATCATTTGTGTAAGGATGATAATTGCATCAGAATAACTGCACCTTAGAATATGATGATCCAAAATTCCTGTTCCTCTGCTTACTATCCACATTACATTCTCATGTGGGTAGTGATAACACCAGCCTTAGACATAAGAGACATATGCACCATGCATTTTTACTCCCTAAAAAAGGAAAATGTGCCTAACGAGAAACAATGAACATATTGCTTCAACCCATAAAGCTCCACTGATATTTTATTGAATTAGCGACCAGTAGAGTAGTGGCATAGAAAGTAAGGAACTCTAATAATATCAATGCCCAATCTCAAAGGGAATTTTATGGGGAAAGGACATCTTTTAATAAACAGAAAGTGTCCCTATTGACAAAGCAAATTACTTTTTTACTTCCTGAAAAATCATTTGACTCCAAGTAGGGAGCAAAATCTGATTAGAGCCCTGCTTGTACCCATGACATGGTTTCACGCTCACCTGGTCTCCAGGGGGGCGTAACTCATGTCGGAAAGATGAATTCTGCACTGGTGTTGCGCTGCTTAAAAGACGGTGCTAGCCCGCATCTTCCCTTCGTTCTCACTTCAGGAGACGTTCGCCTGCAAGTCGAAATAAGATATTAGCCAACTTAATGGAGCTGGTTTTGGTTTCACCTCCTTCCGATTTCCCTCTCTTCCTCTGGCTCACCTTGGTTTTTTTATAGGTGAGCTCTCCGTCCTGCACACTCTGGCAGGGGCGTGGATATACAGTCTATCCAGGATCAAGTTACTTCACTGATCCGATGGAGGTTGCTGAATTGGAAGAACCGGAATAAGCAGGTAAGTCTCTATCCCAATAACTCCTTGGAATAGCTGCCTTAAGTCTTTCTCGCTCAAAAGTAACTAATGTTCGTTCTTGTCTTTCAGGCGCGGAGTTGAGCAGTTTTCGGATGATGGGTTGACTCCCCTGACAATGATGAGCAGGATTCCTGCCGGTGAATATAGCGCTGTGCGAGGCGCGCTAATTGTTCATTTTAATTAGCTTTCCTTTGCTGTGTGCAACTAACCTGCTGTGTCTTTTCTGTTCGGCAGGTGTGGCACAATTCCAGGAAGAAGATGGAAGAACCGCTCGACAGAGTTACTTGACGGTGTCGAGGTGTGGCGCAATTCCGGATGATGAAGAACTGCTCGATGGAGTTCCTGGAGGAGGCCGAACCCAGGTGAGTAGCTACCCTAGAGGGTACCTTCTGTTCTGCTCTTCTGCAGATGCGGCGGTCCGTGGATAAGCAGATGGCGAGGCCAGGATGTTGACTGCTGGTAAGGCCTTCAACGCTTTAATAACTCCTGCTCTTCTCTTTTCACAGGTGCCGATGGATAGAAGACTCTGGACGGGCGTGGCTGAAGGGCAGCAAGGGCTGAACTGACACGGTGAGCGTTACGCTGCAGGAGAGCAGAATAACGCGAAGCGTGTTCAGTTTGCAGGGTGCAGTTTAAATAGCCTTGAAAGTAGTTCCAGGCAAATAGTCCCCTTAACCGTATCCTGCCTCTTCAGGTAAAGTAGTCCCAAGCCACACCCGGCACTGAATGGCTCAGCCTCACAGAGCCGAGTATATAGACCATGTAGTTAACACCTACCATGAGCCTGGCGCCAGCGGCGCCAGGACTAAGTCCAGGTGAGCCTAGCTGGGTCCTGATAAGCCCCCAAGGATGCCAGAGTCAGGGATGGGCTCACCAGTTTCAGGGCTTTGGGAGCATGCACCATGACACATAGGGAGTGAAATGACAGGGCACATAATAAAGTGTATAGTTTTGCCGACCCTTCCGCACCACAGCCTAGATAAAATTAAACAAGAGCCTTAATTTATTATGGAGCCCTGAAGAAAATCACACATATATGCCTTTTAAGTTAATTGCATCAATTAATCAAAGATACAAATGATTTAGTGCCTTCTTCTGTAACTATGGATCCCTCTTCTGTAATTCTTTGTGATCAGTTAAATAAGATGCAGAGACGGCACACACAGAACACATGGTTATATTGAAAAGCCCTCAGCAGTTGAACATAGAAAGAAGAAGAGGATGCTGTTGTCTAGATGGGTACTAGAATTGTCTATCCTTTAGCAAACACGCAACACATTTCCTTCAGTGTGCTGCCGAAATGTCTTTGAAATGTGCTGCTTTGTTGCAAGGAGTGATGCTTCCACCCATACCCTTCCCCGGTCCCTGTGCTTGCCTCCAATACTAGTTGATAGAGCACTGTAAAAAGTGAGCGATTGTAGCAGTAAACACTCACTAGGATATTTGCAGACCCACAATACTTTGCAAGTAAGGCATTTTTAAATGCCTCAACATATGATGTGCATTTTAAGAATGTCATGACTCTGCATGTACACAATTTGTCGGCAGTGCATACAAGATTGTTTGCAACATACACCACTCTTATATCATTGTGCAGGATTACACAAGTGGTCAGTGAAACTGTTTTTGTATAGAAGCAAGTTACCAGATAATGTGTGAAGGTCTATGCCCAAAGGAACTCTGAACACTTGGAAACAATGCAGATTGTGTGAAAAGCATTCTCCTGTCTGAATATCCGGTGCGTTGATACTATGGATGAGTAATCCCAGGCATAGTCCATACACATTATCCCTTGTAGGCTACGTAAATGATATATTGCAATGTTGCTTTCTACTTATAGGGTAATGTTAGTAATGCTAAAGTAGGAGACGCTGAGCATCACATTTGTTTTTTCAAAATCTTTAGAGGGCACATTAATATTTGAGTTTTATAATTCATTAACTTACAAAGCAATTGTGTGACATATGTACAAAAAAGAGGAAGTATGGGATCTAGTTACACATCCAAGTAGCCTGCTTACTTACAGTCAGTATCCGATATTTGAGCTGGCAGTTAGATTATATAGTGTTGGTGATTCTTTCAGTAAGGCACAATGAGTAACAGAAATTCTGGCACATGAACGTTTTTCATGTTACAACAAACATAAAACAAGTGGATGTACGTACACGTCTGCTAACCTTTTGCAGAGCAAAGAGAGGAAGTGTCAAGGTTGTCCGGTAGTATCTTAATGTACCCTGGGGCAGAAGTTTAGAGTCATAAGGTAAAAGTGTGGTAGAGTCAGGCTTAGGAGTCATGGGTAGGGAGGCAACATTTTTGGTTAATGTTTGCACGCATATCTTGGTTATATTCTTCTGTTCATGGAGCCAGTTTTTCATATTAGTTTTGAACCTCTTGTGTTGTATTGTGCTGTTAGCTATTTTAGGTGCATAGCAGTGTAATGCAAATTAGCAGAATGTCGTGACTAGTTGCTTATTTTAAGAGAAAGAACATGTCAGGTAATTATTGTGGCTTGTGCCTTATTAATTCACCCAGAAGGAAGCTGGGCAAGCGCACATGCGCACAGCTTAGAGGGAACATTGAACAAAAGAGCTCTGCCAGGGAGGTGAAGAGCAGAAGCTCCAAGAATGAGTCAATCTCTTCTAGCGAATCATCAAAAGGGCCTATTTAGGAGGATGAGCTAGCTGAACAAGGCCTACTGCAGCAGAGACTACCCGTTCTCAGGACCCTGATCACAGGAGGTGACAGAAAACTGCAGGGGGCGATCTCAAACCTTCCTGGTTGGAAATAGCAGGACAAAGGACTCACCTCACGCCTGAGATCTTGGACTTGGTCTCCAAGTTCCCACATCCACAAGCCACCTCAAAGCCACGTTGTGTAACCTTCAACCCCATTCAAGCTGCTGCAAGGGTACCACTGGAGTCATCTTCGATGTTGACATTTCACAGATTGCACATCTTCAAGTATGGCTCAGCCTAAACTCCAAAGCTCCACTGTCTCCGCATCTGAGACACACAAAGACTTTTAGCATACTGAACCCAACACTGCCTACCTGGTTATCATTGTTTTCGAACTCCAAGTTGTCGCTGCTGTAGTTCCACAACCCAGTGTTGAGCCTGTTGAGCACACTCACCAACAAAGGCAAGACTCCTCTTCTCCCCTGCTGCCCAACAGCATCATTTTGTTGAAGCCCATCGAATTCCACAAGACTCCCAGTTTGATGCCAAAAAGCCTGGTTTGATGCTGTTTGGCCCTGAAAGACAAAAGATAAACTGTTTTAATTGAGCATGTCTGGCTGGTCTGCCTTAAAGGGGCCTACGGAATTTTAAGCCCCATTCTTTGCCTTTTTGAAAGACATATCCAATAACTTTGACATTTTACTCCTGAAACATTTTTCTAAGCATCCCATATACAAACCTAAAGTGTCAGGACTGAACAGGGTCGTATAACTCTGGAGACCTTTCGATGTGGATGCCAATTAATGGTACTCCTGGGTGAGGGGTTTAGTACACAAAACATGACCACATGGAACAATCAAGGCAGTGCCTGCCTCTAAAATGGCCTGTCATTTCGACGAGGGCATGCCGAGTTTGGTGGGCACAGGGAGGATGCTACACCTTTGGTTGGAGCAAGCAAAGAATACTTAAGGGGTCACTGGGGGGGGTCTGCTTCATTGGCAGCTGTGAGATATTTAACTGGAGGTGTGTAAATATATGTCCCAGATCCAGATATGCCACAGCGACCAAATGCCCACACCAGTAAAGAGAGGTTTGGTAGTGTTCTCCCCGAGAATTATTTTTAAATAATGGGTTAAAGTGGTGCATTGTAAAAATGTGTAAAAAGCCAAACTATTTGCAATTGGTTCTGTAGGGTAACTCATGAAAAAATCCAATAGATTCAAGTCATCAAGCTCAGGAACATTTCTCCAACACATTTTCATGATGCCTTCTCGCACAATGTATGCCATTATAAAAAATGTTCACACTGGCTGTGCCCATACATTTCTATGTTGGCTGCACCATTATATCCTAGTATTCCCATATTAGAACATACTTATGTTTGCTTTGCGCAAAATGCCAGTAATTATACTATAAGACAACATGTTCATGTTTGTTCTGCCAATATAAACATACTCAAGTTGGCTAGCTGTCATGATCACTGCTTCCAAGGAGCCAGGATCAGCCCAACGTCCTTGGAAGCAGGCCCCTAACTCTGATCCTAGGCACCAGCCGGTCCCCACAGGGACCTTTTGGACCTTGTCCTGGCGCCGGTGGCACCAGGCTCATCAGAAGCATCGGTCCCGGCACTGGAAGCGCCGGGCTCATCATTGGTGTGAAGGTGCTTGGGTGGACTTACCTGCGGCAGACCATGCTGCTTACTTGCCAGACTCTTAGAAGTCCTCGGTGAACTGGGACTACTTTCTTACCTGGGTGGGGCAGCTCCACTCCCTGGATACAGCACTGGAACTCTTCTGGAAGCAGGAACTCTTTTCTTACCTAGGCGGGGCCGTGGAAGGAGATGCCTCATCACTCCAAGGCTATTTAAACCACACCCGATTGATGAAACGTGCTTCGCGTTATTCTGCATCTGCAGCAGAACGCTCACCGAGTCTGTTCCAGCATTTCTTCTTTGAATCCTGAACCTGCAAGAATTATACTTACCATTCCGGTACCCGAACAACATCAGCACCTGCAAAAGACCAGAAACAACAGGTTAGCAGAACAAACTTTCACACGCAGTGCTTGCTTACCTGATCCTTCGGCAGCGGCCGTGTCTCACGCTGCACCTTCGCCGGCAAAGATAAACAGCATTATTATACTTACCGGCACGCTGTGCATTCCAGATTCTTCACGCTGCATCTGCACCTGAAAAGATAAACAGCATTATTCTACTTACTGGCATGCTGTGCATTCCGGATTCTTCACGCCGCATCTTCACCTGCAAAGACAACAGCAGTGTCACACTTACAGGCACGCGGCGAATTACGGATTTCTTCCTTCTGCATCGTCTCCTGCAAAGACAAAGAAAGAGACAGTAAGATCGCTGGCCATACTTACGCAACTCCAGGCGCTTCAGTGCCACGCATAAAAGACTATAAAGACTAAAGGTGTCCAGAAACTTAACGGTCGTGCAGCCAACGACAGTACCCATCCTCTGAAGTCAAGAGGCCCACGTTTCACCAGTGAAGGAACTGGCCACGGCACCCTGCACTAGACGCAGATGGAGAGCCCAGCATTCACCTATCTAAGGTGAGCACGTTGACCTGGGAGGGGGGTTCAACAGACAAGCTGGGAGGAGAGAGAGATAGGGACATTCAACAACCCAGACCTTTAATCCCCATATTATTTCACCTGCAGAAACCTCACCCTTCGAGTTCGACACACAGTGCGGAGAGGGTCGACCCCAGAAGCCAAGCGAATCCTGCACATCACGTTTCGTGTTACAGACACCTTCCTGCCAAGACCCGCGCCTCCGTTGGAATCAGGTGAGCGTTACAGAACGCGAAGCCAACCACTAAACTCCTACCCAGGCGCAATGGAAACTTCAGATACTGATCAACTAGCCCAGTTGCTTGGGGAATTAAGAGCAGAAGTACATGCAGCTCGCCAGGAAACGACCTCTCTAAGAAGAGAACTGATAATTTCTAAGGAGCGAACAGAGGACCTTGCTAGGCAGTTGTTACAAACGCAGGCAGGACAGACACCTTTGCCCGTTCCAGGAGGGAGTTATCCTTCTACCTCAGCTTCAAATCCAGTGCAAATCAATCTGCCCGGTAATGTGCCCTTGGCTCCGCCCGAACGCTTTGCTGGTGATCCAAAGAAATTCGCAGTGTTCATCAACCAGTGCCGCCTGCACTTCTTATGTCGACCAGCTGCATTCCCAACAGACCAGGCCAAGGTGGCTTTCGTGCTTTCTTATCTCAGTGGCAGCGCTGCAGATTGGTCGATCCCTTTAGTCACCCAAGATGATCCGGTTTTACACGATTTTCAAGCCTTCCAGGCCAGCATGGAGAAACTGTTCGCAAGACATGCACAAGGGCAGGCCTTGGACAATGAACTTCTCTCATTACGACAGGGTAACCAAGATCTCTTGACTTATATAGCCTCTTTCAATAGACTCATAGTGGAAACACAATGGCCTGAGGACAAGAGAATAACGCTTTTCTACAGAGGTCTGCGTGGAGAGCTCAAGGATGTGCTAGCGCAGGTTGTGAATCCTCCACAAGAATGTTTGGACTATATTGACTTAGTTGTCCAACTAGACCATAGACTACAGAACAGGAAGGCAGATCGTTCCAGATTTGATACCCGGGTGTTTTCCAAACCACAGACCTCGAATAAGGGAGCTGACACTGTGGAACCCATGCAAATAGGGGGCATGAGAGGACCTCTAACCCAGAAAGAGCGGGAAAGAAGAAGGCAGCTGCAATTATGCCTCTATTGCGGTAATTCAGGACACTTTCTTCGGGACTGTCCCGTGAAACCAGCTAAGAAGACTGTAGGAGCCGCAGATACCTGTACCACAAATTCTGAGCAGGGAAACGACCTCGCCCGACAAGAGTAGAGGTCCTCTTGCCGAGCGTTAAGATCTGTCCCGTGACCTCCCATTTCGTGATACCCATGGTCCTTATTAGTCCTGAACGTCCGGATCGTTTGCACGCAATTGAAGCTTACATTGACAGCGGAGCAATCGGTAACTATGTGGACCATGAAATGGTGTCAAGGATGAATCTACCCCTTGTCCCAAAGGCAGTAAAAGACGTCATCACTACTGTGGATGGCACGGAGATAGCCTCCGGACCAGTAACGCATGCCACCCAAGAAGTGACGCTGTTGAGTCATAATGGACACCGGGAGAGAATAGTGTTCGATGTAATCAAGGCCCCTCAGTTCCAGATCATTCTGGGAATCCCTTGGTTAGAGAAGCACAATCCTCAGATTGATTGGCGAGCAAAGACGGTTCAGTTTCCAGAGTGTTCTACCACTTGTTATCCTCGACCTGATGTTTCACTGGCGGCAATCTCTTCTGAGGAGATTCTCAAATTACCTCCCGAATACCAGGAGTTCCAAGACGTCTTCCAGAAGGATCAAGCTAACACCCTACCCCCTCATAGGTCTTACGACTGTCAAATAGATCTGATACCTGGAACAACTCCTCCTTGCAGCAGGATCTATGCCCTCACCGAGCCAGAGAACCTTCACCTCAGACAGTACCTAGACCAGTACCTAGCTAACGGGTTTATCCGTCCTTCCAAATCTCCAGCTTCATCGGCTTTGTTCTTCGTTCCGAAAAAGGAAGGAGACCTTAGGACTTGCATAGATTACCGCGCCCTGAATCAGATCACTGTTAAAAACAGATACCCGTTACCTTTGATCCCTGAACTCCTGGACCAAGTCAAAGATGCCCGTATATACACAAAGCTGGATCTCAGAGGAGCCTACCACTTGGTAAGGATCAAAGAGGGCGATGAATGGAAAACGGCCTTCCGCACCAAGTACGGGCTATTCGAATATCAAGTGATGCCCTTTGGACTGTGTAATGCTCCTGCTGCTTTCCAATATTTTATGAACGATGTCCTTAGAGAACTCATTGACGTGTGTGTAGTTGTCTACATTGACGACATCCTCGTCTATTCATCATCTGAAGAAGAACATCAGAGACATGTTAAAAAGGTTCTCGAGAGATTGCGTCAACATAGTCTTTTTGCTAAGCTTGAGAAATGCGTCTTCAACGCAACAGAAGTTGAGTTCCTGGGATTCATATTGTCACCTAACGGAGTCCATATGGATTCAAAGAAGGTTGATGCAATTATCAAGTGGCCATCACCAACCTCTGTAAAAGGAGTTCAAAGCATGTTAGGATTCGCTAACTTTTACCGCAGATTCATTCCTGAATTTTCCCGGATAGTCCAGCCCATCACCGCTCTGTTGAAAAAGAACAAACGTTTTGAGTGGTCTTCTGAAGCGGAACAAGCTTTTCAAGACTTAAAAGCTAAATTCATTTCTGCACCTGTTTTAAAACATCCTCGCCCAGAACTTCCTTACATCATGGAAACGGATGCTTCTAGTCTTGCTATGGGAGCAGTGTTATCACAAAGAGATTCGGTCACAAACCAACTACATCCGGTTGCCTTTTGGTCCCGCAAGTTTTCGCCTCCTGAGATCAACTATTCAATTACGGACAAGGAACTTTTGGCCATCAGATCGGCCTTTAAAGCCTGGTGGCATTATCTTCTAGGAGCCAGACACACAGTCACCGTAATGACTGACCACCGCAATCTACAATACCTAAAGACAGCCAAAGCTCAGTCTTCCAGACAACTTCGCTGGGCTCTGTTCCTAGCAGAATTTGACTTTATAATTACTTATCGACCAGGTAGTAAGAACGGAAAGGCGGATGCCCTCTCCCGGATGGGAGTAGATGAACATTTGATCAATCCAGATCCAATACCCATAATCCCAGAACAAAGGATTTTGGGTTTGGTCAGCACTCAATCTTTTGAAGACATCAAGAACACGGTGAAATCGCTCCTAACTCCGACCGATTTGCAGGACTGGCAATTAAAGGGAAAAGATTTCTCAGTAGATCAAGCCCTACCATATTTCCGAGGACGATTGCACTTGCCCTGTGAGAGACTACAAGAACAAGTAATCTCCAGTTATCATGATTCTCTAATGGAGGGGCACCCTGGCATTACCAAAACCATGGAAAAGATTAAAAGACATTTCTGGTGGCCATCGTGGAAAAGGGATATTAGAGACTTTGTAATCTCCTGTGGTGTGTGTGCCCAGAATAAAAGTCAAAAGCAAAAACCAGCCGGCCTATTACAGCCACTTGACATTCCTCCCTGTCCATGGCATACCCTGTCCATGGATTTTATCACGGACTTACCTCCATGCTTGGGATATACTACCATCTTAGTAGTCGTGGATCTATTCTCAAAAATGGCTCACTTCACACCCTTGAAGGGTCTGCCTTCAGCCTCAGTATTGGCCCGGGAATTCTTGGCGAACATCGTTCGCTTACACGGTTTTCCTTCGGTTTTAGTCTCCGATAGGGGAAGTCAATTCATCTCCCACTTCTGGCGCAGTTGCTGTCGTTTAGCCCAAGTTGATGTAAGACTTTCGACCAGTCACCATCCCCAAACGGACGGACAAACCGAAAGGACAAACCAGACACTAGAACAATATCTACGCTGCATGCTCCAACAAACAGAAAACCCCTGGAAGGACATTCTTTGGATCGCTGAATACGCGTACAACAATTTCGACTCATTCTGGAACCGGGAAGACTCCTTTTTTCCTATTATATGGACACCATCCTAGAACCTCCAACCTGGATCCTCCCCAAGAAATTGAAGCACCTGCTGTGGATCACTTGCATTCGGAGATTACCTGTGCTTTTAAGGAAGCCACTGCCCATCTGCAAAGAGCTAAAGCTCAATTCAAAAAGGCAGCCGATCGGCACCGTAAAGAGGCCCCTCACTACGCTGTAGGAGATCAAGTCTGGTTATCCACTAAGCACCTGCCTTTAAAAGGACCCCGCACTTTCATCCCGAGATACCTTGGGCCCTACCTCATATCTGCCATAATTAATCCGGTGGCTGCCAAATTGGAATTACCTACGCATATGAAAATACATCCAGTATTCCATGTCTCCTTATTAAAACCAGTACAACCAGAAACCCGATTGACTGAACTCCCAGAACCCGTTTTGGTAGACGGAGAACTCGAATTCGAAGTGACGAACATCCTAGACTCCAAAATTTCCAGGTCTAAATTATACTATCTGGTTGATTGGAAAGGATACGGTCCCCAGGAAAGGTCGTGGGAACCCTCAGAACACGTCCACGCACCTCGTCTGGTCAAGAGATTCCATCTGAATCACCCCGACAAGCCAAAGCCCCCGGAGAAGACACACTTAGGAGGGGCCTTGAGGGGGGATACTGTCATGATCACTGCTTCCAAGGAGCCAGGATCAGCCCAACGTCCTTGGAAGCAGGCCCCTAACTCTGATCCTAGGCACCAGCCGGTCCCCACAGGGACCTTTTGGACCTTGTCCTGGCGCCGGTGGCACCAGGCTCATCAGAAGCATCGGTCCCGGCACTGGAAGCGCCGGGCTCATCATTGGTGTGAAGGTGCTTGGGTGGACTTACCTGCGGCAGACCATGCTGCTTACTTGCCAGACTCTTAGAAGTCCTCGGTGAACTGGGACTACTTTCTTACCTGGGTGGGGCAGCTCCACTCCCTGGATACAGCACTGGAACTCTTCTGGAAGCAGGAACTCTTTTCTTACCTAGGCGGGGCCGTGGAAGGAGATGCCTCATCACTCCAAGGCTATTTAAACCACACCCGATTGATGAAACGTGCTTCGCGTTATTCTGCATCTGCAGCAGAACGCTCACCGAGTCTGTTCCAGCATTTCTTCTTTGAATCCTGAACCTGCAAGAATTATACTTACCATTCCGGTACCCGAACAACATCAGCACCTGCAAAAGACCAGAAACAACAGGTTAGCAGAACGAACTTTCACACGCAGTGCTTGCTTACCTGATCCTTCGGCAGCGGCCGTGTCTCACGCTGCACCTTCGCCGGCAAAGATAAACAGCATTATTATACTTACCGGCACGCTGTGCATTCCAGATTCTTCACGCTGCATCTTCACCTGCAAAGACAACAGCAGTGTCACACTTACCGGCACGCAGCGAATTCCGGATTTCTTCCTTCTGCATCGTCTCCTGCAAAGACAAAGAAAGAGACAGTAAGAGCGCTGGCCATACTTACGCAACTCCAGGCGCTTCAGTGCCACGCATAAAAGACTATAAAGACTAAAGGTGTCCAGAAACTTACCGGTCGTGCAGCCAACGACGGTACCCATCCTCTGAAGTCAAGAGGCCCACGTTTCACCAGTGAAGGAACTGGCCACGGCACCCTGCACTAGACGCAGATGGAGAGCCCAGCATTCACCTATCTAAGGTGAGCACGTTGACCTGGGAGGGGGGTTCAACAGACAAGCTGGGAGGAGAGAGAGATAGGGACATTCAACAACCCAGACCTTTAATCCCCATATTATTTCACCTGCAGAAACCTCACCCTTCGAGTTCGACACACAGTGCGGAGAGGGTTGACCCCAGAAGCCAACCGAATCCTGCACATCACGTTTCGTGTTACAGACACCTTCCTGCCAAGACCCGCGCCTCCGTGGGAATCAGGTGAGCGTTACACTAGCCACACATTAACCCTTATCATGCCTGCTTTATCAAAGATGCCCATTACAAAATGTCATACCACAGAAAGAATAATACTACTGATCATGCATGCTTTCTGTAAACTGCCCAATGTAAAATGTCATACCACAGTAGGAAATGGCTAGACTGGTTGCAATAAAATGCCTGTCTAGCTACATAACAATTTGCATGCTTGCTTTATCAACCATGCACAGTAAAAAATGCCATGCCTGCTCCATGGTGCACCAGAGCCTTGCACTCAGACATAATCACATTAATGATGAATTTGATTATGTGTGATTGCGAGGCACTGTGGCCCCAGGGGGAAGATGTGTGTCAGGAGCTGGGGTCCCAGGGTACAGCGATGGCATTTTTACCGGGTATAGATGCCCAGTAAAAACTGCTATCACCGCCCCCTGAAGCCCCGAGCGCCTCAGAGGCACACATAAATTGTGTGCGTGCGAGGTGCTGGGGGACCCATTAATGGTATTTTCTTTGCCTTACCTCATTGCCCCCGGCACCTCATATGCAAAGATAATCAATTATGTGTACATGTGAGGTGCTGGGGGGCTTAGGGATCAGGCTTGACATTGCATGTGAGGAGGTAGGAATCCCAGCGGGGCATAATCTGTACAAAATGCCATGCCTGCCCCCTGGGCCCCAGTGCCGCACGTGCACACAATGAATGTGATTGTGTGCATGCAAGGTGCTGGGCACACAGGGGTCAGTAATGGTATTTTTTACTGGACATCTATCATAGATGCCCAGTTAAAGAAATTACATGCCTGTCCCCTGGGTCCTGAGCTTCTCAATGTGGCTATGTGTGTATGCCAGGCGCTGGGTTTCAAAGGAGCATGCATGGTAGTTTTGACTGAACATCTATCAAAGATGTCCAGTAAATAAAATGCCATCCCTGTCCCCTGGGGCCCACAGTGCCAAACACACGAACACAATCAAATTGATAATCTGTGTATGCAAGGTGCAGGATGACCAGGGGGGCAGGTATGGTATTTTTTACTAGACATCTATCATAGATGTCCAGTAAAAAAAAATGCCTGTCTCCTGGGCTCCACAGCGGCTAACACATGCACACAATTAACGTGATTATGTGTGTATTGGAGGTGCTGGGGTGCCCAGGGGACAGACATGGTATTTTTGACTAGACATATAGGATAGTTGTTCACTAAAAAAGTAAAGAAATGCCATCCATGTCGTCTGGGCCCCAAAGTGCCAAATACACGCACACAATCAAAGTGACTATGCGTGTATGCAAGGCGCTGTGGGACCAGGGCAGGTATAGTATTTTTCACTAGACATCTATCATAGATGTCCAGTAAAAAAATAACATGTCTGTCCCCTGGGCTTGACAGTGCCTAACACACGCACACAATCAATGTGATTATGTGTGTATGCAAGGTGCTGGGGTGCCCAGCGGGCAGGCATGGTATTTTTACTAGACATCTATGATAGATGGGCAGTAAAAAAATGTCATCCGTGTCCCCTGGGCCCCATATGCCAAACACATGCACATAATCAAAGTGATTATGTGTGTGTATGCAAGGTACTGGGGGGCACAGGGGAGGCAGGTATGGTATTTTTTCTAGACATCTATAATAGATGTCTAGTAAACGGTTGTGAAACAAAGGCATTTTTAAAATGCTTTTGTTGTACAAACCTCCTCCCCACTCGCCAAAATCAGCTCAGACCAGCACAAACACACAAACACTTTCACAACCTACACACAACAAGCATGCCCTGTCTCATTCACACAAGCACCCATCATGCACTTACTCATAACACAAACATACACACATCTATATACATATTTAAATAATACATAAATGAGCATACAAACATACACATTTAGACAACATACACACAGCAATCACTCTCTGTCACATTCACACGAGCACCCATCATGCCCTCACTCATAACACAAGCATACACGCGTCATACACATAAATAATAAATAAATGAACATACAAAAGCACATATTTACACAACATACACAAAGCAAGCACTCTCTTTTACATTCACACGGGCATCCATCATGCACTCACTCATAACACAAGCATACCAGCATCCATACACCTATTTAAATAATAACTAAATGAACATAAAAACACACACATGTATACAACATGCAGACAGCAAGCACGCTCTTATTCACACCAGCATCCATCCTCATGCATTGACCTAACAACACAAGCATACACACACCCATACACATGATTTAAATAAAACAAATACATGAAAATAAGCAAACGTACCTTCTTTTGCAGGTCTTTCCTCTCCAGCACTCCAGCCCCTGCTAGCATGAACAGGAATCAGGAAGTTTCCTAGTTCCTGCACATGTGTATAAGGGGCCTGAGCGTGGGTCCGGAGATGCCCCACTCCAGCCTGCTCTGTCTGTATATGCAAGGAGGTGCAGGAGCGCCCCCTTGCTCATACAAACATGCAGTTCGCCAGCCAACATTTCCAATGAGCCAAGCAAGGCTCGGGAAGCAAAACTCTCCCTGCCATGCAAGCCTCATTGAGCTTGCACAGCTGGGGAACTGTATCTGTCAAAGGGCAACGGCATTTATCTTTGACAGTTCAGAGCGCTCCCTCAGCTGAAAAAACAGCTGATGGAGTGCTCAGTACTTCACTGGGCTGGCTCCTCCATAATGGGCAAGAGGGGGCCAAGACCCAGCCGGTTGGGGCTGCCTCACCCATTATGGATGGGACACCCCAGGTTTGAGGATGCCCCTTGGCCACTGTCAGGGATGGCACTCTATTAAGAGTGGCACAGGACACCCAGAAAGGGTTTGGGTGGTTGTGCCAAAATAAAGTGGACAGATAAGTACACACACAGCTGAAAGGAAAGAGAACGAAGAGTAGGCAAGAGTAGCAAGGAAAAAGGTACAGAATGAATTCCCTCTTGGGGTGTATGCAGATATAGGAAAAGAGTATTCCACGAACCTTAGGAAAAACTCTAGCCTTCTGCACAGTTTGCTATAACAGAGGCCCACGCTGTTTGCTCATGGCTTGGAACAGCAGCTATGGGTGTCTGTAATGTAGAAACGAGACAAGGGAAGGGGCAGAGGTTGACTGATGGGAACCAACAGACAAGCTCTGTACAAAAGGGTCTACAAACAGTACACGAGAAGATACTTACAGACAAATCCAGGAAAAGGAGGTTGATAGCAAACTAGCAGAAGGAAATGAAGGGAAAGTCGTGTAACAGGATTGGATAGCAGAGGACAGTAAGGAACAAGGTTGAGAGCTCAGAGGAGCAGGAAAGCAATGAGCAAGCCCACAGGAGCAGGGCTGTAAGGCAGAGAGCCCAGAGGGAAAGGGCTCAGGGCAGCAGAGTAAAGCAGGCTGCACGGCAAGGAACCCAGAAGGGCCGGGCAGCAAGGAGTAAGCCCTGAGGGGCAGGGCTGCTAACCGTAGAAGATGGCAGAGGACTGTAGAGGGCTGCTAGGCCGAGAACCCAGCAGAAAAAGCTAGGTAGTAGGCAGCGGAGCGTGATAAGCTGCAAAGTAGGAAGCCTAGAGGACAAGGGCTGTAGGCAGCCGGAGTGAGACAGGCTGCAGAGCAGGGAGCCCAGAGGACAAGGGCTGTAGGCAGCCGGAGTGAGGCAGGCTGCAGAGCAGGGAGCCCAGAGGACAAGGGCTGAGGCTGGAAAGCAGCAGAGCGTGATCAGCTGCAATGTAGAGAGCCCGGCAGGGCAAGGGCGGAGGCTGGAAGACAGCAGAGCGTGATCGGCTGCAATGTGGAGAGCCCGGCAGGGCAAGGGCGGAGGCTGGAAGGCAGCAGAGTGTAGCAGGCTGCAAGGCAGGAAGCAGGTGAAAGCAGGAAACAGCATACAAAGTTTGTAGCTCGAATCAAAAAGGTGACGGAAGGACTCTCAATGCAAGAGACTGAGCTCTCGCAGGCAGCAGCTTTTATACTGCCCAGCCCAGCACAGAGGCAGGCTAATTGGTTGCACCTGGCTCAGCACACCTGCAGACAATCGACCACCTCCCTCTCTGTTCCTGAGCTGGTGGAAGCAGAGCAAATCCTTAGGGCTTCTGGGGATTGTAGTTCTGATGAAGAAAAATAGGAATAGCCAGGAATAGATGTTATAGCCAAGTGCATTATGGTAAGTGTAGTTTTTTGGGAAAAATAAAAAAGCACCAAAGTCTTGCAAATGGGAAATAAAGTCCAAATAGTGAATAGCGTTTGATCCAAGAGTTTTCTGTAGATAAATGAATAACAATTTGTCCATATTGATCGCCAATGTATGCGCCCATGGCGCACGCATGACAGTATGCCCCTCTCCAGGCCCCTCTCCAGGCTCCCTGAAGACTGACCAACAGGAAGAAGGTCTGTCACACCGTGAAAGAGTCTTATTCCAAAAAGGCACATCATGAAGCACCAAAAACTGTTTAAGGTTGTAAGGTGGGAGTCTTGAAAGGTGGAGACGGTATCAATGTGCTGAACCTTTGCGGTAGAAATCAGAAAAGACAAAGTCTTTGGAGCACAAAACCCAACAGAGTGTTTATGAATAGAGGAACTGTGAATGTCTGTTGCAGGTTCCATGGCAAAGCTTGCTTTGAAAGGCAACAGTAAGGTGGTGAAAGGTGGAGCCAGAGGTACATCAGAGTTGGTTCCTTTAGGAAGGTTTTCCAAGGCATCAGACCCAGCAATGGCAGAGTGAAGATTAGCTGCAGAAACGTCAGGAGTCACAGTGGCGGGTTCTCCATGATTTGTAGGAATTTCAGAAGCCACCTCAGCAGAGAGATCATGAATGGCTGTGGATAGTTCTGATGCTGTAGCAACTGGGAGAGTGGGTGCCATAGAAGAACCAGCGGACAGTGACGCACCTGAGACTGATAGAGTAGAGTCTGGTAGTTTTAGTGCTGCAGTGGCACCAGCAAGAACAACCGGAATCTGTAGTCCCAAAAGAAAAGTTGTTATCTGACTTAGCAACAGGTTCTGTCCTTGTAGGCAGAGAGGAAGAGGGTGCTTCTGCTGCGAAAAGAGTGATGTGAGATGCTGCAACAGTAGCAGATTTAGAAGTATTAGCAGGAGGAGCAGCAGAGATTGGGCTAGCAGATACAGTAACAGGTAATAAGACAGATGTGGGGTCATGATTGGGTAGGCGTTCTGAATGCTGATCTTCAAAGTCTGGTGTGCTCAAATTACTTGGTGGGTCTGGGGTATTGACTGATGGAAAGGCTGGATTCCAGGCAGGTACCGGGTATTGTTCAGGATTGGAATCATAGTCTAGAGTACCAGAAACTGAGTTACTGTGGTTGGAAAGTGAAAGAGCTGTGTCAGACTTTAGAAGGGATGCATATGCTAAATTTAGGTCTTCCATCTGCTTGGTATAAATCTGTATCCTTTTCTGCGTGGCAATTCCAGGCCTTACCATGTCGATCTCTAAAGACAGTATTTCGGGTGTAGGACATTGTGTCAAAAGGTCTGGAATATTGTGTCCCTTCATAGAATTTTTACTATGTAAATAAACAAAGTCATCATAGATATCTTCGGTCTTTCTTTTAAGGCGTAGGAGTTTTTCTTGTAGCAGGTATGTATCATTAGCCTGATCTAAAGCTTCAGAATCTGGTGTGGCAGAAAATTCGGTTGTAGCAATGGGAAGACTGACCTTAAGGTTATTGCGGTTGGTAGATACTGGGGAAGTATTAAGACCACCGATGGTCAGTATTGGTCTTTTGTACCCAGGACTAGGTGAACTAACCTCAGGATACATAATGCCGTGTCCTGTCAAATGAGGGTTTCCAGTAGACTGGGGAGCTTGCCAAGCAGATCTTGAACATATCACTCTAGCAACAGCGTACTCTGGTTTAGAGACCCCCACAATGTGTGCAATATCCTTGGCTGTAACAGTGTTAGAAAAATTATCAGACGCAGGAGTGTCTTTCACTGTTTGGGCTAACAAGATCTGTAAGAATTCATTATCTTGCTGTAGCACTTCAACCGATAAGGACTGCGGATCATAGTCGCAAATGTCATAATAGTTATAAATGGAAGAAGGGTCAGCAAGCCAGTGAGTGTAGTACTGTGCTTGTAAATCTTTATTTACTAAGGCGAGGCTGTTCTTTAGACTAAGGTTCTTGTTTGCTGTCTTTAGGGAAAGTATAGATTTTTGCAAAGGTTTCTTAACCCAAAAGGAAAGCATCCTTGGTCTGTGTGTGCCTTTCCTGCCTATGGAACAAGACATTTTTGACTCTTGCATTCTGTCAGGGATGGCACTCTATTAAGAGTGGCACAGGACACCCAGAAAGGGTTTGGGTGGTTGTGCCAAAATAAAGTGGACAGATAAGTACACACACAGCTGAAAGGAAAGAGAACGAAGAGTAGGCAAGAGTAGCAAGGAAAAAGGTACAGAATGAATTCCCTCTTGGGGTGTATGCAGATATAGGAAAAGAGTATTCCACGAACCTTAGGAAAAACTCTAGCCTTCTGCACAGTTTGCTATAACAGAGGCCCACACTGTTTGCTCATGGCTTGGAACAGCAGCTATGGGTGTCTGTAATGTAGAAACGAGACATGGGAAGGGGCAGAGGTTGACTGATGGGAAGCAACAGACAAGCTCTGTACAAAAGGGTCTACAAACAGTACAAGAGAAGATACTTACAGACAAATCCAGGAAAAGGAGGTTGATAGCAAACTAGCAGAAGGAAATGAAGGGAAAGTCGTGTAACAGGATTGGATAGCAGAGGACAGTAAGGAACAAGGTTGAGAGCTCAGAGGAGCAGGAAAGCAATGAGCAAGCCCACAGGAGTAGGGCTGTAAGGTAGAGAGCCCAGAGGGAAAGGGCTTAGGACAGCAGAGTAAAGCAGGCTGCACGGCAAGGAACCCAGAAGGGCCGGGCAGCAAGGAGTGAACCCTGAGGGGCAGGGCTGCTGACCGTAGAAGATGGCAGAGGACTGTAGAGGGCTGCTAGGCCGAGAACCCAGCAGAAAAAGCTAGGTAGTAGGCAGCGGAGCGTGATAAGCTGCAAAGTAGGAAGCCTAGAGGACAAGGGCTGTAGGCAGCCGGAGTGAGACAGGCTGCAGAGCAGGGAGCCCAGAAGACAAGGGCTGTAGGCAGCCGGAGTGATGCAGGCTGCAGAGCAGGGAGCCCAGAGGACAAGGGCTGAGGCTGGAAAGCAGCAGAGCGTGATCAGCTGCAATGTAGAGAGCCCGGCAGGGCAAGGGCGGAGGCTGGAAGGCAGCAGAGCCTGATCGGCTGCAATGTGGAGAGCCCGGCAGGGCAAGGGCGGAGGCTGGAAGGCAGCAGAGCGTGATCGGCTGCAATGTGGAGATCCCAGCAGGGCAAGGGCGGAGGCTGGAAGGCAGCAGAGCGTGATCAGCTGCAAGGCAAGAGCCTGGAAGAGCAGGGCTGAGGCAGGGAGCCCAAAAGGCTAGGGTTGTAGACAGAAGAGTGTAGCAGGCTGCAAGGCAGGAAGCAGGTGAAAGCAGGAAACAGCATACAAAGTTTGTAGCTCGAATCAAAAAGGTGACGGAAGGACTCTCAATGCAAGAGACTGAGCTCTCGCAGGCAGCAGCTTTTATACTGGCCAGCCCAGCACAGAGGCAGGCTAATTGGTTGCACCTGGCTCAGCACACCTGCAGACAATCGACCACCTCCCTCTCTGTTCCTGAGCTGGTGGAAGCAGAGCAAATCCCTAGGGCTTCTGGGGATTGTAGTTCTGATGAAGAAAAATAGGAATAGCCAGGAATAGATGGTTATAGCCAAGTGCATTATGGTAAGTGTAGTTTTTTGGGAAAAATAAAAAAGTACCAAAGTCTTGCAAATGGGAAATAAAGTCCAAAAAGTGAATAGCGGTTGATCTAAGAGTTTTCTGTAGATAAATGAATAACAATTTGTCCATATTGATCGCCAATGTATGCGCCCATGGCGCAGGCATGACAGCCACTTAAAAGGTGGAGCCTGGTCATGAAACATTCCACTGTGTGAGATGCTTTGATCGCAGGGGAGGAAGCATTTGTGTGTAGGACGTTATCAGTGAAAAGGAGCAGAAACAGTTGCAGACACCAGGGGCATGGGCACAGATAGGCTGTTGAGAGATCAGGATTGCTGAGTTTGAGAGTAGAGAGGGATGTAGTCATGCAGGTAGTTAGGGAAAAGCCATAGGATACATGTAAAAAGTTGAGAATAGGGATAGGGGAGTGAAAGAGTTGGAGGGACGTTCAAGGAACACGCTAAAACAGAAGCCAAGATTACTGTGGATCAGGGTAAGGATGAGTTTTTGCAGAGAGGTAAGTAGTAAGGGAATACTCTTGCTGTTTAGAGGGCTGATTTGGGTCCTGTGGAAGATTACCCCAGGCATGTGAGCCATAGTAAATGATATAAGAGATGGGAGAGTGGGGCTGGCATCATTGGAGGAGTTTCACATGAGGCAGCATAGAAGCATCCACTGATGGATAGTGGAGAGGCAGCAGGTGATGCAACGGCAGTGGTGAACTAGTGAGAGGAGAAGAGTAGCTTGCTAGTGACCGCACACGGGTGGGAGGCGAAGTGCAATGATGAAGTGAGATTGCCCAGTTTACTAGTGAAGGCTAATGCTGCTGGTCAGAGGGGTCTGAATTCTAGGGTGACGTGGGGTGTGTCTAGTTGCATGGGAGCATCATGGTCACGTGTTCCTCACTGTGCAGAGACAACTGCCCATTTCAAAGGTGAAGCTACTTATTTTACGATGTAATGGTGATTATTGCATCCACGAACCTGGCGTCATTGGCAAATACTCTTCTCCCATGTTTTCTTTTTTTCTGAATCTATTCATGTCTGTAAACGTGCACAATGTCATGTTGTCTAAGGGCTACATGCATGTGACTATGTCGTGCAGCAAAACAAAGTAAACGTGTCTAGACCTCATTAACCGAAATATATTTCTCGTGAAATGTAATTTCATCTGTAAAAACGTGATAACTAAGGCATGTTTGAAACGTCCGATCTCTCCCGATGAACATGAAGGCCTTCAGGCCTTTGCCTCCCCAATACCGGGCAGGAACTGAGCTGACGCCATCCAAATACTGCCCCAGGAGGTGCACGGAAGGACAGGACTGGACATCTTCACCGAAGCGCGCGCGGAGCATGGAAGCAGCAAAGACTGGAAAGGCAGCGGTGCAGTGGGACAGCAACAGCAGCGGGGCTGGGGGAGATAAGGAAACACGAGTGCTTGGGCTTGCCCGAGTCTGCTCACCACCCAGGTGCTCAGCACACACACACCCACCACAGATTCGCCAAAGGAGGACAGTGCATCAAGTGGCCACACAGGTTAAAAAAAATCCCTGGTGCTGGTGGGCATGAACATATTTTTTTTATTTTTTTTTATTTTATTAGCACTTTGGTTTACACAAAAGAAAACCTTTGGCTATTCCATTTCCAATTGTCATACAATCATCTCACGAACGCATGGAAGAAGAAAGAAATACAGATACAGAACAAAGAAAGCAAAGGCAAGCGGCACAGAATCTTTTTTCCCAGTCATCTTCATTAACATGCTGTGATCAGTTCTTCCTGTTCAAACATTTTGTCCAAGACCCCAATAGAGTGTTCTCATGGTCCAACTTTTAGTTAGTCATTTGTTCGTTCTATCTCTCTCCTTTTTTGACATTTCTTCAGAAATTATCAGTAGGAATTTTGTTACTGCTAGATTGGATGACATTTATTCTCCTTCCAGGAGAATTCTCCACCAGATCCAGACTTCTCTAAGGCAGTAGTCTTTCTAAATTTCTCTGAGATAGAGATCTATTTCCTTTCTAAAAAGCGGACATTGCAGTCACAGATGTTTCATAGACTCAGCCATGTGCTTGTCTTGACATAGTATGCAGTTCTTTGGTTCTTCGTTGGCTCTCACTCTATAGTTGTTATCTCTGCAAGGCCAAAGATTAAGGCGAAATCTCAAATAGGAGGTCCGTAAGAACCAATTCGGGAACATTGCGAAATACCTTGGTAGTCTATTCAGTTTACGAGGTTCATTTTTATATTTTAAATGGAGATATATTAAATAATGACAAAACATGTTTTGTTGAGTTATAAATATATTGGCAGCCACTTGTCGTGGAACTTAGATTGCCCACTTCGCTCGCAAGAAGATATTTTAAAATTACCCTACCACACGATTACAAAAACAACATTGTGGTTAGCACTCGTGCAGAATATTCTTCACACGGTAATTGAAACCTCTATTTTCCCCTTTCAAGCTATAAGAGTAGACAGCGAAAAGCAGATTTGTTTGGTATAATTCTGCAACCTTCTGAAAGGCACTTAAAGACAGCCTCGAAGCTTTACAATCATAAGGCTCTCGTTTCTTTAAAGTTCAATACCTATTGTTACTCTCGAGGAAGAAAAAAGGTGCCCCCGCCCTCCTTTATTTTCTCAGCGCGTGGCTTTTGATCGCAAACTTTGTTGTGTTTGTGATGTTGCAGAGAGCCTATTGGCAGATGCGCGATTCTTACTGTGGGCCTCCATCATTATGTGCCGGTCCTGTCTATTAACAGCCACTATCAGCCCATCTCAGGATGACAGCTGCAACACTTACTCCGGCGCAATAAACAGCTAAATGAGGCGCACAGCAATTTCGCTTGTCACCAGAGCCCTCGGCACAACTGGCTGCACAGCCTGCTGCATACATTCATGAGTTTCCTGCGTATGATGGAGTGCGCCTGGCACGGAGCACTGATGGATAGCGGGGCAGCTTAAAATGGCCGTCACCTTGACTCTGTCAGAACGTTCTTTCGACACACCCTCATCAGATTTGTTTTCCCTTTCTTTCTATGTCCGGTCAGAGCTCAGCCTTTCTAAGATACTCATTGCATAGCTTTCATAGCAAGAAACAATAAAGGCATTAGCGCCATTGGCATGGGGCAGATATGGGCAAGTGTGTCTAGCAAAGCAGCAGGTTGTAACCAAAGAGAACCCTCATCTGGGATATTAATTCAGTTAAACAGTAAGCGAGATAAGATGATTGTATGAAAGGTACTGACTCACAGATGTGTTTTCGCGGTGATAGGAAAATACTTTTTTTTTTTTTTTTTTATTGATTAAGCTGTTAAAAACAACTTTTCAATACACAAACATATCATTTTTTTTTTGTTGATGTAATCATAAAAAATAGCATCAGATTTAGAAAAAAAATTCATGTTAGAATGTACAGTCTCAAGCAGCACAGATGTTATTGCCCTTCATCTAGCGAATATAAAAACATTTAGCTAATACATGGTAAAAATAAAACAGATACACTTCACAAATAAGTAATTCACTAACATTATAAGAAGTAAAATTAAGAGAAAAGAAGGGTTTCCTCTTTTTTTTAGTTTTCAGGCTGCTTGAGACTTAGATTACTTCTCATTTAACTTATATCTAAACTTAAAGATAATAAAAAGTTGGTTAATGCAATCTGCAAAAAGTAAGTATTAGAGCACAGTAAAAAGGTCCATCGCATTTCTTGGTCAACAGTTTCTATGCAGGGTAATACTTTCAAAAAGTGCATTAACCTTTGAGCATTCAATTTAGTACAATAACAGACTAAATGTTCCAATGATTCTATGGTATTATCTTGCATACAGAATCGACATGTTTGTAGTGCTCGTGATCGCAAATTTCGCCTTGCCTGAACCTGATAAGTAGGCCATAAATCGAATCGTGCTCTCAGAAAGCCTGCTCTTAATTTAGCAGAAGGAAATTTTAAAAGATAAGATTCAGGGCATTTCATTGGTTTGGGCCAGAAGCGAAACTTACATGGTTGACGATACTTTTGGCATTTATCGTTGGTATTGGACCAATCTAAGTTATAGAATGTTTTTTTGGAGCCCACAGGATTGGCTATTAACTTGTAGATTGAAATATTAACAGATGCTAAGGCTTCCAAACAAAGATTAATCCATAATTTTACAAAGTTCTTGTCTGTTGTTAACATGTAGTCACCTATTACAGATAACATATTCATTTTTTGATTTGCCATGAGACATTTACGAAATAACATACATCGCCAAACATAGACCGCTTGTATGGAAATAAGGCCTACTTCGTATCGCAACCAGGCGCTTGGAACACAATGGGGGAGGTTGAGCACAGCCCTCCAAAACTTTCCCTCGAGTCTCTCAAGATGCAAGTGATTAAAATTCAATAGGGTTTCAGCCCCATACAACATGGAAGGGATTGCTTTCATGGACCAGTAAGTTATTACCGGTTGGATTGTAAATTTTCCAAATTTATGCAATATGATTTTAGATTGCGAAATTGCTGTAGTCAATTTTGCCTCCATGCGGTCAATTTGACGGTGCGGTTTGATCGAGCCACTAAATTCACAGCCCAGATAAGTATATGATTGTACAACTTCCAGTGGAGTATAATTGAATGACCATTTAGGTTTAAATTTATGCAGCCGATTTGCCTTATAGACTACAATCTGGGTTTTTTTAGTATTGATTATCAATTGGTTCTCAATTAAATACACATTAAATGCTTGAATGAGGTTCTGTAAGCCCTTCGGCGTTTTTGAAATGAGGACTATATCATCTGCATAGTTTAGATTAGTAACTTTTTGTCCTTTAAGGACTGGAGCATCAGAGGCGATCTGTAGAAAAATTGAGGTTAGGTCGTGGATGAAATAAATAAAAATTGCTGCGGCCAATAAACACCCTTGCTTTAGGCCCCGGTCTGTCTTAATTGGGGCAGATAACAAGCCGTCTAAAGTGAGCCTTACACAAATCGATGTAGCTGCATGGAATGCATGGATGATATCGTGAAGGACTGGGGGCATTTGTCTCTTGTTAGTTTCATCATAAGCAGGGCACGTGAGACAGAGTCAAAGGCAGCATGTAGATCAATAAACGCAAAGTAAATGGATTGTTTGTGAGACTGACTGTGGGCTTTTATTGCATTTAAAGTTAACAGGTTTATACAGGTACCCATACCTGCGACAAATCCCGTTTGCTGCCGATCTCGTTTGGCAGTGAGGTCCGTCCAAAGATTGAATTCGATTAGAACTAATTTAGCAAAAAGTTTTCCCGGGACATCCAGGAGGGCAATTGGGTGATAATTACAAGGATCAGCACGATCACCTTTCTTATAAATCGGGACTATGACCGAGCATAGCCACAAAGTTGGCAAGATACAATGTTTCATGATTTCTGCAAAAATGGCATGGAGATTTTTTGCCCATAGCCTCGGGTTTTCTTTCAGGATGGCATTGTGTAGGCCGTCAGGACCAGCGGCTCGGGAAGGGCTCAACTTTGCGATCAGCTCTTCGAGTAGGGCGGGGGAGCAGGTAATTTTCCACTGAGTTTTGGATTGAATCTTATATGCATTATGGTGGAAGAGCGGGTCACGATATAAGTCTGAAAAATGTGCAATCCAAGCAGCTTCGGTTACCGCACCAGTTTGAACATGAGCCTGTGATAGATTAGAATTCGAATTGAGGAGGCGCCATATTTCAGCCGAATTCTTGGACTCGATTGAGCACAGCATGGCTTCGCTATCTTGTTGGAACATCCATGCTCGACGTCCGCGAATCCAGTTCAAGTATTTACATTTAATAGTTCTTAGTGCCCTGTGAGTATTGGTATTGTTTAACTTGAGAATGAGTCTCTTTTCTTTGCGATATTCGGCCCTGCGTGCTTTAATTACAGGGTCGTAAAGGTGTTTATGTTTTTTTATATTTGGGGTTGGTACAATTGTATTCCGGAATGGTTCTAGAAGATCAGTATACTCAATCAAATTATATGAGTTGTCTAATGCAAACAATGCATTTGAGAACTGCGTAAGGGTTCTCTTGGTCCATTTTAGACGTTTTTTTGCATTATTAACCGTTAGATGTTGGGTCGACCATTGTTTGATAGAGGGGGTACCTGACCAGCTAAGTTGTAACGAAAGAAGATGGTGATCACTTGCAGATTGTGCAATTATCTCAAATGAAATAACACTACTATGCATAGATTGGTCAATGTACATGTAATCAATAATACTTTGACTCTTGCCACTTTGCCATGTGGGTTTCGGGGGGATATCACGTTCCACTGAGCCATTTATTACTCGCATGTTACGCTCATACATAAGATGGGACCAGGTGGATAAGGCCCTTGTCTTGTTTTGGTTAACGGAGGATATACAGTCCATATTTAAGTCACCCATAATCAAGGTATCAGTGATACCAGGTGTAGCCGAAATTTCATCTAACAGGTCCGTTAACCCTGCAAAAAAGGCTATGTCGGATAGACCTGCCGGATTGAGATAGATGTTAATAAGGGCTATTATATGATCACTGTGGGTGATCTTTACTAGTTGCAAAAAGATACTAACATTTAACCACGCCTCAATTTTGAACCCAAGTTTCTTATTAGCTGCAACCATTAAACCCGATGAAGGGCGACCACATAGTCCCATCTTTGCTGGTAACAAGATAACATCAAAGTTGTCCCAAGTAGGAGGGACCAGATACCAAGTCTCCTGAAGTGCAATTATAGCGTAGTCAGTCAAGGATTGTACAGAAGTATGCAAATGAGTATAGCCTCGGGTATTCCAAGAGGCTATTTTGGTGACATAAGACTGGGGTGCAATTGATGGTTAATTATTAGGGGCTTGGAGGTCATCACAAGAACTGTAGTATATTTGTTATAGATGGTGGGGAGGGGCCTCAACACGTTCCTCTAAGCGGGCCGGGTCTTGCGCCAATAAGAATCCCATGTTAAAAAGGGTCCTCTTGGCTAACCGTATCGTATTCAGGACAATGCCTGAAGGAATCCAAAGCCTCACAATTGCTGTTGAATCCTCATTCAAATATTCCACTTGGGCTATATCATGGGATGTCAAATCTTCTAATTCTAGGACATCACTGAAGATATGCAGTACACTTTGTCTGTTTAGATTATAGGTTGGATAGGCACCTTCACGGCATTTCAGAATCAATGTATGACAGGTAGAAGCCATAGGAATGGAGTGCCGGGAAGGGGTATTTTTGGAAGGCTTCAAGCCATTACCATGGCGTGAATGTGTGTGTCGTTCCGGAGTATATTTTGGGGTCGCTGGTGTCAGGCACGAAGGGCGTGAGAAAGCATGCGCTTCGCCATGGGTTGCAGAGTTTGGTGATTTTGCCTGTTGGGCCACCGGGGAAGTCCAGGATACTGATTTTGATGAAATATCAGTGAATAACTTCGTTAGTTGTTGGGGTTGACCATGATTACGCTCGTCCATATAAGCATCCAGCGCCTTGCGCATTTCCTTCAAAATCAGTGATCTTTGACATTCGGATTCAGTGGGTTTGGGCACAGGTAACACGCTGTCTGTTTGGGGGATTGGCAGCTCAGTTATCGCTAGGGCATGGTGTTTGGCATTGGAGTCAGAACTAAAAGCGTTGACCAGAGCGTCCAGTGGTTCATAAGCTTCAATGATAGCAAGAGGGGCTTGATCATTAGAATGCAATGGCAGGCTAATTGGGGCAGCTGAGATGATTTTTGGAACAGCTAAAGCGTCAGCACTTGGAATGGAAATTTCTTGAAAAAAGCATTTAGAGATGCTTTAGTCACGCGTGGAACAGGCATGTTTTTGGTTTTCCTTTTTTTTGTGATTGTTGTTTAGCAGTAGATCTGATGATCTTCTTAATTTTTGGTTCAGGTCCAGGGACTGTGCCATGAGTAATATTTGGTACAGACATGAGGGGAGGAGAAGTGTCCATCACAGGGACCATCACGGGATCGTGCTCTGTTGATTCATGTACACTGGCCCATGAGTTATTTAGTGGGTTCGTGTGAACAAGAGACTGTTTTGGAAGGCTTGTTGTAATTATGTAAGGTACAGCAGGCAATACAGAATGAATTGTAATGCTCGGTGGGGGTGTCCTCGGTGCAATCGTCTTATTGGTTAAATCGATGCACGATATGCCTGGTCCTACAGAGAGAGAAGCATGAGGGGCCAGGTTAACTTTTTGTGTCCATAATAATAAATCATCTAGCTTTAATTCTTGTTTCCTTATTTTGGCATCCAATACTTCAAAGAGTTTGAACATGGATAATAGGGTTGTGTTAGAGGGTGGTTTGAAGCAGTTGTGGATGTATTTCGGCTGCATCGCACTTTGGTTGTGTTACAGGGCGCCGCGGAGTTGGGTGAACATAAGATATTGCGGATATAGAGTGGTCTGAGGATGGGGGGTCAGAGTATGAACTATGAAGTGAGTTATGAGAGATGCGAATCGGTATTGGTGACTCGCACTGACTTGCATAAAGAGAGACCTCTTGATTATCTGGGGAATCGGAAGTGTAGTCAGTTGACATAGAGGAGTCAGAAGAACTTACAACCAATTGCGGGAATTGTTGGCATGGTGAGTTTAACATGGTGTTATCAGATAGTTCACCAAGTGCTGTTAATCCCGCAATGGCCTTGATAAATGGTCGGTGTATTGGTAAGCCAGAGCTGGTGCTTGATATATGTGACTGAAGGACCTGGGAATTCAACTGAGCGTTTGCTTTCGGTGTAGATAAGGAGGTCGGTTTAAATGATGGTATGCCAGGGCCTTTCGTGGATCGAGGACATGGGGTCAGCACGATGGACTTGTAAGAAAGCAGATTTTTGTGTGCAGTATTCGAGTTGCCATTAGGGCTATTGCTAGTAATTATCATAGGAGGCATGTCAGACTTTAAAGAACAAACCTGTCTACGCTTTGACATGATTCACAGACAAACGGTCTTATGTTGAATCAACAGCCACGAGGTGAAAACTTGGACCACTGGACAACACTGGGCAACAGTAAAAGAGAAAAAAGGAAGAAAGGAAATGATCTCCTTTGGGCACTTACTTTTCTACAGGGTTAATGGGAAGGGCCATCTCCACCGTAAAAGCGGCAAAGCGGGTAAGCGGTACTCAGACCGGTACTCGCCCGTGTACAATTTGTAGAGGTGAGTGACTCCTCGCACGGCCAATCGCCGTGATAGGGGGCGGAGTTGGTGAAACCAGCCGGGAATAGGCGGAACTGGCAGTGGAAACGCCAAAACAAACAGAAAGAAGCTCTAGAAACAAACAGAAAACGCGCTGTCACTTCCACTTGGATAGTATTCGTGAGTCAATAAAGTTCGACTTGATAAGTTCGGTTCATCACCTTGATAAAAGCAGTCCAACTTCAAAGGTCCTCAAGGAACAGAAACAGGAACAGCGGGTAGTGCGGGTAAGCGGTACTCAGACCGGTACTCGCCCGTGTGCGCGTGCGCGAACAATTTGTAGAGGTGAGTGACTCCTCGCACGGTCAATCGCCGTGATAGGGGGCGGAGTTGGTGAAACCAGCCGGGAAAAGGCGGAACTGGCAGTTGAAACGCCAAACCAAACAGAAAGAAGCTCTAGAAACAAACAGAAAACACGCTGTTACTTCCACTTGGATAGTATTCGTGAGTCAATAAAGTTCGACTTGATAAGTTCGGTTCATCACCTTTATAAAAGCAGTCCAACTTCAAAGGTCCTCAAGGAGCAGAAACAGGAACAGCGGGTAGTGCGGGTAAGCGGTACTCAGACCGGTACTCGCCCGTGTGCGCGCGCACGGTGTGCGCGTGCGCAAACAATTTGTAGAGGTGAGTGACTCCTCGCACGGCCAATCGCCGTGATAGGGGGCGGAGTTGGTGAAACCAGCCGGGAATAGGCGGAACTGGCAGTGGAAACGCCAAAACAAACAGAAAGAAGCTCTTGATAAAAGCAGTCCAACTTCAAAGGTCCTCAAGGAGCAGAAACAGGAACAGCGGGTAGTGCGGGTAAGCGGTACTCAGACCGGTACTCGCCCGTGTGCGATAGGAAAATACATGAAAATTGGCCAACTGCACTTTTGATGATATCACTGCTGTAGCCCCACTCTCCAAAGCCAAAATAGACTTTCCTAAACCATCTACAGTAACTTGTATTGCCAATAAGCATATGTCCATGTCAGTAGATAGTACTCGTACGCAGGGAGAGGCCTGGCCCCATGATTTGTGGGGGTCTGTGTGGCAAAAGATGTGGCGGCACCACATTTTCATATGTAGTGACATCAGTGACAACACAGAACAAGAGGTCACAGAATTAGTCTTTAATACTCGAGGGGATCATTTGAAGATACTTTAAAAGTAGCTGATAGGAGTGAGCTAAGTGACAAACTTTGTGATGTGCAGCGTATGAATGGTCACTGTTATCAGGGGTGCCGCTATGGTGGCATGGGGGGGTCTTTTGGTTGTAGCCTCTGATAGAAGCTTAGGGGCTGCACTGCACACATAGACATGTACACCTTTCAGGTGGACGGAAAGATTCTACACAGGTTTTGTGTTTTTTATTGTTTTTAGTATGCTACGTTTGCCTCCTTGACCACCGCAAAGTGCCTGGGGCATGAAATCACTGGGCGGCCATTGGACGCAACATAACAGGAAATTAGGGTCACAATAAAGCACCAGATCAACAAGTGATGCAGCAGCCATAGGAAGCAACAGAGTAGGATATGCAGCAAGCACAGAAGGCTCCAAGGCCGCACTGCTACAAACTCGTTCCCAATGTGTTAGTACAGCACACATCATCTTCTCTCAATGAATGGATATCTTGTTTTGTGATTGGGTAGGTACTCCGCTAAAACAGCCTATACTACCATCCACTCACTATGAAACCATGTTCGCGTGGCAAGTTTGCAAAAAAAACAACCTGGGTGTTTTTTCATCTACATGCATAAATCACTAATGTAGTGACACTTTATTCAAAGCCTCTCTCTAATCTCTAATCCAAAAAACAGCTAGAAAGCAACATAATCTGGAGGGGTAGGAGAGGGAACAAACCTACGACCTGCAGCTCACACACAGATCACACATAGATCGCAGCAGCCAGCCCTCCACCTACGGAGCCATCTTATTGACTGTAGGAGAAGAAATAAGGAAGAAAGGAAGAAAAAAAGAAAGAAAGAAAGAAAGAAAGAAAGAAAGAAAGAAAGAAAGAAAGACAAAAAGCTAGAAACAAAGCAAGAAAGAAGTATGTTTATGTTTATATTTATGTTTATTTATTTGAATAGTGCTTCAAACCCAGAGGCAGAAGGAAGCTTAAAGAAGACGGTTACATGAGATATATACAGTTTCAATATACAGCAATTTACAGAGTTCACAAGCACATTTGAGCAGACAGAGGTGTATATACATATCTGGGGGGGTACGTGCTATTCTTTATTCAAGTTCAGTTTAGTTTATTTATTTGTAATGCGCACCAAACCCAAGGGTAGGAGGGCGCAGGAGCAGCAAGGTTATTCAAAGCTTAGTTACACTTCACATAGCATTGCATTGCAGTATTTACAGTAATTACAATCGGGTAGAAAACAGTTACAGCAATCATGAAAAATACAAGGAAGTGTATATATATTTACAAGGTGGGTATGCAGGTATACGAGTAAACTTAATTACAAGGTGTGTACCGGGTCTGGGTAGGATGGGATTAGCAGTCATTGTTCTTTATCCAGTGTATGTAGTTGCGCCTAAAGTGTGAGTAGGTTTGGGGTGTCCTTAGTGGGGGTGGTAGGGAGTTCCAGTGCTGGGCTGCTTTCACTTGGAAGCTGTTGCCCCCCATTTTGGTGCGTTTGAATCTGGGGACAGTGAGTAGATTAGCGTTGGAGGTTCTGGTAGGTCTGTTGGACGAGTGTTTGCTTGTTCTGTCGACTAAGTAGCTGGGGGCGGCGTTGTTGAGGCACTTGTGTGTAAGTGAGGCTACTTTGAGCATGATTTTGTCTGTAGTTTTGAGCCAGTTATGGGCTCTTCTAGTGTTGGAGATGTGTTCTTTCTTAGGGATGCTGAGCGCTGCTCTGAGAGCGTTATTTTGCAGCGTCTGTATTTTGTTGATGATCTGTTTGCTAGCTCCTACGTAGAGGGCATTGCAGTAGTCCAGTTTTGATAGTATAAGGGCTCTGGCTAATGTAATGCAGCTCTGGGTGGATAAGAAAGGTTTGGCTGCTCTTATGAGCTTACATGTGTAAGCCGTGGAGGAGGCCAAGGAGCTGATCTGTTTATGGAAAGAGAGGGAGGAGTCAATGTATATTCCCAAGGTTTTTACTTCCTTGGCTACTTTAATTAGGTTCCCGTCTATTCTGAAGCTGGTGTAATTGTGGTCTAGTTTCGCTAGGTTTGCAGTGGATCCAAGTATGATGAGTTCAGTCTTGTCATCATTCAGGCATAGACTGTGTGATGCCATCCATGCCTGGATGATGAGGTACACCCTGTTCACCAAGGCCAAATCATGGTTGTAGTCTCCCGTCAACGGGGTGAGGATCTGGGTATCATCGGCATAGTTAGTGTAGGTGATACCCAGACCATCTAGATCATCAAACAAGGGCTTCGTGAACACGTTGTACAGTGTAGGTGAGACGCAGGAACCCTGGGGTACTCCGCATGTAATGGGGACGGGGTCTGCGGCCGCTGTGGTAGAGAAGACACGCATGGATCTATTGCTGAGGAAGGACTCGATCCAGCCGATGGCTTCTTGGGAGAAGTGGGCCGCAGAGTCGAGGTGATTGCATAGGATTTTGTGGTCGACCAGGTCAAATGCTGCGGATGGGTCTAGGAGGAGCAGTAGGGCAGTTTTCCCATTGTCTCTCAGAGTGTCAATTTGAGCCTTCAGGTCGATAAGGGCTGTTTCTGTCCCGTGTTGGGGTCTGAAACCTGATTGCCGAATACCGAGTAGATGGTTTGATTCGAGGAATTTTTGTATTTGTTGGTAGGCTGTCTTGTCTAAAATCTTGAGCAGCAAGGGAGCGGTGGTAATGGGTCTGTAGTTGGTGGGAATGGACGGGTCGAGGGAAGGTTTTTTGAGAAGGGGGAGGACCCAGGACTCTTTGAGGTTGCTGGGGACGGTGCCTGAGGAGAAGCAAGCGTTGATAAGTCTTGTGATGAATGGCGAGAGGTCTCTTGCTGCAACTTTCATGATTTGAGGGGGGCAGAGGTCGCCCTGACAATTGGATGGCTTTAGACTAAGGATGATTATTTCCACTTCTTGAGTGGAGACCTTGGAGAAGCTAAAGCGGGACGGGGTAGGCAACGGGAGTTGGGGCGTGGGGCGCGGGGTCGTGTTTGTAGGGTTGGTCTGTTTAGTTAAGGATTCTTTCTTGTTTTTAATTTTAGTTTGAAGGTTTGTGATTTTATTGTTTAGGGCATTTTGGACACTAGTGCACCATTGTTTGTCCTTCTCACAGGTGTCAGGAATTAGCACTGGTGTTTCCAGTTCTTTAATTATTGTGAATAGCTCTTTGGTACTGGAGTTAGATTGCGCGATTCTCATGTTGTAGGATTCTTGCCTGGCAGCTATAATTTCTTTTTTGTAGTTGGACCTTATTTTATTGAGTATTGATTTATTGAGGTCTGTGGGAGATTGTCTCCAGGCCTGTTCCTTTTTGCGTTTTTCTGTTCTGAGAGTTTTAAGGTGATTAGAGAACCAGTGGTTGAGGTGCTTTTTGGGTTTGCATTTTCTTAGTTTTGAAGGTGCAATGGAGTCTAAGGCTGTGCGCATGATTTTGTTATAGCCTTCGACGAGGTCATGGGGGTTGAGGGTGGCGGGGAGTTGGTTAAGTGTAGGGAGGATCAGAGGGATCAGATTTTCCACTGTGATCTTTTTCTTACTTCTCGTGGGAATGGCAGAGGCTATCTCGTTGTTAATGATGGGGCTCGAGGCTTCGAGGGTGAAGGAGAGTAGGTGGTGGTCGGACCAAGGTTGGGGGAGTTGTCAGTGATGGCAGCCACGCAGTTGAAGTCTGCGACCCAGTCAAGGGTTCTCCCTTTGTTGTGGGTGGGGCCAGATACTTTTTGGGTGAAGCCTAATTCAGATAGGGTATTGTTGATGAGGGTGGCGTGGTGATCTTTGGGGTCTTTAAAACCTAGGTTGAAATCTCCAAGGAGAAGGCTCTGGGAGGAGTTTTTCAGGTTGTTAGTGAGGATGGTGCTAAGGTCTTCCTCGAAGGATCCTAGAGGTCCGGGCGGTCTGTAGAGTAGGTGGATGGATATCGTTTGGGATTTAGTAGTGGGCAGCTTGGCTGTGATTGATTCGCATGATGGGAGGTGGGTAGAGGAGTAGAGTCTGATGTTGAGATGTGTTTTGGCAATTATAGCCAGGGCACCGTCTCTTGATTCTGTCCTATCCGCTCGGAGGATGGTGTAGTCGTGTGGGATCGCTAAGGAGAGGGCTGGTCCGACGGCTGTGTGGAACCAGGACTCTGTTATGGCTAGGAAATCTAGATCTGCTGCTAGAATGAGGTCCGCTATATCTGTAGCATGGGCTATTAATGAGGGCTCCTTTTATGGGTGCGTCTCTTGTCTTAGTGGGGGTGGTGGTGGTGGCTGTGTTGTCGGTTTTGTGTCTGGACGTAGTAGTTTGTGGGGTGGTCTTGGGTCTTTTCATCGTAAGGTTGGCACAGGTGCTAGCGAGATAGGAGCAGTTGGTGAGTTTGTGTTGGGTCAAGTCCCTGGCTCGTGGCTTGTACAGTTTAGGAAGTCTGGACCATAGTCTAGCGTTTCTTTCAGAGAAGCTGCATGGTAGGGAGGTAAGGGGTAGCATGATTGTGGGGGGAGCATCTGAGGGGGGTGGTGGGGTGGTGCAGATGGAGGCCAGGATTAAGGTGGAGCTAGATGGGCAAGTGAGATTAATGAGGTGGAGAATAGTTCTCAGCAGTATTGAGTAGGGGCCTGGTAGGAACATTGTATAGGTGGTGAGTGCTAACACAGTGGCTGGGTTCAAGATGCAAGGTAAATTGAAACAATGCCTAGGTTCAATATGCAAGATAGGTTGAACTATGCTTGGATTCAAGATGCAAGGTAAGTTGAAACAATACCTAAGTTCAAGATACAAGGTAAGTTTAAACAATGCCTAGGTTCAAGGTGCAAGGTAAGTTGAAACAGTGCCTAAGTTCAAGATACAAGGTAAGTTTAAACAATGCCTAGGTTCAAGGTGCAAGGTAAATTGAAACAGTGCCTAAGTTCAAGATACAAGGTAAGTTTAAACAATGCCTAGGTTCAAGGTGCAAGGTAAGTTGAAACAGTGCCTAAGTTCAAGATACAAGGTAGGTTTAAACAATGCCTAGGTTCAGGATGCAAGGTATGGTAACACAGGACTAAAGGAGCATAGTAGGCTGAAGCAATGTCTGCAGGTGTACAGGGAGGAGTGTCGAGGCTAGTCTTGCGTGCAAATGTGTGCCTAGAAGTTGCCGAAGCGCTGACGTTTGTGTGCTTGTGTTAGAAACATGATGCAGGCCATTGTGCAGGGTACGGAGGGTTAGCCAATTAACAGTGAGGCAGGTGAAGCACTTTAGCAGTGATAGGCTGGCTCTAAGTACGATGCACTGGCTACAATGGACGTGACAACATTAACAGTGTGTGAATGGCTATAATGACAATCAGCGATCAAAATCAAACAAGAAAGCAAGGACACAGTTAAGATGCAGTGCATTAGTGATGCACGGCGAGATACAATATTGTCTTTGGAGCCGACATGGGATAATGAGGTGGAGGGTTCTTAGCAGCGCGGGGCGTTAGCGACCATGTGTTCAGTTCGGCGGTGGAGCGGTCAAGGCTGTGCTGTAGCTAGGAGGGAGCGGATCAGCCCGCACAGAGAAGAGGGTTGCGCAATTAGGGGAATAGCAGTACCTGGCTGACGCTGGTGCTGGAGCAGGCATTCAAGAGCCAGCCGATGACAAAACGAGGGAAATAAAGAAAAACAAGAAAGGAAGATAGATGAAAAAGAAATAAAGTGAAAGAAAGACAGAAAGAAAGAAAGAAAGAAAGAAAGAAAGAAAGAAAGAAAGAAAGAAAGAAAGAAAGAAAGAAAGAAAGAAAGAAAGATGAAAAGAAAGATGAAAAGAAGAATGAAAAAAGAATGATAGAAAAGGGTGAAAGAAAGAAGAAACACAGCTAGAAACAAAAGCAAGAAAGAAGAAAAAGAAGAAAGAAAAAGAAGGAATTGAAAGATGGAATGAATGGCAGAAAGTGAGAAACAAAGAGAGAATGAAAGAAGGAAAAAAGAGAAATAAAGGCAAGTAAATCGCTAATATCCTTTCCTTACTTGCCCATATCCTTCCAGCCGATTACCTGTAGTCCTTAACCAGGCAGGATTCAATGCGCCTTATCTCAGAGAAGGTTTCGCAGTGGTGACCTAGAGCATTATAAAATAATAATAATAAAAATAATAATAATAATAATAATAATAATAATAATAATAATAATAATAATAATAATAATAATAATCTGTTAGCACATCCTGATCGCATGCAATCAATCATGTTTAGACTATACCAAAATGTTGTATTGCTTTGACAGTCCGCCGTGCAACGCTAAATACCCTTAAAATCTCAAGAATGATTCTGGGTCCCTTATTTATGGCTTACGGGATTCTTCTCTTATTTCTCCATTTCTTGCTAAGCTTCACTGACTCCATATTAAACAGAGTGTCCATGTCAAGAGACGCTGCATTGTTTATTTTGATCTCTGTTGCATAAGTGACCATGTTCTATTTCCTATACAATCACTCCTTTCTGCCGTGTGAGATGTCTCCACTCTTCTGATTACATCCTTATTACAACCCACAGCCTGAATGTCCATCTCCCCTCAGGGCCAGCTCCAAGAAGCCACTTTTGTGATGTATGTGTACTCTAAAACAAGGGTGGAGTAGCCAAAGAATTTATGGGTAAATAAAAATCATGGGTCGATCCGAGCCAGAGGCAAGCCATTGTTCCTGGCTTGGCTCTAGGAGCCAAACGTGATCCAAGACAGCAAAGGATGTATACCTTGCATTGCACACCACCATCAAACACAAAGCCAGCACTTAATATGTGCCAGTGTTTGCCGGGCTGAGCACCAGCACTTTTTTTTCAGCACCAGCACATATAAGCTGAGCACCAGGCCAGTAGTAGAAAAGCAGAGGCATTTGCGGCACGCTGCACCTCATTAGCGTTTGTGTTTTCCACATCAAGCTGGGCGGACCTGCGGTTGCCTCTGCCATGTCAGTGTAGCTACACCCTCCAAACCAGAACAATTCAGTGCACGGCTCAGTGAGCAGGCCAGGCAGCAATGAATTGCTCACTGCAGCATGAGCTGGCATAAACCTTGCCATCCTGGTCCTGTGCGGGGACAGGCTGATGCTGCAAATCCACTATGTGAAAGTATCAGCACTGTGGCACCGGCAAAGTGACAGTGCTGCCTTCATATTATGGATTTGCACCAGGGCCCCGGGGAGTCGGACAGCAAAGTTTATGCCAGAGTTTTGCTTCAAATGTGCATGGGACATATTTCACAGCCCCAGCACACAAAATGAAGAAACCTTGAACACTGAAGAGCAATTATGTACACAAACTAAAATTATAACGTGGCTCTTATATGGCTTCTTTATTCACCAAAAACATTCATAAATGAATACATGCAACACGAATAATAAGTAAATGAATGAATAAAAGTAGTTTAGATAAAATTCATCACCGTTGACACAGCTGCAAAGCGCACCATCATCTCACCAGAACTTCACTGGATACCCCCAAATAGGCAGGCAGAGTGATCTTTGGAACGGGTATGGAGTGATGTGTTCATCCTCCAGTGAAGCTTTTTCTGTGTGACTGCTCTGGTGCCTCTCATTTTTAAGCCATCGGCAAATGTGTGATGGCATTTACCAGAACCTTCTAGCTGTCCATGTCTCTACCTGTAAACAGTTCCCACGGGCCCCCGGCCAGAGTGCCTCATGTGACCCATAAGAGGCAAAACTCTTCCCTTTCTCGTGAAAGCGCAAAAACAGCTACATAACTTTCTTCATCTTTGCAAGATTCCCTCGCACTGTTATCAAACACCAGCTGGCCCCTTCTTCAAAACAGTCCTTGAAGCAATGCAGAAGCAAGAAAACATGTTTTCAAGTAAAATAGTATAAACCACGTTAGGAGTTCACATCAAATCCAGCTTTCACTGAGGCCTAAAGAAAGTGTGCAGATTTCACTGAGGACAAAAGAACATGTCCATTATGGCTCTGGGAGCACCCAAAATGCACTGCGCACAGACACCATGTTTTAGTCAAAAGCTTTACAATCCAACCTTGGAAATTAGACTTCCGTAAATCAGTGGAACTAAAGCCAGCTTCTGAAACTGACAAAGCATCATAACTAAACTAGAAATACATTGAATATAACAGCAACAGAAAATGTTAATCATAACAATTATACAAATAAAAGCAAAGGCATAATGCTAACTCCTCCAATATCTGGAATCCAAGAAAACAGCCAATCCCACCGATTGCCAGAGTGGTATTGTGTTACATTTTTCATCAAGTCCTTCAAACTTTGGATTTGGTTTTCCACAGATTGGGAAACATTCCTTCAAATGCGTTGCACCCCAAATTATGTTTCAATAACAGATAATCAATAGCAGCTCTGTTATGCAAGGATGTGTTTCTCATAGTTTGGCTATCTAGAATCACTCCCTCTAAGCCTTGAGAGGTATGATTCAACCGTTTCACTACTAAGCAAGCCAACTTAATCAAAGATGTATATCCCCAAGCAGCTAATTCCCAAACTCCCATCAATGAATATGCAAGAGCCAAAGCTTCTGATTCTGATAACAAAGACACATTTGAGTCACAGTCTGGGAATATCCCTATAGATTAAAAAATGGATCTTCTCATTCGATGTAATGCTGGCTGCATAGGAAACATCATTAAACCAATCCAAGTTAAACCATATGGTCCATCGCAAATGTTAGCTGCAATGCAAGTATATGCATCGTTACCACATGAAAAAAGTCATCCTATTGGAAGTTTTACATGGTTCAAATGACTGGCAGCTACAACTGTATAATTACAGAACATAGTATTATTAACGTTGGTGCATGTGCTTGGAGTGTGTGAGCACAACTGCTTCTCAAAACCAGTTCAGTTGTTGTCTTTGGTAACATTTAGTTGTTAACATTTGCTAACCTCCTTTGGTTCACAGGTCATTTTATAGCACATATCACCTTGGCTGATATTGTATGTCACTGTCTGAGTGAGGTTTCTCTATTTGATTTGTTTCTTGGCAGAACTTACAGTAGTTGTAGAAAGAAATCAATTCTTGCACGTCAGAATGTTCCACTAAAGAGTCATTGTGTACTCCAGAAATGTGTCCCAAAATTGAAGCAGGTGTTGGCACCGCTACCAGACATGTAGTTAGTAGGTCCACTGCAGTTTGCACATCCGCCAAGCAGAAATATGACATTTTCAGAACGTTCCGTGAAATATATGCCCACATATTCTCTGTTTGGGCAATCATTAGCAAATACCTTTGCTTTGCGATCTCCTGTCCAGTGGGCATCATGCTTTATGAGCTGGTACTTGGCGTGCACATTCTGTTCTTTGTGCCTGTTATGGCTGGTGTGTGTGCGTCAGCATCAGGTGACCCCCAAACATCATTCTTCAGCATCATCAGACTCACATGGGTTGGCTGCGCAAATACAACATTGTGTGTTTGTTGCAGTGTGTCGTTTGACCCTTCCAAATGGAGTCCATTTAGTAAGACAGTTAAACCAACCAGGCAGAGACTCTCCAAAGCAAATTCAGAAAAGACATATCAGTGTTGATAATCATTCTCTTAAATAGCATTTGTCTGCGGGTACATTATACAATTATTTCTTGCCATGCTCCATTACTAAAACTACTTGGCCCTTGCATGATGCTATGACATCTGCGGGTACGGGTGGGCCACTTGGTTTTTCTACCCACACCTTTGCACCTGCTACCATGCTGTGTGATGAGCCAAAACCACGGACCTCACGGTATGTTAACAGTGTAGGGTGCTCCTACTTTCTGATCATGGACAATTTAACAGGTATGAAAATCAGTTGGGCTATCCTGTTTACTTTATGAATAGGTCAAACTTAGTCTCCACTGTTCATTAAATTGACTTTATTTTCCCCTTGGTAATCAGCATCTTTTATTCCTCCCAGTACTTGCCCTTCCCAGTGATGCCCTTCAATGCTAATTCAAATCTAGGGGGCAATCAAACCAATGTGTTCTGGTAGAATAAGTATTCAAATCCTTGGTTCTAACCGGATTTCATGATGAGCATGCAAGTCTACCCCTGCAGATTCTGGGGTCATGCAGTATGGAGCTAAAGCACCTGGAGTTATCTCCCAGAATAAGAGTCTCTTCAGCTGAATTAGGTTGCATCTGCAATGCTGGTGTTACCATTCACATCAAAGGTGTCTCATTCTCAGTCAATGGTCTATTATCCAAAAGGTGCATCAAACACACAATCACGCAAGTCTGCCAGGCTGCCATTGCCTGATTTGCGCAATTTCTCTTTCAGAAAACCATTAATGCGCTCAATCAAACCCATCGCTTCAGGGTGATACAGTAAATGATAGAGCCACTCAATGTTCTTTTCCTGACAATATTCCTGAATCAACTTGCCTTTAAAGTGTGAGCCATTGTCACTCTGAATTTTCAAGAGCACACTGTAATACAACGTAATCTGATCTATCAATTCAATGGTGCTCAGTTGTGTGGCTCTCTTACATGGTAGCACCATCAAATGTCCAGAAAATGTGTCCACAATTGTACATGCGTACTGCCAACCTTTACTGATTGGCATAGGACCGATAAAATCGATCTGCCAGATTTTACCCAGCAGCTTACCCTTTCGTAAAGTACCCTAGACATTATGACGGATGAGTCTATGCTGCTGATGTTGACACACAGGATATTGCAAAATGATTGTTTTAACCACCTCTAAAGGGATATTAATCCCCGGAGCATGTGCCCACCTCCAAGTAGCCTTATCTCCCATGTGTCCACATTTTTGGTAAACCCACTTGGCCATACCCTCCAAATCACGCTCCTGACCCCCTGTATCCACAGAGGAAATCTTGGTGTGTTTGCAACAGAATCAAACCAGCGTTCTAATGAGTCAGTAGCACAGTGCACATCCACATGATACACTTTTACCTCCCAGATATCTTGTCACAGTTCTTTTCCCCACAATTCTTTGGAGTGAATGTTCCGCCCATTCTTCTGCCATGTCGGAACCAACACAACTAGCCCATAAACCCCTGACCATGAATCTGTGTACAAATGACATTGAGCAGGTATGTCTTGTTTCAAAGCATGATATACTGCATAAAGTTCTGCAAACTGACTGCTCTTCCCTTTACCTGACGTTGTTAAGATCTTTTTTGTCTTGGTATTATATGACACTGCTTTCCAGTAGAGCTCAGTTCCTATAAAGCAAACAGAGCCATTGGTGAACCAGGAATGGTCTGTTTGCTCCACTGTCATATCCCCATAAGGTATTTTCCATTTCACTGGAGAATAATGTACTACTGTCACTTCCTGCGGTATGTAGTCTACAGGTGGTATATTAGCCACTTGCTCATGCAGTTTCGCGACCTCACCCTTTCCTGATGTTGCACTGTCTTGGATATACCACTTACACTTGATTATACTGTCTTCTTGCGCGTGTCTTATCCTGTGTGTGTGTTAGGAGAACTGAAAACCCACTGCATAATCGGGATTTCGGACCTGATCAGTACATCATGATCCACTGTCATTTGCTCAGTATCAACAAGAACCCAGTAGCATGCTAACAATTGCTTCTCAAATGGAGTGTACCTACCACCAGCCTCACAAATGTGCGACTCCAAAATCCTAAGGAAACTCATTTTCGAGCTTGCTTTTGCCTTGGGCTCCAGTTACCATCATTTTTTTTTAAAGCCATATTCAATTCCACTTCTCCTGACTTCAAAGGCCACAAATCAAGCACACACTGCACTGTGCCTTTTGCCAAATCAAACGCTCTCTGCTGCTCCTCGTCCCACTCAAACTCATACTTCTTTTGCATCATTTTATAAAGTGGGGCACTTTACCCTAAATGTGGTATATGCTGTCTCCAAAATCCAAACAGCCCTATAAACTGTTGAGCTTGTTTCTGGTTCACTGGAGTGGTAAATTCAAGTATCTTTTGCCTGGCTTTCAGCACCATCTCTGCCCATTATGCCACTGAATCCCCCAAAATACCACAGTCTCGGCTGGCCCTTGAATTTTGTTAGGGTTAATCTCCCACCCTTCCTTTTTCAACCCCTCAATGCCCAGAATAAAAATATCATCAATGTAATGCGAAATCTGTATGTCAGGTTTGCATGGTATTTTTTCCAAATGTTCTGCCACCAGCAGGTGACAGATGGTTGGGCCATGCAAGTACCCCATAGGACATCTCATGAAGGTATCCTGACACCCAACCAGGGAAAATTAAATCTGCTCCTGGCACTTCTTGGCAATTGGCTCAGAGAAAAGGGAATTCACCAGATCTAACACAGCGTACGAGGTTCCCTCAAACGTTTGTTCTCAATCAAATCCATAGCACCTGGGACGGCAGCGACTAAAGGGGGAGTGTATTTGTTCAATTATCTATAATCCACCATCATTCCCCAACTCACATCCCCCTTTTCCACATGCCAGACCAGATTATTTCAAGCAGTAGTGACTGGGCATAACACTCCTGTCTCTACATATACCTTAATGGTGCCTGAAATTTCCTTATGATCCCTGGGAATGCGCTATTGCTTCCTGGATCCACACTTTGTGGCAAAAGGCACGTGCACCAGAGGGATTTTCAATTTGCCTACAATAACTGGTGTACAATGAATGCGTTCACTCCAGATTGACATGTTTTACCTCTTAATCCCAAAGTCAACCTCTCCAGAATGTCAAAACTAGTTATATATTCAGGTATCGGGACAACCGACAATTGATATTTCTGTTTTTTTCTAATTGCGCAATTTACATACTTTCTTTTTCATATAAAACTGTTTATGACTATAATGTCATGATTTTATTCAAACACATAAAACAACCAAACAAACTCTGGCTGGCCACATAAATCTTATGCCGTCTGCTCTCTCAAACCTATCTTCATCTCCACAATTGTCTGTACTGCAGGTGTTTCCTTTCCCCCAAGCCCAGTAATGGTAAGTGTCGACCTTTAAATCTTGAAGGATTTCCTTGAATTAATGAGGCCTCCGCCCCAGAATCTATCAAAGGACAGACTGCTTGTGTGTTTCCAGGCTTCCAAAATATCTTAACATTAGGTTGTCTGTCAACTTTTATATGAGCAGAAGCTGCCTGGGCTTGGTCATAATCCTAGACAAATTTGGAACAAGTGTATCTGGACTCAGACTCTAACATCGCCCTCACCACTTTTGTCAAATAAGCAGATGTTGGCTTGTATTGGGAAGTGGTCTCCATAGACTCTTCTCCCAGCTCCTCCTAAGGAGGTGCTGAAGGTGAAGTGTCCCTTTTTGGCTTAGTCACCACCTGCCTCTTAACTTGTTTATAGTGCTCCTTCCCAGCAAGCCCTCTCTTTTTTATAATGCATACATCGCTCTGTTTTCAATACCAACAATCTCCTCCGGTGGCACACCATCTTCCAACAATTCCAAAAACATGTCCTTCTTGACACTCGGGAGTCTCTGCTATCTTATCTCTTGCCTCTGTTCTTATCTCACTGTGCCCCTTTCTCTCTCTTGGTCTATCCTCACCTTTGTCCCATTCTCCCAGATCTGATAATTGCCGAATTTCATCACTTCATTTCACTTCATATTAAGTTTATTCGGAAGCAAATTATCCATAAGCCATACACAAAATAGAACTGCATAGTAATACAAAATCCAATTCAATGTTTTTTTTTTAAAAGTCCACGGTATAAACTTACAAACATTACATATATATATTCAAAAAATAAAAATAAAAAAAGATTAAAATGTGCATGTGTGTAAATCAAGATAAAATCCACAGGAAGCGTCCAAACGATTCAATAAAATGTTCAGGATTCGATCATATTTTGTACAGTGAATTTAGTTCTCCGATACCAGGCCCTTCTCAAGTAGTCCACCATGCCCCAGGCCAATGGCATTGTAGCGGTTGAAAGAAGATAACATAAAGCAGGCCTAACCTGAGACAAGCCAGCGGACCTAAGTAGTGGCAGAAGTGTTTTTTGTCTTAGGTCTGTGTAATGTGGGCAAAACAACACAAAGTGTAGAAGGTCCTCCACTGGCCACTTACAGCAGGTGCAAGCTGTAGGTTGCACATTATGAGTCCAGCTTTTTGTTTGTGCCCCTAGCCATAAGCAATCAAACCGGGCTCGGGTCAAGGCCCATTGATCTGAAGGGTTATCACTGTGGAGCAAGTACGGCTGAATAGCGTCTGCAGATGTTAACACAATATGCCTTCTGTTTGCAAGAATTCCCAAGGCAGCGGACTCCCTATTTGCCACCAAGATGGAATTAAACATTTGTTTGTATGCCCTGACCTCACAGGGGGTCAAGAAGATTGAGGGGCAGACAAGATTAGCACAATTTAACTGTCTAATGCATTTCTGGATGTGCAAAAACCAGGGGATTTTCTTTACAGCTGAGCTACTCACCAGGGCTCTTATGATCTTATGTGAAAGAGTGGCTTTCCGGTTAGCCCATAGTGCCAGCCAATGCGAGACTGGAGCCAATAGGCACTCATCGGCAATGTGTGGACATCCCAGTTCTAAATGTGTCCCATAGGGAGCAGACTGTGGTAGCCTAAGCAGTTTTTTAAGAAAGGAGTTCTCCACATTTTCGATTTTTGGAATCCTTTCCATAACCCACAGTGCTGCCCCATAATTAGTGGCAGTTTTTGTTTGAGCCCTGTATACTTCGAGAATTAATTTGATTGGGTGCCCCACGCAGTTATGTTGAAAGTAGGACAAACCCCCGAGTGCCTCTCTCATCCTCGTACATTGCTTCTACCACCTCATCAGTTGGCTTCCCAGTCATACCCACTAACAAAGTCATAATGGCACTCTTATATGCAGGTGGAGCAGTTCTTATAACCATATTTCTGGTTGACACTGACAGTGGCACCCCCCATATGAACCGGTTCATCTACATGAATTGCTTCCTTCAAAGCATGTTCTCTGATTTTCTGAATTGCCTCATTTAACATATTCCGCTTTTTTTCCTCACTGGGTCTATCTGTGCTAATAAGAAATATGTGGTTACACCCTTGGGACGCTAGGTGCAACAGAACACCTGCAATGCTTGGCCATTTGCATCTGGAGGAGACCCTGCCCACAATACTTCTTACTTATTGGTTTCATTGCATAAAGGTAGGAAGCACAGGGAATCTGAGCCTACCAACAGTTCTCCGGCACTCTCATTGAGCATACCACCATCCAGGTGAGTAAGGGCTCCTCTGACTTCTGCCTCAACCGAGTAATAATCTCATGAACGTCCTGTTGTGTGTAATCTTCTAGTGAAACAATTGTGTATAGGTGCATTACAAATGCCATATCATATCATATCCACAACCCCTACTCCTGGGTTACGGAGATGGGGGCAAGCCCTATGGGTTGTTACTGGTTTAGCAGATACTGTATTTATGTCAAGTTTCAATTCAGACTCTGCTTCCACCTATGGGCTAAACTGGGTCAGTGGAATTCCACATATCAGCATCCCATTTATCTGAGTCCCAATCCACCCTTGCAGTGGCAATTACAGCAGCAACTTTCCTCTTTTTTATGTTACCTCACCCTTTTCTGTATTTATATTGAGCAACCCTGACAGATGCCCTTTCAGCAACTTCTTGGTATTTATTTGCTTTATCATGCCAGATTTTCAATTGTAATTGCTGCATCAGTGAAATGTGTTTCTCAGTGGCTAACTCTTTCTCCAAACACAAAATATCTTCGCTTAATTCAACATTTCTCGAGTGCATTTTTCTATAAGCATGCAAAAGAATCCACCCCGTCTTCCTAGTGAGGCAAATTCCTTTCCCTTCTGCACTGAAACCTGATGTAAAAAAGACACAACCTCTGCAGGTCTTGCCATGCCTAAGTTTTCATCCCACTGCTCGCTCAGCCCAGCACTGCATGCCCATTCATGTTCTAGTTTATCGTATGGGCTCTTGGCCCAGCCTCAAATAATAACACTAAGGCAATTTCTGTCTGCGGAAAGACCCCTTATCTTATTGGAAGTTCTCAGAGCACAGAGCAGGCTTAAGGCCAAGCTACAAAGAAATAATTGACACATGACTACTGAGATGATGAATGATTGTAGCATAATTGGTGGGAAGTTGGGGTGCAGATGAGCTTCCCTGCAACTGGATGTTCTTTTTGCGTGCTGCTAGACGAAGGTGGAAAAGTATGAGTGGGGTTGATGCCAACCCAGTCATAGTCAACCATGTAATCTAAGGTCCTATAGTGAGTAGAGCCAATGGGACATTGTACTTTTAATGACGTTCATAGTGGCCATTTTGAAGGGAGGGCTTAGTTATCCCACCTGACATTGACTATCCAATCCCCTCCCCCCGTTACCATATACAGATATAGTACCTACGCCAAGTTACCTTCCTATAACCAATCACATTGCATGTTAGGTTTTTAAGATTGCCACGTAGGATGATGTTAGTACGTGCGCAGGTTGTATGTCAGCAATGACACATTTTTGCTATAAATATTGTGTTTTTCTAAAAATAAAGAGAGCTAGAAGATCAAGTGATTGCTGATGTTCGTTGTTCTCCCTTTTTATGAACTTGTCATTAAACAGACTCACTTTGCCAAACTATTGAGTTGTCCTAATTATTTGATGCATGAGTATGAATCTGCATCCCCATCTAGGTCAAGGTTCTGCTACTCATCGTAAAGGGCTGTTTGGAGATCATCCAGTTCACTTGGTAGCAGAGTTAGATGGTTAGATTAGATAAAGATACCCATCGACCATCAACATAAGTAACTTCAGGTCATCGGCATATCACACGTCCTTTGCCATCCGGCTGATAGAATGAGAAGCTCCCCGTAGATAGTGGATAGATTAATAGAAAAAGCCTGCAGGTTACGTGTGACAGGTTCCTTGCTTTCCCCCAAAAAACCCTCCCACTTCTACGAGTAGCGGATCGGATGAACGGCACAGAAAGGCGGTAACGAAAGCAGTGATCCTGAGCGTCCATAGATGAAAGACAGGCGAACGGTGAGTAAAAAAGACTGAGGGGCCGATTCATGGAACAAACGTGCGCCGAAAATCCCAGCGCAAGCAGGCACAAGGAGGTGCAAGCGTGAGAAAGCAAGCGCACGATTCAAGGAAGGCGCTGCGCTACTTTCCCACTGCTTGTGCGCCAAATCCGTGCATGGCGCACGCTGGTGCACACGTCTCCAAACAGCGTGCGCTAAGCGCACAGCAAAAGCGCACATAGCACAGCGCACACAACAAAAGTAGGCGGAACAGGGGGCGTAACACGCAGAATGGGGAATAACACGTGAAAAAGAAGGCGTAACGGGGAAGTACACGGAACGCCCACATGCACGCAAACCACACGTATTCATGGAATCGAATAGGGCAAACCCACGCACGGCACAGACACGCACAGGCCTAAACACGTCTGCCACACGAAGGCAGGCGGTAGCGTCCCTGCGCATTACAAAAGTGTGCACAAATAAAAAGCACGCATATACTGAGTGGGGTACGTGTATTCCTGGGGGAAAGGGCCCTGTGCGAATGGGGTATGTGTATTTCGGGGGTGCACGGGAAGTTTCACACGTGATTTCAGCAGGGTACGTGTATTTTGGGGGTGCGCGGGAAGTTTCACACGCAATTTCAGCAGGGTACATGTATTTCAGGGGTGCACGGGAAGTTTCACACGCAATTTCAGCAGGGTATGTGTATTTCGAGGGTGCGCGGGAAGTTTCACACGCGATTTCAGCAGGGTACGTGTATTTCGGGGTTCGCGGGAAGTTTTACATGCGAAAGGGCAACGCCTGTGCGCGATACGTCACAGACGCGATTACGTGCTAAGGGCCTTTGGTCCAATTAAATTGCGTACGTGTGCTGATGCGCTTACGCGCTAAGGGCCTTTCCTCGAATTACACGCTGACGTGCAATTTTTTCATGTGCCAAATCACTCCGTATCAAGCTGGCCACGCGAAAACACACGGAAGACCACGCTCCTGCCCTAAAGGCCATTTTCCTGCCTCCCAGAACCCCGAGCACGCTCCCACCTGCCATCTGCTGCTGCCTGACTGCCTGCTGCCCACGTGCCCTGCTATTTGGTGCCTGCATATCAGCCATCTGCAGGGGTCCAGTTGCTGTGTCCACCCCTGCTGGAACAGAAGACTCCCGACTTCGATACCATCGCTCTTCAGCCCAGCCCCAGGACATAGTTGCCCACCCATGCCTGCCTCGGGGGTCGCCATGTCGGGCAAACACCATCTGAGACCACTGGCGACCCCCAGCCAGAGGGGCAGAGAGCCACCAGCTTCAATCAGAAGGAAGTTGGTGTCCTGGTGGAGCATGTCCTGGGGCATTATGATGCCCTCTTCGGAACATCACGCGCCAACATGGATGGATGGGATAGGATCTGGGACGACTTTGTGGTTGCCATCCACATGGAGGGGGTGGCAACCCGCAACATCAAGCAAGTCGAGAAGCGCTGGGAGGACTTGAGGTCCAGGACCCTCATAAAGGCCCGGTGCCTCGTGGAGGGGGGCCGGGGCAGCATGAGTACCATCCAGATGAGGGTCCTGGAACGCGTAGGCCCAGCGCTCCACGCCCAGATCCTTCAGAGGCAGACCCGTCTGGAGTTCAGCGGTAGGTGGCCAAGCATTGCTGTGTGAGACAGGGCATGTTGCAGGGTGCTGGTTGTCTGATACTTGCCTGTATGTGTGACATAGGCCATGTACATATGTGTGTGTGCAGGGACATCATGGTCATGCATGTGAAACCAGTAATGTGTGAACCACATGGTAGGTGCATGTGTTACAATGCAACATGCAGAGCAGCATGTGGAATGCACACATTAATGCATGCCTGGCTCTGTTATTGGACATGGATGGGGTGTGAGAGATGGGTGCTGCTGTCATGGACATGTATGGTGTCCATGTCTGTGTGTCTGACTTGCGTGTCTGTGACTTGTAAATGGCATGGATGCATGACACATGTCTGTGACAATGTTCAGATTCACTGATGCAGCCTACTCATCCTTGTATCCACTGTGTCTGGGGTGTACGAGGCCAAAAGGATGAAACTACAGTGAAGTGTGTGCATGTGATAGGCATGACCCATGATGCATGTGAGTTTCAAACCAGCATTGTATGTTTCAAGAGTCCCTTGGACATGTATGCTAATGTTCATAGCATGCGCCATGCCTGTTACTGTATGTGTTTTGCTTGCACTGACCCATGTGTTGTGGAGGGACATGATGGAAGTGATGTTTGACAGTGTCACTCATCTGCTATTGCTTCCTGTCTGGGGGATGATTGTACAGTACCCTGATGCTTGTGTTCTATGTCACCCTCTACACAGTAGCAAGTGATGAAGAGGGCGGAGACGGTGCTGTGGAGCAAAGCGGCGGGGATGCCTCCACCGGCCGGCGACGCAAGGCCCAGTCACCCTCCCAGAAATTACCATCATCCGGGAGTGAGAGGACTGGTGCTGCGTCTGCCACTACGGCTGCAGCGGAAGGGGTGGGTGAGCCCCCACAGGGGCTTGCAACGGCAGAAGACGGTGTGGGGCCATCCAGATTGGTGGTTTCCACAGAGGAGGACGAGGCCGCTACTGAGCCACACATGGGGCCTGGTGGGGGTGGTACCACTGGTGCAAGTGGTGCAGTCCAGGGGCAGGAGGCAGCACAGGTCGCCGTGGAGGGGCCTGTGCATGTCACTGTCCCTGACACTGTGACTGCACCACCATGCACCAGCAGTGATGCCCCATCCCAGGCCCGTCCGCAGGTAGGGGGGATGTCCATGTCATCTGACACTCCTCTACCTGCGGACGAGGGGACCCCTGGCCGTATGGAGAAGGTCCTGATTGGTGTTGCGTTGCGCACGCGTGACATTCGTAATGATGTGCGTGCTTCCCGGGGGGAGCACGCACGTCATCACGAAGAGCAGCGTGCCAACGTAGCCCAGTTGGGAGTGTCCATGGTCGGGGGTTTTGTACATGTGTTGGTCACACTGGCGGCCCTCTCCTCCTCTGTGGAGACTATGCGCCAGTCATTCTCCATGCCGTCTTCCAGCCCAGATGCCACCAGGGGCCCCTGTGGACCTGCCCAGACCAACACAGCCAGCTCGGTGGGGATCCCATCCCTGCCACAGTCGGGAGTCGGAGGTCCAGCAGGGGTGGACACCACAGCAACTGGACCCCAGCAGATGGAGGATGTGCCGGCATCATCGGGCAGGGCATGTGCACGACAGCGTCGCTGGATTCCATCAGCCTGGATGCCGTCGTGCTGGCAGAGGCAGTTGCGTCGGAGGCAGAGGCAGGCTCAACGTGGGAGGCATAATGGCTTGGGGCCATCTACATCAGAGGGGAAGGCATCGGCCAGAGGGCAGCAGGACCTTGGAATGGGAATGTCTTCCGTGTGGCAGCAGTTGGGCCAGCAAATAGGTGCGAAGCAGCGGCGGGCGGAGGAGGCACGGCTCACAATGGTCAGGGCTAAGAACTCCATGCGCAGGGCGCTGAGGCGTGCTGAGTGCCTCGAGGGAATTCGCAGGGAGTTGGAGGTGGACATTGCGTTATCCCTGCGAGACCTCGGGGCCAGAGAACAGGCCCGCCTCCAAGACATTGAACAGGAGTTCGATGATGCCCTGGCCCATGACATCAACAAGTGAGCCGTTGGACTTGCCCGCCGCCATTGTATATAGTTCATTAGTGTTAAGTTTCATTTCTTTTTTCTTTCATTTGGGGCGCATGGAATATGCCCCACGTTTTTGTATATAGTTAGTAATTAGGTAGGTTTCATTGTAGGTTTCATTTATGTCGTTGGGCTCATGGACCCTGGATTTGCTATTTTTACATAGTTTTACAGTGGATTTTTCTCCTCCATCTTTTTTTTCTTCACCATGGAGCAATGGATATTACGCTTTTCTTTCCCTTTGGATTTGCTTTGTTGGACGGTGACTTTGGACACATTATCATTTGGATTAATTTGGATTCTCATTTTATTTATTTATCATTTTTTGGGACATGCTACATTTTGATTATTATTGGCATTATTGTGTGTTTTGACTTCATTCCCTTCATTTTGACTTGAATACATTTTTGTTTCTTACTTCAATGTGTGGTCTTCTCTCATTGGTTTCATGCATGTCACAATGTGGGTTTTCTCAGTCATGTGTTGCCATTGTGTGGGTCTGACAGACTTGTACTCATGCACATACTGCTTATTTGTGATCTATCATGTAATGGGGATTTCAATTTGGAGTGGATGTAAATCTTGGTTGGGTGTTTGGACTGGGGTGGCGTGGGGTGGGATTTGGGTGGCCATAAGAGCCAGGGATCTAGATTGTGATGACGTTTTGGCTGGGGGACATGTGTCGGGGCCTGCTGGTAGGTGTCTGTCAATGATGGAGGGTGGGAGGGCTGGGGGACATGTGTCGGGGCCTGCTGGCAGGTGCCTGTCAATGATGGGGGGGATGGGGGGGCTGGGGGACATGTGTCGGGGCCTGCTGGCAGGTGCCTGTCAATGATGGGGGGGGGCTGGGGGACATGTGTCGGGGCCTGCTGGCAGGTGCCTGTCAATGCTGGGGGGGTGGGGGTGCAGGGGGACATGAGTGGGGGCCTGCTGGCAGGTGCCCCTCACTGCTAGGGGTGCGGGTGCTGGGGGACATGTGCCGGGGCCTGCTGGCAGGTGCCTGTCAATGATGGGGGGGTGGGGGGCCTGGGGGACATGTGTCGGGGCCTGCTGGCAGGTGCCTGTCAATGATGGGTGGGTGGAGGTGCTGGGGGACATGTGTCGGGGCCTGCTGGCAGGTGCCTGTCAATGCTGGGGGGGTGGGGGTGCAGGGGGACATGAGTGGGGGCCTGCTGGCAGGTGCCCCTCACTGCTGGGGGTGGGGGTGATGGGGGACATGTGTCGGGGCCTACTGGCAGGTGCCTGTCAATGATGGGGGGGTGGCGGTGGAGAGGGACATGAGTGGGGGCCTGCTGGCAGGTGCCCCTCACTGCTGGAGTGGTGGGGGTGCTGGGGGACATGACCACGGGTGCGCACCCCTGAAATACACGTACCCTGCTGAAATCACGTGTGAAACTTCCCACGCACCCCAGAAATACACGTACCCTGCTCAAATTGCGTGTGAAACTTCCCAAGCACCCCTGAAATACACATACCCTGCTGAAATCGCATGTAAAACTTGCCACGCACCCCTGAAATACACGTACCCTGCTGAAATCGCATGTAAAACTGCCTGCGCACCACTGAAATACACGTACCCTGCTGAAATCGCATGTGAAACTTCCAGCGCACCCCAGAAATACACATACCCTGCTGAAATCGCGTGTGAAACTTCCCGCGCACCCCTGAAATACACGTACCCTGCTGAAATCGCGTGTGAAACTACACGCGAACCCCAGTAATACACGTACCCCGCTCGCACAGGGCTAATCGTGTGTGAAACTTCCCGCGAACCCCAGTAATACACGTACCCCGCTTGCCGTGCTGGTACAGGGTTAGTGCAGCCCTTTGCGCTGGATTGGGGATTTTGATGGCTTTTCCCTGCGTGAGGGGCGTTCTTGGGGGCGTAACTGGCGCTGCTGCAGGGTCGCTGCACCACTGTGCGCCACAGCTGGTTTTGGTAGCTAAAATCCATGAATATGCTGTGCGCGGAAATGGATTTTAGTGCACGCGGCTGGCGCAGAGATTCAAAGGCACACACTGTGCGCCAGCCGCGTGCGCCACTTGTGCGCTAAATTCTATGAATTACCCCCTGAATGTTTTGGCAAAGCATGTATGGCTTAGAAAACAAGTAAGGGAAGGTAACGGAGGGAGGCGGGATAAAAATAACGTCCGAATAAGAGTGTAATGTATATATAAGGGGAAAGAAATTGACTTGAGTGTGGCCAAGCAATATGAAGAGGTATCGTGAGTGTGGCTGGGATAAGAGTATATGCCCAGTTCCTAGATTTTAAAGAATGCTAGCAAAAGCCCTTATCTCAAGTCCTTATTAACAGGATGACGTAGGAGACCGGATTGATTAAAGGCGATCCGAAAGAGATAGGCTTAAATTCCATGTCAGAATAAACATACGGGTAAGATGCGTTTGAGAGAGCAGATGGCATAAGATTTATGTGGCCGGCCAGAGTTTGTCTGTTTGTTTTATGTGTTTGAATAAAATCGTGAAGTCATAGTCAAAAACAGTTTTATATGAAAAAAAGGTATGAAAATTGTGTGATCGTAAAAGGAAATTATTGCATCACATGGATTGATGGTTGTTTTTTTAGCAAGATTAAAGTAAAATAATGATTGTTGAAAAAACGGAATTGGAGCTTGCGACGATCGGTGCTCACTCATATTGTTGATTGTTGAGATGCAATTGTAATAAAGTGTGAAGTGAAAAAATAAAGCAAGTGTTATATGAATAAGGGATAAACAAGTTAAGCATGGAAGACATTACTCCGTTAATACACATGTGCAAACAGCTGCCGAAACACGCACCTAAGCTTAAACAGTACAGTGCGGAATGGGTTAAAGGAACCACAGACAAAATGTTCATGCCATGGCCCCAAGGTGGATCGCTATCTAAAACGGTCCTGCAGCACATGACGACATATTTACATGCCACGTTCACTGGCAAAAAGTTAGACAAGCGCCTGGCTACTTTAGAACTTTGGAAGATGTACCAGGAAGAAACGGAGGAGGAGCTGCCGTTAGATTGGATACTGTATATATGCAAAGAGGGGGGTGACGAGCCTTCTGTGCCACCCCCGTCTGAAATAAAAAAACAAAGCTAGCAAAGACAAAGGATTGTACCCACTAAGACAACCTAAAGCAGCAGCGGGATATAGCAATCCGTCATATGAGTCACCTACATAAAGTAGTGACGAAAGCCCGGAGAAGCAGGGAAAGCAATATTACCTCCAAATTCCTGAGGGACAAGGAGACACGCGAAAAGGAAAAAGGTGATCAAGCGCAAGCAAGTACATCTCTAGGTACAGGAAAAGAAGTAAAGAGATGGAAAGGAGATGAAGATAGAACTGATGAAATGGCATTCACACAGAACGAATGGATGGGAGGTCAGATTTTGTTGAAACTCAATGGTAAAGGCATTGAGGACATGAGACAAAGGGGAGAACGAGACAAACAAGAGAGAAAGGATAAGGAGAAAGGACTATTGAGAGATGAAGGGGTGAGAAAAAAGGATAGGCAGAAACGGGAGCAGTTATACCATGATGAACAGGCCAGAAAACAGGAAAAGGTTGAAGTACAAAGAAAACGCGATAGTAAGCAGAGAACGGCTGATGATCAGGAAAGAATAGAACAAAGGAGAATAGAAGAAGAACAACAAAAGATACGAGAGAACAGAATAAAAAGATGGAACAATGAGGAAATACGAAGGGCAAATGAACAAAGGGATGCTAGGAAAAAGGAGGAAGACAGTGGTAGAGAGGAAGCAAGGAAGGGTAGAGAATTTTATGATGACGTAGAACGCAAGCGAAGACAGAGAACACATGATCTCGAGTATCTGCAAAGGGAGGTTATAAAACACGATCCATTGGTAGAATGGGAAGATATAGAGGAATTCTTTCCTGAGTACGATTCAGTACCAAGCATGTCTAGAGTAAATCTAGAAGATGACTTTGATACCAGAAGTATCGGAGAGACAATCGATAAAATATATGATGAGATGGGACTAGAAAAAGTACCCCAAGGAAAGGGAAATGATCAGTGCCTTGAAAGCACTCAGTTGTACGATACTGTGCTTCTAGACGTATCCACATGACAACAACATTCAATTTGTCAACATCCACTTTAACAAACTTTCAGAAGTTAAAAGGATAGGACGCTCAACAGCACGATACCTTCTTTTCAAAGGCATGTATTTACGCAGAGAACAATTTTCTCTGTCTCTTGCATATGCAGTCACTATTCACAAATCACAAGGTCTAACCCTAGATCAGGCATTCATTGACATTGGCAGCACAGTATTTAAAGACGTTATGTAGCACTTTCACATCTATGTATACTCAAAGGACTATTCCTAGTCAATGTTGATGCAAACAATGTCAAGGCTGACATTCCTTGTATCCTAGAGTACAACAGACTACGTGCACTCTACACACCCCATCTAGATATGTACCATGTTCTTCAAAAAGTTACAATTTTAAATAGAAAATGAATGCAAACAGAATTTAAAAGAGATCTCTCAACAGTACCACCAAAGAAACAAAAAACAACTGCTACTCGATCAAGCAGTACAACCACAAAACTATCTAGTGCAAACACAACAGCACTTCTATCAGCAGATATTAAGAGAAATATTTCTTCTAATAAACAAGTGGAAGTCCAGCAAATGACACAGAGACAGAACTCTCTGGTCCATTTAAATGTTCCAACACAACCGGTGTAAATTGCTATGCAAATGTAGCAATCAATCATCTGTTCCAATTGCCACCAATTGTTCAAAACATTTACTTGAACGGCTTAGAATAGTTGTGTTTGCAAATACTTGTCCTTCAAAGAAATGCCACAAATAATCCTGACAACACTTACGGGGCCTCATTCCGAGTATGGTGGTAGTCATGGCGCTACTTGCACCATGACTACCTCCTATACCGGTACCGACTCCGACTTGGTTCAATGGGGACTTACCGGTGTAGTCCGACCTTTGCGGGACCGGTAACTCCCTATTGAAAAATCCATTCCCCATTCCCATTGAGCCCTTTTAGGGCTCAATGGGAATGGGAAGTAGGTAATAACGGTACCGCAATTTGCTAAGGGACCTCGTAGTAGGGCGGTAAGGGATTACTGGCATCAGTCTCCTTAACGGTGCCCGGTATCCCTTACCGCCCTACTCGGAATGAGGCCCACAGTCTCTCAGGGATAAGGCAAGAATTGGACTACTGTGCAGGAATGATACAATTCACCATAAACACACAGGAAGATCCAGAGGAATTTCTTATGTACTTACTGCAAGTGGTGGAAACCAAAAACATTCCAGATTTCATACACTTGGAAACATACATGCACTCTCTGCAACCATGTTTCAGAAGAGCACATCCCTAATGAACGATTTGTGTATGTATCTATACCAAATTGTGAATACATTCCATTTCATCAGCTGCTGCAAAATGCAAAGCATGCCATATTATGCACTTTTTTCAATTCAGACAATCGTTACACCTTGGGCATAAACTCACATAGCCAATATCTGATACTAATGTTTTTAAGGTACAATGAAGATGGTACCAAAAACAACTGCAAGCTTACTAGCTTCACACAAGGGCAAGTATCTCTTGGCAAGAAAATCTTCACAAGAGTAGGCATAATCTACCACACTGGTGCCACAACCACTGCAGGTCACTATACTGCATACATTAAAAAAAGATGTGGTTGGTTTGAATGCAATGACACTTCTGTACCGTAAAACAGAGATTAGCAGCAAATCTAACAAATGCCTACTTAACATTCCGTAAACCTAAATGTAGTCACTGATCTGTAAAAGTAACAACAGTTAGTCCTTAGGTACTGTACACTTCAAACAAACATACTGTAAAAGTTAAACTCGCATACATGTAGTACAGTGATTTTAATGCTATATAGATTGTTTTTCCCAATGACCCAATGATTATGCAAACAGAAACAAGAACTGTGCAGAACCGACAGAAAGATGTTTCAAACATAGTACTTACAATGTACTCGGTATGATGGTCTACAAAGTTTAGTCACTGACCTGCAGAACTATCAACAGTTAGAATACGCCAACTGGTATCTAACTGCATACATAGTACTGCAATGCTACTTTTGAAGAGCAAAATAGTTAGAATGCAGCAACAGGTATCGAACTGCTTCAAACAATACCCTTAAAAAGTATAAACCTATCAACAGTTAGAATATGCCAACTGGTATGTAGCTGCATCCATAATACTGCAATGCTACTTTTGAATAGCAAAATATTTGGAATACTCCAACAGGTATCTAAGTGCTTCAAAATATACCCTTCAGAACTATAAAACTATGAGCAGTTAGAATACGCCAAGTGGTATGTAACTGCATCCATTGTACTGCAATGGTACTTCTGAATAGCAAAATAGTAAGAATAGACCAGCTCATAGAACGAGCACTTTATCGGGGGCTTATAACTTTGCCCCTCTTAATGAATCTTCACCAAACTTTGCAAAGTTTGGTGCGGTTTTGACCATGGAGGGCAAGATTATAGGAGGGGTCCCAAAATGTGTGGAAATTCTCGTAGAAGCAATGGAAAATAAATGTTGCTCGCTCATACAGTCCAAACCGATGGACAGATTAGCAACAAATTTCAAGACGAACGCTTGCTTGGTCCCGAAAGCATCCTTTGTTAAATGTGGTGTAAATCCGTCCAATAGTTGTTTAAAAAATGGGCGAAAAGTAGGTAAAGAAAATAGTGATATCTGGGTATGGTCTGCAGACTCACTTCCTGATTTGAGAGCCTTCGGACACGTCTGGGCCAATCAAGGGTCGATGTGATGTCCACAGCAGAAATCGTATGCGCCCACGATTGGAAGCTTAAAAGTGTGAGGTGCGTCACATTTTTTTAAATGCCTCTATGTTGAATCTGCAGACAGCCGCTGGTGTCCGTGGATATCATGGTGTGGGAAGTCTGGTAATCATATTTGGGGTTATTTAGTGGCGGAAAGTGGGGCTGGAAATGGTGGGGGTAGAATATAGTTGATATGGAGCTGATTGTGTAGGTGAAAAATGGGTATGTGGGTGCCACCGAGTCCGCGGACATCGCCATGATCATTGACAGTGCAGTGAGAAGAAGTCTGAAAAACACATGTGGAGTTACTTGGTGGTCGAAAGAGGGTTGGGAAGGGGTAGGGGAGTGCAATAAAGTTGAGATGAAACTGTTTTTATAGATGAAAAAAGGTGTGCAGGTGCTGCAGAGTTTGCAGTCCCTTTTGGTGTGCACGGACATCATTTGGATTGTAGAGGGTTTACGGCGAGTCTTATTTGAAGGTGTATTGTACATACTTGTTATATGGTTTACATGTATCATGGTCATTGTGGCCAGTGTTCAGATACATGGGGGCATGGCCATAGGATGTGCTCTCAAGAATCTGGCCAGTGGCCACATGCAGTATAGTAATATGTGTATAGTTATTATAGGTACGATAGGAAGAGTGTACAGTATTTGTAATATGGTGGAATGAAATAATTGAAGTGTATATGGTATTTATGATAGTAGGAGTATCAAGGATAGTGCTCTATGATGTATCCTCCGCCTTTTATACGGTCAATCATTGTATCCTCATTGCACGGTTACATGATACCTTTAGCATCATGGACCGGGCACTGGTCTGGCTGACCTGTTTTCCTTACTAACCTCCCTTCCCAGCTGCAAGCAGGTAGTTTCTACTGTACAACCTCACACTCTACTTGCAGCGTATCCAAAGGTTCTATCCTATGCCTGTGGCTCTTAAATATCTATTTCGTCCCTCTGTCTCACCTGATTTCCCTTTTCTTTTCTCATTTCCAGTGTTATGTTAATGACACACAGCTTTCCTGAAACGTCCCTCTCCCTACTTCTTCTCCTTCTTTTTTATCCCTGATTGTCTGACCGACATCCAAGCATTATGTGCGGTGAACAATCTGTGTCTCAATGCCAGAAAAACAGAAGACATCCTTCTTATTGTGAGACTTCTGCCGTGCATTCCTCCTATCTTCTGGCCACCCTTTTGGGCCCTCGACTCTCACCATCCTGTGAGGCCAAAAACATTGAGGTCATCTTTAAGTCCTCTTTGTCATTTTCTCTTTCATTTTGGAGCTTGTGAAGAAGGCTTCACCACCTTTAAGGTATTCTACCATTCCTCACCTTCCCCCAGAAGCTGAACATCTCTAGAGACCTGGTCCTCTGTAGGGTGGACTACTGCAACAGCCTCTTCCTCAAACTTCCCCTTCTTTGTATACACCCCCTTCAGCTAATCCATTTGAGGGCTGCAAGACTTATCTTTGTCCTCAATCCCAGGGATCGTATCGCTGCAGTCCTAAATTTCTGTACATGGACTTCGGATGGCTGTAAGAATGAAAATCAGGATCCTCTGTATCATTGAGAAGGATTTGTGGGGCCTGGAACTACACTATCTCCAACTTTGTTTCCCTAAATAATACCGTGCAAGAGTCCTCTGGTCCTCTAATTCAAATGTTCTGCTTGTGAAATGCTTTCAAAACAGAGAGAGGAGGCATGTCTCTCTCTTTGGCCGGTGCCTCTCTTTGGAACAGCCCCCTACTCTTTTTATACTTGAGCTGGACTACAAACTCTGTTTTTCTGTTCCTATTTGACTTAATGCCTTCCCTGCTAACTCATACAATTGCTACTGAAACTGGTGGCCTGGTCCCTCATGAACCAGATAGGTTCCAAGCCTTATATCTAGTCCACAACAGTAGACCCCCCCCCCTTGGCACTGCCCTTGCAGGTGTACAGCCTGGTGGCTGTGTATCCCACCCTTCAGACTCCTCTGCCCCAGCAGTTAGTCAGTGGCCTCCCACCTCGGCATCCTTTGACGCTTTCCTTCTGGGCTCCTATTAGCACTTGGCAATCCCTACCCCCCTTACTATTCATGCACCTTTTTTACTGTACAATGCATATGTGCATTTATAGGAGCAGTGTGCATACATATTTTAGATAAGCAAGGGGAATGTAAATGCCGTAGATTTCTAGAAGAGTATTAAGTGGCAGTGGGTGTGTAGAAGTTTAATGGATAATATATAGAGATTTTGGAAGTGATTGGTGGATAGATGTAGGCTTAGCCTTAGGTATACCCCCAAGGGAGGTAAACAACTGCCACACCCATGATTCTCTTTGGGTGCTGTAGGTAGGCATTTCCTCTACCTAATCTTCTTGGTCTTCTTGATTGTTTTCTGCATCATTGCGCTTTGTCCGTTGTCTAGGCCCTCCAGCTGATGGTGGTGGTGATGGTGGATCCTGGAGAGGAAGAATGTCCATGGCTGATGCAATTTTTCAAGATAAATAGCAGTTGTACTAATATTCTTCCAAACATGTGCTCTGTCCTGGATTGCAGATGGATAATCAGTAAGAATAGGTCTAGGAGCTGTGCAAGGGTACATATTCAGCTTGAAACTTCCTGAAACAGCTAGACAAGCAGTTTTGAACTGTCTGCGATGTGCAGACCCATTTGTGAACACGTTATAACACTGTGTGCGCGTGCGTGTTCACATGACACTGTTCAGAAAGTCTGCAATGACATCAGACATTTGCGAACATCGGCAAACACATAACAGTGGAAAAAATTGCAGAAAGTCTATAGAAGTGTTAAAAATGTTGCTAGGAGGTAAGGAATAGCACAGTATTAAGTTCAAACTCTCTGCACCGGCTGAAAAAAATGCTGCTATTTTGGGGGTATGATGTAAGGAAGTTGTAGCAAATTAGGGTGCACTGGTAAAAACCCATGAAATTCAGGGACGTCATGGTAAAGTTGCACTAATAAAAACCTATAAAATACAATGAAAATATGGTTTAAAGGGACGTTATTGTTGTAAGTAAAACTGGACCCCCCCAGAAAATAATCAGTTATGGTAAGCTAAGCAACCTTAACTCGCACCACCACCTTGCACTGCTAAAACGAACACCTAGGACATCAAAGATGACATCACGAATGTCATTGATGACATCACTGATGGCATCACATATGATATTAATTTCGAAGAAAAGTCCCTATAAGGGGTTTTGTTTATATGTTATGTTAGTTACATTTATAATGTGCACGTTCACCCAAAGGCATCTTGGCGTGAGGATATTCAGAGTAACGCTAACTATACTGGGACTAACAAAAAAGCAGAGTTTTAAGTAAGCAGCAAAAGTGCAAGTGGTGCATAGTCTGTCTCAGTGTTAAAGGAAGACCATTCCATAGCTAGCGGCCACTGAAAAAAGCTTGACCACCAATTCTTTGAAGACAAAATCTGGGAACGATGACCAGACAGTCATTGCTGGACCGAAGAGGCCAGCAGGAAATATACGGTGTGAACTCGTCCTGAAGAAAATCAGCACCAACTGAGTGGTATGCCTGGTGATCAAGACAGAGAGATTTACAGACTGTTGTTTGTTTCACCGGGAGCCAGTGCAATGAACGCAGGACTGGACTGATATGAGAACCATAAGCAGTGGCTTTGGATGCCCGAGCAGCCAGGCTCTGAAGCAGTTGAAGATGATGAATCAAGCCAGAAGGCTGGGCCAAATATAGGGCATTGCAATAATGCAACCTGCTGGAAATTAAGGAGGTCATGCTGGAAGGCGAAGAGAGGATGGCAGAAAAGTAAACCCCTTCAAAGAACCCTCATAGAAAGTGCCCAGTCTGACACACTGCACCTACCTCTGATGCCATAGATAAGGAAGCAGCAAGATAGATACCGTCAATGGAAAAGGAATCTCACCCAGTGAAGATGGCCAAAAAACAGAAGATCAGGAACAAGATTCAGAAGAAGCACCCATCACCAGGACCTCCGTCTTGTCCTTGTTGAGTATGAGCCAATTGGCACTCATTCAGTATCCCACGGCTGCCAGTCATTCACAAAAGCCAAACAACACCATCTCCTAATTTAAGAGGACCATGTAATACCTGAAGCCGTGAGAGTGGATGAGGTCAACCAGAGGCTGCACATAGATGTTACATAACATCAGGGACAAGACAGAGTCCTGGGGGATGCCACAAGACAGAAAATAGAGACATGAGAGAAAAGGATGTAAAAAAATGGATTGCCCCTATTGGTCAAAAAGGAGGTAAACCACACCAGGAAAGGACCCGAGAGGCCGATGGAGGCCAGGGGGGATAGGAGTATGGGGTGGTCGACAGTGTTGAAGGCCTCCGATAGATTGATTAAAATCAGGGCCCCCACACCATCTCCATTGACCAACCTGGCCATGTCAACCATCAAGACACTCTAGGTGCCTCTCCCGGGGCGGAAATCAGACTAAAAGGTGTTTAGCACAGAAGAAGTCTCAAGAAACCCAGAAAAAAAGTGGAGATGTTAAAGCATTAAGAAGTTTCATGAAAAAAGGAAGCAAGGGAATAGGACAGAAATTATAAACAGAACAGCATCCAGTCACTGCTTCTTTAAAAGAGGGACCACGATAACCTGCTTAAGTACGCTAAGAATAAGCCTTGAACAACAAGACAGGTTTACAGCTTGAGTAACCAAAGGAATAATCTCAGGCAGAGGATCCTTTAGAAAGAATAGGGGAACAGGGTTTGAACGAGCTACAGATTTCAAATAAGAGATAGACTCCAGCACAGTCTCCTCAGTGAATATCAGAAAGTTAGCCCAGCCGGAAGTTGCTAGCTGGCTGCAACAATTGGCAGCCAAGCTATGGCTAGCCTGAGAGAGCTGAATAGAACCACGAATGTTGTTAATTTTGGAGTGAGCAAGCAGTAGATGAGAAAGATTTAAAAACAGCGAAAAGCTCCTTTGATTGACTGATTGCTGTTTCAAACTTATGTGCAGTCCCAATTTTGCAATTCTCAGTTCTTCCGTAAACCATTACTGAGATGGACGGCCACACAGCTGCATGGATTGAAGAGGCGCCAATTGATCAGCAGTGTCTAAAAGCACCTGAGATAGGGTGGCAAAGTCCATTGGCATATCACTGAACACTTGGTCTTAACCACAGATGCCAATAAAGACATATCCATACCGTGCCAGTTCCTCCTTAAAACAGCTCAGGTAGAGGAGGTAGGCGGGGAAACTGCAAGGGCACTAAAAACAGGACTAAAACGTGGTAAAACCAAGGGACCAGGACTGTGGGAAGAACTAACCTGTTGATTTAGACCCAGATCACAAAAACCCTGAAATAACTGATCTAGAGTGGGAACAAGAAGAGGGTTGAATCGTATGTTAAAATTGCCTAACACTATAATATTAACATATTTCAGCTGAAGCAAGGCCACAGCTTCCAAGAAAGGGAGCAAGAATTGCGTATAGGGGGCAGGTGGACAATAGACCAGTAAGAAGTGAACTAAGTTAGAAGCAGATATTGCCAAGCACACTAAAAAATGTTGGTAACAGGATGTCAGGGATGACCGGGAGACCTTTCATGAACTACTTAATGTATTAAAGAATGTACTCATATGAACAAAATGTTATATTGGAGTGTTGTAGTTAATACAGGGACCTAATCGTACAGACACATAGGCAATGGCAGCAGCATGCACCACTGAAGTACATAATTTTTTATCTGGTAATTTTGGATAGTAAAATAATGAAGGATACCTTATCAGAGTTTTCAATAATGTTAAACATGGAATACATAGCTAACAATGCAAGACTTACTACACAATTTTGTTAGTACAAACAATATATATGAAGACCCACCATGCATACAAATCAAAGGCACATACAGGGAAACTAAAGCAGGGAAGAAAGAAACAACAGCACCATAAAAATATTATTAACATTAAAGTTCATCTTCATGTATAGAAATTAATTGTTGTGTTTGAGGCATGCTAATTGCCCCATGTATGTACACCATGAGCTGAGACCAAACCCGAAGAAAATTACTTTAAGAACATACGACAAGGTTAACGTCTAGATATATAGCACATTTTGAATTACAATATTCTGACTGTTAATGAATAAAAACAAATGGCCTAGATATCTCAGTGGACAAGAACAAGTGGCCTAGATATCTGATGTCATCAGTGATGAATTTCATAGGTTTTTACTGGTGGAACTAACTATAACGTACATTTCACAAAGTTGTTTCTGTGAATTTCATTGGTTTTTATGATTGAAAATGTTTCATGATGTTACATTACTCTATATAAGTTATTAATAATTCTTCTAACATATTTGAAAGAACTGTAAGCCTCCTTTAACAAACATATTTTTAGCAACGCATACTGATGTGTGTCGTTAGCAGCGCACACTGGGGATGCAAGTCATGGTTGAATTGCCTAGGGCATGAGGCTTGACCATGGCCCAAGCACCACCAAACCACCCCTGTTATTCACTTCATTTAACCTGCCTCCTAGTTCAGTGTCCAGCATACCCGTATAATGTGACCAATGGCCAGTGATCATGGCTTCCAGACATGGCCGCTTTTCACAATCCATGGGGCATAGGCTTCAGCCATGCCGCATACCCAAATAGGCAAATCAGAGTAGACATTTGTCCTTGCCGAGGGCCAGACACACTGCCCAGACAGCAACGTTATGTCACCATTTTTTGTACTTACATTTTGACACTTTAGTAAAAATAAAACACAGGATAGATTTTCAAAGCCATGCTTGGATGTCCTTGCTGATGGTCCTCGTGAATGTTTGCTGCAATCCTGTGCAACATGTCGGGCTGTAGCCACGAGCAGAATTTTTTTCCCCATTCAAACCTATCTCGATTCACCATATATATCTGGTCACTGGTGGCCATACCCACTTTAATCCCATTGCCTCGAAGACAAGGCCTTTGGCCATGACCCAGATAATCTGGCTGCTGCCCATGACCACAGGCTATACCTCAGTCATCAAAGGTATATCACTATTTTGTGTACCTTTATTATGACACTTTAAAAAAAATAATGTACAAACACATTTGCAAAACCATGCTTTTGTGTCCTTGCCAATGCTTCTTGCAAGAGTATGCTGCAAATCTGTCCACGTTTTATTTTTTGAAAAGTGTCAAAATGTAAGTTAAAAAAATAGTCATATTACTTAGCCCCCACTTGAATAACTCCATTTGCACAAACATTCAAGGTTGGGTCTATAATGTTTCTGAAAACCTTTGTGCAGGTTCGTCAAGTTATAAGCCTTCTGAAAATGTTGAGACTCCCCTCTAATTTTGCCCCCTCTTCACAAAATTCCACAAAACCTTGCAAAAACATTAAGATCTGGGTTTAGAATCGTTTTGCAAACTGTTGTGCAGATTCATCAAACAGCACCAAATTTATAAGCCTTTCAAATATTGTGGGATCCCCCTCCAATGTTGTCACTTTTGCCCACTCTTGGCAAAACAGCACCAAACATTGCAGAACCATTCAGGTTCAGGTCATGCAGATTCATTAAGTGGCACCAAAGATATAAGCCATCCAAAAACTGCTTTTCACCAACTCTGAAATGCAGAAATATGCATGGATGTCCCTAAACATCTCTGATGTTTTCGAATATCAAAAAATACCAGATGTTTTACTTTTTATGGCCGTATCCTATCCCATTCTCATCACCCCTTACCTCCCTAGAGATTCTTTCATCAATATGTTTTTACTGCGATGTCCATGGGTCCAATATGGTGACCATTTCCCAAATTCTGACACACCTCACATTTTTAGCAAGCTCACATGATGTCTGTGAACATCACTCCACTCCTTGATTGGCTCAGACGTGTCTGCCGTTTCCAAATCAGGCAATGGGTACGCGGACCAGACCCAGATATCACTGATTGTTTGTGACCTACTTTTTGCCATTTAAAATAAACTGCTGGATGGATTTACACCAAATTTGCAAAAGCATGATTTTTAGACTAAGCCACTGGTATCCGCGGATAGCGCGGTAGGGAAACAGTCTGGAAAACACATTTGAGGTTACTTGCTGGCCGAAGGAGGGGCTGGACGGGGTGGGGAAGTGCAATAAAGTTGACATGGAGCTGTTTTGGTGAAAAAAAGGTGTGCAGGTGCTGCTGAGTCCGTGGTCACTTTTGATGTCCGCAGACATCATTTGGATTGTAGGGGGTTTAGGGCGAGTCTTGTTATTTGAAGATGTGTTGTACGTACTTGTTATATGGTTTAATTGTATTTTGGTGGTTGTGGCCAGTGGCCCGATTCTTGGAGACATATATATATATATATATTCAGTGAAAAAACTTTGTTAAAGGGACGTTATGGTTAAGTTGCGCTACTAAAAACTTATGAAATTCAGTGACAAAAACGTTGTTAAAGGGACGTTATGGTTCAAAGTAAAACCGAAAAAACCCTGAAATTTGGCAGTTATGGTAAGATAAGCAACCATAACTTGCGCCACCATGCACTGCTAACACTAACACCCAGGACATCAAAGATGACATCACAAATGTCATTGATGGCATCACTGATGACATCACATGTCTGGCTCCCCCTTTTTCTCCTTTACTGACATATCTAGGCCAAATGGTTTTGCTCAGTAACAGTCAAGGGGCCTCATTATGACCCTGGCGCTAAGGGATTACCAGTACCGGTAATCCCTTAGCGCCTGATTAAAAGGTCCCTTTGCGGGTTCCCACCTTAATGGCTGGTTTTACCAGCCGTTAAGGATTGGACCCGCCAAGGACCAATATCCCCTTACGCAGTACTAGCGGCTAAAAGCAACATACCAACCATTATGGTGGTCTAATGCTTCGTTGTTGGAGCAACCTTCCAATTATCAGTGCGACCATTTACTGCTTTTATCATAAACCAACAGCCTATCTACCGCAAAGGAACAGCGCATGGCTCAAAATAAACTTTTGCTGATCGACAGCAGAGACAATTGCAAATCGCTGAATATTCACTAAACATTTCATGTGAAATAAATGTACTTTACCAAATGTACAATCCTGCTGTTTACTTTTAAACCACAGTTTCATATTCCGAATTGTGGCACACTGTGTTCTAAGCTGATCTAACACCCTCTGTACCGCAAAGGAACATCGCGTGGCTCAACATGAACTTTTGCGGATCGACAACAAAGACAAATGCAAATCGCTGAATATTCTCTAAACATTTGATGTCAAATAAATGTACTTTACAAAATTTACAATCTTGCTGTTTGCTTTTAAATCACAGTTTCATATTACGAATTGTGGTGCGCTGTGTTGTGACATAATGTGTGTTGTCTTCCGGGTTCTGTGTAAAGTCGCGTAGGACTGGAGATGACTGGGCGCATTTGATGACGCACCCTGTAACGTCACGGACAGAGGCGGGGAATATGAATGCTTTCTTAATGTCAGGCTTAGGGGCGGGAGATATGATTTACTGTCGCAAAAGCAAGTCAGCCAGGTCAATAGCGCGAGTCATAGGATTATCACATAATGTCGGCGCACACCAGCCTGATTTATCGTTTCTTTAGTGGACAAAAAGTCCGGGGAGGCCCATAGGAAATTGTACTATCAGCAGGCAAAAGGAGGGTTCGTAGAACACTTTCAACCTGACAACGAACAATACAAACAACGTTCTCAGAACACCCCCATTGTGTGTAACTGCAACCATTTCGGGAGACCGCGAGTGTTATTAGAACACATTAAACTTGACAGATTACAATATGGAAAGCGTCCTCAGGACACCCCCAGTTTTTGTATTTACGAACATTTAAATACACCTTCCTTGCGAACAAAAAGGACACATACTCCGTCCTCTGAACACCTCACCATTTAGTTTATTCACAAAATGTCAGAACAGCTGTGTTCTCCGCGGACAAATTGGACACAACAAAAGCGTATAGCACATAAAAAAACAAAACATTGAACCTATCTCATACTCCCCCACCCTCCCCAAACACTCTTACACACCAACACACTCCACTAAATACAATTTTTAATCCAAGTTTCACTGCGCTGTCCGCGGTCGACGGCGAATACAAGATGGCGGGCGCCACAGAAAATCTGACGCGCTCCACGCCCCACACCGTCCAATCAGCGAACACGTCGCATGTCCGCGGACATGACGCAAGCCCATGGGTCAATCGGGGTTCTGTCCGCGGAGCAAAAAGGGAAGTCCGTCCGCGAAGCGAAAACAGATATCACTAATTTTTTTGCCTTACATTTTGGTCATTTTTACAAAAACTACTGGACGGATTTACACCAAATTTGCAAAAGCACGCTTTCGGGACCAAGCCGCCGCTCCTGCCGCAAATTTGGTGTAAATCCGTCGAGCGGTTCGGGCTGTAGCCGTGCGCAAAGTTTTTTCCCATTATGTCTATAGGAAAAAACAAAAGTTTTGGGACCCCCCCTATAACTTAGCCCCCCCTGGACCAAACCTCTCCTAACTTTGCAAACAAATTCAGACTGGGCCATATACTTTTTTTGCAAGGATTGGTGAGGATTCGTCCAGAGGGAGCGAAGTTATAAGCCACCCAAAAAGTGCTCTTCCTATGGAAACACCAACTTAACCATAACTACATGGACGCTACCGTGTCCATGTAATGTATATATATGTAAAAAACAAGGTTGCCAAAGTAGTGCTCTGCTTTGCTCGTAGCTGGTGCTGGGATGTTAAAGGAAACTAAGGCTAGGTTCCTTAATATATAAAAAAAAACAAAAATATATATGGAGGATTGTAACACTACAAAAAAAAAAACACACACCATGCCGTAAAAGTTCCCAGCACTCAAGACCAAAAACACCCTCTTACAAAAATTATTTGTTTTTATTCATCATAAAAACAAACAACCAACAGTGCAAATACGCAATATGGGGTATGTGTAAATCAAAAACATCCCCATTGCATACAGGTTAAACAACACTCACCCCCCAGGGTGGAAAAACTCCACATATTCCGCCTGGATTTACCAAGCTTCCTCAGGCTGATCAAACTTCACATTTGTGAAAACACATTGGCCCTCATTACGACCCTGGCGGAAAGTAACTGACATGACCGCCATAGCGTAAATAGCGTTTCCGCCATTGCACGATGGAGTAAAGTGCGGCTAATTCTGACCCATCGGGCACGAGCATTACGCCATGGTGGAAGTGCAAAGTCCGCGATGGCGGAAATGACCCCAAAACGCCCCTTACCGCCGTCGTACGCCGTCCTAGGTGCAATTCCGCCACCCATCTTAGCGGTCACCGTAATGAGCGGTCAGCGCAAATTACGGTCACCGTAAATATACGGAAACGGAAGTAAAAACATGGGGCCGGAACGGGAAACAGCACGCCGTACACCTATAAAATCAGAATCCCAACACAACCATCAAAAATCCGACCCTGAGACACATCCCAACCCGTTAGCCACCCCTGTTAAAAAAATAAATATGGGAAAAGTTGCAAAAAAAGCGTGCGATCGCAAGCGGCAGGTCCACTTCTCCCATGAGGAACTCACCGTGCTCACAGAGACCCTCCAGGAGAATGCTGCCGTCGTCTTCTCGACGCAAATGACGGCGAACAAGAAGGCCATATGGGCCCTGGTGGCACAGCGGGTAAGTGCGGTGGGGACCGCACCCCGCAACCCACAGCAATGCAGAAAGCGATGGGACGACTTGCGGATACGCGTCCGGAGCATACTTTCTGCCAACCGAAACATTGCCACAGCTACCGGGGGAGGATCGGAATCACCCATCAAGTTGACCCCCTGGGAAGAAATCTGTGCCTCCACCATTGGAATGGAGAGCATAGAGGGAGTCGGAGGGATGGAGAAAGGAGTGCAGACATCCGAAGAATCAGGTAGGTGGCCCAAATAAAACAATGCTAAATCCACAATGTCCAATCATGTGAAGTACCATGTGTCCCCATAGTGCAATAGAAACACATGTCCAGGAGAACGTCCACATACATTGCCATGATAGCGCCCTTTAAAAGTCAGATTAAATACATAAAATCCTAAAAACACCCTCTACATGTGCAGCATGCACACCCTAACTGCAGGCTGCAAAATAACTGCATCCTCAATCCACACAAAAATGAGACCACCTCCAAGGCCCTGACCCAAATCACCCTCAGGTACCACCCCAATGCATGTGATACATTGCCATTCCAATTTCCACAGACCCATAAATAACGCTCGCCCTCCTTTACTCCACCACAGGGTCCGATTCAAACGACGAGCTTCAGGACACCCCTACCAGCACACCTGCAAAGAGGGCCAAGACCAACGGCCAAAGACCCTCCACCTCAGCTGCGCGGATCAAGACACGGCAGCAGCACAAATCAAGTGGCAGCACACTGGAGGGGACTTCAACAGGCACCCCAGCAGCCAGCATGTCCACAACAGCAGCACCACAGGTCCCCCCAATGGATGCCACAGAAGGCAGTGCTTCTGGTGGCAGCAGCACCATAGGTGACACTGCTTTCATGCCAGCATGCTCCGACACAGAAAACGGTGCTGTCGATGTAGGAGCCATCCATGACCTGTCTCAATCCCCCTGTTTGTTTCATCCCGTACACCATGAGGAAACCACGCAGGGGCACCCACAAGACGACGACTGGCCAACCCCCACAAGGCCTGTGGCAAGGCAACATGAGGTGATCAACCCCTCTGTGACACCACCGCAAATGGGCATGGCCCAGCAGAGGCAACAGTCCCTCGAGCAGATGATTGTGCAACAGCAGCAACTGGCCACGCTCCTCAAGGAGCATGCTGCTGAATGTGGGGGTTCTAAGGCAACCATTGAAACATCTACTGAGACACTTAGGGCAGAAATGGAGCGAAGTACCGAGACACTAAGGGCACAAATGGAGGGAAGCACCGAGACACTAAGGGCACAAATGGAGGGAAGCACCGAGAGCCTGAGGGGACAAATGGAGAGAAGCACCGAGAGCCTGAGGGGGGAACTGCATGCGACGTCCAAAGACGTATGTGGTTAACTTGCCGCTGTGCGCCGTGTGCTCACTGAGCTCACACAAACCCTTAGGGACATGCATGGACGTGAGCAGGCAGAGACATCATCCGTTGCAAGTTCCGTCCAGGGCAGCCCCCAACGTAGATCTGGGAGGAACCTGCGCTCCACAGGCAGGGGTGCCCCTGATACCCGGAGAGGGGGCTTGCAATAGCGTCTGCCCACTGACAATGAGCATCTTTGGACACTGGTGTTCGGGGGGGAGGTAGGAGGGTGGAGGGGGTGTGTTGGGCTTTTTTGGGTGGCGGGTCGATTGGGTGTGTAATATCATTTCACATTTGCTATACATTTCTTCATATTCATCCAATGAGATGTGTGGACATTGATCTTTGTGTACGAGGCCTTTCTTGGCGTACAGGCCACATTGTGCATGTACCAGACACACACAGTGCCACAAGTCCTGTGTCCATGTAACAGCCACCAGGCGTGAGTGCTAGAAGCATGCATCTATGAGATTCTGACGAATTTCACGGGCCTCCTGTGCCTCGCGGACTCCTTGAGGTGCTGCCACTTCCCCACCCTCATCATGACCATCTTCAGGTGCTTGCAGTTCTGCGTCAGGGGGCATGGCCACATTTCTACGTACGCACATGTTGTGTAGCATGACACATGCCATGACCATCTTTGTAACCTTCTCATGGCGGTACAGGAGTGCCCCGCCAGACCTGCTGAGGCAGCGGAAACGAGCCTTCAGTAGGCCGAATGCCTGTTCTATGACTACACGGGTACGTGAGTGGGGGCATGGTTGTAGTCCTCCTCATGCTGGTTCTGTGGGTTCCGGATTGGTGTAAGGAGCCATCTCTTCAGTGGATACCCGGCATCACCTGTATGTGGACAATAAAGGATGTTTGTGGAATGACATTGCTACGTACGCATCCCCCCCCCTTCCTGCCAGGTCATTGACGCATCACCTACCCCACATTCTCATGCATTAAATGAGACTCACCGAGTAGCCAGGATCGGTGCCCTGCGTGTCGCTCCATGTAGCGTGGTATTGTAGAGTTCCTCAAGACCATAGAATCATGGGTTGATCCTGGAAATCGGGCACAACAATGTGTAAAGATCCTGTTGGAGTCACACACCATTTGTACATTGATGGAATGATATTGTTTCCGGTTGCGGTACTGGACCTCCATGGCATGTGGGACAACCAATTCCACATGGGTGCAGTCGATGGCAACAATGCAACCCGGTATGCCGCCAAGTGCATGGAATCCCACCTTTGTGTTTGTAATCTCCTGCTCCGAGCGTGGTAAAGAGATGTAGTCGTCTGTGTGCTTCAGGAGGGCATCAAGCACTTGGAATAGTGTCCGTGACAATAGTGGCTGTGAAATGCCATGCAACTGTCCGACTGTGTGCTGGTAGGTGCCTGTGGCCAGGAAGTGGAGTGCAGACACCACCTTCAGTAGGGGTGGGATGGCGGTTGGGCTATCTATCATGCTGACAAGGTCAGCGTGTGTCATGTTGACAATGGCGGTTATGGTGTCCCGGTCCAAACGGTAGAGGGTGTGGATCTGCTCAGCAGTGAGGTTGAACGGATTAGCTCGGAGGCGTGGGATTGTGGGCTGCCTGCGTGGTGGCAGTGGCTGTGTTTGTGGGCCTTGCTGCCCCTGCCTTGCCCTCCTCCTCCTGCGTCTCCTCTGTGCGGCCGGTTGTTGTAGTAGTTGGTGTTCGTCTTCTTCTTGAAGTTGGAGTACTTGCAGTGCTATCAGGTCCCCCAGGCCCAACATCGCTAGTCCTGTCGGTAGCATTTTGGAGTGGGTGTGGTTGTGGGAGGGGGTTGGGTGTGCAATTTATGTGTTTTCAGGCTGTATAGCCTCCACCTGTGGTGATTCATTCCACCTGTGCCAGCTGCAATAACTTTTGGGCGAGCACGTCCCGCACACAACGCTGCAATGTGACGCATGGCATCTTGCAATTACAATCATGTATTTAATCCCGATGGCAGTGAAATATTGGTTTATATGTTAATTCTGCTATGGTCCCATTGATTCACATACTATATTTGCAGTCGCGAACAAACTTGTGAAGGGTCAGTGGAATGTAGTACTCGATCAACGGTGGACCCTCATGCAGCACTGTACCGACGTTCACCGACGGGCGGGGAGTCCCATTAGTGATTGAAGCCAGTTACCATTTTCACACACAGCCGCACTACATAGATGTATTTGTGAATTCAAGCGTTCACAGATGCCTTTTCGACGTGATGTTGCAAATGAGGAATTCGAAGGACAGCGCTTTTGGTTTTCAACTAGCGGCGAGGAGACGCCCACAGGTCTGACTGGAAATATAACGTTCTATTGTTGAATGTCCTTGGGACAGGGCCCATGACGAGAATGCAATGATTGATATGAATTGAATGGGATGCGCAATAGCGTAGTGGACGATAAGGCAGGACGTTCCCAAATACATGTTACTTCACTACACTAGAAATCCGGGCAGGAGCACAGTGGATTTTGCAGACTGCATTACGCACAGACTCAATGGAAATTTCAAATGTTATGTGAGTAAATATTCAGGCGTTTTTATACCGGGATGAGGGAATGATGAATGGATGCATGGACAGATGATTTAATTGAGAGTTTGCCATGTACATGGCTTTTTGGAATCTATCCCCTTCCCCTGCGCTATGTGATGCAAAGCTGCCATAGTGGGACCATCGTCTATCTGCCCTTGTTGAACCCTCCCTGTCTCGACGCGCCTTCAAACACTTGTGTCTATGCACGTTACTATTCCCATCTAATGGATTCTGTTTTAACAGACGCATGCACACAAACACTCGTTTGTAATAGTGTATTCACCTCGATTTATATCGTTATGATTCGCAAGTGATTTTTGGGTGAAATTAATCCTTTTGAGTCGGCTAGCATGCATATGGTTGTAGATTTAGTGTGTTGAATGAAGTGAGTAATACATATGAAGTTCGGATGCCCATACTATTATTTTTTTTTTCATTTGGGTGACAGGTATCTCCTCCCCTTTTGCCGCTGCCATCTGTACGCCACTCCTGCAGATGGCTTTTACAGTCGACACCTGCAGCTTCGAGTTAATCAGTGGAGCACCATTACGATCGTATGGGACGATCGCCAATGGGCCACATGCCCTTACGCAGTACTAGTGGCTAGGAGCAACATATCGACCTTTCAGCTGGACTAGTGCCTACTTCATGGGACGGCCCTGCGGTTCTAGGCGCTTCCATGTTGCCTTTTTGAACGTAAATGTAGCTCCTGTGTACCATGAAGGAACAGGGCGTCACACAAGAAGAAGCTGGTCATTTATTGCGGATGCAGCCCACAGTAATGAAAATTATTTGGGAGTTTAAGAGCAAATAGCTGTATGGGCTTGGTGATTTTGATGTGCATTAAATTTATATTCAGATATTAACCGTGTAGCGTTATTCTTTGCTAGTAATGTAGCATATTCCGATTTGTGGCGCGATGTATTGTGAGATGATCTGCATTGGGTTCCGGCTTCTGAGTAGAGTTGTGTGGTACTGTACTGGCCGCGTTTGCCTACGAAGCCCAGTAAGGTCAGGGATAGGGGCTGCCATTATGACTGTTTTTATGATGTCATGCTCAGGGGTGGGGGATTAGCTTTTGTTCAACAGATGCCGGTCAGCCAGGTGGATTGGTGGAATGATGGGATTATCAGAAAATGGCTGGTCACAGGTGCCTGTGTTTGCGTGCGTTTCTTGGAGGGAGACTGAGGTCAGGTCCATTGGAATTGCTTCTGTATTCGTGCCATCTGTGCCCTACAGCTCCCATTGGCCCCTCTTGAGATGAGCCTGGCTGCTCAGTCACTCTGCCAACTTGTGTGGTACATGCTTATGCTGATGGTTAGTTTGTCTACTGGCAAGAGTACAGGGCTGGTGCAGTCTCCCTCAGGATACTGCTTTGAATGTTGATTTACACTGGTGGCAAGCGATGGGGGAGTATTGTTGTTTTGTCTCATGGAATATTTCAGTTCATTTTGGTGTACTTGAACCTTCACATGCCTGTGCTGCATCAGTACGGCAATGGTGCATGCCAACTATGGATGGCCACTCACAAGGCACTTGGAGCCCCTGCATGCATTTGTTCGTTGGCATGCATGGGTGACTTGTACATTTCACTGGTTGCATAGTGTGACTACATTGCGCCTACGAGGAGTTGGGCAATGTGGGCAGGGAGTGGAGTACAGGCACTCAGTAGGGCCATTTACGGTTGGTTCGCGATGCCGTAATTCTCACCATGGCGGAATGGTACTTTCCGCCATGCTTGATGGCGTTAAGTAAATGTCCGCTAGGGTCAGAATTCGCGTACCATTGCGCCATGGCGGAAATTACGGTTTTGCAAGGCGCGCGTGCGCGTACTTGGTGCAGTTAGCGTTGGCGTTCACTACGGTGTCGCTAATGGCATCGTACTTTACGGTGACGGGTCATAATCGCAACGAGCGGTATTCGATGGCGGTATTACATTTCCGCCATTGTTTTTCGAATTCCGCCAGGGTCGTAATGAGGGCCATTGAATTTAAAACCAAAAGAAAAACGACTCAAGCTAGCTGCTCTCTTCTTATCACATCTGATCATGTGATTGCGTAATACCGCATAGTAAGACACATTAAGCGGGCCGCCATGATGGAATGACTCATTAGTCAGTGTGTTCACTATGAACACTGTGCGCTGGCCATGAATTCGATGCCATTGTGATGTGCGAGAAAGGGAAATGAGTAATTCGCTCAATGCCGTATTTCCTTTATATAAAAACTTCATGTATAAAATCGACAATCTTGTGTTTATTTGCGCAAGTGCGCCTATTTCTAACAAAGATGGACCTCATGTACTTGATGAGAGTCCATCAATTACGTCCCTGGGTTTATAGTGTTGAACTTAAAGCTAAATACGGCACAGCAACAAACACTCTAATAACCATTATTTTCCATTTTCTATAGAGGACACAGTGCCCTCTAGTGGATAAACATAGTATCTTGTACAGTCCAATGTCTGACACGATACTAAGGCATACTAGGACTAATTTCCCTTTGAGCGTTACACTCCAGCAGTAATCACCTGTAAAGTGCATGTGCATTGAACAATATTTCCTTCCCACACAGAATGCATCTATTCACCCCAGCAAGCGTGGTTCCATGTTGTCTCTCGTGCTTGCAGAAGGGGACAAAATGTCCTTTTATTTGTCATGTTTACCATGATCTAACATTAACGTTCCACCTGACCCTAAGATCCATCATGTCTTTCTAGTATAACAGTGTACGAAAACTACAACACACAGCATACGGACCACAAGAATTACACAATTTTTAGCAAAGATACGTAAAGTGCAAGTGCATCAGGTTTAGACCTTATATTAGGTAATAAAGTGCTAGTGCAGCTACCCTGAGCTCTAATGTAATAATATATGTGTGTGGTCTTCACTGTCTGTTAAGATTCTTTTTTTGAAAGAAACATGCCAACCAGGTACCTCATGACTCTTACAGGTTGACAAACATAGATCAGATCTATTGGAGAAATATAAACATTTCTGGATCAATGTTGAGTCCATTCGGTCTTAGCGTGTCAAATTTACAGATTAGAGACGCCTCTAATTGTCTAAGTTTTAGTTCTCTGTTCCCCAATCTCTTATGTTGTGGAACATGCGCAAGACCCACAAACGACATTTCCTCCACATTATCACAATCTTTCTCTATCAAGTGTCCTGTTAAGGGATTGGTGACATATCCATTTTTAATAGCTCTGTAGTGTTGCAGGATTCTTAACTTGAGCATTCCAATAGTTGATCCAATATAGTGGAGACCACATGTACAGGTAATAGCATAAACTGTAAACTTTGTCATACATGTCATTTTGTGTTTATATCTCCATCTCAGACCATTGGAGCTGACAAACAGGGTTTTAGATACAAAGCTGCACATTTTGCAGTTAGCACATTTACGAAAGCCTGCCAGGTCTTGTTTCATAAAATGGTTTGACTTTGTAGCTTTCCGAAAATACCATACTCGGTGATAGTATACTCTTTAAGGTGGGCGCTTTACGATATGTCACATTAGGGACTTTGTCTAGTACCTTATTGAGATCAGGATATGTTAGGAGCACATTCCAATATTTCTTCATAATGAGTTTGACAATATTGGCTTGATGGTTATACCCTGTTATGAATCTTATCTTCTCCTCTTTCTTAGTGGTATGTGCCCTAAAGAGTTCCGATCTTTTGGTAACTTCTGCTTTGTTGAAACAGTCTGTAACAACACTTTTACTGTAACCCCATGAGACAAATCTCTTACCAATCTGCTTGGCTTCTACCTGGTAGCCTAGATCTTTGCTACATGCTCTTTTTGCTCTCAAGAACTATGCATAGGGGATTGAGTTTTTCAATGGAATGGGGTGATGACACATAGCATGTAAGATAGAATTGGAGCTTGTTTCTTTCTTGAATAGCTTCAATGTTAAGTTGTTATTCTCCACAATGAACATCACATCCAGAAATAACAATTATTTTCTGATGTATACACATGTTAATTCCAAATTAAGATTATTAACATTGAGAGTGTGGACATAGTTATGTAACTGTGTCTCCGTACTGTCCCATATGATGAAAAGGTCATCTATGAAACGGTACCAGACAACTATATGTTTAGTAAACTCTTCCATCTCCTCTCTCCAAGCTACCTGGGTCTCCCACCACCCCATATAGAGATTGGCATAAATTGGGGCCATACAAGACCCCATCGCCGTTCCCGGGGTTTGTTCATAAAAGGTAGTTACATGCAGAAAATAGTTATGCTCTAGACAAAATAAAAGCATTTCCAATAACATTTTGTTATGCTGTCGATGACTGATGGATCTGGATTCTAAATAAAATCTACAAGCTTCGATCCCCGCTTTATGTATGATGTATATAATGAGACCACGTCAGGGGAAACCAGAATGTATTGTGGTTCCCAATTGGCATTGTCTACTTTTATAAGCAGATCAGAGGTATCACATATATGAGAGCTAAGGCTGATGAAAAATGGTTGTAGAAAATGGTCCAAAAACTTAGAAGTATTTTCGAGAAGAATCTATACATTCGCCAAACGCTTTGATGCCCCCATCAAACAAAGACTGGAGCAAATAGCAACCAATATTCAATCTCCTGTTGTAATGTTGGATGACCCAAGCAGTTCAAAGGTGGATACCTCAGACATAGATGGGGCCACCTCAAAAAGACTCAATTTTTTAGAAGAGTTCAAACTACTGCACCTAGACAGGTGTTATAAACACAGCTCCTTTTGGAGACTTTTTATCCAAATTCATTTCACATGTGATGTCATCAATGACATTTGTGTTGTCATCTTTGATGTCCTGGGTGTTAGTGTTAGCAGGGCACAGAGGTGGTGGTTAAGGTTGCTTAGTTTACCATAACTGGTGTATTTAAAGGGTTTTTCAGTTATACTTATAATCTTAACGTCTCTTTAACAAGGTTTTTTCATTGAATTTCATGGATTTTTGTTAGTGCAACTTAACCATAACGTCCCTTTAACACACTAATATACCTTTTTCTACAACCAATTACTTCAAAAAATTTAAATATTTTTTTACATTTTGCACACATCACATTATAATGGAATGCACCAATCAGAAACCATAACTGTTCACTTCATATAATTTCCTGAGTACAACTCTGCATACAGATTGAGAAACACCAGGTGCTTAATGGAAAACAAAATCTCACTAAATAGTAAGTGCATTGTATTTGTTTCTCTATTATTGGCATTCATTAAATAAATATGTGTTATAAGACAGAAGCATTTCTTTTTTCTCACGCAAATGGCAAACACACTTGAGTGGTTAGGGCAGAACTTCCCAAAAGAATAAATGAGTGACGATAACATCTCTAATGGTATACAATACATTTTTTAATGTAATTTGTATAGGGCTTACTAAAATAATAATTTATTTTTTTCTTACAGTACATAGTTTTCATGAGAAAACCACACCCCAGTTTAATTATACAGAATCCCAAGAATTACAAGGAGAAGCCCTATCCCCAACTGTACATAATCAAATAATGAACTTGTCTACGCAATTGGATGAGCTAAGTAATGATTTTAAAGAACTTTCACAATATGTGAAAAATCATGTCATTAAAAATGTTCCCTATCACTGTCCTTCTTGCACCTGTCCACCTTGTCTTGAGCAATCATCCCCATCAAATTCAGAAAATTATAATCAAAGGCGCTTCCATGAAACTCACTCATCCCCTCATCCCCTCATCATTATTGTACAAACATTTCTAATTCTTCTGTTTATGTTTCCCATTCCGATACCCCACCCCTTTCATGAATACATGTATTTTTTTTAATACTTTGCCAGCATATTTATTAGAAGTTTTCCTCTCTCATGTTATTTTTCTGGTGTTCATTACTTTTTTAAATGTCCAATGCAACTTTGTCTTTCGCACTTTGTTCTAAGGAGAAGGTCAATTGAACTACATTTGTACATTTTACTTTCAAATATATGGTCACTTACTGTGAGTATACTTTGGGGGCAAAAGTACCTGCTCATGTTTTATTCTTGCAGCTGATCATTTTTTACTCTTTTATGTGCTGCTTAAATGCGGTGAGTTGGAGTTGTACAATGTGTCACAAAGAATCAGCAAGAGACCGGCCAGAAATCAAAGGGCTTGTTGCACACTGCTTAACCAAAAGTGTGTGATCCTCTGCAAATAATTTAATCACACGGGTACATTAACTAAAAACATTGGGAGTTCTCAAAGCCTGCAATCTTTTATGCATAATAAAAAAAATGATATGTTTGCATCTACAGTGACATCGAGGGTGAAAAATCACTGGTGATCCGTGTCTCCCATCCATGCAGTAACAAGGGCCGATATGGCCAATATTCTGAGCTTCAAAGTGAGGAAAAGGCTAGTCCCCTAAAGCCATGGTGCCTGATAAGTGATATGACATGATATGGCATTTATAACGCATCTGTACACGTGTCCCTAGGCACGACAAGACAAGGAGGGGTAAAGATAGGGATGACAAAACAATGATATTACTAGGCCCTGTGCCATTCAGATTGCGCAAGTGCATGGAAGTGGAAGGGGAGAAGTGCTGAGAGGGGAGAAGTGCAGGTAACTCAAAAGTGCAGCCAGCATGTGGCTTAGTGCAGGTAACTCAAGAAGTGTAGCCAACGGGTGGCTCATAAGTTCAGAGAGAAGGGACTGTAGCATTGCAGATACAAACCACAAGTACTATGGTAGCTGGTAGCCAGCGCAAAATGTAACTTGACATGCAGGAGCCTGGGCCCACGTTCAGAGGGTAGCCAGGTGACCAGTGCGTGGAGCAGTTGGGACATCAGCAGGGGAGAGGAAGAGAGAAAGTGGAAGCAAAACGGAAGGCCTATATTTGCTTCCAGAAACGGCAGGCGGTTCTGCTCAAGTTTGAGAGAAGCAGGGATGCTGTTCCAGAGGGAGGCCACAGCCGAAGATAGAGATCTGCCCCCAACTCTCTGTTTGGAATAGGGACTGGTCCTCAGAGAGTTGGAGGTGAATGAGTGGAGAGCTCGAGGATGGAGATGTTTAGGAAGAGAGAGTTGGAGGCAGTGTGGTCCCAGGCCCTAGAAAGCCTTGTGGACAATGCAGAGGGTCTAGACCTTGATCGTTGCCACTTATGGGAGCCAATGGAGAGATTTCAGAGCTGGAGAGATGCGTTCCCTGGGCTTGAGGCCAAGGACAAGTCTTGCAGTACTGTTATGGATAGGTTGTAGAGGTCAGAGAGTATAGGCAGGAAGATTTAGAAAGAGGCAGTAGTCCAGCCTAGAGAGAACCAGAGCTCTGGCGACAGTGAGTTTCTGGGGGAAAGTGAGGAAAGTATTACTACCTGTGAGGAGGTGCAGCTGATGGATTAACTTCTTAGAGACATCAGAGATGTGAGGAGAGAAGGAGTGGGTGAAGACAAAGATGACCCCAAGGTTCTTAGCCTCACAGGTAGGAACAGGAAGACGGCCCAGACTAGGTGGCCAGAGAGATAGAGGAAAGGAGGCAGCTGGTGTTCTAATGAGGAGGATCTCAGTCTTACTGGCATTAAGTCAGAGATCTTTGGTCAGTACACCATTCCTGAATTGCGGTAAGACAGTCTGTAATGAGAGAAGGGGAAGAGGCAGCTGAGGGGAGCCTGAAGGAGAGCTGGGTGTCATCTGCATAACACTGAAAGTTGGAGCAGAAGGATGCAGTGGGTAGGAGGTGCCAGGTATTGGTTGAACAGCCAGGGACAGCCGTTAGACCCCTAGAGAAAACCACAGGTATAGAGAGAGATAGAAGAGTTGAAAGAACCCAATTGGACCTGAGAGGTTCGGTCAGTAAGAAAGTAGGTCAGCGAGGCCAGAGCCTGATCAGTGATACCCAGGTCATCATGGAGACAATTCAGCAGGATGGCATGGATTGCCGTATAAAAGGAAGAAGAAAGATCAAGGAGAATGATGACAGAAGGAAGGTTAGAATCAAGGATGGAGAACAGGTCTTCACAGGTGTTCAGGAGAGCGGTTTCCGTGCTTCTGGCAGCTCTGAAGCCCAACTGGTGGTCGTGGAGAAAACCAACATATTAATTGTGTAGATTAAGCTGGGAGATGGCCAGCTTTTCCAAGAGTTTTCCCAGGAAAGGAGTGATGGAGATCCAGCGATAGTTAGCCAGATAGGAAGGATCGGCAGAGGACTTCTTTAGAAGGGGATGCACAAGGGAGTGCTTAAGGGGGAGGGAGAGGTTCCAGTGGCAAAGGAGTGATTGCAGAAATCGGCAAAGGCTGGAGCAAGGGTGTCTATGTGGTCATTGATGGTTCTGGATGAACAGGGGAGAACTTGTTCTGATGAGACTTTCATAGATCGGACTTGTCTAGAAACATCATCAGGGGTGAACAAGGGAAAGGATGAGAAGGGATGAGGAGTGACGGCCACAGGCGGTCCAGGAGTGGAGGAGGAGAAGGAGGAGGAGGAAGAGGAAGGGAGGGTGATCAAATGAGAAGCCAAGGCTGTGCAGAGGGCCTGGGAGGGAACAAGAGAGGTAGAGACTGCAGCAGGATTGGCAAGCTCCTTGAAGATTTTGAAATGTTCAGCCAAGTTATTAAATGCTGTAGAGCAGCAGGCTTGGATGTGTGCTCTCTTCTTTGCGAGGACAGAGAGACTGTATTGCCTTTGGAGCAGGCGGCAGGTCAGTTTGTCAGAGGGTGCACCTGATGCCCTCCACTTCCTCTCAGCCACCCTGCACTTGCGTTTGAGGGTGACGAGGTCAGAGTCGCACCAAGAGTTGCACTTGGATTTGGGCTTCAAGCGGATCCTCATGACAGGGGGAAGTATATCAAGAGTGTTAGTGATAGAAAGATGACGGTTGAATAGGTCTGTGTCAGGGTGTGAGTCAGTCAAAGCTGCAAAAGGAGAAGAGAAAGTAGCGGTGAAAGCCTTAGCTGACACACGCTTCATGGGTCGGATGACTAAGAAGGTAGGTGGTAATGCTAGAGTCTGCTTGGCCTGAGGGATAGAGAGAGAGAGAGAGAGAGAGAGGTGTGTGAGGAAAGGAGAAAGTGATCATTCCTGGAGAGAGGAGTGGCGAGAGAGTTGGAGAGGGGGAGGTCTGAGGAAATCAGAATATCCAGGGTGTGCCCTGGAGAGTGAGTCAGCCAGAGGGAAGAATAGAGAGAGAGAGAGAGTCGCAGAGGTTGTAAAAGAGTCCTGAAGAAGGGCAAGTTGTATCCAGGTGGATATTAAGGTCTCTGAGGAGGAAAGGTTGAGAGGTAGAGGCAAGGAGAGAGGAGGAGAGGTCTACCCACTCAGAGAGGAAGGGGGCGTCCTGGCCAGGCAGCCTGTAGATAGTGGCCACAGTGAGAGAAAGACCAGGAGAGGTAGAGAGTCTGCAGACCAGGCATTCAAAGGAGGAGCAGTCCTAAATAGGAATGATAGAAGCAGGGATCCACTCCGGGAAGATCAAGACTACACCCCCAATGGGACGTGAGGCAAAGTTACAAGACCACTTCGAACAACATGGCCTGAGGGGGCTGACCCCTTCCTCACTTTGAAGCTAAGCAGTACTGTGTGTATATTCATAGGTGCCAGCTTTTGATTTTTGCTATGGGTGTGGAAAGTACCTGGGCATATGTTATTCTTGTAGCGGGTCATTTTTTCCCATTTCTGTGCTGCTTAAATGTGGTTAGGTGGGGTTTTGCGATGTATCACAACAATCACAAAGAGACCGACCATGAAACAAGAGGCTTGGAGCACAGGACAGGACATTTAGGCACAGCCAGTTAGGCGCAAGCCGTTACGGCAGAACCGTTTTGGCACTTGTCATGTTTTGGCGTGCCCAGTTATATGCAGATACTTATGCCACAGGGACCTCTAGGTGCAAGGATGTTTTGGCATGAGAGGCTGCAGTTGGCGCAGCATGAATATGCAGGCACTTTGCATTTAGTACCTCTTGGCGCAAGGAGGTTTGGGCGCGAGAGGTCGCAATTGTCGTGAACCTGCAGGCACTTTGCATTTTGTAATATGGATTAAACATGCAAAGCATTTATTTACTGCAACATTATAAAACCAGATGGGACATATATTACACCATTGTTGCGGAATTGAACACTTATTAAACATGAAACACATTTATTTACTGTAACATTATAAAATAGAATGGAACATGTATTATACTGTCTCTGAGCAACATTATTAAACTGAATGTATGTAGTCTAACAGGCATGCCTTTGATCTATGTGGCCTTCTTCATGGAAACATTCACCCAATCAGTGCATGATTTTAAGAAGGTCTTTTGAGCAGCACTACCAATGGGTTAATAATAGTTGCGCGTCTTCCATTGCACATGAGACAGTGCAAACAAGACATTCTTTGCAGCTCAAGGGAGGGGCTTGTCATACAGTCCCATTATTCTCTTAATATATTGCGCTACTTTTAGAGTTTGAAAATGATGGGAGCAAGTTGACATCACTCCTCTCCAGCTCCTTATTCTCACTTCCCCAGCTGAAGAAAACATATTTTACTTTTTTCTCCCTCCTCTGATTCTACACTACGTTCCGAATTACACTGAGAGATGCACATACGCACACACACCCGCCCCCCCCACACACACACACACACTGACACTGAAAACTCGCACTCAACGTGTCACAATGCTCAGATACATACACAGGTGTAAACACGTCCACACACACACTAATACTCGTCTTCATGGAGCAAATGCACACTGCACGCACAATCCCTCACAAACAACTTCACACCATGTACACACACAAACACACACACTCACAGCAAACACACACGCATTGCATGCACTTTGCTTTACTTTCATTATTTGTATAGCGCAACCTTGAACCCATGGGCATGAGGGCTCTGCCAGAACAAATAACAAAGCCCAAAGAAGGACAATTAAAGCCAGTAACTAGCGGGGAGATGACATGCACACCCTCACACCACACATTCCACCTTACACTGCACATATATTCAAAAAGAGGACTACACCATCTCTGGGCAACATTATAAAACAGGAACAAAAAAATCAAATGTATGCTGAAATCGGAGAACCCTGGATGGAAGCAGTTTGAGATGCAGCACTTAAGCATTATGCTACAATGATGTTATTGTTTAGATTCTCACAAGTTTCATACTAGCCTTTTATCATTGAACATATTACATTATAGGCTAAGTATGGAATGCATGCCCAATGAACCACCAAACCATTGTGGCCACTTCCAAACATCCCTTGTGCCAAAATAACAGCGCCGGAATGGCTTTTGCATGGAAAACCGGCACACCGAAATGGGCGCTGTGGCTGAATTGCAGCGCAAAATCGTTCCGTGCCGCAATGATGGCACCAAAAAGGGGTGTACCGCTTGGAGCACGCTGTTTAACCAAAGTGTGTGTTCGATGGCAAATAATTAAATCTCACTGCGCATTGCCTAAAAACATTGGGAGTGCTCAAGCCTGCAACCCGAAGGCTATGGCTAGTGGTCGGATAGTGTTTTAAAATGGAGTGTGGGTACGGCCACAGGCCATGCCCACTGACAATGGCTGAAGACCATGCTAGTGGTCTGGAAGCGTTCTAAATATCTATGAAATAACAAAACCCTTGAAATTCAAGGAAAAACCTTTAGTTGCAGAGACAATTGTAACAAAACCCTTGAAATTCAAAGAAAATGCTTTAGTTGCAGGGAAGCTAAAATGAGCTATACATTGTAACAAAACCTTTGAAAAAAACCTTTGAAATTCAAGGAAAAAACTTTAGTTGCAGAGACGTTTAGTTGAGAGCTTAACACAACAAAACCCCTGAAATTCAGCTAAAGCCACCTTAACTTCGCAACCCCTGTTGCACTGAATATTTTTAAACACTAACAAGCTACCAACCATAGATTTTGGCCTTTACCTTTGGATACAGATTTCAACCATGTCCACTGTATATTATATAAACTGTTTAGGAACTAGCCATGGACTTTAGAACAATTCTGGCCACTGGCCACAATCTTTGGCTGTGCCCACTATATATTCTAACATATAAATGGGCCACTAGCGATGGGTATTGACCTTGAGCAGTTTGAACATCGTTTGGCCATGGCCATGTCCACTGTATATTTAAACATTTAAAAAATGCAATAAGCGATGGCCTTCGGCCGCGTTAAGTGTATATTATATACAGTAACCAGATGCTAGCTATGGTTTTCAGCACAATACTAGCCAGTGGCTATGACCTTTGGCTGTGCCAAATGTATATTCCAACATATTAATGGGCACTTTCAATGTTGCCCACTCTATATTCTAAAACAATGATGGGCTACTAGGCATGGCTTTTAACCATGCACATTTGTATTTTTGAACACTAACCGACTACCAGCTATGGATGCTTGTACTGGCCAGTGACCCCAGCCTTTGTCATGGCCAAGTCCATGACCTAAATTGTTATTAAGATAATCGAACTTTTCATGAGCTAACTTATAAATGATGTTATGTCTAATTCCATGATTGATGTAATCAGTTATATTCAATGTAATTAGTGTTGTCATCAGTGATGTGATTTGCAATGTTATCAATGTTCTCATACAACATGTAATTAGTGATATCATCAGTGATGTGATTTGTGATGTCATCATTGTGGTCATAGGCTCCGTATCAGGGGCCATGATGTTAAGGTGGCTTTAGCTGAATTTGAGGGGGTTTGTTGCATTAATTTCTCACCTTAATGTACCTCCAAATGAGTTTTTTTCCTTGAATTTCAAAGGTTTTGTTACAATGTATTGCTCACCTTAACGCGCCGGCAACTAAAGTTTTTTTCCTAGAATATGTATATATATATATTACACACCCTCCAGTAGCAGCTGTGTTAGTTGTGTTTAAGTTGCTCAACTCATAGAAAGAGCCCTTTTTGGACGGTTTATAGCTTTGCTCCACCCGGATGAATCCCTAGCAAACTTTGCAAAAAAAGAATATGGCCCGTCTGAATTGTTTTGGCAAGTTTGGTGAGGTTTCATCAAGGGGGGCAAAGTTATATGGGGGTCCCCAACATTTTTTTTTCCATAGACATAAAGGAAAAGAAATGTGCTCATGCCTGCAGCCCAAACCACCGGACGGATTTCCACCAAATATGCGCCAGGAGCAATGGCTTGGTCCTGAAAGCGTGCTTTTGTAAATTTGGTGTAAATCCGTCCAGTAGTTTGGCCCAAAAAGTAGGTCTAAAGAAATTACTGATATCTGGGTTGGGTTTGTGGACTCATTTCCCTGTTCGTTCCGTGGGCAGGCATCCGGTTGGTCTAGAGAGTGCCGTGATCATCGGACATGCCCACTGATTCTATGCTGAAAAGTGTGTAGTGCATCACATTTTTGGAAACGCCTGCCATCTTGGATTCGCGGACATCCGCTGGTGTCCTTTTAACATATTAAAAAACACAACATTGCACTTGTCAAACTTATCAAACAATCTGTGGGGAGGTGAGGGGTGATGAGGATGGGATATGGCTGTTTGTGATGTCATTGTTGATGTCCTGGGTGTTAGTCTTAGCAGTGCACAGTGGTGGTGTGAGTTATGGATGCTTATCTTACCATAACTGGCACATTTCTGTGCTTTTTTGGTATTACTTGTAACCATAACGTCCCTTTAACAACGTTTTTCATTGAATTTCATAGGTTTTTATTAGTGCAACTTAGCCATAACGTCCCTTTAACAAAGTTTTTTCATTGCTCAATTAACGCTATTAGCTCATTGATATGATATGATATGGTATGACATTTATAACACGCCTATACACAAGTGTTTCAAGGCGCGATGAGGCAGGGGAGGGAAAACAGTGGAAAGACAGACAACGATCCTACTAGGCCAAGTGTCATTCAGATCGCGCAAGTGCAAGGGTAGGGAGAGAGGGAAAAGTGCCTGAGGGAAGGGAGAGGGGGAAGTGCAGTACATGTACATATATAAATGCAAAATAACATAACAGCATACAGGAATAAATACAATGGTAAAGCGGCCTGTTGGTGGCAAGTGCAGAGTAGAGCAGACAAGTGCTGGTAGGGGGGGGACTGTAGGGATACAGAAACAGTCCTTAAGTGCAGGGGTTTCCAGGGAGGCAGGGCAGAGTCAAAGGGTGGGACCTGGCACCAAGGTCAGAAGGGTGTGCAGGTAACCAGTGCAGATTCGGCAGGGAATTTCAGCAGGGGAGAGAGGCAGAGAAAGCAGAAGCAAAGAGGAAGGTTTTGAGGTGTTTCTGGAACCGGAGATGGTCCTCCTCAAGTTTCAGGGAGGCAGGAAGGCTGTTCCAGAGGGAGGCCCCTGTCGAAGAGAGGGATCGACCACCAACTCGTTGCTTGGAGAAGCGGCTGACAATGAGGGAGTTGGAGGCAGATGAGCGAAGAGCCAGAGAAGGAAGGTATTTAGGAAGAGAGAGTTGAAGGTAAAGCGGCCCCAGGCCCCAGAAGGCCTTGTGGATAATGCAGAGGGTTTTGAACTTAATCCTTGCAGTCACTGGGAGCCAGTGCAGAGATTTCAGTCCTGGAGAGAAACGAACCCAGTGCTTGAGGCCAAGGACAATTCTCGCAGTCCTGTTTTGGATAAGTTGCAGAGGGCGGAGAGTAGAGGCAGGCAGGTGTAGATAGAGGCTGTTGCAGTAGTCCATTTTAGAGAGAACCAGGGCTCTAGAGACGGTGAGCTTCTGGGGGAAGGAGAGGAGAGGAAGAATACCTCTGAGGAGGTGCAGCTGGTAGTGTGACTTCTTAGAGACGTCGGAGATGTGAGGAGAGAAGGAGAGTGTGGAGTCGAAGATGACCCCAAACTTTTTAGCCTTGCAGGTAGGAGCAGGAAGAGGGCCAAGAGAGGCCTGCCATTGGTCCAATGTGACAGTCTAAAGTTTGACCTAGTGGTTTTTTGCTGTTCCGAGTGACTACTCGTGGCTGTACAATGTGGTTGGGATTCCCAGTATAATTTTTTCTGGCATTGTCCCCATTTTGGGTTTATTTCACTTTTCCAAATTATTGGTGTTTTACTAATTGTTTACACATTATTAAGTGTAATCTATTTGGCCCATTGACTGCATGTGTTTCTACTTTATTCCAACATGGCTGCCACGGGTATGTCGCACACTGCAGGACCTGTCGGAGACAGGTGAAATGGTAAAGGGACCATGCTCAAATATTTATGGCGATTGCAAGCCTCGTTCCCCCTACGTGACCAAGCGCTCAGGGAAGCGCGAAACACGTTGTTCAGGATTCCCCCATGGCGTCCTGTCGCTGTTTGTTGTGTGTTTTGCAGATTTTTATTAAACCTAATAAACTTGTTTCTTATATTTGATTTGAGTTCCTGATTTTTGCTCTGTTTGAGCTTTGTCAATGTCAAGTGCCTCATTTGGAGTGCGGTTTATATTATAGGGCAGTGAGTTAAAATGAGTCTGACTCCCATAGGAACCTAAAGAATTATATTGCTAATAGATTTGGATTCATGCAATGGATTTGGCTTACATTTTGAAGTCAATTAGGGGTGTTGCCCCCTGCCCAACTTCCCTCCTTCATCAGTCTGCAAAGTCTGGTAAAGTTTTGTCAACAAATAAAAAAATGATTAAGAAAAATAAATAAATAAATAAAACAAAGCTGTGGCCTACTTCCCATTCATTTTCCCATAGACAAAAAAGGAAATTTTTTCCTGACCTCACAGCCCAACCTGCTGGATGGATTTGGAACAGGTCCGAAACAGCTTGGGCACAAAGCGTTTACTGGACACGTTTTTGTGGGTTGGGGTTATTCTATTCAGTAGTTTTTTTAAATATTTGATGGAGAGGGGGTGCCCGAGATAGCTATATCTCCAGTAAATTATCAAGGAACTGGGAGTCTATAAACAAAACAGACTCCATCTTTTTTTCTCTGGATGTGTGAGATAGCCGGGGCCATAACCGCGGGTATCGAACAATGAAACACAGTTAAAAAGCCTTTTCAGGTTAAAAACATGCAAATGCCATCATGCTATATGTGAAGCTGTCCTATATAGGACACTAAGTGAAATTTGGGAGTTGGAGAAGGTCTGGGGACTGTGTTTGCAACATGAAACTTTTCTGTAACCTCGGCTACCAGAAAGAATAGCCACGGCTAACCGACATCTCAAATGAATGTGCGTCACAGAAATGAGAGTGTGATAGGGGGAATGGGAGTGGCCAGGGGATTTGAGGAGGCAATCAGGGAAGTGGGGGGAGCTGGCATAGATGTTGGGGTCACATGATGAGGGCTGGGAGATAACAAAAGCAATTTTTCCCAATAGCCACGGCTATGACAAACTGAAACAACAATGTCATTGGATGTTTGCATGCCTGCCGGTATGCAGTTTGACTCTGGGCATAAGAAGCCACATAAACATGTCATGTCAGTTGATTGGTTGCTGCTGGAAACTGCTAGCTATAAGAGGTTGTTTACGGCCGCAGGTGGAAAAGCTGAGGTTATACAAAGATGCTTGGAAAAATAAGCTTTTATACGTGTTTTAGTGTTTGCAATTGGTTGGTGTTACTGTTGTAATTGTGTACTTGACTTTGATAGGTTCCTTACTATAGTGCTCTTTTTGTGCCATTGATTTTGGAAAGTATAGTAGACATCATTTTGTAGAGTTTTGCCATTTTGATAGCAGAACTCACAAAGTGCACTTGCGGAGTCTGTGGCTGATGTGGAAAGTAAATGTCAGTAAATATTTACATATGAAAAGGTATTTTTAATGAAGATGATATGCTGTATTACATGGTCATTTTATTTAAGGTATAACATATGAAAAGGTTGATTTTGCGTTGTGGTGTGTAAAATATATGAAGTAATTGTTTTTTTGTTGTTGCTGAAGATTACAAATTAGATTTTTAATCAAGATTATATGCTGTATTACATGGTCATTTTTTTAAAAGGGATAACAGTTGGGTGCCAGTAAAATAAGAGCAGGTGGGCGTCATGCTCCTCTTGTACACGTTGTGCCTTGAGAGGCATTGGCTGGAGCTGAAGTTGACGGAGTTACAGAACAAGAGGTCGCTGAAGGTGATTACGAAGGCGGTGCAAAAGAAGTAGTTGCACCTGTAGAAGCTTTCAGACAAAATAATGAAGAGCCCCATGCATTTTAACCTTGTGATGTTAATGGGCTTTTCTGTACTTGTCGTCCACGACATCCCAATGTATGCATACCAGATGGTTGATTAATACAGAGGTGCCCAAGCTCTGTGAAGCGATGTTTGATGGTCCTCGTTGCAGAAGTTTTTTGAAAACCTCCTCTGCCTCCTTCAGTGAATTGTGCTCCTTTATAAGAAACAATCCTCAGCTGTCTGAAGTGTTTTCATGGCACAGGGCTTTGTTTGTGGTGGTGATGGTGTTGGCACCCATATGACGTTGTCGTCACTGCTGTCACTTGTGCCAGACATGATGGTAATATTCTGGCAAGGGAGGAAAATATCAAAATTGAAAAATGGCAAAACGAAAGGGACAATGCTACACAATTGAAAATGTTTGTTAAAAAAATATTAATTGAAATACACATAACAAGACAAGGGATAGAGGAAAACCGTGGGTAATAAAAGATGGGAAAATAAGGTATAACCAGCTAAAAGAACGTTGAGTATCATAGAACTCCTGAATAATGCAAGGACTAAAAGCAATAACTTAAATGAAGGATTTTTCTATGAGGTGCTGATAGATATTCACGTCATAATACAAACCAATCATGCATCATGATTTATAGCCGCATCAATGGAACCCGTAGCCATGAATATGCAAGTCATGCTGTCATTGCCTGAGGCGGTTGAAGCAGCTTTATTTCATGTGTACCCACGTATAATGCAGCATGCACACTGATTGGCCACTTCCGCACATGCCGATTTCATCATAGGATACCGCTGTAGCCGCACAAACGCAAGTCGCGCTGTCACTGGCTGAGGCTGTTGATGCGGTTATATGTCATGTCGCGTAAGTGCAGCGCACTCAGTTTCGCCACTTACACACGTGGATATCATCATACAGTCTCGCCATAGCCGCGTATACACAAGTGGCACTCTCAATGGCTCAGGCTTTTCACATCGATATATGTCATGTGCACCTGCGTAAGCACAGCATGCGCTGCGATTGGTGAATATTATACGCACATCTATTCATTGTAGCCTCGGCTGTAAAACTCGGTCCTTGATTGGTTTAGAAGGGTAGCCGGGGGTACCCACTATTTACTCAGGTAACCCCTTTTCTCATCCTCATTGCTTTTTGGATCTTGGTTCCTGACAATTCTGTGGAAGCCTCCAAGAAGTTTCCAAGCTTACAAATGTAATGTTTCCAATCCCTTTTTGCTCTCTCTTACCCCTAAACCTATTTCTTTTGTTATCTGTTTTGTGGTTTGTCTATAGGTATTATTTTACTTTCTTATTTTCTTTTTTTTAAAAACCGTTTTCCTTTTAAATGGCAAAGTCGTTTTTTGTGGTGTCTCTTCTTTATTATCTTATTTTCCTCCCTGTTAGAAATGTCGTCTGAAGACAGCAGTAACAAGGAGGTGGCTTGGGTCTCAACTGCTACACCTCTCAGCAAGAAGCAGTGCAGCATGAAAACAACTTCAGACAGCTGGAGATATTTGATGGTGCAACAACACCGTAGCTGGAAGGTGATAGAGGATTTGATTTGCACTTTGTGCCAAAAAATATGCTGGAGAAGACCAGCGTCGGTTCATTCTCAGATTCTAGGGACTTCAGCGCTATTACAACACCTAGTGAGAGTCCACTGGAGTGACGTGGATGAGACCTACCAGCAAGATCATTATAAAAAGAAACTGAAGGCCCATGGACCTCAGTCGGTACTGTCCATTTAACATCTTCTGTTCGTCTGTAGTCCACCTCTGCCCCTCTGGCTACATCAACACCAACTCCAAGTGCACCCTAAGCTGCTACTTCATCTTCAAGCTGCACTACTCAACCTACTCCACTGCTAGCAACCTGCAATCTATCGCAGTATCAAGCTATGTGCTGCCTATGTCACATTTGGGTCGTGGCGGTAGATACCACCCTAGGTGGATGGCCAAGGATCATTTTGAAACAGCAGGTCAACTGCAATGCTAGGAGTTTCTTTTTTTACGTGCCAATTTTTCCCCCCTTTTTGTGAAAAAAATCAAATTAAAAGGAAACTCAAAAACCAACAAGATCCCCCAAATATGCATGTTTCCTTTTTTTACCCCCTGTTATGAGTTTGATCTTAAATGTTCTTCCCTAGCAGTTCCCCCCTCCTTGGTCCCTCTCCCACAAAACAGTCCATATCAGGGCCACCATCTAAGTTATAAAAATAGACGAATGAAAACACAGACTGCAATAATAGATCAATGTGACCTTTTTTTTTGTAGTTTATGTTGGTGAAGTCTTTTTGTTCTATTTTTTTGTAGCCGCGGGTACACACCTGTACATATAGCCGAGCATAGCAGCTAATTTCCCTGAAATAAATAATGTATTTCCTATATCTTAAACTCCAAAATGACATATATATGGGGGAGGTCATTATTACGGGTGACAGAGTAACGGTAAGTTCCCATTGGGTGAATTTTCTGCCAGTAGGGGCCTGAACTACCATCAAGTCAGGCCTGCCAGTAGTTCACTGCCACTACCCGCAGACTCGTAAGTATGGCGGCCTGGAAAAGGTGCTGGTACACATTGTTACCGGCACCTTATTTCCAGACGGGCATACTCTCATTGACCCCCATAGTCTTTATTCCACCTTCTCTCTTCTAGCCTAAGTTAATTTGTGCATTTATAGCTGTAAATATAACAGTTCTACAGGTAACAATATAGCCATGTATAATTAGCCACGGCTGTGCCTTCAGGACATTGCTGAGAATATCTGCGCCTCCAAAGCTTGCTATCTCGTTGGATGCTGTGGTAGCCACTGGTACAATGACAGTAATGACAATAGCCACAGCTACAATGAATATTATTTTATGCTATGTTATTCAATGTTATGTCTCATAGCTGCGGCTATGACATTTTTTAAAAGTCTTGGCTATTGGCCCCTTAATGTATTAAAATAAACTAGAGGCATGGCTGAAGGCCTTGGCCACTGGCCATAGCCAAGGACCATGGCTAATGGCTCCTTACTGTCTTAAAATATGCTGTGGCCCTGGTCATGACCGGTTTTTGTTGTAATGTAATCAGTGATTTCTATTTCTTTTTTGTTGCCGTGGGTACACACGTGTACATATTACCGCCGCACATAGGAGTAATTTCCCTGAAATAAATAATGTGTTTCCTACATCTTAAACTCTTAAACACCAGGTTTAGCTGAATTTCATGGCTTTTTGGCATTACGTTTTCCACCTTAAAGTCCCTGCAATTCAAGTTTTTTCCTTAAATATGTATGTATTTGTACCTCACTGATAGTGCTTACCTTATAGTGATGCCACATATTTAAATGTGAATTCTAACAGTGTTGTGTTCAACCAAAAGCACTGAGTGTATTTCAAGTGCCTTGACTATTCTAACATGTCAGCCAATTATGGGCAGATTGCATGGCATTGAGCATTCTAGTGCATTTGAGCACATGAAACCAAAGAGGGACTACAAACACAATATAAATGCTGCTTATCAGCAGTGTTGCACCAAACTTGATGAAGCCAGTGCATGGTAAAAAGTGTTGTTTGGCTACTCACTTGTCCAACGTGACACAAATAAAGATTTGTTCTCTCCACAACTGAATGGGAATCAGTCAGCATTTTTTCTTTGGGAACTACTGTTCGAGTGCAGCTGGCATATATATTGAGCTTAACCTTAACTCTTGATTTAAACAGGTTTTAATTTCTATATTTAATTTCAGTGTTCTTTTTTGCAGGGAGTATGCCTTAAAGCATATGAGTGTATGCAGTTTAAGTGTATGGAGTATGAGTGTTTAAATTAACAAAGTTAGTCCTCACTTTTATGTCAGTGACTATACGCAGAGTAGTTTACATGTGTGTAATGTTCATTTCACACATGTACATGTTGTCTTTGTGTAGAACTTGTCCATTAATTTTACACATGTCTTTTAGCCCTTTTATACCTATGTGACTCAGTTGCACCGTGTGTTGTAAGTGTCAGAATATTATGTGTATTATGTGTATATATTCTTGCTTGCGAGAGAAAATGTCCATCTGCCGTGCACTCTGGTGGAGCTAATGAGCTCCATATCATGAAAGTGGTGCATCTGTTGTTAAAGTGGACTCCACTACAGGGTTGAGAAAGGGTTTGCTCCTCAACAAGTTTCTCTTTTGACCAACAGTGCAGTGTGTGTCACACAGCGTGTGAAACGACCAGTAGATCATCCAAATGAGCATTTGCTTGACATCATTGTTTCACCAGCCATTGTATTGGATGCATGCACAACCTTGCGTCTGTCACTAGAAAGATGCAGGAAGCCATATTTGTGAGATGGCGCAAGACCAGTGGTCGAAGTGTACGAAAATAAATAGTGGAACTATGTTCCCTACTGGCCTGCACTGCTCCCCACAGACCCCATCGCCGCGCCCCCTCCCATGCACAATAAAACCCCCCAAAAACATGTGCCTGCTGTTTAAGGGAACGTTCTGTGCAGTGCACTGAAAATGCAAGTTGCAACTTCTTTCTACACTTTTATTTTAAAATGAAACCGTTCCGGAACGGTTTCTTTTTAAAATAAAAGTATAGGAACGGTAAAACATAATTAAAAGAAGTAGAGGAACACCACTCCCGACCGTTCCCGCCCATTTCGACCACTGCGCAAGACCTTTCAAACAGTTATTTGACGACCGGCCGTTCAACAAGGAACCTGAAGCAACATGCTTTGGGCCCTCTTATTGGAGGGGAAGACTAGGACATCTTCTGTTCGAATAACTGCACCCAGAAATTGTTTTATTTGGCTAGGAATGAGACTTCACTTTTTCTTGTTTATGGAAAAGCCGAACTGTATCAGAAGGTTGATTGAGTCTTGAGTGTGCGTGCTGACACATTTGAGGCGTGTCTCCTGTTATGAGCCAGTCATCTAGAGAAGAGTTCACTGGGATGGATTGCCTACGTAAGTGTGCTGCCACTACTGCCAGTACTTTTGTGAATAGTCGCAGGGCTGAAGCTATGCTGAAGGGTAGCACCTTTAACTAGTAGTGAGTGAACCCTACCATTGAACCTAAGGTACTTTCGTGCACTGGCAAAATTGAAATATAAAGGTATGCATCTTTCATGTCCAATGTTGCCATGCAATCTCCCTTGTTAGGAGACGGATTACTTCCTGCAGGGTTGTCATTTCAATTTTTGTGGTTTGACATATGTGTTTGCTGGACGCAGGTCTAACACAGAGCACAGAGTTATGTCCTTCTTTGGGACAAGGAAGCACACTGAATAAGTACCCTTGTTTACCTCTTTTAAAAGAAAGAAGTTATATTTCTTCATTCTCAAGTGTCGACGGTATCTCTGCATTCAGTATTAACTGATGTATCTTGGACATCGCTCCTGATCTGGGCAGATTATTGACAGTATTTCTGAAAACTCAATGCAGTATCCGTCTCATGCTGTTAACAGCACTGTAAGGAACTCTTGGTGGCAACAGTAAAGACAGACACAAGTAATCACAGTTCAAGGTTGTTTCCACCCTGTAAATGCAGGGTGGAAAAACGCCTAACCTAAACCTAAATCTAAGATGGGAGCAAGCTTTGATCAACAAATGAAAAATAAGGCAGTCTTTGTGGCGTCTGTTGAAAATAAAATGCCCATACAAAACAAAAACTATTGCCAAACCCTTACAACTAATTACAGAAAGAGTGTGCGATAGGATTTCAATAAAGAAAGAAGTGTTAACAAATAATAGGTCAGGATGTGATTGCCAGGGGTATCCCTGCCCCATGTTTTGAGCACAGGACAAGGTGGGTCCCCTCAGCACAGCATAAACTAGCGCTTTCCCAGCAATCCAGCTATCAGGTTCATCGATGGCCAAGTCTCTTTTCACCAACAAGTCTCTTGCCTTCAAGGGTCTGATATTTTCAACAAACAAACACAAAGTTATTTTTCACATATGGCTCTGGGTGATGGCTTCACCCATGGTTCCCCCTCTTCCAGACGCAGACCCCTCACCAGTCGGATGCAACAAATCAATTAATATGTCCCTTTCTCAACGAACTATGGGTGATGACCTTCCACCCCTGGATCTCCCCCCTTCGGGTTCAGACCCCTCTTCAATCATCAGCATCCCTCCTTCGGGTTCACAATGGCTTTTATTGCATTAACTAATCACAACATACTTTCAAATATTTCACTGTGAACATCCCTCTACCATTCAACAAAATGTAAATGGGACTTCAGACTTCATCCCTTCTTGTTAGCATTCCTCCACAGGGTTCACTCTTGCCAACGTTTACAACATGCTGTTCGTGTAAAACGTTTACCATGCAGGATTCATTCCCCTTCGCTTCACAATCATCTGTCAGTGAAAATCTTTCAATTGTAGGGAAGATTTGACAAGACCCCTGTATGACCACTTTGACCCCTTTTGCCTTTTCCTAAGGCCTTCTGGTTGCTGCTGTTTCTATCATCGGGTAATCGCCCAGAGTTTTCTACTTGAGCATGCACATGGTGCCAGACTTCTCGGTTTCTGGTTTTCTTCATCAATAATTCTTTTACAGTCCAAATCAGCTGTTTGCTATATTTCGTTCAACACAGTTCTGTTTCTTATCGACTCTCCCCTCGACTCACCGGCTGTGATGAACCGCTTCTCTTTGCTTCACTTTGGAGTCAAGATTGGTACCACAGAGACAAGCGTCTCTCCCCAGCTTGGTAATCAGCAGAGAAGGCTCTTGTGTACCACTGACACCTTGACACCTGCTGAAACACACGCTGGCTATTGTCTGTGGTCTTATGCTTCTGTCTGCAGAGGTTTCACAGGCCTTTAATTGGAAAGGGCAATGTTCCTTCTCTCCTTGTCACCCTCTTGGTATGCACCATCTTTTGCCTCCTCTTGAACTTCCTTGCTGAGTTAGCTCTCATTTGGTGCGGTCTGCCTTGCTCGTCCTGTGCTCTTGTGCTCGACCTTGTATCCCCGTGGGGAAGGGAAAGGGCCATCAGGTGTGTGTGATTCTGGTCAATTGCCTGACTTTCCCTGACCCTTGTATTGGGACAGGTAAGCTAAAAGTCTCTGGTGTTAGTCCGTTGTCTTTCATGTTGTGCGAAAGTGTTCATGTCAGAAGAGGGGGGCAGTGTTTTGGAATATCCATCGTGGTAGGATTGGAAAAGGTGTTTAAAAAAGGGGGATATTGCATCTCATCCGCCAGTGTCTCACTCCCACTCCCCAAGGACCCCCCATCCAGGTCATCCACCCTCACTTACCAACCCCCAGGAATTGGATCCAATATCAATGGCTGTGTCCTGGCCACCTTAATGACAGATCTCCGGGACTAGCTACAGAGACACCTTCAGGTTTCTCACAGCACCACCTGTCTGTAGTGATTCCCTCCCATACGTTGCAGTAATGTGAAATGCACCCACTACTGGGGAGACATGGGAGGGAACCTGGATGTGCCCTCATTGTTTGGAGGGAGTGGCCCCTTCCTCCACTATGCCCCCTCCAGAAAGATCTCTAACCAGAGGACGGAAAAGATGAGCGTTGTGAATGGCCTGTATACCAGGAGAAGAATGACCCACCTGCTGTGAAAAGTGACTGTTATGTTCAGGAGAATCCCTGTGTATGAAAGGTGTGCCAGCTATTAAAGGCACCCTGTTGCATAAAGGGTTTATTACAGATCTGGGGACTTTAAGGTTTCATGTTCCTTTTTAGCCATCTCCAGCGCATCGTCTACTGCCTTGCCAAATAGCACCTCATTTTCAATAGACATATCAATTAATGCTGCTTGCATTTCTGGCTTGAAACCAGGGTTTCGTATCCACAAATGGCTCTTAGTTAGTATTCCTCCTGCAACAATCCTGCTCGTGGTATCAGCTTCATCTAATGAATTCTCACCAACAGAATTTGCCACCTGTTTACCCTGCGACCTGGTTTTTAAAATATGTATTTTGAGAGGTTCTGGCACCTTGTCCAATTGTTCCTCAACCAGATCCCTCTGGGCCCTGTTATAGCTTGCCATTTCTGGCTTGACAAGCAGTAGAAGTAGCCATATTTTTGCCTAAACTGTATATCTTTTTGCTCTCTTTATCTGGAGGAGCTTCTGACATTGTGAGAGGAGTGCCTGCTCTCTTGCGGTTTGTAGTGACAACTAGAGAATATGCTTTAAATGCCCCTAGTGTATAGGGGGTAATTAGGAGAAAGCTTAAACTGCTTTTCTATATGCTGCTTTACTGGCCTTGTGAGCGATGGCATGGAGAGGGATGGTAGGACATACTTTTTCACTGATTGCAATAGTAGAATATACTGGCATACTGATTTCTTCTCATTAATAATATTATCTACAAAATCTGTGTGTTCCTCCGATTTGTGGGTCTTGTAAAGATGCAGTCCCTCAAGGTAATCCAGAACAATAACACAAAAGGAATCAAAAATGGAGTGCATAGCTTTTTATTTGAAGATATGGCTGGGAGAATGTCAGACAGCTCTGTGAAGCTGAACTGAAAAATCAACTCACCGCGTTCATTCCTTGCTACAATATTTAAGGTGGAAAACCACAAAATAACATATTCTCTAAAGGTAACTTTCATTCTAATTCAAACATTTCAGTTAGCCATTCGTCATCAAGCCCATGAAGAACACTATACATTTAACATTTTGATTTGAGGTTACCTTTCTTGTGAGTATGTAAACTAACACCCCCCAAACATGACATCATTAAATAGTCAGCTGAAAAAGTCGCGCTCCAATTGATTGGAACACTTCATGGTACAATTGATAAGAAAGCTCTGCACTGATTGGATAGTGACACCGTAGACAGCTTGGGCTGTAGCATTCCACTGTGATGTACCAATTGTGCAGTGAGTGGAAATCAGTGAGGTCAAATGTTTGTTGCATCCCATGGAACACCACAATCCCTTCCCCATGATTGGCCTTTGGCCTTCCTTCCTTTGCACCAGCAACTCCCTTCTTGAGACATGTTGCCAACTCTGTATCTGATCTCCTAGTTACCTTCTCACAATGAATAGCTGTATGAAAAAACATGTTTTCAACCCTGCTCCTGGAAATTAATGTCTTCAATTTATTCATTTTACCAAGATTCTTTTACCTCTGAACCAAATGTCCTGCTCGCAGTGGGGGTGTTGTGCTCACGTTCTAGTTCTTCCGTTCGGTATTACTGCTGTCTGGGCCTGTGCATGTATCTCACAATGGCCTTCACAACCATTATGTATTAATTAGTCTAATGTCTGGGAAAGCACCTGCTGTTGTGAGCCTCATTTCAGGAGAAGTTTCTCCCTTGCAAAAATTAGCTGAAATGTGTTTGGCATCTTTTTGCATCCTGTCCTTGGCAGCTTAGCTTTCTGCCCACCAACAACAAGAATTTCAATGTAATGGCCATAGCTCCACAAATGTGGCCAAGCTCACTAGAATGTCAAAAGCTGCAGCCTTTAGCAATGGTGTATTTATACAAGGTGGACCTCTTGCTTAATGTGCTCTTGCTCAATACAGCAACTAACAACTACAGTTTCTAAAACTCAATCTACACAATCAATATAAATCCAAACTACATGACCTTATCTGACAATATAAATGTATTAAAAAGACTGCAACGAAATGCATTTCTACATGTGTTTTTTCTATGCAACACATAGCCAAAAATCTCCCTGAAATGTGGCAGAACTAGATGTACTCTAAATGCAATATCACACCATGCAAAGCATGTGACATCTATATCACTATCAGGGGTCTGTTGCCTTGCTAAAAGAGTGTTCTTGCCTTATACTTGCGCATCTCTTTAGGATGTTGGACTTGCATCTTTACACTTCCCCGTTTAGTTAATATATTAACTAATAACTCCTTCTCATTCTTCATGTCTCAATCATCCTTTGGTATCCATATCTTGCAAAGCTTTTACCCTGCGCTGCATACCCCTCCAGTGTACAGGTAATGAAAGCACAATCACCATCGGCATTGCAATCTGCCCAATTATCAGTGTAATTCTCGATCTGGTGGTGGATTGGAGAGCATCCTCAGGGAACCAATTGGATTCCCTATCTGAATCATACAGTGTCAATGTTTCATTTCCACTTATCTGTCTGGGTATGAAAATCTCTTGAGAGGGGGTGGCATAGTCATAGGTACTCTTCACTGTTACTCTCATCATAGATTTCCCCACCCCCAATAGCAATCCAGAACAATTTAAAATGCACAAATAGCAATAAGCACCACTACCAGGATAGAAACAAGGACCTTCACGATATTGCTTAACTCTTGAGGTCCCAGGAATTGTTTTTTTAGTACCAGTCATCTTCGATCACATTGCTGCTTTCTTTGTACATAGTAGCATGCAGTGTGTGCAGTGTGCTGATAGCTTCAGTCAATGATGCATCCTGAGTGTCATTTGAGGCCACAAAAGTGCAGCAGGATCTGCTGATCTTCGCATTCACTTCTCCTTCCATAGCTGTAATGAGGTTGAGGACATACCTATTCTGCAAAGTGGTCAACCTAATAGCCCTCACATCTTCCCTTATTTCATTTAAACCACTATCAGGACCGTTTGCTAACTGCAACATCCTCCAATGGGTAATCTGCAAACATTTTACATTGGCTGCAGTCTGCATACCAGGAACAAGAAGGGATGTAAAAAAGTTACAGTCTTGAAGTGCAGACAACAAGTGTCAAGTAAGTACATGAGAGGGGACTGTAGGGTTACAGATACCAACCACAAGTGCAGGAGATGCCAAGAGGCAGTGCGGGTTTGCAGACAGACCTAGGCCCGAATTCAGAGGGTGGCCAGGTGACCAGTGTAGTACCAGACAGGAGAACAGCAGGGGAGAGGAAGAGAGAAGGCAGAAGCAAAGAGGAAGGTCTAGAGATGCTTCTGGAACCGGAAATGGTTCTGCTCAAGTTTCAGAGAGGCAGGGAGGCTATTCCAGAGGGAGGCGTCAGCCAAAGAAAGAGATCTTCCCCCAACTCGTTGCTTGGAGGAGCGACTGACCCTCAAGGATTTGGAGGTGGAGGAGTGAAGAGCTCGAGTAGGAAGATATTTACAAAGAGAGAATTGGAGGTATTGCAGTCCCAGCTCCTAGAAAGTCTTGCGGACAATGCAGAGGGTCTTGAACTTGATCCTTGCAGCCACTGGGAGCCAATGGAGAGATTTCAAGGCCTGATACGATCCCTGGGCTAGAGGCCAAGGACAAGTCTTGCAGTCCTGTTCTGGGTGATTTGCAGTGGACAGAGAATAGAGGCAGGCAGATTTAAAAAGAGGCTAGTTCTAGAGAGAACCAGAGCTCTGGAGACAGTGAGCTTCTGGGGAAAGTGAGGAAGGGAAGAATACCTCTGAGGAGGTGCAGCTGTTAGTTTCACTTCTTAGAGATGTCGGAGATGTGAGGAGAGAAGGAGAGTGTGGAGTCAAAGATGACCCCGAGGTTCTTAGCCTCACAAGTGGGAGCAGGAAGAGCGCCAAGGGACGCCGGCCAGAGAGTGACAGGAAAGTAAGGTACAGGTGTGCCAATGAGGAGGATCTCAGTCTTACTGGCATTAAGGCAGAGATCATTGGCTGCACACCAGTCCTGTATTGCAGAAAGATAATACTGCATGACACCTTTGGTCTGTTTATAGTTCTCAGTCATAGCAAGCCTTATACACTTGAGGATGAAGTTGGTAGGCACTGTGGTAGTGTCAATCTTTTATCCTGGAGTCCCTGTAGTACTTCTAAGCACTCGGTCTGGGGATTAAAGTATAAAGTGCTTCCACATCTAGGGTCGCCAAAATGCACGGCCCAGCTTTATGCCGGTCAAGTGGCACAGCGAGTAGAGCGCCCGCTTTGACACCCGTGCAGAGCCTGTTAACGCAGGTTCGAATCCCGGCGGGGCCAAACTCAGCCTTTCATCCTTCCGAGGTCGATAAATGAGCACCACACACCGTGGGTAATAATAAGCAGCGCTCAGATACCTGAGGGTTTGTAGCGCTATATAAAAGCCTAATTATTATTATTATTATTATTATTATGTATGGTTTGTAACATGGTCAAAGCTTCAGTTGTGTCCTTGATGTACAACGTCATCTCAGTGACAAAGGATTTGAGAAGGAAATCAGTATACGAAGATAATGGTTTGAGTAAGGAGTCGCACGCCGAGACTATCGGCCGTCCGGGTGGGTTAGTGAGGTTTTTGTGCACCTCCGGGAGAATGTAAAAGGCTGCTATGTTAGGGTGTATCTTATTGAGAATTTTTTTTCATCTATGCAGATCCACCCTTCTTGTTCAGAATATGAAGTTAGACTGCTGATTTCCTCTTGTTGTCTACCCATGGGGTTCGTATCCAATGTCTTGTATACCCTGGTGTCGGACAGTAGGCATAAGCATTCCGTTACATAATCGCAGGTGTTTTGGAACATTTGGTTCACATTTACCAAGAACCAGTGATGCAACAATCTTTGGAGAGAACCTGTGGGCTTCCACCAATCCAGGGAGACTGTAAATGTGGACAGTATGTAGCCTGTCAGTTTACGGAGATGAAACATTAATTTGACCACGGGAACATCCATTGAATTCTCAAGACACACACAAACTGCAATAGCAAGATGGTTATATACATCATTGAGTGCCCATGTAAACTAATTTACTTTGGCAAGATCATAAGACCAGTCAAACAGTGTATCTCAGAGCATCGCTCCTGTATATTGCATAAAGTCGCTGAAAAACCCCTTGTGGAACACTAGAGTCAAAAAAGGCATGCATACCGAGATTTAAAGTGGTTCATCCTGCAGATGCTCACCTCCAACAGGAGAGGGAGAGATGGAGACAAACTGCTTGGGAGATTAGAAGAGAGGTGGATTTCCTGCCTCAACACCACCAGCAGAGGCTTCAATGTGGCGTTTGAGTGGAACAATCTAATAAGCCATTAGAACAAGCCCTTTTCTGATAGCTCCTGTAACGCTCACCTGATTCCCGCAGAGGTGCCGGTCTTGACTGGGCGAATACCGTATCTTCAAAGGTGATGTGTAACACACGGTTGGCTCTTTGGGCTGGACCTCTGTGCACTGTATGTCTGACTCGAAGAGTAAGATGTCTGCAGATAGAAAATATGGGATTAATGAACTGGGGTTATTGGGTGTCTCTCTCTTCTTCCCTTTCTCTTCTCCTGTAGAACCCCAAAGGTTAACGCTCTCACCTTAGGTAAGTGAACGCGAGCTCTCCATGTGCCTCGGGGCAGGGTGCCGTAACCAGTTTCTTCACTGGATAAGGGTGCAGGCCTCTTGACCTCAGAGGACTGCTGTCCGTCATTTACTGCACGAACGGTAAATTCCGAGTATTTCAAATGTCTTTAAAAGTCTTTTGTAATGATGTCTCTTGTTTTGCAGGGTTCCGGCGATGGCGGATGACGGGCTGAAGTGAGTTGAGGATGGAACCCGTGTGAGGAATAGAAGCGCCTGGAAGCACATAAGTAAGCGCTTGTTGCTTGCTTCACGATGCGCACTAACTGTCCTTTTATCTTGCAGGTACAAGTTCGAAGCTGCTGAAGGGTGCCGGAATACCCACTGGGTTCGGCGTGGGAAGGAGTAATGGCACGTGAGTAATAAAGTTACCCAATGTCTTTAAACGCACCTTCTTTTGTCTTTCAGATGCGGGATGCAGCGCCAAAGGCCTCCGGAGCGTGCAAAGAGTTGGTAAGCTTTTGTCTTTCAGATGCCGGAATGCAGTGCGAAAACCTCCGGAGCACGCGAAGAGTAGGTAAGCCTTTGTCTTTCAGATGCCGGAATGCAGCGCGAGGCGTTGGTGACAGCCGATGGACCAGGTAAGAGATGCGCTGTCACTGAAGACCGTAGTGCTAACCTGTTCTTTCTTGTCTTTATGGGTGTTGCTGAAGACTGGATTCAGGATGGTAAGCCTTTTTCCCTTAGGCCCAGGATCAGATGCAGAAGACACGGAGAGCGTTCTGCTGCAGAGGATGCAGAATAACGCAAAGCAAGATTCATCCATCGGGTGTGGTTTAAATAGCCTCCTGTATTGCTTAGGTGTCTCCTTCCACAGCCTCGCCTAGGTAAGAAAAGAGTTCCTGCTTTCCAGAAGAGTTCCAGTGTTCTGAACCTAGGGAGTGGCTCCTGCCTCACCCAACAGGAAAAGTAGTCCCAAACAGAAGAGGATCAGAGGCTCAACTGGCAGGTAAGTAAGCAGCATGGTCTGCTGCAGGTAAGTCCACCCAAGCATTATGAGCCCGGCGCTTCCAGCGCTGGGACTGGGCATATTTATGAGCCTGGTGCCACTGGCACCAGGACAGGGTCCAAAAGGTCCCAATTGGGACTGGTTGGCACTCGGAACCTGAGTTATGGGTCTGCTTCCAAGGGAGTTGGGTGAGTCCTGACCTTTTGGAAGCAGAGATCATGACAGCACCCCCCCTCAAGGCCCCTCCCAAACCGGGCTTCTCCTGGGGTTTGGGCTTGTCAGGAAATGTTCGATGAAATCTTTCGATTAGACAAGGAGCGTGGACATATTCTGCAGGTTCCCAGGATCTTTCTTGGGGGCCGTAGCCTTTCCAGTCAATTAGGTAAAATAGTTTAGATTTGGAGATCTTGGAATCCAGGATGCTTTTGACTTCAAACTCGAGTTCTCCATCAACTAGGATAGGTTTTGGAGATTTAGTTAGTCGGGTTTGAGGTTGCACGGGTTTTAATAGAGAGACGTGGAAGACCGGATGTATCTTCATGTGAGGGGGCAAGTCCAACTTGACCGCTACTGGGTTTACTATGGTAGTGATGGAATAGGGACCAAGGTATCTTGGGTTGAATGTGCGTGGTCCTTTTAGAGGTAGATATTTGGTGGATAACCAGACTTGATCTCCTACTTGATATTGGGGGGCTTCCTTCCGATGTTGATCTGCTCCTTTCTTGTATTGTTCCTTAGCCCTTTGAAGGTGAGAAACGGCTTCCTTAAAGGCTTGGGTGATTGTAGAATGCAGGTAGTCTACTGCTGGTGTTCCAAGATCTTGGAGTGGATCCAACTCCGAGGTTCGAGGGTGACTGCCGTATAAAAGAAAAAACGGGGTTTTCCTTGTTCCCGAGTGGACAGAGTTATTGTAGGCATATTCGGCTATCCAAAGGATATCTTTCCAAGTTTTTTCAGTTTGTTGCAGCATGCAGCGTAAATACTGTTCCAGAGTTTGATTGGTCCTCTCGGTTTGTCCGTCGGTTTGAGGGTGGTGACTGGTCGATAGTCTCACATCAATTTGAGCCGACCGACAGCAACTTCGCCAAAAATGAGAAATAAATTGACTACCTCGATCCGAAATTAGAACTGAAGGAAAACCGTGCAGTCGGACGATGTTTTCGAGAAATTCTTGGGCCAGAGTTGTTGCTGTTGGCAAGCCTTTGAGTGGAATGAAATGCGCCATCTTGGAGAATAAGTCCACGATTACTAGGATTGTATTGTATCCGGAGCATGGAGGTAGATCAGTGATGAAGTCCATAGAAAGCGTATGCCAAGGGCGAGGTGGGATGTCAATAGGGCGTAAAAGGCCGGCTGGTTTTTCCTTTTGACTCTTGTTTTGGGCGCATACTCCACAGGACATTATAAAGTTTCTGATATCTTTTTTCCAAGACGGCCACCAGAAGTAGCGCTTGATCTTTTCTGAGGTTTTGGCCATACCGGGATGTCCTTCCATTAAAGAATCGTGATAACAAGAGATTACCTTTTTCTGTAAATCTGTGCTGGGCAGGTATAATCGTTCTTGGAAGTACAATAAGTTGTCCTTCACTGCAAAGTCCTTTCCCTGCAGATGCCAATTCTGTATGTCTGCTGGAGTTACAAGTTGCCTGGCTTTATCCTTAACTTCCTCTATGGATTGTGTGGCTATTACACCCAGAATTCTTTGTTCGGGAATGATAGGTACAGGTTTAGGGTTGATCAAGTGTTCTTCCACTCCCATCCGTGAAAGGGCATCAGCTTTACCATTTTTTGTACCAGGTCGATAGGTAATTATGAAGTCAAACTCGGCAAAGAATAGTGCCCAACGGAGTTGTCTAGAGGATTGGGCTTTTGCGGTTTTCAAATATTGCAGGTTTCGGTGATCTGTAATCACAGTAACGGTGTGTCGGGCCCCCAGAAGATAATGCCGCCAAGCCTTAAAGGCAGACTTGATAGCCAGAAGTTCCTTATCAGTAATAGTGTAATTGATCTCAGGAGGCGAGAATTTGTGGGACCAAAATGCCACGGGATGCAACTGATTGGTTACTGGGTCCTTTTGTGATAGAACTGCCCCCATGGCAAGGCTCGAAGCATCAGTTTCAACAATGTAGGGGAGTTCGGGGCGAGGATGTTTTAAAATTGGTGCAGAGATAAATTTAGTCTTCAAATTCTGGAAAGCTTGTTCCGCCTCGGTAGACCATTCAAAACGTTTGTTTTTCTTTAACAAGGCGGTGATGGGCTGGACTATTCGAGAGAATTCGGGGATAAACCTGCGGTAAAAGTTAGCGAAGCCTAACATGCTTTGAACACCTTTTACGGAGGATGGTGATGGCCATTTGAGAATTGCATCGACCTTCTTTGAATCCATACGCACTCCACTAGGTGATAATATGAATCCCAAGAATTCAACTTCAGTCACGTTGAAAACACATTTTTCCAACTTAGCGAAAAGTTTGTGTTGGCACAACCTCTCGAGGACCATTTTCACGTGTTTCCGATGTTCAGATTCCGATGAAGAATAAACGAGGATGTCGTCAATGTAAACAACAACACACACATCTATGAGCTCTCTGAGGACATCGTTCATAAAATATTGAAAGGCGGCCGGGGCATTGCAAAGTCCGAAGGGCATGACCTGATATTCAAATAGCCCATACTTAGTGCGGAAGGCCGTCTTACATTCATCGCCCTCTTTTACTCGTACCAAGTGGTAGGCTCCTCTAAGATCCAGCTTTGTATATATGCATGCTTTTCTGACTTGGTCCAGGAGTTCAGGGATCAAAGGTAACGGATATCTATTCTTAACGGTGATCTGGTTCAGGGCGCGAAAATCTATACAAGTTCTAAGGTCCCCTTCCTTTTTTAGAACGAAGAACAAAGCTGAAGAAGCAGGGGACTTGGAAGGACGAATAAACCCATTCGCTAGGTATTGATCCAGGTATTGTCGGAGGTGAAGGTTCTCAGGCTCGGTGAGGGCATAAATTCTACTACAAGGAGGAGTAGATCCAGGTATCAGGTCTATCTGGCAGTCATAAGACCTATGAGGAGGTAGAGAGTTAGCCTGATCCTTCCGGAAAACATCTTGGAATTCTAGGTATTCGGGAGGTAACTGGGGAGTCTCCGAAGAAATTGCTGCCAGTGCAACACCAGGTGGAGGGTGACAAGTAGAGACACATTCTGGAAACTGAACCGTTCTTGCTCGCCAATCGATCTGAGGATTGTGTTTCTCTAACCAAGGTATTCCTAGAATAATCTGGAACTGAGGGGCCTTGATCACATCGAACACGATCTTCTCATGGTGTCCATCTTGACTTACTAGCGTCACTTCTTGAGTGGTATGCGTTACTGATCCGGAGGCTATCTCCGTACCATCCACCGTAGTAATGACTTCCTTTACAGCCTTGGGACAAAGAGTTAGATTCATCCTCAAAACCATTTCATGATCCACATAATTGCCGATGGCACCGCTGTCGACGTAAGCTTCAATCGCATGTAATCGATCCGGATGATCAGGGCTAATGAGGACCATAGGTATCACGAAATGCGAGGTCACGGAACTGGTTTTATCGCTCGGCAAGAGGACCTCTATTCTTGTCGGGGGAGGTCGTTTCCCTGCTCAGAGTTTGTGACCTTGGTAACTGCAGCTCCTACTGCCTTCTTGGCTGGTTTCACCGGACAGTCTCGAAGAAAGTGCCCTGAGTTTCCGCAATAGAGGCATAATTGCAACTGTTTTCTCCTTTCCCGCTCCTTTTGTGTTAGTGGTCCTTTCAGGCCCCCTATTTGCATGGGTTCCCCGGAGTCTACTCCTTTGGAAGGAGTTGGTGGTTTGGAAAATACTCGAGCATCAAACTTGGAACGATCGACCTTCCTGTTCTGCAGTCTGTGATCTATTTGAACGACTAAGTCTATATAGTCTGAACAGTCTTGCGGGGGATTCACTACTTGGGCTAACACATCTTTGAGCTCTCCACGTAGACCTCTATAAAACAGCGTAATCCTTTTGTCCTCAGGCCATTGAGTTTCCACTATCAGTCTGTTGAAAGACGCAATATAAGCCAAAAGGTCTTGATTACCCTGTCGCAACGAAAGAAGCTCATTGTCCAAGGCCTGCCCCTGTGAATGTCTTGCGAACAGTTTTTCCATACTGAGCTGAAAAGCTTGAAAATCATGGAGAACCGGATCATCTTGATTAACTAGAGGGATCGACCAGTCTGCCGCATTGCCACTAAGGTACAAAAGCACGAAAGCTACTTTAGCTTGATCAGTTGGAAATGCTGCTGGCCGGCATAAGAAATGCAACCGGCACTGATTAATAAATACTGCAAACCTCTTTGGGTCACCAGAAAATCGTTCGGGCGGAGCCAGAGGTACTTTCCCAGGTAGGTTGATCTGCACTGGATTCATAGAGGATGTTGAAGGAAGATTTGCCCCTGATGCGGGTAATGGGGTCTGTCCGGCTTGTGACTGTAGCAATTGTCTAGCGAGATCGTCTGTTCGCTCCTTGGAAATAATCAGTTCCCTTCTTAGAGCGTTCGTTTCCTGACGGGCTGCATGCACTTCTGCTCTTAGTTCCCCAAGTAACTGGGCTAGCTGGTCGGTATCCGAGGTTTCCATAGCGCCTGGGCGGGAGTTTTGCGGTAGGCTTTGCGTTCTGTAACGCTCACCTGATTCCCGCAGAGGCGCCGGTCTTGACTGGGCGAATACCGTATCTTCAAAGGTGATGTGTAACACACGGTTGGCTCTTTGGGCTGGACCTCTGTGCACTGTATGTCTGACTCGAAGAGTAAGATGTCTGCAGATAGAAAATATGGGATTAATGAACTGGGGTTATTGGGTGTCTCTCTCTTCTTCCCTTTCTCTTCTCCTGTAGAACCCCAAAGGTTAACGCTCTCACCTTAGGTAAGTGAATGCCGAGCTCTCCATCTGCCTCGGGGCAGGGTGCCGTAACCAGTTTCTTCACTGGATAAGAGTGCAGGCCTCTTGACCTCAGAGGACTGCTGTCCGTCGTTTACTGCACGAACGGTAAGTTCCGAGTATTTCAAATGTCTTTAAAAGTCTTTTGTAATGATGTCTCTTGTTTTGCAGGGTTCCGGCGATGGCGGATGATGGGCTGAAGTGAGTTGAGGATGGAACCCGTGTGAGGAATAGAAGCGCCTGGAAGCACGTAAGTAAGCGCTTGTTGCTTGCTTCACGATGCGCACTAACTGTCCTTTTATCTTGCAGGTACAAGTTCGGAGCTGCTGAAGGGTGCCGGAATACCCACTGGGTTCGGCGTGGGAAGGAGTAATGGCACGTGAGTAATAAAGTTACCCAATGTCTTTAAACGCACCTTCTTTTGTCTTTCAGATGCGGGATGCAGCGCTGAAGGCCTCCGGAGCGTGCGAAGAGTTGGTAAGCTTTTGTCTTTCAGATGCCGGAATGCAGTGCGAAGACCTCCGGAGCACGCGAAGAGTAGGTAAGCCTTTGTCTTTCAGATGCCGGAATGCAGCGCGAGGTGTTGGTGACAGCCGATGGACCAGGTAAGAGATGCGCTGTCACTGAAGACCATAGTGCTAACCTGTTCTTTCTTGTCTTTATAGGTGTTGCTGAAGACTGGATTCAGGATGGTAAGCCTTTTTCCCTTAGGCCCAGGATCAGATGCAGAAGACACGATGAGCGTTCTGCTGCAGAGGATGCAGAATAATGCAAAGCAAGATTCATCCATCGGGTGTGGTTTAAATAGCCTCCTGTAGTGCTTAGGTGTCTCCTTCCACAGCCTCGCCTAGGTAAGAAAAGAGTTCCAGCTTTCCAGAAGAGTTCCAGTGTTCTGAACCTAGGGAGTGGCTCCTGCCCCACCCAACAGGAAAAGTAGTCCCAAACAGAAGAGGATCAGAGGCTCAACTGGCAGGTAAGTAAGCAGCATGGTCTGCTGCAGGTAAGTCCACCCAAGCATTATGAGCCCGGCGCTTCCAGCGCTGGGACTGGGCATATTTATGAGCCTGGTGCCACTGGCGCCAGGACAGGGTCCAAAAGGTCCCAATTGGGACTGGTTGGCACTCGGAACCTGAGTTATGGGTCTGCTTCCAAGGGAGTCGGGTGAGTCCTGACCTTTTGGAAGCAGAGATCATGACAGCTCCTTTGGGTCTGTTGAGGGTAACTATGACTACACCTGATCTGTTACGCGGCTGTGTGCATTTGTATGGTGTTAGGACATTGAACATAGGGTTGGAACACTGGTCATTAGAACACTAATATTGATAAACATTTTATCACATTGTGCTAATTATCTGTACTGCACTGTACCAGAAAACAAACAAAATAACCATGTTGATTTATCCAAATGTGTTTTTAAATGCACGCTTCACGTGTTCTGTTTAAACTGTATAAAATGATTGTGCTAAATCTGTAGCCTCGACCCTGGATAGGACCATGGAATTTTTGTTTTTTTATCATTATTGAGACTATATCGTTTCTTCCAGAGAAACAGCACTATTAAAACCATGTTACTACAATGTATCAATGAACTTTGCTGTTTTGAACTTGCAACCATTCCAAAGGAATAGCACTTGTGGAAATTGTGTTACTACAATGTATCTATAAACCGTGCTGTTTTAACTTGCCATCATGGACAAGATGAGTAATATCATTGTGTATGTACTTTGAGTGAATATATCCTGTATGTTAGTACACTATATACTTGGAAACATCCCCAGTTTGGGGCACACACTCATGTATTCATGATGTGTATTACCCCACAACCTGTAAAGCACTGCAATATGTTTGGTGGCATGAACATTCAGATCCACCTTTTGATGATGACTAGCCCAATCTGGACTCTGTGACACATCTCCATCCAGTACCACGCAGACCTTGCGGGACCTGTGGACTAGGAACAACCTTACGCGGTTCTCAGTGCTTCATTGTACATCAACCACAGGGGATTACACTATGTCCCTCGTTCGCCACAATTGGCATTCAACACTACATGATGGTGTTCGGCCACTGCCTGATATTTCACTGCATATACATATGGCACAACGGGATGGTGACATGCACGCTTATCACTCTTGTAGACACTCAACACCCCAGGGGCCATTGTCAGTTATTTTCTCATCTCTTGATCTACCTGCACAATTGAGATTCTAATGAGCCATCAATCTTTTGCTTCACAGTGAGCTGGTTCACACTGACTTGCCACCCAGCTATCCTTTACCCCTGTGTGTAGGGCTTCCGAGAGCCCACCCGAAGTGGACTCCATTACCCATGGGTCACCATAATCAGTTAATTTACCCCATTAGTCATCATGTGAGCGTATCCACTCATAGGGGACATTAATTGTCTCGGGAGGATAGCTCAGTGGCAACGTGCTCGCCTTGGAAACAAGACGTCCCGGAGCACCACATGTTCGATCCCCGTGTCCGCGCTTAGAAACCTCTAGGTATTAAACGCGTTATAAATAACCTATCATATCATAATCATCAGATCACTAACACACATAAATATTATCCAATAATGAAATAATCCTCTCTGTGTTTTCAGAATTTTAAAACACACCACTTTTTAATTTGCATCCCATTTGCCAGAGTCTTACAAGCAGGATAAGTTCCCCTGGTGGGTCCTTTTGAATAATTGCTAGAGCCTAGGTGCTCCTTTTAAAACATGCTCCAGATATAGAACCCCCTCACTTAAAATATGTTATTTGTGTTTTAGATCATTACCACAAGATACCTTGTGAATGAGATTGTCTTACAATTCCCTGTCCTGATGAAGGCTGATGTACCTAAAGCACCCCACAATTTCTGAAGGGCCAAAAACAGTTGTGTCGACAATCCTATCATAACACAGTGTCCATTTTATAAGACTCTTCATCAAACTGATTGATTGAGCACATGTAGTAGCACACTGATAAACAACCATTCCAAAGGAATAGCACTTGTGGAAACTGAGTTACTACAATGGATCTATGTATATATGAACCATGCTGTTTTAACTTGCCATCATGGACACAATGAGAAATATCATCATGTAGGTACTTTCAGCGAATATATCCTGTATATATATCCTGAATGTTGGTACACTGTATACTTGGAAACAACCCTTGTTGGGGGTGCACACATGTGTATTCATGCTATGTGCAACTCCACAAGCTGTAAGGCACTGCAATATGTTTGGTGGCATGAGCATTCAGATCCACTTTTTGATGATGACTAGCCCAATCTGGACTCTGACAAATCTCCATCCAATACCACGTAGACCTTGTGGGACCTGTGGACTAGGAACCACCTTTCTAGACACTATGGGCCTCATCACGAGATGGGCGATAACGCCGGCGGTATTACCGCCGGTGGTATTAGCCCTACCGCCAAACCCCCCGGCGCTATTAGCGCCAGATCACGGGTTTGTCGGTAATGAAATTCCCCATTCCCCACTGAGCCCATTCGGGAATGCCCCATTCCCCATTGGGCTCAATGGGGAATTTTCGCACTCTTACCGCCGGCGGATTTATCACTCTTGTAGACACTTTGCACCCTGGGGTCCTTTGTCAGTTTTTTTCTTGTCTCTTGATCTATGTGCACAATTGGGATTCTAATGATCTGCCAATCTTTTGCTTTAAAGTGAGCAGGTTCACACCGACTTGCCGCCCAGCTATTCTTTACCCCTGTGACTTCCCAGAGCCCAACTGAAGTGGACTCCATTACCCATAGGTCACCACAATCAGGTAATTTACCCCATTGGTCATCATGTGAGCGTATCCACTCACAGGCAGCATTAATCATCAGATCACTAAAACATGTAAATATTATTCAATAATGAAATAATCCTCTGTGTGTTACAGTACTTTAAAACGCACAGCTTGTGAATTTGCATCCCATGTGCCAGAGTCTTACGAGCATGGTAAATTCCACTGGTGGGTACTTTTGAAGAATTTCTAGAGTCTAGGTGCTCCTTTTAAAACATGCTCCGGATATAGAACCCCCTCACTTAGAGTGTGTTATTTGTCTTTTGGATGATTGCCAAAGGATACCTCGTGAATGATATCGTCTTACAATTCCCTGTCCTGATGAAGGCTGATGTACTTACAGCACTGCACAATTACTGAAGGGCCAAAACACAGTTGTGTCGACAATCCTATCATAAAACAGTGTCTATTTAATAACACTGTTGTTCAAGTTGATTGATTGAGCAAATGTAGTAGCACACTGCTCCAGATAATGCCTATGGGCTGTCAAGCTTGGACTTGATATTTTGTCTGTATATTAGTCGCATAAGTATCGCTGATTGTATTTATGGAATGTATGTAATTTACTTTCCTGTGCCATTTGTTGATTCAATATATTTAAATTGTTGCTTGTCAATACAGTAAATGTAATAATATAGTGGGTCACACCATATCCAGGCTTGCCCTGATCAGTCTTTTGATATATATATATATATATGTATGTTTTCACCTGGAGGGATCAGGGAATTGCTGGCACCCCTTTAACTTCTTGGAGTCTTGTAGAAAAGTCAGAGCTCTGCTGGTATTTCTGCCATTTTATGAGAGGATTCCTGCAAAAAGTAACTGCTGTTGCGATGACTTCTTTGTAAATTCAGAAACTGCCTGGTCCTCTTATGAGACAGATCTTTAATAGCAGGATGTTCAGAAAATGGCACAAGATCGGAATGCAGTATTACCAATGATGGTGAGTGCAGGGTAACAAGGGAACAAAGTCTGATCCTATGTGGTAGCAATTAGTCCACGGGTGCAGCTGTTCCTCCTCGTAGTCTCGGGAGTTCCATTGTTATTGTGCATTTCCTGTTTATTCCCAGTTTAACGCTACCACTGGATCTGAAACACAAAGACTATTGTGTAAGTCCAGCTATTTTAACCGGTTGCTTATTTTTGTCTATCCAAGTCAGTGTCTGTAGAATATTTTTTACAAATGCTAAGGCAAGCCTTGTTCATAGGCATATTCTCATTTTCTGAAAATCGCACCAATCCTTCTGCTCTAAACCCAATAAGCCCTTACACCCACTTGCCCTGGTAGAAAACTGCACCCTCTATGTTTAAACGTGTTATCATCCTTCACCATGGCAGTGTATGTCCTGTTCTATTTTCACAGGAAAGTCTGTGTTGTTTTGTAAATGATAGCTCTCCTGTCCTTGGCCCCTTTGTTTCATAAAGTAATGCTAGATCATTTGTTTCCTCATTTTCTGCCATTTTATTTATCTTTATGTAATTATCTTCATAAACAATATTTCCCTCGTCCACCTGCTCTACCCATACTCTATGTCCCTGGAACATCCACTGAACCCTGTCTGTGTTGGTACTTCTTGTGGAATAAAGGGCATGTGTGTGCCTGTCGCATGTGGAATCAGGGAGGACACATAACATGTGTCCTTTGCTCTTGCTCTTCCCACTTTTGGCATATGGTTGTACCACATATTATCAGTGTCAATGTGATACTCATCTCTCATGCTACCCAAAATCATTTCTGAATTCAAAACATCCCTTTTGTTTCTGGTCCCGGACACATTACTGTTCTTTTTTTTTTTATTTGGTTTTATTGATTTTGAAACAAAAAATTAAAATGAAAACAAAAGAGTAACAAAAGATTTGGGCAGTTCACTTGTTACAACTCTGTTAGCATATGGTTACATCAAAAGAACAAAATTATAGTCTCATTATACAATCAATCGCCCTTGTGTTCGTTTCAGATCTCTAGTAATAACAGTCAATATACCATACTCCATACCCACCCACCTCCCTCCCCTTAGTTGGGCAGACATCATTGCAGCATCTTTTCTCCGTTGACATGTTCATAGCGTGTAATGTTCGGTTCACTATTGTGAAGTTTCCTTGATTCTTGGGTCATAACTGTCCTGTATTGAGAGTTTTTGAGATTATTGGTTCAATTTAAGATCCTGTCGTGTCTTCGGGTTGGGAGTCCGTCATCTCTGAGAGGTGAATCTGACCATAAAATCTCGCATTGCGATGCTTTATTGTGTAGGGATGCCGTGATCAATTCCATTGTATAAATGTTGGTTGACAAATTGATCCATTCCTTCTTACTTGGAACCTTTTTGGATTTCCATTTTGTAACTAGCAGTGCACAGGCTGCTAGTAATAGGTGTGGTGCAAGACCCCTGAGTCTAGTCCATTCATCCTCGTCTTTTTCCATTCCGAAGAGAACCAAATGTGGATCAACGTCTCTTTGTATGCCGTCTATGTCTTTGATCCATGTCAGGACTTCCTCCCAGAATACCTTAATGCATAGGCAGCTCCACCACATGTGCCAATAGTCGGCTGTTTCTCCACATTCTTGCCAACATCTCGGGCTCAGAGTCTGAAACATCTTGGACAATTTGAGTGGGTCGTATTGCCATCTATGTAGGAGTTTAATGGCGTGTGATTTATATTGACTGGATAAGGATGTTTGGGATGCATTTTTGCACATCATTTCCCATTGTTCTGGATCTATCTCCTCTCCTAAGTCTCTCTCCCGTCTGCTTCTGAGTTGTTCCGTGGACCCGGTGCCTGTTTCAATAAGTTCTTTGTACATAGCAGATATCAAACCCTTCATTTCAGACTTAGAATCCAAGAGTTGTTCGAATGGGGTGAGTTCTCCCTGCAGCTTTTCCTTCCATGCAGATTTTGTGAGGACTCCTTTTATCTGGATGTATTGGAAGGTGGATAATGGGCCTATCCCTAGGGCTTCAGTTAGGTCTGGAAGAGTTATGAAGCTGTCCTTCTTCTGGAGTTGCCCTACCCTTTCGAGTCCCGCCTCGTACCGGGATTGGAATCTTCCTACCTCAGGTATGTGATCGTTTATGCCAGGGGACCATAAGTGGCTAAGTGGGGACGGCCAGGTGGTGATCTTGTTCATTGCTTTGCTTGGTTGCCAGATGTTCCAGATCGTACTCAGTATTGGGTGGCCCTTAATTTTCCGTTGTATTCTTTTTTGAGGGGTCCATACCCATTCTGACACAGTGGCCAGCGAGAAGTAATGATTGTCCATGTGGACCCATTGGAGGTGGTTGTGATCACGTAGGTGTGGGATAAGGATACGTAGGTGTGAGGCTTTTAGTATGCTCGCAGGTCGGGGAGACCTACTCCTCCTTTGTCTTTGGAAAGCATCAGAGTGTCGTATGCAATCCTAGCCTTCTTTCCCTGCCAGAGGAACTTAAGCATACGTTTTTTGGCCTCTTCAAAAAACGCATTTGGTATCTCGATAGGTAACATCTGGAAAGGGTACAGGAATCGGGGGAGGCATACCATATTAATGGCGTTAATCCGTCCTAACCACGAGATCGTGAGTTTGTCTGACCTATTCAAATCGCCCGAGAAGCTCTGGAGGAGGGGAGGGAAGTTAGCATCGTATAGTTCCGTTATGTTTTTAGTGATCTGGATGCCTAAGTATTTAAACGTAGAGTGTTCGAACTCGAGGCCTAAGGACAAGAACCTGGTTTCGTTTTCCTCTTTCGTTCCTTGCAAAGGGAACAATATTGATTTAGTCTTGTTCACCTTAAACCCAGAGAGTTTGTCATATTCTTCTAATAGTTGGAGAGCATGAGGGACAGATACAGAGGGGTTGGTAATGTGTAAAAGTATGTCATCAGCATAGAGTGCTATCTGATATTATTTCGTTCCCAGTCGCATGCCTTCTATTCTGGAGTCGGATCGTATCTTTTGGGCCAGGGGTTCTAGGGAGAGCACAAAAAGTATTGCAGAGAGGGGGCACCCCTGTCTAGTACCATATCCCATATCAAACCATCTAGAATATTCCCCATTAACAGAGATAGATGCCTTTGGGGATGTGTATACTGCTTGTATTCCTTTCCTAAATCTCGGCCCTATCCCCACCTTGCGAAGGACTGCCCTCAGGAATTCCCACTCCACTCTAGCAAAGGCTTTTTCTGCGTCTATTGACAGTAGGGCAGGGTCACCTGGTAGTTCTGGTGATGAGTGGATGAGATGGAGAGTTCTGCGCATGGTGTCGGCCCCTTCACTACCCAATATAAATTCGACTTGGTCATTGTGTATGAGGTGAGGGATCAGTACTTCCAATCGGGCGGCTAGTACCCTGGTGTACATTTTGGCATCTAAGTTGAGCAATGAAATTGGGCGGTATGAAACACAATGTTTGGGGTTCCTTCCCTCCTTTAGGATAACTGTTATGCGCGCCTTCGTAAAGGCGTCGGGGGCTGTCCCTGTTTCTGATATCTCGTTAAAGAGCTTCGTCAGGAATGGTTTTAGCTGGTCGCTGAAGGTTTTATAAAACCCAGCGGTATAGCCGTCCTTTCCGGGAGATTTGCCTACAGTTAGTCTTTTAATTGCTTCTTGGACCTCAGGTTCAGATATCAGGGATTCTAAGAGCTCAGTTTCGGGGTATGAGATTTTGGGCATGTCTATCTGGGAGAGATAGTGATCTGTATCTGATTGTCCTGGGATCACTTCCGAGGTGTACAACGCCTCGTAGAAGTTGGCAAAACTCTCTGGGATAGTGTGGAGGTTTGGGGGGGGCATAGGGTGTTCTTCAATTATCTCTTTCACTTTCCGCTCCGCCCTTTGTTCTCTGAGTCTGGCTGCCAATAATGCGTCGGCCTTGTCCCCCTTCTCATAGAATTTCTCTTTGAGGAATCGAAGTTTACGCACAATTTGTTTGTGCTCCAATAATATTAGTTCTTCCCTTTTACGTTGTGCTATGTTGATGTTGCCGTGGTCCGTGCCCAGGTGTTCCCTGTTCTCACTTTCCAGCATATTTTTGACCTAAGTCTGTGCTGAATGATCTTTCTCTCTCTTTTTTTGGTAGATCCTTCTCGTATCAAGATGCCTCTCCAGGTGGCTTTACCCACCTCCCATATTGTCTGCTTGGAGACTTCCCCATTGTTGTTTAGTTTGAAGTATTCCTCAATTTCAGTTGCCATTTCAATTTTAAATACTGTATCTTTCAACAGGCTTTCATTACAGCGCCACTTCCCTCCTGAAACAGGTAAGTCTGCCCATCTTATATCTGACAGGACCATGTCATGGTCTGACCATGTTATCGGAATTATTTCTGATAGCGTTGTGGTGTCAAGGAGGTCCTTGGTGAGGTACAAGTAATCAATCCTGGTGAATGTTTTGTGCGGATTGGAGTAAAATGTGTAGCCTCTTTCATTAGGATGTTTAATTCTCCACACATCTTGCAGGTCATATATCTCCATTATGTCGGAAAGCCCAGTGCGATCACTTCTCGTTTGGCTTATTATCTCGGGATTGCCTGGTTCCCAGTCTTTGGTCGGGTCTGCCCATTGATTAAAGTCTCCTCCGAAAACAACTTGGCCGGATGCTTCTAACATTATTTTGGGTATTGTCTTTTCTAGGAACTTGGCTTGTCCTGCGTTGGGAGAGTATATTACTGCGACTGTCACTTGAACCTTTGCGATTGTCCCGGATATCAGGAGGGCACACCTGCTTACATTGGACCAGGTCTTATCTACTTCGAAATTGATTCCTTTCTTGATCAGGATTCCAACTCCTCCCTTCCTGAGTGGGCCCGAGCCCCAGAATTCCTTTCCCCCTCTTTTTCCTAGTATGCTTCTCTCCTCCCCCTTGGCAAACTTTGTCTCTTGTAAAAGTAGAATGTCTATTTGAGATCTAGGGAATTCCCTTGCCACTAGTGATTGTTGGAACTGAAATAATATTATGCCTCCTATTGCAGTATTTGAATGTGTATTGGCCTACGCCAAGTTGTCTAAAATATCATGTAAATAGATTCCGCGGCAAGGTCTTGACCTTAACGAAAAGTTATGTAAGTCGCCATCTTGGATTTAGCCGCCATTTTAGGTTCTCTTGTAATGTGAACATCAAAATGGAGGCCGAATGACATTCTGAGTGAGATTCTGGCCGTTGTGACCTCCGCACACATGAATAATTAATATGCCTGCAGGCCACTTGTCGGGGTGGCGAACTGAGACCTTGTCCTATCCCTGACCTATGTGTAAATGAACAACTGTATCAGCGGAACTGATCAAGATGCATATATTATAGGATTGACCTGGCAAGGAACCCTAGGCCTGGTCCCGAGAATGGTTAACCCGCGAGGGGGTTGGCCAAGGGCTGGATAAAGGATATAAAAGCCCAAGTATTCCAATGTACGGTCTCTCTACTAATGCATCGAACCTTCGTTGAAGTTCGTTACGTTACTCTGAGAGCCGAATAGCTATCCGTTTGTCAATTGACTTTGGTAACTGTTGTAGCTTTTAAATAGAGCACTTTGTATGTCCTTTGTAACCTGTGTTGGTGTGTTTCCTTTGGGCTTCCCAGCCTCATATCGATTTTTATGTTTTCACAGTTGGCGCCCGAATAGGAACCCTCAAGATTGATGCCGGATCATTGAAGGTTGACGCAGACTATCGAACCGGGATCGGACGGTGTGATTCTGCGGGCCCGACCGAACGAGACGCGATACCTCGGCAGCGCTGCACGATCCGATCCTTGGACGATAGAGTGTGGTCTGACACGGCATCTTGACGAGGGTCCATTTTTGAGGCGGGCTGATTTGTCGAAACCACCAAACACAAGGTAAAATTCTTTAGGTAAGTTCTTTGATAAACCGTACGGTTCTCCTTAGGTTTGGTCAGGTGCAGTCGTGACCCGGCTCTTAATTTAACCCTGACAATTTGAATTTGGCGTATTGTATCTGCAGACACAATTATTGACCAGGTAACACCAATTTTTTGTGAAATGCCTGGGAAATTGTCTAGCTGCTTTAGGGCTCTGTTCCACAGCGATCGACAATCTTTGGAATTTAGCCGCCCGGCACCACAGGAGGGGTCGCCGGCATGTACTATGTACTGTAAGTATGGCATTGGTAGTATAGTATTTAATGATATTTGGCACAGACAGACCAGACATGCCTCCGAATTTCAGTGGCCAATCAACGGCAGTTTTGAGATCCCCCGTATTGAATACCTAGAATCAGTCTTGCTGAAAAAGAAGGCTAGACCTGCAGCCTTTGATGTTTTACAGAATTGGAAAAAAGAAGCGTTACAGCAGCTTAAAAGTAGTCAAACATGCACGCCGTCATAAAACAAATGCCGAAAAAGCGTTGCTATATGATAAAGAAAAACATTCAGAATCAGTTAAAAATATGGATAGGGCTTTTTCACTTGGAATCCAGAAAATGTACCTCTCTAAAGATTTCCATGTTTCCGAAGAATTTATTGAAAAATTGTTAAACGAACGCAGGCCTGGTGCCTCTGCGCCACCTCCGTATGATCCTATTTTGGGCGCTCTGCCCATTCCTGCTGTTGTTCCTGCTGTTGTTCCTGCTCCCCCTGTACAACCTATTGTTCCTATTCCTCTAGTTGTTGTTCCTCCACCTATCGCACCGCCCCTTTCTCCTGCACCGATAGTTGTATCTTTATTAAATTCACCTGCACCTCCGCTCTCGAGTGGCCCCGTATTGACTGAAGTTGATCCAGGTGCAGGATCAAAGATCGTCACTCGTAATACTGTTTCTGCAGATAAGAAACAGGAATTGTTTGCATGGGCTAAGCACTGTTTGGAGAAAGGTGATCAAGTTAATGTTTTTTCCACGTTATCTAATTTGAATAGTTTTCCTGAGAAACATGTTTTTATCGAAGGTTTGGGAACTCATTTATGTGTGATGTGGGGTAGATTACAAAATTCAGATCTTCCACAAGGAGTGAGAGATCTGAATGCTTTGGCACTTTCGAGGGACACAGAGCAGAAAGTATAAGGGCATGTTGAAACATTGTTTGAGTATAGGAAAGACTTTGAAAAGTCACGAGATGAGGATGACGAAGACGATAGAATGTATGTACAGAAACGGTTCCTTCCGTGTCGTAGATCGGCACCTGAGGAAGTACGAATTTGTACCAAAGATGCGATTCGATGGATCTCGGATTCATCGATTCCGCCAGATGAAGTATATGACACGTATAGTCAGTATACAGTAGAAATGCAAAGAAAGGTAATTCAGGTAATGGTACAGTACCTGCAAGAGGAATGTGTAAGAAAGAAGGTTAGTTGCCCCATAGAATTATTGGGGATTTGTAAAAGGGCTTTTTCGCCCGACACTTCTTCGGGTGCCTTAGCGCTCGACCTGGCTCTGTTGCTTAGTAAGCGGCCGGAGGTACCTATATCTCAGCTGCCTATGAGAGAGGTTCCTCAGACCTTTGTCCCAAAAGTTGAGATTCCCGCCAACGCTGGGACTGGTGCCCCCGCTGTGGATATCCCTGCACATTATGTATCACAATTCGTTCACGTCCCGTTTTCACGACAGGAAGTGAACACTATTAGACAAATAGTTCCCGATATCAGGAAAAACCCGACGGGGTTTTACAAAGAAATAGAGTCCGTCTTGCAGTCCTCTGTGTTCACCTTAAGTGATATTGACTTGCTATTTCCTGTACTCCTACCCGTAGATGTATGGAAACAGGTTCGGACAATAGTCGATGTGCCAGGGTTGGGAGATACGTGGGCTAATATGATTAGGATTGATGGGGAAAGACCAGCAGGTGAGAAACCACCACAGGTAATACTTACTTTGCCTGATAGAATTGTTGCAAAATGAAAAACTATAATTCCAGAGAAAAGAATTATTTGGGACAAGCTTACGGCCTGTGTTCGGCGCCACCGAATTCTTTAACAGATTCGAGCAGGTATTTTCTGACTTCAGTGGACAGGATTTGGGTACAGAGTCTGGGAAAAGGTTGTTTGTGGACAAATTTGTACGTGGATTGTTGCCTGACATCCAGTCACAGATTATGTCCTCTGGGAGCGCTTGGCAGGCAAAATCTCAATCTGAGGTTTTGCACATGGCTCAGTATTATGAGAACCGTGTTAATAATGAGAAGGACAAAATTGAAAAGAGGAAAGGAGATTTGAAAACCAAAGTATTATTACAACAAATTGTTAGAAACCCCAGAGGAGGCACGACACAGACCAGAGGTCAGTATGTCCCAAAAGGAAATGCTCCTTTGGGTCCTGTGAATATTAATCAATGTGCTTATTGCCGCCAGGAAGGTCATTGGCGAGCACAGTGCCCCGTCCTTCGACAAAGGTCAAACAGTGCGTTTGGGAGTATGGGTAGACGACCTAGGGGCCGCCCTGAGCAGGGGGCCCTGATAGAGGTCAGTTTTTACAAGATCCTCAGCAACCTTTTTCACGGGAAAATCAGACCTCGAGTGTGGACTAGAGGAACATATTTGATCACCCTTCTGCTGCCTACCTTTCTGAAGAGCTTCCTTCTGACGAGGCTCTATTTCATTAGGACTGCCCGAAGCAGGGTTTGGAACCTTCACCTATTCCCGTTATTCAGAAAGGCCCCTACGTTGAATTATTAGTAGGGAATAGGAAACACCAGTTTTTGATAGACACTGGAGCACAGAAGTGCTCCATTGATCATTCCCGGGTTCCAAACATTCCACTGTCAGGGCAAACAAATGTTTCCGTGGGGTTTTCTGGTATACCAATTGTCTGTCCGGTTTCTTCACCGTTGTCTGTTTCTTTGGGTCCCTTTACAGACCATTGCCCTTTTCTTCTCACTTCGAACTGTGGAGAGAATTCGCTGGGGTTGAATTTGTTAAAGAAATTGAACGCAGTAATTCATTGTTCCTCTGATGGAGTACGGCTGACGGTTTCACCACAGCAACTTCCTAATTCTCAGTTCCTGATTCGTCCCTTACCTCCTGAGTTTAGCATTGTCCCGGAATGTTTATGGGCGGTTGACGATAATGATGTTGGGGTATTACAGATTGAGCCTGTTAAAATAGTTTTGAAACATGGAGTGAAACTACCACGCATTCCGTAGTATAAAATATCAGTTGAGGGCGAGCGTGCTTTGAAATGCATTGTCTCCGATTTTGTGCATAGTGGGGTGATCGAGGAGATTACAGGTAGTTTGTGTAACAGTCCGATCTTGCCTGTATATAAGAAAGGCGACAATGCAATTCCATAGCGGTTCATAATTGATCTTCATGCTATTAACAGAGTTGTCACCCCACAATTTCCAATCGTGCCTGATGTGACGACGATATTGACAATGAACCCTGCTACGGCTACGCACTTCAGCGTTGTGGATTTAAAAAACGCTTTCTTTAGCATTCCTATACATAAGGAAAGTAGATATTTGTTTGCGTTCACCTTGGGGGGACGCTCATTTACATTTACCAGGGCACCTCAAGGGTATACTGAAAGTCCAAGCATTTATAGTAGAGTTTTGAAAGAGCAGCTCGACACCCTTGAATTGCCACCTACCTGTACGCTGCTTCAATATGTTGATGATTTGCTTTTGACTGCAGACTCTGAGAGTGCTTGTAAAGAAGGCACTGTACTGTTGCTTGTTCATTTAGCTAGAAATGGTCATAAAGCTTCGCTCAAAAAATTTCAATATTGTTGTCAGGAGGTCGCCTATTTAGGCCACCTCCTGTCAAAGGAGGGGAGAAGATTGACACTTGAAAGAATGAAACACATTTCTGGCATGTCTGTTCCAAATACACAGAAGGATGTCCGAGCCTTAATAGGTATGGCTTCTTACTGTTACTCTTACCTTTCCCGCAAAACCTTTATTTTACTTTATACCACTGAACTTTTCGCTAGTGATAAAACCGATGTTGGCTTTGACGAAGAAGGGCATTTCTCTGCCACTGCCATGGAAATCGGAACATCAACGATCATTTGAGCTTCTCAAAACCACGTTATGCTCTGCACCGGTTTTGGGTACTCCAAATTATGACAAGGCCTTTGTATTGTTTGTGCATGAATGTGATGGATGTGCTTTGGCTGTGTTAACACAGGAACACGGAGGGAAGAATAGGCCATGCGGCTACTACTCCTCCGCCCTTGATCCTGTCGCATGCGCTTTGCCAAGATGTTTGCGAGCTGTCGCTGCTGCTGCCGCGTCTGTAAAACAGAGTGAGGGAATGGTCCTAGGCCATGATTTGATTTTGATGGTACCTCACTCTGTTGATATCCTATTGAACAAAACCCAAACGCAACACCTCACCTCTGCGCGGTTAACAAGGTATGAATTAATTCTGTTTGCCCCTCACATTCAACTTAAGATGTTTTGTATTCTTAATCCAGCTGAACTCTTACCTTTCCTGCAAAACCTTTATTTTACTTTATACCACTGAACAAGAAACGAAGGGCAGGATAGATCTCATAGATACTCCTTTGGACAATGCAGAAGGGGAGCTGTTTTGTGATGGCTCCTGCTTCAAACTTTCAGATGGTACATCTACAGCTGCTTATGTAGTTACTACATTGAGTAAAGTTGTTGAAACTAAGAGAATTTCGCATAACTCCGCGCAGGCCGCAGAGATTATAGCATTGACCCGAGCTTGTGAACTCTCCCAAGGGCGCATAGTAAATAATATACTGATAGCCAGTACGCCTTTGGGGTGGCTCACAACTTTGGGAGGCTTTGGTCGGAAAGAGGGTTCCTGACCTCACATGGGACCAAGATCCAGCATGGCCCCTTGATAGTGCAATTACTCTCGGCACTCTCACTCCCTAAACAGTTAGCGATCATGAAATGTGCAGCACATCGTAAGGTCATAGATGATGTGGGAAAAGGGAACGCTTTTGCGGACCTGATAGCCAGACAAACGGCCACAGACCTTAGCACGGACATGTATGCTTTGAGGGAAATGAGAGATGCTTATACAATGGATGAAGGTATTGGGTCTGTGCGAGATATCCAAACTGATGCCACAGTAGAAGAATCTGAAAGGTGGGCTGAAGGAATGAAACTAGATGATGATGGGTGTTGGGTGGATACATCTGAAGGAAAATGGTTGCTCCCTGATTCATACGTACTGGCAATGGTTACGATGGCACACGGTCCTACACATGTGTGTGCTCAGCAGATCACGAAAATGTTAGAACAAGTTTGGGTGAATAACAAGATTCCGGAGACCGCCAGACATCATGTCCGAAATTGTATGATCTGCTTACAGGACAATGTGGGCAAGGGGACAGTAACTCCAAGGGGAAGCTTTGGGCCCCCTTCTGTTCCCTTCGAGGTCATTCACTTTGATTTTATTGAGATGGAACGGTGTAACAATTTGAAATATGTTCTTGTAATTATTTGTGCCTTCAGTAAATGGGTCGAGGCTTTCCCCGTTAAATATGCTACCGCCATGACCACTGCAAAGATTATGGTAAAAAAATTCTTTCCTCGATTTGGGCTCCCAAGGGTAATTTGGTCGGATAATGGTCCTCATTTTGTTGCAGCAGTAATTTTGCAGATATGCACAGCCTTACGTATTGAGAAACGATTTCACTCAGCTAGACATCCTCAAAGTGCTGGGTTGGTGGAAAGACACAATGGTATCTTAAAGAATAAGCTTGCAAAAACATGTGCTGATACCAAACTGAAATGGCCAGATGCCTTACCTATTGTATTATTGGCTATGCGTACTACACCTCAAACTAAGACTGGGCTTTCTCCATTTGAGGTAGTGATGGGGAGACCTGCTAACATTCGGGGTCTCCCAAAACCTAAAGCCCTGAGAGAGGTGGAAAATGTATTGCTTGTAGACTACTGTAACCAGTTAATTAAAAACCTGTATTTCATTTATCACCAGCTGTAATCAGCTTTACCTGTACGGTTCACGGGCCCAGGACACGATATACAGCCTGGATGTTGGGTCCTAGTGAAGGCCTACGAAAGGTCTTCCTGTCTCGCTCCTCGTTGGAAGGGACTCTACCAGGTGCTGTTGGTCACCCGGACAGCAGTGCGGGTGGCTGGAAAGAAGCACTGGATACACGCGACGCATGTCAAGGAACTTCCTCACCCGACGCCACACGTTACAGAAGAAGCAGAACCCCTTGCTGATGCTACAGTCTATGATCTTGGAGTAGCAAACAGCACTGTGAGTGCGTCGGAGAATTTCTCTGAGCCCGTGGAGCTTAGGGAACAGTCCATTTTGTCTCCGCACTCTCTTGAAAAATCACTTCCGGAAAACACTGTTTTACGCTCTGCGACTTCCGTCGCCTCTGATACGTCGCTTCCCTCAGGAAGAGACGACACCTTATTTGCGGACCAAACAATCTTGGGTACCACCAGGTACAACCTTCGACGAAGAAAATAGAACTACGGCACAGGTTTTTCGTGCATCTGGAAAAGGGAAGTGATTGGAAGTTTTCTTTTGTATAAGAAAGTTTCTGTTGAACAAAAGGGATTCTGCTGGCTAGGGTTGGGAAGGACTAAGAAATCGCGTGACCGAAGCATCGCCAGCAACGAACATTGGGGTCGTCGATTGAGGAATTACAATGCCTGCCACCTCAACTGCTGCTCCCCACACTGGACTTGTGAATAAGGGGGTGACCAACTTGGACAATGAACAATGTGCCTGGGCCCCCGAAAATGTACTGCTGTGTTTTGATAATGATAATTGTTATTTTTGCAACTACTGCTGTAGGACTTTGGTACTTTGAAGAAATCTATCCTCTAAAACCTTTACTACCGACCGAGATTGTACCAACTGCTTTGACTCCCTCTGTACACCTTCACACTTTGTCCCCTAGAGACTCCCAACATAGACAAAAATATCATAATAACACTCTAATGATAGTAATGAATGCAACGCATGCCATTTTTAATGAGAGTAATTGTTGGATTTGTACTCATTTACCGCAACATGGGAACAAGGGACTGGGATGGTATATTCATCCTTTACCTTTAACGACTGCTTGCTATGCCTCTCTTAGAGCACTATTCTTTGGCCGTTGGAATGATAGCATCTCAGGGAACTTTGATGGAACTAATTTGAATGATTTCGAGAAACGTGAATTAACTCCCCTGGGATGCTCGCTTTTTGCGAATAGAAGTAAACCCAATGTCGCTTCTATTAGGCCGTCTGATAAACTATCTCTTCCTTTTCAAACTCTAATTTCTTTTAAAATAGCTCTGATAGGCAATAAGGACGCCGTACCTCCTTCTTATTCTATAAATCATAGCCCTGACTCAGTCCCCTTTTGTGTACAAAGAAATGGCACTCGGCCAATGGGAGATTTTGAAGGTTGTAAAAACATTGTAAATTTGACTGGAGAAAACAGGCCTCTGTATGTAGGGGGCCTGTTTATTTTGTTTGTGGTAGTTTAGCATTTCCCTGGTTGCCCAAGGATTGGCAGGGAACCTGTTATTTAGGAATCCTGTTACCCGGGGTATTTTTAGCTAGTACATTGGAGGTTTCTAAGGCTCGCCCACGGCGGGACAAGAACGGAGATACCCCAGGGCAAGTATTGGGGGATATAGCAAAATCAGTTGTGCCCTTCTGGGGACAAATAACAAACTCTGAGAACATTAGGGGATTAGCAAGGGTACTGGAGAGAACGATCAACCGGACCACGGACATACTCTACAATATGACCTTAGAACAAAAAGCAATAAGATTGGTAGCACTCCAAAATTGGATGGCATTAGATGTCATTCTGGCAGAACGAGGTGGAGTATGCAAATTAGTGGGGTCCGCTTGCTGTGTTTTCATACCAGATTCCTCGCCGACAATTTTTAAAGCAATACAGAACTTGCATACTCTTAGTTCTGAAGTACATATCCCTGTAGGAGATTGGAATCTTAGCACCTGGTTCTGGGATTCTTTACGATCTTGGGGTTGGAAGGTGCTTTCTGTTATTCTAGTTATTTTGGGGATCCTGCTATTCCTTTGTTGCTGTTTTCAATGTCTTCCGAGTATATGTGGAATGCTAGGGGGATGTTGTGCCCAAGCAGTGAGCACAATAGGGCAAAGAATATATGCCCCAGATACAGCATTTAAGAGTTCGTGTTGCAAGAGGTTCTGATGAACGACCTAATGGCTATAGATATTACAGACAATGATTCGGGATGTATGGATGACAACACATGGAGTTATTTGCAAAAGTATTAGAAATGATATTAGCACTTGGCATAGGCCAAAAGGAGGGTCTGTTGGAATTGAAATAATATTATGACTCCTATCGCAGTATTTTAATGTGTATTGGCCTACGCCAAGTTGTCTTGACCTTAACGAAAAGTTATGTAAGACGCCATCTTGGATTTAGCCGCCATTGTAGGTTCTCTTGTAATGTGGAAGTCACCCTGAACATCAAAATGGAGGCCGAATGACATTCTGAGTGAGATTCTGCCCGTTGTGACCTCCGCACACATGAATAATTAATATGCCTGCAGGCCACTTGTCGGGGTCGCGAACTGAGACCTTGTCCTATCCCTGACCTATGTGTAAATGAACAACTGTATCAGCGGAACTGATCAAGATGCATATATTATAGGATTGACCTGGCAAGAAACCCTAGGCCTGGTCCCGAGAATGGTTAACCCGCGAGGAATATATAAAGATATAAAAGCCCAAGTATTCCAATGTACGGTCTCTCTACTAATGCATCGAACCTTCGTTGAAGTTTGTTACGCTACTCTGAGAGCCGAATAGCTATCCGTTTGTCAATTGACTTTGGTAACTGTTGTAGCTTTTAAATAAAGCACTTTGTATGTCCTTTGTAACCTGTGTTGGTGTGTTTCCTTTGGGCTTCCCAGCCTCATATCGATTTTTATGTTTTCACATGATCTCTTGGTCGGCGAGTTGAGGCCCTTCACGTTAAGTGTTCCTATCCTTAGGGACTCCCTACCCTTCTGCTCTTCAATTAGTGTCATTATCAGAGTATTTCGGTTGTGGATTTGTGACCCGTGTCAAGTAGATATATTGTTCATAAGGACTTACGTCGTCTTGAATGATCCTTTGTATTGCCGATGATGTTTCATCCTCTGTACATTTCTTGTCTGCCCAGCCGCCCCACCCTCCACCCTTCCCACATTGACGGCTTCCGTGCGGACCCAGATAAAGACACTGGTCCTGCATCGAACCACCTTTATGGACCGTCACTTCGGGTCCCCAAGATTATTATAACATCATAATCTTGATTGAGCCCCCTTTCACCTCCCTCCTTCGTTTACATGGCCCGAGTCTCTTTTGAGCCTATACATCCTTACACAGTTCAGGCCATGGACATATGTATTAGAATATATGTCATCTTACCAGTGTTGCAGTTCATCGGTTCTCTCCCCCTGAGGGGGTATTACCTCTACGAAATGTCCTCGATCCCTTGACACGTTTCCTTCTGGGGCCCTGTATACGCCATCCTCTTTCTTCTTGACGTGGGTCTCCCCAATCGTGTTCCTCTGCGCTTGGTCCAAGGAGGTCAGAGATGTACGCCTTGATCTCCCCGTCTGAGCTTAGCTTGATTTTGTTTCCGTTGTATTCGAAGGACAGAGAGAAGGGGTAACCCCACCTGTATCTTATGTTCTTTTCCTTCAAATGTTTGGTTATAGGCCCGCACATGTGTCGGAGTGCCAGGGTCATGGATGATAGGGCCTGGTATATCGAGATTTGGGATCCTTGGAGGGTAATTGAATCGCTGCTTCTTGCTTTCTCGAGGATCCATGTTTTGTCCTGAAAGCGGTGAAATCGAGCAAGGACAGATCTTGGTCCGCCTGGAGGCCCTCCGGCTCTGTGTATCCTCTCTGTCTTAGGTTCATCAACCACGTCATCGGCAACTAAGAGTTTGATGATGTCGTGCAGGGTGTTCTTCAGATCGCTCTCCATCTCCCCTTCTCGTTCCGGGATACTGAAAATCCTCAAGTTGTTCCGCCTCTCCCGGTTTTCCAAGTCATCAAGCTTGAGTTTGAAGCTCTCCTCTCGTTGCTCCAGTTCGGTCATCCGCTGGTCGAGTTGTGCTTCAAGGGTGTCTATGGACGCTTGATTGTTCTCGACCCCTTCGAGCCTCTCCTCCATGGTATCTGGGCGTTGGGTGATCTTGTCAATTTTGTAGCCAATGCTGGCACCCATATTCTTTATTTCGCCCAGCAAGGCGGCAATGTCCCCTTTTGTAGCTGCTGATTCACTCCCGAGGTGTTTTGGTTCGCCATGGTATGGTCACAATTTTCGGCAGGAGTCGAGACGTAGGAGAATGTAGCTAGTTTCTCTCTTATGTCCATTGGTTCTCCCGAAGTTCCGTGGTGTCACCAGTGCTGTTCGACTGGGAGATGGGGTCGGGGGCAGAGGAGGCACACGCCCCTGGGTCGGGGGCCCTACCCTCTGCACTCCGACTTCGGTGGTCTCGGGAAGTTCATTCGGTGTTGGGAGGGGTGTCCGTGGAGCGTTTGTTGGTATGCCCAGGGTACTGGAGGCACAATAATGCGTATGGGTCACCCGGGGTGCCGTTTAAGCGGTGTCCGGGTCAGCCGACACTTTGGGGGTGTTTTCCTCTTGTGCGAGATGCGGGGGTAAACATTCAGGGGGAGAGAGGTCCGAACCGCCACTGCATGGTGATGGCGCACCACCCGTTGTTCACGGGGTAGATGGGATGGGCCTAGCGTCTCCCCGCTCAGCGCTGTCTCAAGGCCTAGTCCGATCACGCTCATCGGAAGCTCCGCCGACTTGACCGAGGCTGTCACGTCCCCTTTGCGGCTAGGAACGTCGTCGGGAGTATGAATTCCGTGGCCGGAGATCAGGTTCTTTCAGGCTTTCTTCGTTCGTCAGGCCCAGGGTCCGACTCCGACCGTTGCGCAGTTCCCTGCGAGCGGGCTGCGGAGCCGTTATGTGTGACGTCTTTTGGAAGGACGTATATCTCAGGTTTGCAGGGGTCATTTTCGATCGGGTTTTCGACCGACCGGAGGGGGGGTCCTCAGCTGGCAGCACACCAGTGTAGAATCTTGGGGGGGTCACCAAAGTGGGGGCTCAATCCCTCCTAGGGACCCAAAGTGGCGGAGCTCACGCGAAGTCAGACCACATCCGCGCGCCCCCTGGTGGCCAGCCCCCATTACTGTTCTTTGATACCTCTACATCACTATATCTACCAAAGACCTATGCATGTTCACAGAAAAGGAAAGGAGGAACAAGGAGAGAGAGAACAACAATAAAAAACAACATATATGTCAAATTCTTCCCGTGCTCTTCTGCTTGTTTCTTCCACATTTTATTCTCCTGGAACGGGGAGTGTTGCCTTTGTCTTTCTAGATGTCGCAGAGGTACTAAAATGGTCAGCGACTAGCTTGACAATAGTTGATCTAGCATAGGTCCAGTGGTAGATATGATCGCCTGGGTAACGTGGCTGCTGTAGCAGTGACTCTTCTTGTTGTGGTGCTGGTGCTTCTGTTGATGCTGCTAGCTGACTTTGATGGGGATGGACCTGCCGGGATATGAACTATGAAAGAGAATGGGTAAGTTCCCTGAGATAGCCCTGAAATTAATCTTTGTCTGACAACCTTTGAGCGTCAGAGACCGTACGGGCAAGAGTGAGCAGTGCTTGCAAAGCTCATGCTTGTAATTATATTGTGCAGAGACAAGTGATGATCAGAAGCAGGTTGGTTTTGCAAGGCAAATAAAGCATGCATCAAGGTGTTCTTTTAGTAAGCTGTTGAGGCGCTCCACTGCACAGGTGGCTTGGAGTAGTAAATTGAAAATAATGGATGTTTTATGCCTAATGGGGAACTGGTCTTTAAAGAGGTAATAGAAAAAATGTGGACCAATATTGGATCTCAACACATCGCAAATACCCTATCGTGGGAACAACTCTTGCATGAGGAATTTAGCTGCTGATTTGGCATCAGGGTGGTGTAAGGGTGCAGAAGTAGACGCAGGACACAAAGTTGTCACAAGTCTTTATTTAGAAGAAATAAAGGAAGAACCCCACTAGTCCCTATTACTAAGAGGGGATTCCCTGCCTCAAATAAAACTAAGGGTAGCATCAGAATGACCTAAAAACAAATAGTCCACTGTCCCATGTCCCAAACCTTTTTCCATCCCTTACAAGTCAATGAAAACTATAAACTAGGCAACACCCTCACTTCCCTTGGTTGTTATTAGGTTTCACTGTATTATTCCACAAAGATTGAGAGATCTCTCTTTCTCAGACTTTCTCAAGCGTTTTACCCATAGTTCCAAAACAGGAATGGGAAGGAGTCTCCCTTCACCAAGCCTTTCTTAGTCTATACTCTAATTGTATCCATATCATCCGTATTTCTGCCAAAGGATATATCTTCCTTCTTCTGGTCTAGAGCTTTTGCCAAAGGATCCTTTTGACTTCCCCTGGTCTTCTGTTGACTTTGGTTAAGAAACAAGATTGGGAAGGCTTCTCCCTTCTCCAAGCCTTCCTTGTGCGCCGTTTTGATCGCAACAATATTGTCTGGATTTCTTCCAAAGGATATTTCTTCCTTCCTCTGGTCTTCTCATCATTTCTGCCAAAGGATCTCTTTCTCTTCCCCTGGTCTTCTCCTAACTTGTGCCAAAGGATCTCTTTTTCTTCCACTGGTCTTCTCTTCTGTCTTTTGCCAAAGGATACTATTCTCATCCCCTCATCTTCTCTTCTCGTTATGGGGGTCCCAGACCCCTTTCTCAGCTGTGTAATGTCTCTTATGTCTGTTTCACTAACCTGTCAGGAATTATCTTGCATGTACAATTCTCTCAGTTTCTTATAATTCAGGTCCCAGACACCTTTCTCAGCTTTATAGTATCTCTTAATTAGACTCATTTAGCTCATTTCTTTTTGTACCAACTTTGCTTCTGCCTTCTGTGATTGGTCAGTTTCGCTTCTCTCCTCATCCTGTTTTGTTCTGCAATGGTTTACTATGTGTGCTTGTATCTCGGCCCATCCTCTCATCTCAATTCCTACCACTTTCTCTAATTCTGTCTGTACTGCTTCAGAGAGACATCTCACCAATTTTTGATCAAAAACAGGGATTTTCCTATCCCATGGTTGTCATGTCTCTAATTGCCACATCTCCTGTATCTGCTGAATGTACTGCATGGCATCCTCATTTGGTCCCATATTGTAAGCCATGATGGACTGCATGTGTGAGGTATCTGGGTACATTTCCCTTAATACTCTACTTATGTGTGCTCAGCAGTTATTGAATGGCACACCATCATGGTCATTACTATTCAATGAGGGAAGGCAAGCTGTTTATTAAGTTTTCCTTATCCATATTTGGCCAAGGTACATAGTGAGGACCCCCTCAACCTTTCTGTAATAGGGGGAACTATGTCCCCTGCATCTTTGGTTGCATCCCGTCCTCTTCCTTCTTGCTACTTACTACAGCTAGTTTGGCAGGCATTTTTCTAAGTCACCATGACCATGATGGAATCCAATCTGTGTCCTCCCCAGACCATGACATCCTATTTCTGTCATCCCAAAAGATCCTGTCCCCTGCATCATCCGTTGCACACCCAACATCATCGATTTTGGCCTGTGCATCGCCACATGTGGATTTGCTATCTGCTTCTTCTACTCTAGGGGGGTCTGTGACAGGTTTACTGTCAAGTTTAAACATAATCGCTCCTGGTATCCACTTGTCTGTTCATACCACAGCACACTGCCCCTCCACCTGCTCCCACGCTGCTCTGGCAAGCTCCTCCTTTGCTTATTTTAATACATCCTCTATCTGCCTTTGTGTGTGCTTCCTTATTTCTGAAAGTACTGGGTTTCTAACAGTGTTTGGTGTTGTATTGCTGACAATATCTGTTGGTGTTTTTTTCTAATAGCCCCTGCTGCTTTCTTTTTTAGCCCTTTTTTATCATAAACTACAGGTGCATGACAGGGATTGGTGTATCCTGCAGTGGACTGCAGAGGAAAGAATCTAATAGGGGGTGGGCAGAAGGTGCGGTAACCCTCTCATTACTTTTCACTATCTCGTCACTAGGGGCGTCTTCTTCTTACTCACACATTTTCCACAATTCTAATATGCTTTGTATACTCTTCAGTTTTTTTCCCTTTGTGGGTTAACAATAAATACATGTGCATGTAATGTAACATTTATTTTATATACGTGCCCTCTGTGGGCCACTGTGTAAACATTTTTCCTTGAGGGCGCCTGTATCTAGTCTGAATCATATTTCAATATTTTATCCCTATACTGTGGAATCCATTTACATATGTGCTTTAACCGGGGTCATCATATGTTTAAAATACCTTTACATCCCAACACTAACCTAATTTGCAAAAAAGTACAATTCATCCCAACAATACTTTGCCCCAACAGTAAACCAATTTGCTAAAAATCCAATTTGTCCCAACAATACTTCATCCCAACAAATTTCTTTTTTGTTTTCAAAGGCGCCTGCAGACACATATCAAACTCCACTCTTCTTACTCACAAATTCCTCATATCAACCAAGTCATCCACATAGCAACACCTAACCTCTAAATACACCACCCTAACCAAATTAACCAAAACCTATAAATATTCCAATCCAACTAAATTTCAACCAATAATATTTACAACAAATCTTCCTATCGCCCCTCCCACAAAGGGATGGAAAGACTGCTGTCTACTTCTAAACAACGCTGTTGTACCCTTTATAAGAGGAGATCCCACATCAATTCACAACTCTATTCTACTTGAGATGTCATCTTTCGCAGCAATGAAGGGGATCCCTTTAATATCTCATTAAAATCGCATGCAATAATACACAGCGCCATCTTTGCCCCAGTGGAAGAGTTCCCTTCCAACTTAATATACTAATCAATTAGACAACAAATTAAGCCAACCATAAAAAATGAAAAAGCATCCACAATATTGCGTTCTCATGCAAGACACTCACGAGTGATTTAGCAGCTCTGAGTCCCCTCAATGCTGAGTTTCCCCCCCTGAAATAACTGCACCACTTTGGTCAGGGTCCTGCCTAAGAGATCAGGCAGACATTCAGCCAACTCAGTGTCTGCTTGCCTCCTCCGATGTGTACACGGAAACTGGTCTCTTTAGGGTGGCACCACACATTGAAGAGTGGGGCAAGGAGCCCACATCCATTTGGGGGGTCTATAGATCTCGGTGTAGCCTCCAAATGTAAAGGTGCATTCCCCCAAGGTAATACAGAAAAATAACATGAAAGTAATCAAAAATGGGGTCAACAGCTTGTAACAAAAAAACACAGCAAATATGGGAAGCAGAATGTCAGACAGCTTCTTGGAACTGAACTATAAAAACATCTGAACACGCCAATTCCAGGCTACAATACTAAAGGTGGAAAACCAGACATTAACATATTCTCGAAAGGTAACATTCATTCTAATTCTAATATTTCAATTTCCTATTTGTCATCAAGCCCTTTAAGAACACTATACATTTAACATTTTGATTTGATGATATCTTTCTCATGACCAATGATACTTCCACCCCCCAAACATGACATAATTTAATAGTCAGCTGAACATGTCATGTTCCCATTGGTTGGCATTCTTCATGGTACAATTGATAAAAACGCTCTACCCTGATTGGATAATGACACCTGAGACAACTTGGGCTGTAGCAACCCATAGCGATGGACCTATGTTGCAGTGAGTGGAAATCAGTGAGGTCAAACATGTGTTGCAGCTCATGGAATATCACAATCCCTTCCCCATGATTGGCCCTTTGGCCTTCCTCCTGTTGCACCTGCAACTCCTGTCTTGAGACATGTTGCCAACTCTGGTTCTGACCTTCTAGTTATCTTCTCACAACAAATAGCTGTATGGAAAAACAGGTGTGCGGCGCTGCTCCTGGAAATTAATTTCTCCTATTTATTCATTTTACCAACACACTTTTACCTCAGGATCAAATGTCCTGCTTGCAGTCGAGGCACTGTGTTCATGTCCTAATTCTTCCTTTTTGCAATACTCCTGTCTGGGCCTATTCAAGTATCTCACTGTGGCCTTCATGACCATCAAGTATTCATGTGTCTATCGCTGTATCGAGCCTCATTTGAGGCCCCTGAGAACGTTCTCCCTTGAAACAATTAGCTGTACACTGTTTAAGATATCTCTCCATTCTGACCTTGGCAGCTTAGCTTTCTGCCCACCAGCAAAATTAATCTCAATTAAATGACCATAGCTCTTGAATTGCAACCTAGCTCAATACGATGCCAAAATCTACAGCCGTTAGAAACGGTGTATTTTAACATGGCGGACCTCTTGCTTAATATGCTCTTGCTCAATAAAGAACCTAATAACTACACTTGCTAAAATTCAATCTACAAAATCAACATAAATCCGAACTTTATGATCTTATCTATCAATATGAATATAATCAAAAAGAATGCAAAGAAATGCTTTTCTGTATGTGTGTTTTTCTTTGCAGCACACAAGCTGAAATCTCCCAGAAGTGTGGCAGAACTAGATGTACTCCAAATCAAATGTCACACCATGGAAAGCATATGACATCTACATCACTGCAAGGGGTTTTATGCCTTGCTAAAAGAGTTTTCTTATCTTATACTTGTGCACTCCTTTAGGACATTGGACTTGCATGTTCACAGTCTTAATGTTAAAGTGATCAGCTGACTTCTTTAGGAGGCTGTTAAAAAGGAGCTAATCATCAATAGGTGAATTTGCCACAGGCTCCTCTTGAATATCTGGGGTTTGGGTGGTGTAATCTTCCTCATAGTCATAATTTGTAGGCTGATCATTATCAATATAAATATATTGATCTGGATCCTCATCTTGACCCACACTAATATTAATTACTGGTTGAGGTCTTACCTGTTCTCTTCTAGGTGCTTTTGATGGTGTTCACGCTGACCCTGTTAAATATACTTTTGTTTTATTGGGTGTTTTCTAAAAAGTTAACAAAAGAGCAGGCGTTCTCCATAGTGGTCTCAAAACTCTATTTTGTCCATGCACCTTTGGACGGTGTTTCCTTTAAAGGGAATTCAACTTCTTCTGGGTCAATTTAGGACTTTTTGTGCAAAGTGTCAGATAAAGGCGAAGTAGCCATTGTGTACTACTTCAACTGCTGTTTCGGGGGGGGGGGGGTGTGTGTGTGTGTGTGTGTGTGTGTGTGTGTGTGTGTGTGTGTGTGTGTGTGTGTGTGTGTGTGTGTGTGTGTGTGTGTGTGTGTGTGTGTGTGTGTGTGTGTGTGTGTGTGTGTGTGTGTGTGTGTGTGTGTGTGTGTGTGTGTGTGTGTGTGTGTGTGTGTGTGTGTGTGTGTGTGTGTGTGTGTGTGTGTGTGTGTGTGTGTGTGTGTGTGTGTGTTTAAACTGCCGCCTATTAAGATTTTCCGTTCGGCACATGCATCTGCGAATATGAAGAAGATTTTTGAGCAGAACCCACTGTTTTTGTAGTCTTCTGGGGTAAGGGTCATGCATTGAAAGCTTTGTTGCAGACACTGAGGACTGTGTTCAAGCCAAATTGGCTAATATAACTGTGGTTTCTTGTTCTTTGGGCTGACATTTCAGCAGTTTCACTGAGACCTGGCTGGGGGCACGAATGTGCTTAACCTGTTTATGTGAATGCCCTTGCGTATGTGCATTTCTGTCACCAGGGGATGTCCCAACAGCAGTACTTGGTGCATGCCCTCCGGAGCTGGAGACAAACACGTGGGAGTCTTCTGACTCCTGCATCCGGTCTTCTGCGTCACTAAAGTTGCTAATACTGCCTTGTTCATCCTCTGAATCCTCTGCACCAGCATGGTATTCTGAGGATGGCTCAGCCTGCATGGCATAGGCCTCCCAATGCTTTGTCTGCCAATCTTTCATGTTTTTAGGTTGGAAATGTTTGCACTGAGTTTCTGAATGGTCTTGTGGAAGACAATGAATGCACACACTATGGGCCCGATTCATGGAATTATTTGCATGGAAAATAGGGAACTGGCACGCCAATCTGCATGCGTTTGCCCTTGTGTTGATTCATGGAATCTAATGCTAAGGATTCTCCTTGGACTTGCGTGGATTTCACGTGAATTTCGCGGCAGCCCAGCATGCCCCTGCAAGCGGCCAAATGCCTTGCGTGAGACACCAGGCAGAGCATGTGCGTGGCTTGTACAGAGGGCGAGGAAGGGGACGGAACACAGAAAATGGGGAAGAGCATGTCAACAAGTGGGCGTTATGATGGATGACCCACAGGCTGTCAATTGCACGGCCATTATTTTGTGGAACAATACGTATTCATGGATCTGACCGTGCAACCTCCCGGCAGGGAAATGGCCATGCAAATCCGTCATACTATCCGCCACCTGAAGGCAGGCGTACAGACACTTGCACATAGGATTCACTGCACAGAGGTAAAATCAGGTGTCAGATTCCGGGATGCATGCAGCTGGGGTTCTGATCTAACTTAGGGGAGCTTGTACACAGCGTAGCGGGGTGCAGGTACGGTTTACGGGGTTTGCATGCAGATTTTGCAGGTTTTACCCGCGTAACAATAAATTGTATGCATGTTGTCAGGGTGCTGGTAAGAGTTACAAGGGAACTCGGGCAGGGTCCCCGAGAAGCAGGCCTGCTTGCGGGGGATCCCACGCACTGTTTTGAGGATGCAAGCATTCATGCCCGGAGGGCACGCAAAGTTGGCTGTTTCTGGCTGTTTTTGATTTGCATGGGGGTGTGTCAGGGCGTCCCATCTGTGACTTGCGTATACGTTTACTTTGCGTGAGCAATTACATTAATCTGCAGAGCGTGCAGAAAATGTTCTGCGTGCAGGCTCGGGCATTGACGTTCTCAGTGCGGGGCGTTGCAGAATTTCTGCGCACTTTTCCATGAATAGGGCTGTATGTATGTCCTTCTACGAAAATTTTCAGTTGCACTTAGGGCAGAATTTAAATGGTGTATTTTCCATGATGAAGAACAAAGGCAGCCTGACAATGGGTGGAAAAGGGGACACAAAAAGAGATATTCTTTACATGTAAAATGAATGTGTCTACCCCACACTCTCCCTACTGTGAGGGTCGACGACTGATGTAGGCCAAAGCCTCTGTAGACGCGAAGCATAGTGTAGGCCAAGGGCAGTTGAGAGTTGGATCTGCAAGCCATCAATGGATGTGTGCAGAAAAAAACAATCTGAGGACCTCGATGCATGAAGGACCATGGGTACAGTACACGTCACACTAGAGCTAGTATTACAGACACACCATGTCGATGTTCCTTTTCGAATTTTGAAAACAGGTCTTGCAATACTCTGCACCAACAACTAGATGTCGGTCTATGTAAAGCTTGTGATTCTAAGCAGATCCACAAGCCTCAGAAACATATATATTTATACAAATGAAATCTGAATAAAACTGCACTCACAACACACTCCAAAGGAGATCCAGTCCCAACTCTTTATAAAAATATAGTTTTATTGGCAGAACAAATAAAAGGACCAACAACGCATTTTGCCATACTAAAGCTTCTTCAGAGTTAGTTTTCACCATTATTCTTCTTATCTTATAAGGATTCACTATTAAAAACCACCAATATCCACAATATCTGTGATGCCCTCAACATGTCACCAATAAGCCCCTTGAGAAGGTATGTAATTTAGAGAGAACAAATACACTGATCTTATGTAGGAAATCACAAGACATCACAAGCAAATCAATTAAATTAATTACAAAATATTCAGATGAACCCCCAGGCGGCTTCAATTGTCATGGGCAAATATGTGGCAGTGAATACTTTCTCGGATGGAGCCACTCACGAAGTGACACTGCATGGTCCTTCAAATAAAAGGCTCCCCACTTCTGTCCGCATGGCCGTCCAGAATCATCCTCCAGACATCAGGACCCCAAAAGTGCCTGTCTCCATGAACCACCACATTGGGGAGGGGTATTACACTGGCCATTCTACTGTTGCCCCCAATCTGGAACCCCCCACATTCAACTACAATCAGGAGGGGCAGACTGAGGGCAGAGCTAACCCCCTCAGGACAGTCTGGCAATCCTTTGTGGAGACTGGGATCTGGATCGCCACGGAAGTGAGAACTTCATTGGAACCCGTTAAGAAACAGGCTCACTCTGAATTCATCAAGATTGGGGAAATTTAACCATCGGCAGGTAAACCATTTTTAAACTGATCTCGGCTACTTCATCTGTTCCACCTCATTACAGACCTCTATGGACTCACTTTGGAGGACATAATGAGTCTTGAACTTCCACTCTGCTATAGTGCTACTAACTGGGTTCTTTTGAAATTTGCTTCCACTTTGATCGCTTCCTGTCTGTGTAAAAATGCAAACTTATTTGATGATGTAGGCTTTGACATCTTCTCCCTTTTCCCAATGCATTGTAGGCCTCTGCAGACAGCAGGTCATATAGTGGCCCCTATGGCCCAGGCCCTAGCGTACTGTTGGCTAAGGGTAATGCCACAGGGTTCTCACACCATCAGGGTAGATTAAGTGGCGAGTGGGTTCACTATGGCCTGATTAAAGGCGAGTGTACCGTTACCATTTACCTTACTTTCTTGGAATTCACAGGCCATCCCTCCTTTCTTGCTAATCCTGTGGGAATAAAAGAACTATTGTCCATTCACATTTTTTGTTTTACAGGAAACATGGCTCACTTCTCCTTTCTCCTTAGATGGCTATTCGTTGTTCTTTTGCCTCTCCCATCCCACATTATTGGGCCACCCCAAAAGGGGACTATGCATTGGTGTCAGATCTACATACTCCATGATTCCCTTTCGGGCCACCAGGGAGAACTGTTTGGATGTTTCCATCCCTGATCTACTTGCTAGTAATGGGGGTACCTTGGTGGTTACATTATATGACCCCCACCCCAGGGGTGCGAAAAAGTCTAACCTCTTAAACAACGTATATGACCTCTTGCATGTCTGGCTGGGACAAGTGAAGTGGGGGGGGCATTATCATTACCAGAGACTTCAATGTTCATTGTCTAGCTGAGTCCACATTGCCGGCCATGGCCCATGGGTGTCCAGATACAATTTATTTATTTGGATTTATAAAGCGCCCAGTGGCCCGGAGGCATTGTGGCACTGTTACAGAATATTCACTTGATGCATGTTATGACATTTGATTTTAGTACTTTTCTGAAGGTTGTGAGGGATTCTTCATTTCTTAGACTGAGCGGAAGCGAGTTCCAGGCTTTGGGGGCTAGTACTTCAAAGCTGGTTCCGCCTGCTTTAGCTCTTTTGAATGTTGGGACTGAGAGTCGGTGTGAGTATTGGTCACGTATTGGCCTATGGGCAGGAGCCTGGTGTATTCTTTCCGGTAGGTAGGCTGGGGTGGTCTGGGCAAGGCATCTGTGCATGATTGTGAGGGCCTTGAATGTTATGTGCTCTTTGACAGGGAGCCAGTGGGCATCCTTTCTTGTCTGGGAAATGTGCTCTCTCCTGGGGATGCTGAGTGCAGCTCTAAGGGTGCTGTTTTGTGCAATGTTCAGCATGTTGATGTTATTTGAGGAGTTGCCTAGGAGTAGGATGTTGCAGTAATCCAATTTTGTGCTGATAGTGGCTCTAGCGATGTTGAGGCAGTTCTCTGGTGATAGGTAGGGTTTCACAGCATTTATAATTTTTGAGGTGAGTGCTGCTGATGATGATATAGCTCTGACTTGCCTATCCATTGATAGGGTGGAGTCCAGGCAGACACCAAGGGTTTTCACTGCAGCAGAGGTAGTAATGACAGCGTTCTCAATGATTAAGGAGCTGTATTTGTCATCCAATTTGTTTAGGGATTCTTTGGGGCCTACGAGTAGTATTTCTGTTTTTTCCCCGTTTAGACATAAGCCATTGGCTGCCATCCAAGACTGGATGCGTGCATATGTGTCTTGGAGGGTGTTGGGGTCTTGCTCATAGTTCCCTGTTAGCGGGAGAAGAATTTGTGTGTCGTCGGCATAGTTAGCAAAGGCTATGCCGAAATCTTCTAGGTCGCTGGGAGAGTGAATAGATTATATAGGGTGGGGGAGATGCACGAACCCTGTGGCACTCCACAACCGATGGGTTATGGAGAGGCGGAAGCCTGGTCAGAGAAGACTCTCATAGCTCGACCATCCAGGAAGGATGTGATCCAAGTGGTGGCTTCTTGGGAGAAATGAGCAGTTTCAGTAAGATTTTTACATAGGATCTTGTGGTCAACCAAGTCAAAGGCTGCCGAGAGATCTAAGAGTGGGAGGAGTGAGGACTTGCCTTTGTCCATGGCTTCGAGTAGTTGGGTCCTGAGGTCAAGTAGGGCTGACTCTGTGCCGTGTCAAGAGCGGAAGCCAGATTGCCTTTTTCCAAGGATGTTGTGCGCTTCTAGGTAGGCCTGAATCTGTAGATATGCAGCCTTGTCCAGAAATTTCAAAAGGAATGTCACGGTGGTGATTGGGCGGTAGTTGTTTGGGGAGTCAGGGTCAAGGGTAGTTTTTTTTTTGTAGAGTCTGAACCCAAGCTTCCATAAGGGTGAGCGGGACGGTGCTAGTGGCGAAGGAGGCATTGATGAAGGTGGTGACAAATGGGGCAAGGGCTATCGCAGTTTTTGACTAAGTTGGCTGGGAAGATGTCTCCTTTGCATAACGATTGTTTGGTATGCTTCATGATAAGAAGGACTTCAGGAATTGTTACATCCCTAAATGTGAACGGTTTGGGTGTGCTGTTGCTGTGAGGAGTGCCTCCAGCTAGCAGGTTGAGTGGGGGTTTAGCTGGTGGTGAGTTGGTTTTAGGCAGTTTGTCGAGTTGAGTTTTAATTTTGTCTAACATGGCATGTTGGATGTTGTTACACCATGTTACATTTTTTTCGATAGATTGTGTGGAGGTGGGGGGGATTGTCAGCTCATTGTAGATGGCGAATAGCTCTTTGGATTGAGAATTAGCTTTCTCAATTCTGGAGTTGTATGTGGCAGCTTTGGCTTTTGAGATGGCCTTTTTATATTGTTTAGCGACTGTACGGTAGGTGTTTTTTGTGGTGATGGAGGGCTTAGTTTACCAAGAGGTTAATGCTGCTCGTTTTGTGGTTCGGGCATCTTGGAGTTCTTGAGTGAACCAAGAGTTTGCATGGAGTGTAAGTTTGGCTTTTTTCATTTCTAGTGGAGCTGCAACATCTAGTACATTTTTAAGAGTGGTGTTGTAAATCTCGACTACTATAGTAGGGTCGTTAGGTGTGGGGTGAACCAGTGCAGAGGTTTCGAGAAAGGGGAGTGTCCTGTCCGCGGTGAGCAGTTTTTTGGATCTTGCCATAGTGGCTGGCACGGGTGGGTTTGGGTTCCCTCCAGTTTTTAAGGGTATGAAGAAGTGCAGTAGATGGTGGTCAGTCCATGGGCGAGGGGTGTTAGAGCTGATGTCGGCCGCACAGTTGGGGTCCGCAATCTGGTCTAATATACGACCTTTGGCGTGGGTTTGGATCGTTCACTCATTGGGTGAATCCTAAGTCTTGGAGAGCTTTGGCGAGGGCTTTGCTTTTCTTGTCTTTTGGATCCTTGAAACCCAAGTGGTGGTCTCCTAGGAAAATGACTCTTGAATTTGTTTTAAGGCTGTCCCCTAAAATGAGAGTGATGTTAGCTTGGAGGTCGAGAGTTGGGCCTGGTGGGCGGTAGACAATGTGTGTTGCTATGGTGTTGTTTGGTGAAGGAGATATTTTAGCTGATAGCCTGTCAAAATTGTCAGCCTCAGTGGTCTTTAGTTGGCTAGCGTTGAGGGTTTCCTTGATAATTAGGGCGACCCCTCCTCCTTCGCTAGATGTTCTGTCTTGGCGAAGGATAATGTACCCTTGTGATAGGGTTTGGCAGATGGCTGGACCGGAAGCTTCATGTAGCTAGGTCTTGGTAATGGCTAGTATGTCTTGTTCTAAATCCGTAATGAGATCGTGAATCTCAGCGGCATGTGCTGGCAGGGAGCGAGCGTTGATAACAGCACATTGGAACTGTGTCTTCTGGATGTCCTCTAATTAGGTTGTTGCAGGCATGCTATTTTGCCTGACGATTTTGGCGTAGGGGTAGCGCTCGATGATGGTTAATAAGGGGACTGCTTTTCAGGGAGGGTCCTAGTGGGGGCTAATAAATGGGGAGAGCAGCAGCCTAGCCTCTGATTACAATGAAATGTGCTAGGGAATGGTGTGAACTCATATCAGTCTTTGACCTAACTCCCTTGTTGGTGGGACTCCCCGCAGTAAATTTCACTTGGTCTAATGGAATCAGCCGTAGCAGGATTGATTTAATCTTTGTAAACAAGACTATTAGAATGTTTGCACCCCAGTTGTGCACACAGGTGGTCAGTATGAGCGACCATGCCATGCTGAAGATGAAGTGCAATATGATTAACATCAAACGTATTGACCATCACAGGGTCAATCCACAGGTCAACTTGTCAGGCAATAGACTACTTTGGTTTACCCATAATATTGCTTGTTTTAAACAGGCACTGACCACGGGTGACCTGCCAATAGATCTTGTCCTGGAGAGTTGCCAATTGGACCGCAGACATCTAATGGATCTTTACTGGCCCCAGGGGCTTAAAGGAATGGTTCAGTCAGAAAATATTATTGGCCAAAAAGTTGGCCAATAATAAAACAAATACCTAAAATATATATTTTTTTAAGTCGCTATGCAAAGTTTTGAGCAAATGAAGCTCAAACTTTAAAATTGCAAGCACTAGGGGGCATCCATTTTGTGAATTCAGCCAGCCTCCTCGGCTCTGCCTTTGCGGCACTAAACAAGCAGCAAAAGCCCCCTACTGGGAGCTTTTGCTTACTGCAGCCTAAGCAGAGCTGAGGAGGCTGCCTTCACTTTCATTTTACGTTTTCTGTGCTCCCCAAGCCCCGGGAAGCACAGAAATTGTAAAATGAAGGCAAAAATCTGAGGCGCACCAATTAAAAATATAACATTGTTGCATTTGTGATTGCCGTGGTTGGAAAACAACATTGTTATTTATGTTTGCGGTAGCTTCAGCTTGGAGCGCAAGCTCCAAGCTGAAGCTACCGCAAACATAAATACGTTTTCAAAGCTGCAGTTTTATGTCTAAGTTTTATGGCCTCCTCTAGCCCGGAAAACATAGAAAAAAAAACGCAGCTAATGCTAATTAAAAAAAAAAATAGCACTGCCTGTAGTCTCTGGTCCCCGTCCTCTGAGTCTGGCACCAATGAAGCAAAAAGCCACCCAGTGGTAGCTTTTGTTTACTACAGCTGGCTGGCTTTTGCTTCATTAGTGCCGGAAACGCAAGCACAGGCGGCATCCATTTCACAAAATGGATGCCCCCTAGTGCTTGCAATTTTAAAGTTTGAGCTTCATTTGCTCGAAACTTTGCATAGGGACTTAAAATAGATATATATTTTAGGTATTTGTTTTATTATTGCCCATCTTTTTGGCCAATAATATTTCTGAACGAACTATTCCTTTAAGTAACTTGCCAAGCACATTGTCATAGCCAAACCTGGAGCCCTATACGATGCGATTATTGCGGCCAAGAAAAGAATTATGCAAGACACACTGAGACATATTAAGCGTGACATGGCGAACCAACCTTCAGCTTACCTAGAACAAGTTAAAAGTATACAAAAATTCGAGTTAATGGGGCATCCCATGAAAATTGTTGTGTCCCTGAGGCCGACTGAGGCAGTTACCTTATAGAACATTATTACTCTCCCATTGTAGCGTAGTTGTACGGACATCTGAATTTCAATGGTTAACACCTGTGTCTGGTCTCACATTATGACGGCTGACATAGAAGGTATGATTAAGAAATCCAAACCCTCATGGGCCATCGGCCCGGACAGTCATTGCAATGTCGTTCTAAAGACGAACCGCCCATTTTGGGCTACATTATAAAAAATACTTTTTCTACCCATTTGCAAGTTTGCTGATAATCCACAATCCTGGTGGAATTCGATCTTGGTCCCTGTGTTTAAATGGGGACCACAGGAGGATCAAACATGTTTCCGCTTCCAACTATACCAGATTGCAGCTCCACATATTTTGTAACAGATTACTTTTTAATCTGCAGACCGAGTGGGTGGAGAGTGAGAACTTACTCGGCCCGCATCAGTCTGGCTTCAGAAAGGGCTTTAACACCTCCCAATCCATCTGGATTTTCCAGACACTCATATTGGATGCATATATTTACCCAGGCATGCCATTGTATCTTTGTTTCGTGGAGTACAGTGCTGCCTTCAACAGTGTGATCTGCTCTTAACTATGGGAGAAATTGGTAGCATGGGGTATAGATTCCTCTTTACTGTATTGTATAAAGCTCATGTACTGAGACACTAGAGTGAGGGTCAGATTATTGCAGGAGGGAGAATTGACAAGGCCCTCTAGCACACATAGGGGTCTAAAAAAGGGGTATGCATTGGCACCACTCCTATATAAACTATCTGTTTCAGACCTGCTCCATTCCTTACAATTGGCCAGTAACTTTTCTCCTAGGAATGGGATGCCAGAGATAGTCTGTCTCGTGTACGCAGATGACACAGTGGTGATGGATAGGACCGCTATGGTATTACAACATTTGTTAAATTCACTTCAGACCTATGCAAATCTAAACGGCTGCAAATTAATATCACCAAGGATATGATTTCCTGGCCTTGATCATTAAAAATAATGTTTTTAGTGCTGAAAATAGTTTGTGTTTATGCTTTGAGGCATAATAGACCAATGGCATAAACTGTCAAATAAGCTGCACTTCCTATAAGACAATGACAACATTCTGGAGAATTAGCTTCCATTTAAGCTAATTGGCATACCTACAATGGCTACTGGGTGGCACTGTGGCATGTGTGACTTGGTTGAAATGGCTTATTCTGCTTGAAATTTTCAGGTGGAGTAATTTATTAAGGTTTTTTTTTAAACCCACCCGAATGTTGCTCGTATTATCTATCTATCTATCTATCTATCTATCTATCTATCTATCTATCTATCTATCTATCTATCTATCTATCTATCTATCTATCTATCCATCCATCCATCTATGTATCTGTTTTGGCTTTAATTTTCCTTTTGTGAACCTGAGGCATGGCCTAATAAATCTTGACTCTGCGCCCACTGTATGCTGTTTCCTTTTTCAACCTTGCTTTGGCATGATGGCTTATTTCGTTCTGAAAAAAAAGACACTGTTATGAGTCCATCCCATGGTGTGCTTAAATTGGTAAAATCTCACACTGCTAGTGCTAAAAGCGTGGATTTACGAACAGGATATGTTATACAAACGTGTTGTACAGTTCAAAACTCAGAAGTATAATAGTATGAAATGTGTATTATGAATTGCTGCAAGTGTTTCCGTTATCGTCCCCGAGGGTCTAAAACAAGTCTTTTTACAGTATTACTTAAAAATAAATACACATAAATATTAGCATTTGTCATTTCAAATATAAACTGTGATGACTGAGTGGTCTTCCCATGCTGGATATTGATGTTCGAGTGTGGTGATATCAATGGGTTGCATGAATGTGATCGCTAGGATTTGGCATGCTGTGTGTGTGGGATTTTATGTTGCATGCTGCATATCAAATAGTGCATCATCGAGAATCAGATGTAGAGCCCATTTGCTGTTGCTAGGTTTTTATTGTGGTGAAATGCACCTGCAGGTCGAACATTTGTCATACTCAACTTGCCATCCACGTGACAATGATTAATTGCTACAGGAGGATAGCTCAGCGGCAAGTGCTCGCCTTGGAGACAATACGACACTGAACAGCACAGGTTCGATCCCTTGGTCGCACTTAGAAATCTCAGGGTATCAAGTGCGTTATAATATATCCTGCAATCTATTGCAATATCAAGTGCAACGTTATGGCTTAGAATCGTGTAGCCTGTGCGGATTATGCCATCAAGTAATTTAACACAGTTAACAGTGAGTCTTTGCACCCTTTATGTTGGGGTTATTATCCTTGAAACTGTCATATAGTTCAAGAGTTCATCTTACAAACATTGTAGATGTCTGTTTTATTGTTGTGTCTGCTTATTGCTTCTGCAGTGTACGTACCATTTACATTATTATTTTAACTTCTGTGATATAGATTTTGGAGTCAGGATATATTGAGAGATTCTGATTTGTGTTTTCTGGCATCAGGGATCACGTTTATTTCTCCTTTCAGGTCACATTGTCATTGATTGTATTTGTTGCAAGTTTGTTGTTCCCAGTTGCATACATTCAGTTATCTTTTAGCAAAGCCTGTGACATCATTGTTCAACCACAATCTTAACTTGTGTATGTTGCTCAGTTAAAGTACTGTAAGATTGCTTTGGCTTCTTGGTGTTGGAAATTGACTACATCATAACCCGGACCCTGCTTTCCTCATAGGGTCCCGAGTAGCTGGCGTTTGTTACACTTGGGGTCTATTTAAAGTTTGCCATCTAGCAAAAAGTTTTCCAACTTGATGAGTGTGTTTTATTCTTTATGATGTTTTTACTACATAACCATTCCCACTAAAGACCAAACGTGTTCTTAAGACGCCAAAATATACTGCTTAATATTTTATGGTTTCATCTTTTATGCCTTTTTAAATAGGACAAGACATAATTTCTCATACATTGCTGCTCTCCTGCAATTTATCTGGATGTTATTTTTATAATATTTTCTGGTCGACTCCCACAAACAAGTGCTTTCGAATATTCTAAATGTTTTTCTATATTTTCCATGAGTTGCAAAAAAAACTGAGAGTGCCCCTTCATGAGTTTTATGTGCAGTGTAAATTTGGCTAAATTGTCATCCCGCTGTATGAGGTTTTAAAGCATGATTAATGAATGCTGGGAAATGGACTCAGCGATCTTGCACAACCTTAAAATGCTGCACTGAGTGACTCTGGATGGTTTATGATGATGCTTAAAGCTTTAGTAACATTTCTTGATTCTGTCTAAGAGCTGTTTTTATTACATGACCAAAGACCACTGACATTTTGATTCTATAAAACAAATATATTAATCTTCTTTGGTGGCTTTCCTGATTGCATGTTTACAAACGCTTTAGGAATAAAAAAAAAAGTAATAAATAAATGTTGACATGCATTACCTCTGTGGCATACACATTATAAGTAAAAGGCGGTACTTTCTTTCAGCATTTAACAGACCTGTTACTTGCTAAGATGTGCTTATAACATTGCTGGACCTACAAAAGCAATGTGCTGGCGTCCAACTGGGTTATCCTATTCAAGGTGGCAATAAGGACGTGCCTGCAAACAAACACATGTGGTAGGGCAGAAGCGGACACAAGGGTCATACTGCATACTGTGGCAGATCATAGAAGGACAAGTGCGGCCTACAGTCAACCATTGGGTAACTTGAAGATGATTTTGGGGCAGCAAAAAGGGGAAGGACGTAAGGGCGGTTAAAGGAGTTTCTCGGGGTGGAGGGCATTGGTTGCGGTTGGAGTTATTTTGCCATTTGGGAGTCCTAACCCAAGTAGGCAGTCAAAAGAGGAGAAGATGGGCATGCAAGTAATAGGGGAGGTTGGGGAGACAACGTAAAAGAGGACCGTACAGGGACAATACGAGCATGCTGGCAGCACACAGACCCACCAGAGGTCATGCATGAAAGGCAAAAAAAGGCATGAATCTGCTTGTGAAATATGCTGCCATGAAGTGCTGCCATCATATTTGCAGAGGCACATTTACTCAAATCCAAAGATAATTCCAGCATATGGAAGACACTCAAAACATTATAATGAAGAAATAACTTTATATGCACAAAGATATAACTGCCAAAATGTGAAAAAGGAAATTCAAGGAAACCATTACATACATTTTTCGTGCAAAGTATAGCAGAGCCCTCAACTGTGGACAGTTGCACTTGCGATTGATAAGATAATTTATGATAGCCCGTTTCCCCTTTAGCGCTGAGTCCCACAAACAATTCGGTCAAGCTGTCAAATAGTCACAGACATTGCAATCCTCTCTGTGCCTGAACACTCTGCGTTGCATAGCTAGTATCTTTTGTCTAGACATCTCTGCTGGCAACTGAACAGTTGCCTACATTGTAATTTATATTTCAATGCATAATGTTCATTTTTTTTCAAATGTGTTCAAGACAACAGTCTGCCAAAGTTGTGCTCACCCTACTGCACTTTGAGGCCATGACAATGGCAATAGGTGCTTCACGAATGTCCAGTAGCACAAGATAACATACAGAGGCAACACCCAATGCTTCTCTTCTCTAGTTGATGCCAATCTGGTATGGCTCATGGTGGGGGAGATCCTTTAGTCGAAACTCTCCTTGTGTGTCCCCCAGCACTTATACTGCACACAGCCAATTCCTATCCATAACACCACTGTCAGTGGTCTTGACTCTAATAGTACCCCTTCCGCCATCAGCAGGTGGGGATCACTTTTGATTATTCGGTTAGTAGCCCTCATAACTCTAAGGAATTCTTGAGCACAGGTCAAGGCCATCATTCCAAAAGGATTTGAAACCCCCTCAATAAGAAAACAAATGATAAAGAAGGAAAAGGAGAAATAAACTATGAAATGTTGACATAACAGAAATGAAACAGTTTGCTCATTGTTGGTTGAAACACCTGGGATCCTCTCACTTCTGACATAAAACCAATGTGTTTAAAGGATTTTGTAGGGGACTGAATGGTGCTGTATAAAATAAATACATATATAATTAAATATAGATATTTATAACCCTAAACCTAAAATAAGGTCTATGACAGGAACTTGTTCGTTTTCTTATTCACAGTCTCATTGATTCTGCTTCAATGATTTGAGGCTGCCAAAGAGACTTTAAGGGATATGCTGGACATCCTCGCCAAAGCAAGGAAGGAAAGGCTAGCCAATGCTGCTGCCTAAAAGCACATTTTGCACTTTTAGTGTGAGCTGTAGGAGTGGGGGTGGGAGTTATTTGGGGCATCTGCTGGGGAGGGTATTTCAACCTCTGTCTGCATTCTTCCTTCATCAAACACACAGAGGCCTGTATCTGCACCCTGGCTGACTCATTTCTTTTGTCTTTCTTTCTGAGGGTCTTGACTGATGTTTTCTCTCTAATGCTATGGTTTCCTTTTTGGGACTCCATATCTTCAGGGGTGAGGATATTGGGATCCTGACCACCCCTTTGTGGGTTGATGGGCTTACACCATTCCCTCTTCTCTCGAACTTTTGAAGGCTAGATAAAACGTTCTATTATTCAACTTGTTCGAGAGTGGTAAAATGGAGTTTTAAATATATCTCCTATTTTCCACTCTAATCTCTATAGCAAATTCCATATATATGGTTAAACATGTAATTTTAATTTAATTTTAAACTTTACCCAAACATTCACCCTGTCATCTAACATCAATCCTTACTGTTTTAACACATATTCCTGTTTATTCAGAAGGAGTCTCATCGGGAAAAGGAACTACTCCCTCAGTCCAATAAAGGGGAATTCAGGGACAGCTGGTCTAATTTTACAAAACAATCTATTTAGATTTGAGGGAGATACTTTATTTAGATTTCAGGGACATCAATGTCAGATACCGTAGATACTGGATCACAGAAGTGTTCCATTGATTATATGCGGGTTCCAGATATTCCACTGTCAGAGCAGAGTAATGTTTCCGTAGGGTTCTCCGGTACGCCAGTGGTTAGTCCGGTCTCTCAACCGGTTTCGATCGCACTAGGGCCATTTACTGATTCACAATCGGAAACTGTGGCGTGACAATTTTGTTAATCACGCACAAATAAATTATGAAATGATAGGATAAGGCATTATCTCTTTTCTTATATACGGGTAAAATCGGGCTATTACACACACTCCCAGAAATCTCTTCAATCACACCTCGATGTATAGAATCTGAAACAATACTTTTCAATGCACGCTCACCTTCTACTGATATTTTGTACTGTGGGATACGTGGCAGTGTAATAACTGACTTCAACGTTAAGGATCCCAACATCATTATCATTCACCGCCCATAAATGTGTGGGTACTTTACTCAACTCACTCGGCAAAGGCATAGACAAGAATTGTGAAGTGGAATTTTGTTGAGGAGAGATTATCAAATACACCCCATCTGAAGAACAATAAATCACAGCATTCAATTTCTTCAACAAATGTAATACCAACAAGTTTTTGCCGCAATTCGTTGTCAACAAGAATGGACATGAATCAGTAAATGGCCCTAGTGCGATCGAAACCGGTTGAGAGACCGGACTAACCACTGGCGTACCGGAGAACCCTACAGAAACATTACTCTGCTCTGACAGTGGAATATCTGGAACCCGCATATAATCAATGGAACACTTCTGTGCTCCGGTATCTACTAAAAAAAATATGCTCCCTGTTCCCCACCTTCATTTCAATGTAGGGTCCCTTCTGATCAACGGGAATAGGTATCGGTTGCAGAAACTGCTTTGGGCTTTCCTAACGAAACAATACATCATTAGATGTGAAATCTTCACTGAAATAGGCGTAAGTAGGATTATCAAAGACATTCTCACTACTCGCATTCTGTGGCTCTCCTCCTCCCTGGCTACCCACATTCGGAACCTGTGGTTGACTCTGCTGATTCTGTGCAAATTGGTATCTACCAGGACCCCCAATGCCAGGGCGACCCCTCGATTGGCTCCCGATCATACCATACGTATTGTTTGTTCGCTGTTGGAGGGACGGACACTGTGCCTTCCAATGACCTTCCTATCTACAATACGCACACTGGTTCATGTGTACGGGACCCATTTGTGCCACCATCTGTGGCACAAATTGGCCCCTTGGTTGAGTGTTCCCACCCCTCGATCCTCTTGCTATCTGTTGCAAAAGAACTCTAGTTTTTAAATCACCCTTTTTCTTTTCCACTTTCTCCTTCTCTTTATTCATTCTGTTTTCATAATACTGGGCCATATGTAACACTTCGGATTGCAATTTTGCTTACCATGCATTTCAGATGTCATGATTTGAGTTTTAATGTCAGGCAACAATCCTCATACCAATTTGTCTACAAATAATCTCTTTCTCAGTTCCCTACTCAAATCTTGCCAACTAAAATCCAAAAATAACAAGGGGGGTCCTGGTAGACTCCCTGCCAGACATGAGTCCTGGTTACAAGAGCCTTACCCTGAGTCTTTAGCTCACCATCTTTCACAGAGGAGAAATATCCTAAACATATGAGTCTTTGTCCTGCCCTGGGACAGTCCAGCACCGAAATTCTAGGCAATTCTCCTCTGAACAAGAGTACCAACAGCAAACCCAGACATGTGTTTCGGTCTGGTTGAACCTCATAAGTAGGGTGTAGCTGTGCCTCTCTAAGAACAGTGAGCAAGGGGTGCACGTCTGGATTCCCCTAGTAATTTAGGGTGAGACTCACTTACTTGAAATATGCAAATAACAAGGGGGGTCCTGGGAGACTCTCTGCCAGACATGAGTCCTGGTTACAAGAGCCTTACCCAGAGTCTTTAGCTCACTATCTTTCACAAAGGAGAAATATCCTAAACATATCAGTCCAAAAACACTTGTTCAAACCTATTGAAAAACTCAGTTGCACCCTCGGTTTTTCCTTGCTTGCATGCTGTCAATTTGTCCCATATAATTCTCTTCTCAGGTACCAAAGTTTTCAGTTTGGTGACTATATTATTTGGCAACATCAATATAGCCTGAGGTGGTTTCTCACCTGCTTTCCTAGCCCTATCATCTTGTGTTAAGGCATCCCAATTATCACCCATACCTGCTTAATCATCTGCTTCCACAAATCTGCAGGTAAGATCACAGGAAACAATAGATTGATATCCCCTAAGGTGAATACTGATAAATTCAAAACTTATTCTATCTCTTTGTAGAACCCTGTAGGATTCTTCCTAATGTCTGGAATAGACTGCTTAATAGTATTCACTTCCTGTCTCGAAAATGGAAGATGAACAAACTGTGAAATATAATGCCCTGGGATAGAGGAAGCAGGTATCTGCCCTGCAGCCGGAATCTCTACTTTCGGTACTAATGTCGGAGGAACTTCTCTCATAGGCAATTGTACAGTAGGAAGTTCTGAACGCTTGTTAAGCAATAGGGCCAAAAACCGAGTGACAAAGAAGTCAACGCGGTGTCGGGTGAAAATGCTCTTATATAAACCAGCATCATATCCGCAGGACAACACAAGTTTCTCTTCATGCATTCATCTTGTAAATACTCAACCATCACTTATAACACCTTTCACTGCATATCCGGTGTATACTGACTAAATGTATCATGCACTTCAACAGGAGAAATGGAAACATCTGAAATCCATCTAAGCGCGTCTCTCGTACAAATGCGCATTTCTTCAATAACGGGTTTCAATGGAGGCAAAAATAATTTCTGCACGTACGATGTGTGTTGCTTATCCCTATTCAAATCATTTTATGTAAACGATCAAGTTCCCTCTTATATCCAAACAATTTCGCGACATTTTCACGTATTTTCATCGCAGTATCTCTTGACCGAGACAAAAAAATTCAAATCCTGCAATTCTTGTGGAATGGCTGAACCAGTCAAATAACTCCATACTTCAGCAAGATACACTCCCATTTGTTCTATCAATACCTTCTGTTCAGGAATACCCCCATGGTCAAACATTGCACTTACAGCAGCCATTTTGTCACCCCCTCCATGTACGTCTCAGCCCATTCACGCAATTCCTTCTTTCTCTCTACAGATATCGTACTACGTGTAACTATTCTCGAATCAGCATCAATCACATTATGGAGTGGAAATGGAGTGGAAGTGGAAACCGCCGGTAACAAAAGCAAAAACAAATCATGCACGCTCAGCGGTGGAGGAAATGTCGCTGTCGCTGCAGTTGGTGCAATTGGTATAGCAGCAGCTGTTAAAATTGGATTGGGTGCAGATGCGGGGGAGTTACATAAGGAGGTGGTGCAGTTGAACCGGCTCCTGAATCAGATCTCTGCTCATTCAGTAGCTTATTCAACAACTCATCTGATACATGCAAATCTTGCAATGGGTATATTTTCTGCAAATCTAATTGAAAGGCCCTATCCATACTTCTGATGGCCTCGCCTTGTTTCTGCTGGTAATGTACTAAAGCCTTCTTTGCATTTGTCATGTGTCTTCGTGCATGCTTCTCTCTACTTTTGAGTCACTTATTTGCTTCATTCTTCCAATCTCTAATGGCGTCAAATGGCAGCTGATCTAGCTTTCTTACGCAATAATACAATAATACAGATTCCAAATATTCTATTCTCGCCATCTAAAAAACTACCCAGTACTGGCCACTGAAGGTCTGGAACATGTCTGGTTTGTCGATGCCAAAATATCATTAAATACAATAGCGCCCAGGCCATAGGTTACTAAATATCATATGCCGCCGACCCCTCGGCTGGTGCGGGTTGACTATGTTTCAATTACTAGATTGTCTTCCTCAGCAACAAAACATTGCAAAACAGCATGACAATTTACCAGGCATACTAAGATCACAGTCTTACCTGGCCAAAATATTAGGCGTAAATATTACTACCAATCAAATCATCATGGTGTTTCCTGTCTGAAACAAACTCACCTGATTTCCAATCAATCAAGTCCAACAGGCAATCGTCGTGGCTAGCAATTCCTCCATTTGTGATGTCATCTTTGATGTCCTGGGTGTTAGTCTCAGCAGTGCACGGTGGTGGCACGAGTTATGGTTGCTTAGCTTACCATAACTTGCGAATTTCAGGGGTTTTTCGGTTTTACTTCGTACCACAACATCCCTTTAACAAAGATTTTTTCACTGAATTTCATAGGTTTTAAGTAGCGCAACTTAACCATAACGTCCCTTTAACAAAGTTTTTGTCACTGATTTTATATATTTATAAACTTTCCGCATTAGGTACAGTAAAAATAATATAAATATTTCTTTTTACACAAAAATGGCTACTACTTTGGAATGGCTGGAAGAAAATGTTCCTTGTGATGAAATAATTGAAAACATTGATACTAATGGACAGGGCCAATATTTGCATCAGACCATGCAGGTGGCTGCCTGATGTGCCAGCCTCCAGGGGGAGCAACCACCAGCAGGTGTGAATTGGAGTATGAACGAGGTGTGAATGGGAAGCAAAATTAACACGCATGATTAAAAGAAGTGCTTTTAATCCTGCAAGTTAATTTTGACCTTTCAAAAATACATGGCCTGATGCAAAGACCGCCATTGCGCGCGCACACACACACACACACACACGTAAAACGCTGTGGGGATACTCAGGATGTATAACCAGACCACACGTGTGTCTGGGGAGCAGGACTGGATGCCCATTAGGTTGAACCTCCCTAGTCATTCGTATCGTAGCACTTAACTTAGATCTCTGTGCCTTCTAGAATATGTACTATCATGCATGTATAGCCAGAATTGAAAACCGTAAGAACCGGAATTTAAACTGGTAGGACTTAAGAAAATAACCATTTGCTGAACGTCTCACTACTGTGTCCACCATGAGAAATCAGGGACAGTCTTCTTTAAAACATAGGGCGCACACATGCTTTAGTTTACCTAATAACCCGCACGTGGTCACACATCTGCTACAGGAGCATTTAAAAGCACACGACTGGGCATAGCAGAGTGTGAAGAGCAGTAGCAAAACCTGCCGGGAGCATGAGTTTTTGATGAACACTTGCATAGCTGTCAAGTGGTCCCATATCATGCCCGATAACACGAGCCTGTTCTTCATTTTGACTTTACATGCTGGAATTTGTAGGCCCATACTTAGCAGGGGAAACATGAAACTACAAATCCAATCATGCAACGAGAAAAGCCAGGAATGGCTCTTAGTGGCTCACATGGCAGCTATGCACTTGGACATCAAGTAGTGGCAGGAGTTTGCAAATGCAAGCAAAGCTCAAAAGTGCACTGACTGGACAGCAGAATAGGAAAACGACCATTAAATGTAGCGTGAAGCATATCGAACTGAAACCAATGTTTGGCAGATTAGTTATTGATATGCAGCAAAAAATGGATCTATTAAAATAATAGTGAACTCAGAAATATTATTTTCCCAAGTGTTCGAGCATGTACTTCTAAGCATATATTGATTGATCGTACAAACATTTCCTATGCACCTTACCGTAATTTTCCTCTTTTTTACACATGCAAAATCAGGCAGCAGGGCGCGGCCATCTTGTGATAATCTTATCCGTTCCTGCATCGCCCAAGGTGGACTGCTCTGGCGGCACTAATGCATATGCCCCGCCCCTGAGTCTAACATCACCAAACCTAGTGATCTGCTCCACCTATCTCCAGAACATTACTATACAGCGTAGTAAAATGCACCCAATCACCACCTACGTGATAACGTTACTTGACGCAGAATCCGGAATATCAGCACATATCATCTCACAACACAGAGCGTCCCAATTTTGAATATGAAACCATACTTTTGAAGGAAATAGCAAAACTGTACAATTTGTAAAGTACTTTTATTTCACAATAAACGCTCCGAGAACATCCGGAGACTTACATATGCAAGCAAATCTGTAATTGTTTTCTTCATTCTCTATCCACAAATGTTTATCGTGAGTCACGCGGTATTCCTTTTGGATATAAAAATGGATTGGACGCACTGTGAATCGCAAGAGTTTGGCATGAACTTCCGCTAGGCCACCACAAAAGATATGAAATTGCTCCTTATCGCTGGTATGGTGTGCGGGCATATGGGCCCGTGTCGATCATCCCAACAAAAAAGCGTCACTGTAATCCAAACACTGACATATATCTGTAGTTGACGGTTAAAAAAAATGTCAGTTGGTATCTAGAATCCATGATAATCGCAGAAAGTAAAGATGTATCTGTTTAAAAACTCATGCACAAAGCACACATACACTGCACAACAGCCCAACCCACACTTTTGTTTTTTCTCCAACAGACCCCAAACCTACCAAAAAGCAACTTCTTAGAAAGCAACATCAAAAGTAAACAATATCAAAATAAAACTCTCCAAAATAAGCATCCACCTATAGCAGAATGTGTACAAAAAGTTAAAAAAACAGCTAATACAGTCATTAAGCAAAACAAAACAAGCTTCCAGTACAGAAACTTTGCCTCCTCTTTCAAAATGTAAAACGAAACAGAAAGTGATTAACAAGACTTCAGCTACCACTACTGCTAACACTGCACCTACAAATCTTGATGTAGTGGCAAGTAAGCATACCAAAAAAATTATTTTACAAAAAGTGTTCCGCCACAGAGTCCTTCAGAACCTTATAAAAACAGGAGATATATCACGCACAACCCTTAAAACCTACCGTAGAAAATGTATCCTAGAAGCTCTCATAGACAGTGCAATCCTTCTCAAAAGGAAATTATTTATTTTAGTTTTAAACAGAATGAAACCACTAACAAAACTAAATACTAAACTACAAAAAAGACTTCTCAATAAACGGAATATCAAGAAAGATATCTTCACCAACATCTCTGGGGGTGAATGGAGTCACACAATGAGCACAGAACCATATTTCAATGAAGAAGCATACAAACACAAGCAAACAAACCCAATTGCCATACATAGAGTGGACAAGGGTATGAAAAACGTAATAATACCATTATGTAACAAGAAATGCTGCTCACAAAAATATCCCCAGAAAACTCAGTATCACCTCTCCATTCCACTGAACCAATACGTCCAGTCTAAAATGGCTGTGCACATCACTGTGTAAAATTGCCAAAAAATCTTTCAAATCTTTACGCCAGTTCCTCAATCAGTATGTGAAAGGCAAAGAAAAATTCAAATGAAACTACTACAAAATATGGACGCCTGTCCAGTGTGCAAATACACAGGACTACAAAGAAATTCATTAGCCTGCATTTCTGGACCTATTTGCAAAAGCACCTTCCATCATATCAAAATGATATCAACACATCATTCAACTATAAGAAATCCGGTCCATAAACTGCACTACACCAAAAGTCCTGCTTTAGCACTAGCCAATTTAAATAACAATCTTCTACCTGGTACAGCCAAACAACTACTAGAAGAAATAGAGCATATCCAAAGAAAATATTTTGGAAGTGAAAGCCACTTACAAAATGCAATAGCTTTACAACAAACTAGCAGCAACTGTACAAATGGCAACCTTCTACCACACACATACAAAAAAGAAATACTAAATTTTAAAAGTACATCCGCTGAAGTACCAAACCATGTGTGTGTGTCCTGCTTTAGGACTTTTTTATAAAAATAGCCCAAAAACTGTAGACAAACGTACAAAATAGAAGACAATGAAGATTCCAAATGGTTCCAATTAGCTCTCTTCCTTATAGCAGAAAACAAATACGAAATTACTGACCCCTTAAAAATTTGCAGTTACTGCACTGTAAAACTTGGCAACAATTAAACACCTTCACGTGCTATCACAAATAACTTGGAATTATTCCTACTACCAAAACCCCTGCAACACTCAAGAAAGCATCATAATTCAAACAGTGCACCCATTTCAAGCAATAATACGCCTTCAACCAAAAACAGCAAAATTACCTCCCTCTGAATTTGTGAAAGGCATTTGTGGAAAAGTAGTTTATTTGCCATTAGATCTCAAAGAAAATGTAAACACTCCGGGAGTGCAACATCCAATAGATCAATCTGTAATTGTATTAGTAAATGGCACATCTACAAAAGACAAACAAAATTGGCAACAACGCGTGGACTTACATAAAGTTAGACAAGCCTTGCAATATCTAAAAGACAATAATGAATACTACAAAGAAATTAATTTGAAGAAAACCTGAGGGAAAATATTGAAATAATTCAAGAGTCACCAGAAACTGGTCAATTTCAACTTCTAGATCCTGCTACAGTATCCAGTATTGTAGACCATTATACAATTCATCCATTACACTCTAAAGACACCATAGATGATGCACTAGAAACGTACCAAATGCGACAAACCAAAGGATCACCAATCAGCATATGGGAAAAAGTATAGAAGCACGTGCCTTTCCTCTACTCTTTCCTACTGCGAAAGGAGGAAGGTACGATGATAGACCCACTCAGATAACAGCATCAGAAAACCGCTCTTTACAAATGTATTCTGAAGAATCCAGATTTAGACAAAATGTGGAATAAATATTCCGCCTACTCTTTGAAAGTGAACTAGCAACTCTATGCTATGGAGCTGCACACACATTAAAATCAAATACCCTTTTTCAAAATGTCAGCTACACAATTAATACAAAAAGTGCAAGAAAAAGATGAAGTTTTGCAGTCAAGAATTACAAATATTTTAGCAAACATGCGTATTACAAAAGAATACTGGTTCTGACGTCACGGAGATGTAAGCTGTATGATAAGAAACCTTGGTCCACCCATTTGGTTTGTGACATTAAGTTGTGCAGAATATGCATGGGAAGATTTACACAATTTCCTACGCATAGCAAAAATAAATAAAACATAGATATAAAAACACCAGGAGAACTCTCTAGATCATGTAAATGTATCAAGATATTTCGATCATCGCTCATTGCTATGCTGTAACTTAATTTGTAATAAAACTGTTCCTCCCATTGGAGAAGTGCAACACTTCTTTTGGAGAAAAGAATACCGAGCCAGAGGAGCACCACACATCCACATGCTTTTGTGGATTAAAGATGCTCCTAAATTTGGTCAGGACAGTGATGCCACTGTTTTGCAGTTTATCCAAAAATATGTCACTTGTGAAATCCCTTCACAAACAACACATAGTGACCTTCATGCACATATTTTACAATTTCAAAGACACAAATGTGTGAAATATTGTCATTGCAAATATAAAAACATAGGGAAATACTACACCAAATGCTGATTTGGTTTCCCTAGACCAGTTTCAAAAATAGGTCAAGTAAACAGCTTCATGTCTTCAGTTAGACATAGTGTCAAAGGTAAATCACCTAAGAACACATATTACATAAAAAGAACAGAAGAATCAAAATACATCAATGATTACAATGCAATCATTGCCCTCGTATGGAATGCAAACATAGATGTGCAGTACATTTCAGACAATTCCACTGCAGTAGCACAATATGTCACAGTCTACTTAACCAAAGCAGAGAAAACCAACAGAGCTTCAAGACCTCTGAGATGACATATCATCTGACAAAACACTGTCAGAGAAATTGTACAGCTTATGCATGGAAATGCTCTCTCATACAGAATGTGGCTGCCATGAAGCTGCAGACCATTTAAACGGTACTGCCCTGTATGGAAAATCTGAAAATATAGTATGGCTAAGTCTTGGTCCTGCTAAATCTAGAAATCTCAAATCATATGAGGACATAGAAACCATAGCCAAAAATGATCCCAACAGCCTAGACATATTGAAAAACAATTTACTGGACACATACTACCCAAACAGGAGTACCACTTTGGAAACCATGTGTCTATACCACGTAGCCCAAAACTTCACATACAAAAATAATTTTAAACCAGATGATAAGAAAGGTGGATACAGAGTGGCAAATTGTGAAGGCAGCTTAGTGAAACTTACCCAACACAGTTTAATTAATCCTATCAAATTGCCATTAACAACTCCTCAACATAAAGAACAGTATTACATATCCCTGCTACACATTTTTAAACCATGGAGAAAAGAAGAAGAGTTACTAGATACCTATGACTCCTATGAAGACGCTTTCAAAGCAAATTAAAGCACTATAACAGACGTAAACTTTACACAGTACAAAACAATGTTGCACAATGAACAGCAACACGAAGAAGAACTTCAGGCCCAACTAGATGTGGACACTCCTGACAGTAGTCAACCTTCTGTAACAGGAAGCCAAGAACCACTTGGACAGCCAATAATAGCAAATGAGGCAGAATTAGCCTTGACAGAAGTAGAAAACACCATGTGTCAGTATGAGCAATCTACAGAAGACTTTGCTGTACTTAAATCACAACTAAACAATGAGCAGCATAGTATTTCCCAAGAAGTAACAAAACAAATTGAACATGGTGTGCAACATGAAAGCAAAAACTGTACCTGCCAAGTCTACAAACCTATACTACTATACGTGAGTGGTCAAGCTGGTTCAGGCAAAACATTCTTAATCAAAATCATCAGCAACTTTCTCCAGCAATTGACAAACAACAAACTGTCAGCTGTTGTAACTGCCCCACAGGTTTAGCTGTCTACAACATAGGCGGTGTCACTTTACACCAATCACTTCTCCTTCCAGTAGAACACCAAAACAAATTAGACTACTACAAACTTTCTCCAGAAGCTGTAATGGAACTACGCAGAGTTTTCAAAGAAATGAAAATGCTGCTAATAGATGAGGTGAGCATGGTCTCCAACCTAATGTTGGCTTTGATTCACCTCAGATTACAAGAGGTCCTCAAAACAGACTACAAAGAGCTTTTTGGTGGAAAACAAATAATTGTTTTCAGAGATCTTCTTCAATTAACACCAGTGAAAGGTGAACCTATTTTTAAAACCTTAGGGCACAAACTGTGTCGTAAAACTCTTGGCAGCATGGGAAATGTCAACGTTTGGCAACATTTCCAATACAGAGTATTAACTGAAAACATGCGTCAGTCTGCAGACCTCACATATGCCAACATTTGTATTAGAGTTGGTGTACTATCTCAAGAAGGACAATCTATATTAAAAACCAGGCACATCCATGCACTCTATGGACATAACTCATGTGCTACTGATGTCATGCAACAATTAGCACACAACAATGTCAATTGTATGTCCTTGATGCCAACTCTTGCGAATTGTTCAAAATTGAATGAAACAATGTTAAAAAAAGAAATGCAACCAATAGTTCAAATTGGCTCCACAGACAAACTGAATGTATATGGTATGACACTACCCATGTGTCAACAAGCCAAAACAAGGCTAAACAAATTGGAAAACTTTATCTCTAACATAGCTGGTTTGGAGAAAATATTAAAATTATCTTTAAACCATAGAGTAATGCTTAAAAGTAACCTTGACGTAGAGCAAGGACTAGTTAATGGAGCACTTGGTACAGTTGTTGGCTTTCAAACATACCCACGTGACAACAACATTCAATTTGTCAATATTCTCTTTGACAAACTATCCAAAATTAAAAGGATAGGATGCTCAACAGCCCGCTTCTTTCTTTTCAAAGACATGTATGTATGCAGAGAACATTTTTCTCTAACTCTAGCATACGCAGTCACCATTCAAAAATCACAAGGTCTTACCCTAGTTAAAGCATTGATAGATATTGGTAGCACAGTCTTTAAAGAAGGCATGAGCTATCTAGCACTATTACGCTTACGTACACTCGACAGACTATTTCTAATCAACTTTGATGCAAGTAAAGTAAATGCTGATATTCCTTGCATTCTAGACTACAATAGACTGAGTTCATTCTATATCCCCCATCTAAAAACCTATACTGTTCCACAAAAATCAATACATTGTAAAAGAAAACTACTTCAGACTCAAACTATGCAGGATCTCACAGCAATTCCTCCAAAGAAAGTAAAAGAAGCTAATACTTCATCATTGACCACAACCAAAGAAGAATCTACTGCTCAAATGAACTCAACTACCTCTTCCTAGAAGCAACGCACACTCTGAACAAATGACTTGGACACAGAACTGTCAGGTCCATTCAAATTTTCAAATACAACTTGTGTAAATTGGAATGCAAATGTAGCAATCAATATTCTATTCCAATTGCCACCATTTATCGACAACATTTACTTACACGATACAGACCAATTGTGTTTGCAAATGTTAGTCCTTCATAGAAATGCAACCAACAATCCTGACTACACTTACAGTGTTTCTAGAATAAGGCACAAATTGGACTACTGTGCTGGAATGGTCGAATTCATTATAAACTCACAAGAAGATCCACAAGAATTTCTAATGTACTTACTAGAAGTACTAAAAAACAAAAACATACCTATAAATGAAATCTTCCAGATTTCATATATGTGGAAACATACATGCACTCTTTGCAGCCATGCAGCACAAGAAGAAGTTCCTAATGAATGCTTTGTATATGTATCCATACCTAACTGTGAATCCATTCCATTTTAGCAACTTGTACAAAATGCAAACCATAGCAGATTATGTACTACCTGCAATTCAGATAATCATTCCACCTTACAAATACAGACACATAGTAAATACGTAATAGTAATGCTTTTACGTTACAATGCAGATGGTACCAAAAACAACTGCAAGCTGACTGGATTCACACATGGTCAAGTATCACATGTTAAGAAAACCTTCACAACAATAGGAATAATCTAACATGGAGGAGCCACAACCAATGCAGGTCACTACACTGCATATATAAAAAAGAAATGTGGATGGTTTGAATGTAATGATACTACCATTACTCTAAAACAGAGATTACCAGCAAATCTTGTAAACACTTACTTAATTTTCTTAAAACCAAAATTTAATAACTAATCGGTGCATGAACATTAACAAAACTTCAACATCAAAACTATAAACAGCTAGAATACACCAACAGGTATCTAACTGCCCCAAAAATCTGCAACAAGCCAACAGATTGATGAATAGCATGAAACAAGAAATAAACAGTTAGAATATGCCAACAGGTTTTCAACTGCTCCAAAAATCTGCAACAAGTCAACAGATGAATACCACTAAAATGGAAAAAGAAATAAACAACTACTATCTAATTGCAACAATACTACCACCACTTCCAAATCAAAACCATACACCTATTCAATTCCTCTTACTGAAATCAATGAAATAAATATATTGTACCACAACTTTTAAAATCCAGCATGGATTTGTTTCCCGTAGACCCAATGATTTAATAAACAAACACAGGAACTCGGCAAATTGCACAGTACACTGGTTTGAACTATAGTACTTCAAAAGTACTAGCTATGAGGGTTGACAAAATACAAATAAAATTATGCAATGCACTAACTCATTATGAACTCATTATAAACTACCTACACTAACATATGATCTTTTCTTTTGTTACAGAGATTAAAAAAGAATGTCTGCTCCAATTACCCATGTCATGAAAGAACTGCATACAGCCACAAAAAGTCAAACAGTAAGTATATCATGAATGGACTCACAAACACCACAACATAACACACCCATTCAAGAAAACATCTAACTATAGACCACAATCCAAAATGTTTGCTTCCATGGGTATCTTATGCTGCAGTGCTTGTTGCTAGACCGTAAAATCTTGACTGCATGGCCTGGCCAAAAACTCTACATACAGCCCCATCAAATGAAACAGTACACAAACCTTTGAAAACATATATCCCCTAAGCAGCCCACATACCATAGTCAAAGTTTTTGGTAGCATGGATGTGTTATGCTGTGGTGCTTAATGGCATGCACCCAAGACTCTAGGCCATTGCCACAACCACCGCAGCATAACACAACTATAGAAGCAAACACCTACCAAATAACCACAACCCAAAAACATAACACATCCACCTCAAAACCTATCCACTTCAATCAACATTCTAAAAATAATTACAACCAATGCTCTACTAATGACCCAAAACCAGCATCATACTAAACTAAAATAGCCAGTAGGGCTTGGAGAGGGTATTAGTACAGTATTTAGTATGTCCGCGGACAACCGCGGTGAGCGCGGACACAGCAAACACATCAAGGCCTCCGGCCACCTAAACAAATACAGCATTTGACCCATCTCTTACTCCCCCACCCTCTCCAAGCACTCCTACACAACAACACACTCCCCAAATTGGATTTATGCTCACTTCCACGCCGTGCTGTCCACGGATGTTCACAGATCCATAATTCAACACAGCCAATCAGCAAGCACGTCGCATATCCGCAGACATGGCGTAACCCGATTAACCAATCAGTGTCCTGACCGCGTAGTGAAAAGGGAAGTGTGTACGCAGAGCGGACATAGATATCACAAATTTTGTTAGACCTACTTTTTGGTCATTTTAAAAAACTACTGGATGGATTTTCACAAAATTTACAAAAGCACGCTTTCGGGACCTGTTGTATCGGGGCCTTCAATTTAGGAGTGGCTCTTTATAAATAGGGCTGTTTGACGTCACTAGATCATCTATCATTTGCATCAAAGTCCCTTGTTTTAGGGGCTTGTTGTTCACTCAATGCATGCCACTCACTTTCCATTTTATAAGTGCTCAAAAATCCATTTAAGTGATAATCTAATTCATGGTTTCCATTTTATAAGTGCTCAAAAATCCATTTAAGTGATAATCTAATTCATGGTTAGTTCTTGGAATTGATAGCGTACAGCAGTTTGGACAACTTTCTACATGGACATCAGTTTCACCAACTTACTAATATGAGGATCAATATTATAGCAAGCTCAGGTTTCAGGCATGTCATTCACCCAAACATTCCTGACACCAGCTACTAATTCCTTTCTCATCATTTGTTTGTGATATGGTAGGAAAACCCAGCCACATAAACGATGGGCTTTGCATGCAGGTGTATTCATCATACACCTCATAAGGAGAAGCTAGATATGCCTCATTATTTTTCATTATTTTTAATTCTTCTTCATCTCAACGGTTGCCTTGGACACAATCATGTAGAAAAGATTATCCATGTGCCATCTGGCTCTTTTTATTTTGTCCACAGGGTAACCCTGCATAGAAAGAATACAGAAGAAAATCCTTGAATTAATGGAATTCCCAGTTTTTAGCAAGTACTTTGCAAATATTGTAGAGACTGAAAGGAGGTCTCAACTATTACATGTTCCCCATGGATTAACAGAAAGTAGTTTTTAAAAGTGCATACTGTTGTCAGTAGTGATTTCTTAGATTCAATTAATTTGATTTCAATGGACAATAATGTTTTTCTGTATTATGAGATCACTTTATTAACCTCATCATGCTTGAATATAAGACAGCAGTTAAACCTGTTAAACCTCTATATTTAATAGGACAAGGCAATCATGGTGCATCTTCAAAAGATGGGCCATGAGTTAAGTGATCTCTGCATAATCCTCTATGAATTTACAAATGTTAGTAGTCAATACTCAGAGTCTTCATAATTCATATAGATTTGTGGGGCTCTTCAATTTCAGTAGAACCTCAACCTTATTTTTCTTGAGATTAAGGCCATTAGCTGTGATTGTGTGACCTAGAAAGTGTACTTTTTTTCTGCACCAGTGTGCTCTCTGAAGAAATGATTTCCTACCTGCATTTCTCAGAGGGTACATGTTACGATTCGCCACCAGGTGGTGTTCCAAAGTTTTACTGTCTCTATATAAGAATATATTGAACTCATTTCTGTTTTTGACCCGTAAATGTGAACAAATGTTTATAATGGTTTTCACATAGTATTAAGACAGTCCAATATCCATTAGTCAAATCAAGGGCAGTATAAACTTTAGAATGCAAGACCTGTGCCAATCCCTGATCGATATATGGGTGCGGCCACCTTGACATGTGTACCGTTTTATTTAATTCTCTTGCATCTGCACAGAGTCCCCATTGTCCATTGGGTTTACATATTCCTAGTATTGGGTTATTATAGGTGCTGTGAATTGGTTGATCAATCTTACGGGATTCCAAATTCTTGATAATCTCAGTGAGTGATTCCATGGGTAACCACTATTATAAATAAGGGCATCATATCAGAGTCCGTAGGTATTGTGGTATAATGAAGGGACATTTGTCCACAATTATAGGAATAGACAGAAAACATTTTCGGAAAATCTAAAAATGCCTTTTTTACCTTTAATTTGAGTTTTTCTGTCTCACAGGCATTAGCCATACTGATATGCTTTTTTCCATTTGAAAGAAGCCTGTAAATATTTCTGGGGTGGCGATTACCAATGTATGTATCTTCTAACTACGTGGCTATATGATATGATATGGCATTTATAACACGTCTATACACAAATGTTTCAAGGCCTGACGAGGCAATGGAGGGGGATCAGAGGGAAGACAGAGACAACGATCTTACTAGACCAGGTGAAATTGAGATTGCGCAAGTGCAGGGGGGGGGGAGGCAAAAGTGCGAGGGGGAAAGGGGAGGGGACAGTGCAGTACATAGGATAACAATAAAAGAAATAAAAGCCAATGGGCCTCATTACACGGTAGGCGCTAAAAAATGTGATTTACCGTCATGGCGCTATTAGCGTGTCCGCCATCGCAGGAGACCGCTAATAGCGTTCCATTACGAGTTAGCGGACACGCGCATAGGGCCATGCCGGTAAATGACCCTACCGCCATGGCGGAAAAGCACCTTACCGGCTCCGACCAAAGTGCTGATAGCACCTCCGCCCTCATGCTGCACGCTATTAGCGGTCACCGCTGTTAGCGGTCACTGCTATTAGCGGTCACCGTAAAACACCGGAACCGGAAATAGCGTCATCGCACCGGAACGGGAAAGAGCCCGGCGGCCATCTTTAAAAACACAATCCATTGCCATCCCCTGCACTCAGGACCTGCAGCAACACCACGACTGGCAAAACCACATCCCAGAAGAACAAACAATGCCCAAGGCCCTAAAGAAAGCCGATGCGCGCCAGCGCAAAGAACGCTTCTCAAACGAGGAATTGAAAATGCTGGCAGACACCCGGGCTGCAAATGCAGACGTAGTGTTCGCTAGCGACATGCGGCGCCCGGCACTCCTGAGAAAAAAGGAAATCTGGGCTGAGGTGGCGCAGAAAGTCAGTGCGGTGGGCTCCACCCCCCGCACCGTAAAGGACGTGCGCAAGCGGTGGGATGATCTGCGCCTCCGTGTACGCAGCATTTTATCGGCCAACAGGAATCTGGCCATGGGCACAGGAGGCGGAGGTGGATCCCCGATGAAGATGCAGGAGTGGGAGGAGACATGTGCCAGCACCATTGGCATAGAATCCATCGAGGGAGTGGGCCGAATGGAGTGTGGTGTGGCAACAATGTCAGACGGAGGTGAGTGACCACGCAAGACACAGCAATGCCAAGCATGAGTCCCTCCCCCAAATGTGAATTGGGAATCAGCTAATGGATGGGGTCATCACACACACATGTACACAACCCTGCATATATGCCCTGCACATCCCCACACAACCACATGCATGCAGCACCTCACACACGTGTCACCCTGACACATGTCCGGATGACCCACCCATCTGGCCAACAACCTGCAGGCCCAAAGTAGATGTCCAAATCCAAAGAACTGCAGCAACAACAACATATGCATGATGCACGTTGACCCATCACTGATGTTATCCCTGTCTTGCTCCCCCACAGGGTCACAATCTGACAGTGAGGAGCTGGACTCTGCAACGCAGGCCCCACCACCCAAAAAGCAGGCCAAGGGAAAGGATGCAGGCACCAGGCCCAGTACATCGAGGGGCACTGGGATATCTGGAGTGGCCCAGCGTTCAAAAGCCACCCACGCAACGACCACACCAAGTGTCGAAATGCCATCCGACACTGTGGCAGCACCCCCACCACCCACCCCCACCACTCAGGAGCCAGTGCCAGAAGGCACGCCGTCCGCAGCCAATAGCTCCGTTGGGGAAGCAGCAGCCACGGCACCTATGAGTGATGTGGACGACCCATGTCCGACACCGGAAGGGCAGCGTACACCCAGCCCCCAGCTGTCCCCACTCCACAGCCCATGCAACACATCCAATGGCAGCATCCATGAGGTGCATGCCGGAGATGCAATGGATAGGTCATTCAGTCCCGTGGCGAGCTCACCTGATGTCGGCCACATGCAGCAAGCTGCGCCGAGGAGTAACAGGGGCAGGGCCGCAGACGACACCATGAGCCTGATACGCCAGCGCCAGGAGGAGCTCAATGCCCTGGTTGCCCGGCAAGTGAGCGAGGCTGCCTCGACCAGGGAGGAGATCCGGGTGTTGTCAAGGAACATGAAAGCTGCCATGGACAGCAACACGACGCGCCTATGTGACGAGATGGCCGCTGTGAGGCAGGTCCTAACGCGCATTGCTGAGGCGATGGAGAGCATGCGTCACTCACAGGGAGCAGATCAACCAGCCACGCCCTCGTCTACTAGCTCCGACCAGACAACCATCCTGCGCAGGTCCAGCCGGTCCTTGCGGCTGTCAGACTCACAACCCCCCAATGGTGGTAGTGGAGGAGGGAAGTAGGGCCAGCCTGTCCCTGTTGACACTTGGGAACTAATGCAGCACTGATGTGCACACCATGTTCGGTGGAGTTGTGGGGGGAGGGGGGTGAGGGTGTTCGGTGGAGTTGTGGGGGGAGGGGGGTGAGGGTGTTCGGCGGAGTTGTGGGGGGAGGGGGGTGAGGGTGTTTGGGGGAGTTGTGGGGGGAGGTGGGTGAGGGTTGTTGGGGTGGAGGGTACATGCACGTTTGAATGTCATAATGCTCAATACACACGTAATGGCATGGATAATCACATGACTGGACATTGATAATTGTGTATGTGTGCTTTATTGTTGAAGGGTGCACTGTGATTATGTCCTCCATACACCCCGTGCCCTGAGCTGAACACCAATTGCACCCTCCTAATCCATGTGCATCAGAAACAATGGTCTATCAGGTGCTGCCGCACAGCACGTCCCTCATGGGCATCGCCACCTGCATGACCTGCAGCCCCCTCTCCTCCATCCTCATCCCCGTCATCATCCTCAGACGGTGGTCGCAGTTCTATGTCAGGGGGCATTGGCACATTCCGTCTGATACACATATTGTGAAGCATGACACATGCCATGGTGATCTTGGCCACCTTCTCATGCCCGTACAGGAGTGCCCCGCCCGACCTGCTGAGGCACCGGAAGCGTTCCTTCAATAGGCCGAATGTCTGCTCGATCACCACGCGGGTACGGGTGTGTGCATGTTTGTAGTCCTCTTCGTGCCTGTTCTGTGGGTTCCGCACAGGGGTAAGGAGCCACCTCTTCAGGGGATAACCTGCATCACCTGCATGGGTGCAACAATGGGTATGTGTAAGTGTCTACATAATGTGGAGCGTGCACATATCACACAAACAAACATTGCATATTCAACGACATCCACTGATCCAAGCACGCATGGCAATCAGGGTAACTGCAATGTGGGAAGGTGAGGTGGTCCTTGCAAGTGGACATGCACCATGCATGCATACAGCACGGATTGCCATGTCCCGCCAGAGTTTAAGTGATTTGTGTTTCCTGGCCCTGGCAACGTTAGTGCCACACTGCTAGTACACTGCCATTCCTTAGTTGATGTCCCCATGCTGTTTAATGGCAATTCTGTGGTGGGGTACGGGTGTGCCTCACCACAATGGCTACAGGGGATCCATTTGTATGCACTCATGTGCGCGGACCATTTCTGATGTTGTTCAGCGTACATTTCAGTTGTGATTTTGATATGCATGTTGCTGATTTGTGTAATGGGGGAATGGTGTGTTGTGCGGTGTGCATGTTGTTTGGAATGGCCTGTTTGGCGTAATGGATTGATATGTTTGCCGTGGCACTCACTTCCGGCATGTGGTTTTGTCTCTGGTCCATTGTGGGCTGCCTCACTGTACAGTGATGCAAATATGTATGTCCATTCTTCTCATGACACAAGTTCACGCCCAGTTGGAGTATGCATCTCCCCCCCCCCCATTCACGGCCAGTTGGAGTATGCATCTCCCCCCCCATTCACGGCCAGTTGGAGTATGCATCACCCCCCCACTCACAATCCACATCACACTGACATGTGGTCGGCCTGCTACTCACCAAGTAGCCACGAACGTTGTCCAGCATGTCGCTCCATGTATCGTGGTATTGTCGAGTTCCGCAGGACCATTGCATCATGGGTTGAACCGGGATATCGGGCACAGCAATGTGTGATGATCTTATTGGAGTCACATACCATTTGGACGTTGATGGAGTGGTATTGCTTTCTGTTACGGTACACTACCTCATTGGCATGTGGGACCAGCAGTTCTACATGGGTACAGTCGATGGCCCCGATGCAACTTGGGATGCCTGCCAGTGAATGGAAGCCAACTTTGGTGTTGGAGATCTCCTGGGCAGTCCGTGGCATGTATATGTGTTGACTTGTGTGCTGCAGGAGGGCATCGAGCACCTGGTTCAGTGTGCGTGAGAATACTGGTTGTGATATGCCATGCATCTGACCTACCGTATGCTGGTAGGTGCCTGTGGCCAAGAAGTGGCGCACTGTTACTACCTTCAGTAGAGGGGGGATGGCAGTACGGATGTCAATGATACTCACAATGTCGTTGTATATCATGTCTACTATGGTGGTGATGGTATCCCAGTCCAGACGGTACAGGGTGTGTATCTGCTCAGGGGTTAGGTTGACTGGACTGGCTCTGATCCTGGGTATTGGTGGCTGCCTCTGTGGTATCACTAGGTGCACTGGTGGTGCTTGCTGCGCCTGTCTTGCCCTCCTCCTCCTCCTCCTGTGTCTCCTCTGTGCTGCCTGTTGTTGTAGCTGCTGCACAGCAATCATGTCCTCTAGCCCATGTAATGCTGCTAGTATTGCATCCATCTTGGTGTGGGAATGGGTGTGGGGAGGGGTGTGGTGTGCTCTTTTGTGCTGCCAGTCTCCATTGCCTCCACCTGTGCTGATTTTGTCCACCTGTGGCAGGTGGGAACTCTGCTGTGCTCTTTTAACGTGTGGTTCGCGATGCCGGTATTAGCGCCTTGCCGGTAAGGGTTCTTTGGGTCTACTACATGCCGGTATTGCCATGTACGCATGGCTCGTGATGCCGTGATATTAGCGCTATGCCGCTATTTCCGGTCTGAGGGGCCGCGCGCTCACGGACTTGCCGCTAATAGTGCCACCGTACTTTGCGGTGCCGCTAATAGCGGTATGTCCGGTTCGTGATTGGGGAGGGGATTTACCGATACCGGTAATCCCTTACCGGTAACGGTATGTCCCTACCGCCTACCGTGTAATGAGGCCCAATGAAGCCAATAAATAAGAAGTGCAGCCAAGTGGTGGCAAGTGCAGGGGTAAGTGCAGACATCATGTGTCAGGTGCTGGTGGGGGGCTTTAGGGATACAGAAACAGCCCCCAAGTGCAGGAGGGTTCCAAAGGGACAGTGCATGTATTGAACCGGCAGTGAGGGGACCTGGGCCCGAGAAACATAGGGTAGCCAGGTGCTTCTGGAACCAGAGATGGTTCTCCTCAAGTTTCAGAGAGGCAGGGAGGCAGAGAGGCTGTTCAAGAAGGAGGCTCCATCCAGCCAAAGAAAGAGATCTACCACCAACTCGTTGCTTGGAGAGACGACTGACCCTGAGGGAGTTGGAGGCGGATGAGCGAAGGGCTCGTGAAGAAAGATATTTAGGAAGAGAGAGTTGAAGGTATTGGGGCCCCAGGCCCCAGCCAGAAAGCCTTGTGGACAATGCAGAGGGTTTTGAACTTAATCCTCGCAACCACTGAGAGCCAATGCAGAGATTTCCGTCCTGAAGAGATATGATCCCTGGGCTTGAGGCCAAGGACAAGTCTTGCAGTCCTGTTTTGGGTGAGAGTTGAGGCAGGCAGATTTAGAAAGAGGCTGTTGCAGTAGTCCAGCCTAGAGAGAACCAGCGCTCTGGAGACAGTGAGCTTCTGGGGGAAGAAGAGAAAAGGAAGAATACCTTTGAGGAGGTGCAGTTGGTAGTGTGACTTCTTAGAGACGATAGAGATGTGAGGAGAGAAGGAGAGTGTGGAGTCGAAGATGACCCTGAGGTTTTTGGCCTCACAGGTGGGAGCAGGAAGAGGACCAAGAGAGGCCAGCCAGAGAGTGACAGGAAAGGAGGGAGCTGTTGTGCCGATGAGGATAATCTCAGTCTTACTGGCATTAAAGCAGAGATCATTGGCAGCACACCACTCCTGGATAGCAGACAGAGAGTCAGAGATGAGAGAAGGAGAAGAGGTGGCTTAAGGGAGCCTGAAAATGAGCTGAGTGTCATCCGCATAGTACTGAAAGTGGGGGCAGAGACCTGCAATGTGGTGGGCAAGAAGTGGCAGGTATTGGTTGAACAGCCAGATGGAGAGGTTAGACCCCTGGGGAACACCACATATAGAGATAGAGATAGAGGAGAGGAAGGACCCAAGTTGGACCTGGGAGGGTCAATCGGAGAGGAAAGAAGTCAGCAAAGGCAGGGCCTGATCAGTGATACACAGGTTATCACAGAGATGGTTGAGCAGGATGGCATGGTTGACCATGTCAAAGGCAGAAGAGAGATTGGGTAAGATGGAACACAGGGGGTGTGGGAATCGAGGTTGGATAGCAGGTCTTCATGGTTGTTCATGAGAGCAGTTTCCATGCTTCTGGCAGCTCTGAAGCCAGACTGATGATCATGGGGACAGCCAACAGATTCAGTGTGGAGACTAATCTGGGAGATGGCCAGCTTTTCCAGGAGTTTGCCCAGGAAAGGAGTAATGGAGATTGTGAAGTGGGAGAATGGAAGACCAGGCTCCCGTCCTTCACCTCTCGCGCTTGGCCTAGAGGGTCACGGCCCAGACACCCGCCGCGAGAAGAGTTTGTCCATTTACCAGACGACCAGGTACCCTGGTACAGGAACATACGGATGTGTCCATCTGCCTGCCCAGCAGCCCGCACTGGCCATGCCGACACCTGCGGCTCGGATCAGCTAGACTAAAATCCACACGTCGTTAGAGATGCCATGACGACCTAGACAACGGGAAGCACATCTGTACAAATATACACACTGAACATCTCCACACCAATCTACACGAAGAACATACTCAGTGCTCTGACGTAGGCGACAGGCATATTCACGGACGTGCATCTTTATTATTTTTACATAGGCTTTCAGAATGCAGAAACGCAAGACGCATCATGAACTCATCTATAACGCTTGCTCACGCTTCTCTTAAAACCCGTTACCACCATGAGAGGTATAATGGAAACACGATACTGGTCATGGAAATATATGCTATTATAACCTAAAAGCACCTATGCACCAAACGGACTACTTATGCACCAGGCCCAAGTAGGCCTCAACCAAGAGCTCCCGTGGACATTAACAAAGCAAGAGTCAGGTTGCTGATCCTGCAGAAAGAACCCGGAGGAGCAACCAGCCAAGGTCGCAATGTTGCAAACCCACATTCCAAGAACAAATCATCAAAGGCACGATGTTGCAACCTCGCACTCCGCGCCCCAAACGATAAAGTCACGCCGGCAAATTAAACCAGACGCGCAGTATAAAAAACAATATTAATTGTGCAGAATTCTGCCTCTTTCACGGTCCCTCCCCACGTGACCAAGCCGAACCTGACGAGATGCCAAAACCCAGGAGAGAAAAGGCGTCTGGGTCCCTCGCTACGAGACACAGGCCGATACACTTGAAAGGATCAATGGACATCTGCTACAGTGGGAGCGGTCAGCCTTCCACCTATGAATAAATCCTCACATTGTCTGCACGTACCCATATTGAAACATTGTTGCAATCACAGGTACACCGAGAGCTGGGAACAACGGTGGTCCCAGGCTGGGAAGCTCACGAGTGCACCAATCAGAACATGGGGCTCTTATCTCAGACGTCAGTAATATTAGCCAATCCTCAGGAGTCTTCATGTAACAATTCTTATGTATCTAATTGTAGGGACAACCCAGATATGCCACCTGACTACACCTTGTCCACTAATATCATTCTCTATATGTGTACTATACTAACCCTACCACTCGAGCAACCAATTAAGAGTGGCGATAGGTTTTTTGTTAACTTTCTGAAGTGACGCAAGTAGCGCGTCATAATGCAGTAAAAAGGGCCTGCGAGCCCCACGATTGTGTGTGTGTCAGGACGAACGCGTACGCTCCTTGACCCATCCCTGCCGTTTTGTCTAAATAAACAGCAGAGTCACCTTGCTCCTTGTGTGTGTCTCATACTCTATCTCATCTGGGATATACGGGAGGAGTTGGGGCCTCCCTGCCCGGAGGTCTGCGGACGGCCCGGCCGACCCCGGCAGAATTTCCCCCCGACAAGTTGGAGGCACTGCTGAGATCTGTTTAAGATCGACTTTTATTTTTAATTTTTCCAGGCACTCCCGTTGCGAGGAGGCCCGGCGGCGCGGCCCCCTCTGCCGTTGCCCCCTTCTGAGGACTACAGGACCATCGCGGAGCTGCGAGAAGACCGGACAGCGCAATCCGGATATTGGCCCTCGGGAGCCGGTTGAGAAGTATCCCGCCCGCGGTCGGCGAGTGTCCAGACGTGGTCCAGACGAGGGGAGGTGGCGAGCCGCTTGGAGGGGTGCACGCAGTCGAGCGGCCCTGCATCGAGAGAACTTGGTGAGCATGACACACACAACAAGCAATGCGAAATTGTGAGGGAGGGGGAGGAAGTAAATAAGGGAGGAGGGAGGTATTGTACAGATGTGCGGCGAAGGTTTAACTGAGGGTTGCCAATGGAATGAATGGTAGCGGACGAGTGTGAGAGCAGTCGGCTAAGTTACGCGAAAGAGGGGGGCGGGGCACGAAAACATCACGTGCAGCCGCTCGTAAGACACTGATGGCCTAGATTGCGACTACGTGTGAGGGTGGGTGTGTGTGGTTTCCTACGATTTGACATTTATTGATCAATGAGTAGATGAGGTTCCCTATTGTTCGAGCAAGAAACTCGATAGGTAGATGACGTTTCCCTGTGGACGGTAGCTAGTTACATAGTTGCCCAAAACGGAAGATAATTGGCTGGTTAAGCCCTCCTGTTGAGGGGCGTATCACACGCGAGGCGACGCAGCGTGCGCAGTCCGGTTATATTATTGATGAGATTACCTTGTTCCAGGAGAGACAGGAAGACAGCTGTAGGGTTAGCGGGGTAGATTGCAAGTGTATTTTGAACTTAAAGAACATAACAAGAATGTACCAGTAGCTCGAAGAAATCGGTGACGTCACCAGTAGGGATTTAATAAGATATCGCGAGCACAAGAAACTTTGGGTTTGAGAGTGGTGGGGAAGAGAAACATGATAAAGGAGCGGATACGGAGATAAACGATAAACGAGTGGATCGAAAGAGGAGAAGGGGAAAGGGGCGTGGCTGCACACGGAGAACGCCGGCCACGGCAAGTGTAAAAGGGGGAGGAGAACGGAGAAACAGGACGACTGTATAAGATCGTCGTAAGGGGTACGCAGCCGCGGGGGGCTGCGTGCGCTTCGGCCGCAGGGGGCCGTAGGGGAAGGAATATAATCTAACATCATACATATATACATATATATTTGTTTTTATTATTATTATTTTTTATTTTTTATTTTTATTTTTTTATTATTAGTATTGCATAATTTGTCAAAGGATTGTCGTAAGTCCTCACACTTGCGGGGCAAGGTAAGCAATATAAGGTTGTATATTGTAAACTGCTAGTAAAGGGAAGGGTAACAAGGGGAGTGCCATTATGTCATACGGGAGAGGGTCGGGAGGGTGGGGGAATACCCTCACCACCCCACTACAACACATATGCACCACACTGCCACCACATAGGGAGAAATTAATTAAGTACAGCATAGAGTGGACCCAGGGGACGGACAACAAAATGTTAACACCATGGCCGCCTAATGGTAGTTTCGATCCATATGCCCAACATTCACTACTAAACCATCTGCACAATACGTACAAGGGGAAGAAGTTGGCAAACCATGTGGAAGTGTTTAACTTATGGAGGATGTTCCAGGGGTCCCGACCAGGACCAAATGGAATGTTCACTATGGGGGAAACACCGGAAGAAAAGGAGATTAAGAAAGAAGGAACGGATGGGGAAAAGGGGTGTGAAAGGACAAAGAATACGGGGAATGAAGGACAGGGAGGAGAAAAGATTGATAAATCAAACGACATAAAAAAGGAACCGAACAATGAGATACCCATAACACCGGGAGTGAAAACAGAGGGAGGAGGGTTGTACCCTTTAAGAGAATTAGGAGAAATAGAAGGACAGTTCAGGGCGGCTGAAGGATACTCGAACCCGGCATACAGCCCTCCACCATATGTGGCTCATAGGAAGATACCAATGGGGGAAGGGAGGATTGGAGAAGAGCAGACTGTAGAGATAGGAAACGATGAGTGGGTAGCTGCACAGATATTATTGAAATTACGAGGCTCACTAACTGGAGAAGAAAGGGAGGCGGTAAAGAGAACAAACGAGGATAGTGCCAGAGAGAGTGAAATGAGGGGAGAGGAGCTACTACGGCAGAAGGAAGAGATTTTGGAGGAAAGATTAGCAAAACTAAGGGATGAGCAGAATGAATTGATCAAACAACTTGAGAGGGAGGAAAGAGAGAGAGTGAGGAAAAGGAAAGAAGGTAAGAACGAATTGGAAAAATTAAGGGAACGAAATGAGGAGCAAAAGAGAGAAGCTGAAAGGGTAAAAGCAGCAGCAGATAGGGTATCAAGAGTAGTGCTGAGAGAGAAGAAGAAGGAAGAAGAAGAAAAGGAAAAGGAAATGGAAATATGGAGGAGGAGGGTACTATCAGAGACAGCTAAGAAATATGAAGAGGGGAAGGTAATAGAGAGTATAGTAGAAAGAGAAAGGGTGAAATGGGAAAGGAAGAAAGAGGATGAAAGAATATTGGAACAGATGAGCAACGAAGTAATGGAGGAATTGAAAAGGAAAAGGGAGGAAAATAGTAGGGAAATGGAGGAGAGAAGTGAAGGGGGAAGAGAAGGGAGGAGTAGGGAGAGTGAAAGATGGGGAGATGTATATAAAAGTAGAGAGGTAGCAACAACATCAGCACTAGGGGGAACAGTTGGTAACAACGAAAGGGGAGAAAGAGACCTAATAGACTTAAAAACAGTAACAATAAAAGGAAAAAAGGCAGAGTGGGGGGTGCCATTTATGAATGACTTTTGCAGTGAGGAGGAAGAAGGAGTGGAGAAGGATGGAAGAAAGAGTGAAAGGGAAAGCTTAGATAAGATATACCTCACTAGAACAAACATAGATTCGCCCTGGATGAGTAGAAGATGGGAGGAGCTGGAGAGAAGTAAGGAGGGAGTGAAAAGAATAGGGGAAACACAAACCCATGAAACCACGCCACCCACATCCCCATCACGCCCTCCCACGTCACACCCTACATGTTCAACCACCGCACGCTCACTGCACAGAATAAAGCTCGCGCCCTTCATGAACGAACTTACACCTTATGCATGTCGGCTTAGGGACCTCCCTAGTCGCAGGCAAGACAGACAAATAAACATACCCATATTGAACACAGGAATTGACGAAAAAAGGGGAAAGGACGAAGAGGGAGGTAGGAGCAGAGGTAGTAAGGAAGAATTTGAAGTAGTAAAGGAAACGGGGGAAGAGGAGGGGTGTGAAGACTCAATATTATGGAGCGTAAAGGGTGACACAAGACAGAATTTAATGCCACTGTTGGAGAGAGGAGGGGTTAGACCACAGTATGTACCTTGGAAACATACGGATAAAGAAAATATAAAATGTAGGCTCCCATCACTAAGTGGAGGTGCGGGTAAGTGGATATATGAAATGGAAAAACACACCGCAGGACAGAAACTAGCAGTAGGAGATGTGAAGGGCCTGTTAATATCAATATTAGGGGATAGAGCGGATGACATTTGGAAAAGAGCGGGATTCCATGGGGTAACAATAACGAACACATCGCATGATGGGGCACCATTTGCAAACTGCAGACATGCGCTATGGCAGGCACTGAGAGTGCAGTACCCAGACACATCAGACATAGGAGCCATTACTTCCCGTAAGATGGGTGAAAATGAGGATCCTGTTGATTATATCCAGGATATTCAAGAGAAGTGGCGCATGGAAACTAGAGAACAATGGGACAAAACACCAGCCATATTTTATCATATACTAGTACAAGGGCTCCCAGAAGGAGTTCAGAAACAACTAAAGAAAGTAGTGGGGATGGAAGCAAAACCATGGCGAGAAATACAACTGACTATAGTACATCACTGCAGGACATGGCAAGGAAAAATGAAACAAAAGGAAGAGGACAGGAAAACAGAAGAGGCCAAACTAGTACAGAAAAAACGTACTAAATACACAATGGAAGGGGCACTAATAACTACGCCCACACCAGTGGCCCAAAGCCCAACGCAAGTAGTGGCTGCACAAGATCCCGCTCAAATAGCGCCTCCACAAGGTGTAATACAGCAAGTGCCGCCTCTGCAATTACACGCACCAAACATGGGAGGAGGGTACCCAATGCAAGGAACTGGGTATTATAGTTATAACAGAGGGAGAGGAGGGTTTATGAGGGGGAGAGGATACGGATATAATACCCAACAACAGGCTGGGGGACTTAGAAATTACTACCCCACAGGGCAACCCGTATACCAGGACAACACAGGGAGCTTCCCATGGCAAAGCAGGGAACCACCCGTGTGTTGGAGCTGCGGACTATTAGGACACATGTCACGTACATGTAGGGTCAGGCCAGGAACACCAGCATGGAATGAACAAGCACAACCTAGGACCTCACAAGAACAGCAGGGCATACAACGACAGCAGATGTCACAACAAGGGAGTGACCCACAACAACAAACAACACAACAGCCACAAACCTATTCACTGCCACAACAACAAATAACACAGCAACTGCCACCGCCACAACAACAAGTAGCGTTAATACAACCACCACCCCAAACTCAACAAACGCAATTGGGTAGGGTGACGGTGTTGGGACACAACCCTTACACAGGGAATGGCCAATCATTGTACCCCCAATAGGTCAGCCCACAGACGGCCTTGGTGTGTCCCATCCTGTCAGTAACACCTAATAGTGCGGAGGAACCACGCATAGAGGTAACGATAGGTGACAAAAAATTATCATTCCTTGTTGACACCGGGGCAACCCGGTCTTGCATAAGGGAAGGTAAATTTAAGATGTCAGGCGAAGCCATGAACACCCAAGGATTTTCTGGGGCTAAAGGGTTGGTTCCATTTACTGATAACGTTCCCTTATCTATTGGAGATTATGATCTGTCAGTCCCACTTTTGTATTATAGTGCCTCACCAGTAAATATACTGGGGAGAGACATAATGAACAGGTTGAATATGACGATCTCCTTTACAGAGGATGGCATAATTTGCTCTACTCCAGGGATTAACATGCTCGCAGCACGACAGATTTTGCAAGCATACTGTGGACAGACAGCGATTAGGGCGGAGCCAGTAGATGGCGAGCTATTCCAGTATGGCACAGACATGGCATTTGCATGGATGCCAGGGATAGAAGGGAAAATATGGAGGAGGCCAGCAGCCTATCTGTTCCGACCAGAAACACCAGTTAATGAACTGGAAGGGAAGGTGTTTGTAATGGACATTGAGAGCATTATTGCAACAGCTGATTATGTTGCTGTGCACGCCCAAGATAAAGAAGGGAGAGCATGGAGGGCGGTGATAGCACTAGCAGAAGGATGTAGGCTGACCCAGGTGTCAGATGAAGAGCTGTTCTCAGAAGAAAAGGAGGAAGATGAAATGGTGTTCATGATGAGTGTAGAAATATGGCTAAGAGTGGCTCACAAACAAGTAGCACAGAAAATTGCAATGGCACTTGAGGCACCCGCAGGCACCCCAGTCCCATTTTTTAAGGAGGATATGTCAAAGGTGCCCAAATCATTATGGACTATTAGCCCTTATGACGTGGGATGCATAAAAAGCATAGGGGGTGTAAGGATAAAATTGAAAAAAGGTGCCATACTACCAAGAGTGAAACAGTACCCATTGTCAAAAGAGGCAGATGAGGGCATATATGAAACCATAACGGCCCTTATAAACAATGGCATATTGGTCCCCTCAGAATCACCATGTAACACAGCTGTGTACCCGGTGCGCAAGGCTAAAGGGGGGTCTTGGCGCTTCATACAGGACCTCAGACCCTTGAACAACATAGTAGAAGCAGAGTATCCAGTAACAGCAAACCCGGCCACAATATTGTGTGGCATTCCAGCAGAAGCATCACGATTTACAGTGATTGACCTTAAAAATGCTTTTTTCTCAATACCATTACACCCAGACTCACAAGATTTGACAAGCTTCACTTACCGAAATACAAAGTGGAAACATACCAGATTACCACAGGGGTATTGTGAATCACCCTCAATTTTCAATAGAGTAATACAGATGGATTTGGGTAACGTTGAGGTGGAAAGCACAGTGTTACAGTATGTGGATGACATAATAATTTGCAGTACAAACGAAAGTAAATGTAGAGAGGACTCCTTAAAAATGTTGACAATATTGGCTGAAAAGGGGTACAAGGTAGACATGGAAAAGATACAATACTGTCAGGAACAGGTACTTTACATTGGCCAACTGATATCCCAACATGGAAGAAGGATTGCACCACAAAGAGCACAGGCCATCTCAAGCACTCCCGTGCCACAGACTGTGAGAGAACTGCAGCAATTTCTGGGGCTGTGCAACTACTGTAGAGCATGGGTATTTGATTACAGCTCATACATAGGACCCCTGCTTGAGGGTTTGAAGGAAGCAAATAAAGGGGAGAAAAAGTTGGGATGGACTATGGAAATGAAGGAGGCATTTGACGAATTGAAAGACGCGATATCAACTGCTCCAGTACTGGCATCCCCAGACTATGAGCGACGCTTTTTTATATTTTCACATTGCGACTCAGCAGTGATGAAAGCAGTATTGGCACAAAAAACGAGCATGGGCTATAAACCAGTAGCATTTTACAGCGGGCACTTAGACCCTGTGATGTTAGGCCACTTCCCTTGTGAACAAGGTCTTGCTGCAGCTGCTTTTGCAGTAGAAAAAGCATCAGCAATAACTATGGGGTGTCCAACTACACTGTTTGTGGAACATGCACTATTTGCGATATTGAATAAACCTAAGTCCACACTAACGACACAGACGGCATCAGGTTATGAGATTATTTTGTCTAAAGCTGAACTAGCAATTGTTAGATGTAGCACGGTTAACCCTGCAAGGTTCCTAGCAGAAGTAATTGAAGAGGGAGATTACGCCCACGACTGCACCCAAATAACTAAAATGTACTCATGTACTAGAAAAGTTGAAGAAAACGCACTAGAGGGAGGTGAGCTTTTGTTTATTGATGGGTCATCAACTATTGATCAAGGAGATGGGATACGAAGGACTGGGGCAGCAGTAGTAAAAATGATGGAGGCGCCGGTGTGTGTGGCTATGAAGTGTGTACAACTACCACAGCATTACTCTGCTCAAGCCGCGGAACTGGTTGCACTAATATTGGCATTAAAGGAAAGTTTTAATAAAAGAGTAACCATATATTCCGACAGTGCATATGTTACATCCACTGTCCACTCAGGGTTATCAAAATGGAGAAGAAGAGGGTTTAGGAGAGCTGATGGCACTCCAGTACAACATGCCCTCTTGTTGGCTGAACTAATTGAAGTAATAAACGACCCCCAAGAACTAGCCCTAGTCAAATGCACCGCACACACCAATGGTGAAGACTACGTCTCAAAAGGGAATGCAGCAGCAGACGCACATGCGAAATATGCTGCATACTTTGGTGAGATATGGAACCCCACAGACTCACAGAGAGGGAGAGGGAGGGGAATAGCTAGGGAGATGTTAATAAGAGAAGGGTACACCCATCTCCCAGCCACACAGATTATGGAGCTACAAGCGGCTGCACCAATGGCCGAAAAAGAAGTATGGGTGAAAAGAGGATGTACAATGTCACCAACCGACGCACTATGGCGCCAGGGTGGCACTGGGAAAGTTGTAATACCGTTAGCACTGTTAAATACCGCCCTGAGCCAATTACATCACCCTGCCCATCCAGGCAAGGAAATAATAGCAGCACGAATTAGAGAAGATTGGTTTTGTCCTGAGTTAAACTCTCATGTGTCAAATTTTATCAGCAATTGCCTCACATGTCAACAGTTTACGGCCGGTCATACTCTAAAAGTGATAAGAGGTACCATACCCCGGCCAGAAGGACCTTTTCGGCACCTTCACATTGACTATGTTGATATGATCAACATATGTCAAGGTAATAGGTATATGATTGTAGTAGTATGCCCATTTTCCAGGTGGATTGAAGCAGGGCCCTGTTCACACCCTGATGCGTTTAGAGCAGCCAAATTCATAGTAAGGGAGGTTTTCCCCAGGTGGGGAGTGTGCGAGGTGTTAAGATCAGACAACGGCCCACATTTCGCAAACGAAATGTTCCAGCATATCACATCCCTGCTGAACATTAAACACAAATTTGCATGTGCATACCACCCACAGGCTAATGGTGTATGTGAACGCCTGAATGGCTTATTGAAGGAGGCAATTGCAAAAATACAACAAACAACAAAGAAAAGTTGGTTGTATTGCCTTCCGTTAGCTTTATTTGAACTGAGAAATAGGCCAGGGTCCGACCACCACCTCACCCCTCACGAAGTGGTTACTGGACGTCAAATGCGCCTTCCCCTAACCCCAACGTCAAGGGCATTCACAGACCACGAAAGTTCAGCGAGTGTGTTAGGTGATGAAATGTATCAATATGTGTCTTCTTTGATTACTAGTGTCGTGTTTGTGTCTCAACAGCTCGAGCGCACACGGGGCGGGTCTACCATCAATAAAGAAAAAGGCGCAAGTACAGAATTGGGAAAGGAGAACTTGTGCAAACTTGCCAAAGGTGACCACGTACTACTTCGCAATTTCAATAGAAAGTGGAACGAGAAGAGGTTCACTGGCCCCCATCTGGTAGAGGACGTATCAACAAGAGCAGTAAAACTAAAGGATAAGCGTGCCTGGAACCACCTACATGACATAAAGATCTACAAACTGCAGACCCGCCCCAGCGCCAACGACAGGTCCATTGGAAGAACAGCAACAACATCCCCGACAGCGGAAGAAAGTTCCACCACAGACAACGACCCAATTGTTCCCTCGGAGACGATAACTGACGAAGAAAGGGGTGATCCCCATACTGCCCACCCCATGGTCACACGCTCAAAGAGTAAAAATACTTCCGCCATCTGAGCGCAAACCCCACCCCATTGACTGCTAAGTACAGTTGTAACTAAAACTGAAGGACATTGCTTGCACCAATACACATGTAAACATGTGAATGTTCTCTCTTTTTTTTTCTCTCGCACATACAGGAACTGCGTAATATTGTATTGTTAAGAAAAGCTAATTAACAAGTTCAGTGTACAGGCGTAGATGGTGCTGCCAGACGATAACTACCCAGAAGAATTGTCACACCAATTTGTATACGAAATAAAAAGGCCAACATACCTAAAAAGGAGAAGGGTACGTGTCTACTACACAGCCTTCCTCCTGGCCATAGAATATTACATGCCCCACCTCCGCCCATACTTGCCGGTCCTAAGAGACCGATCACTTAGAGTAGCGTGGGAGCAGCTCTTCGCCTGGGCACTGAATGACTACTTGATAGGGAGAGCTTAAAGGAAACAAAACTAACATTTTAATAACGAGCACTTTTGAGAATTTTTAGGCGGGCAACTTTAACGTCACAAGAATACGCTGCCAGGACTGCAGCAAGGTAAGAGCAAAATGCCGGTGAGATTAGCATATGTAATAAAAATAATAGGGATTTTTATGATCACCGGGTTCTTGGCTGCCTCTGTCTGGCAGTACAGCTATGCTATCAATTTTATTGCTGCACCCAAACATAATATACCCCCGTTCCCTGCTGCAACAGGTGTTACGTCAGGTGGTAATAGTAACATTGCACCCAAGCAAAATAGAGTTAAACGCAGCACATACTCAGACAATAAAGGTATTGATAATTATGTACAAGATTCAGCACACGTCGCAAACAACATATGGTACCAGCACATGACCCGCATTGGTAAGCAGACAACTGAGGATAGCTGTTACGTTTGCTCATTAATACCATACGCCATGAGCGCTTCACGAACATTTGTTGCCACAGAAATAGATGAAAAGACAGCACAGTGCATAATATATTTGGCCCTGTTCCAAACGAAAGGAAGATTTCAAGGAACAGTAGTGCACATGACATGGAAAACACGAGACTCATACCCATATGAAAACAACTTCCTCAAGACCTATCTGAGTTATCACAAGACCAGTTTACATGCTGAAGCATTCAGATACATAACAAGTGGCCCTGCAAAAGGAGAAACAAAGAAGGTAACACTGCAGTATCTACCATGTGATTGGTACGCCACTGAAGTTCCGGGTAAACAAGGATGCTGGGAGAGGCCGCTACTGACGATAACAGGAAAGGTGTATCTGGGCAACAGCTGGGAGATAGGAGTGATTGGCAGCAACATGGTAACAAAAGAAACTATCTCAACCATCGAGACACACAATCATCGATGTTGGACGACGTGGATCAAGTATGTACCAATGCTCACGTGGATAGAAGAAGATGAAGACCCAATAACAATACTACCATTGACGGCGCCCAAAGTATGCTACCAGCATAAAGGAGAGGTGGACGTAGGATATAACACCAATTGTGCAAGCGTGATGGAGTTACCTGAGGGGGGAGCGGGAACAGCAGTAATAATGGACCATTATTGGGCCTGTGGAGAAAAGGCATATCATACACTGCCTCCCCTGTGGAATGGTGTGTGCACAATGGTACACGTCAATGTACCATCACTAGTGGTACCTAAGAAGAATGTCGATGTGGCGAAATTTCCTAAAATGGATGATGGGGATAAGAGAAGAAAGAGATCTGCACCACTTCAGAAGGAGCAAGAGAACAGCAGTGATACTGTCCTAAATAGGAGAAAAAGACAAGGAGAGCCACTGACAGGAAATTACCTGTGGGGAAGGTCGGAAACGGAACTAACATCAATACCGCCAGAACACAGACTATTCAGCAGAGCAGCAATGTTCTTCTCCTCAATAATACATCCGGGACTGCAGGCATACGCAAACGCAAAATGGCTCCAAATAACCAGATGGGAACTAATGATGACCATCAATTCAACAGTAAATGGGTTCAACGCAATTAAAGAGGAGCTGCGAGCTGTAAGGATGGTAGCACTCCAGAATAGATATGGATTGGACCTTCTCACAGCAATGGAAGGAGGAGTTTGTGCAAAGATAGGACAATCTTGCTGCACGTTCATACCTGCCAACGATGCTGACAATGGTACACTGACAGAAGCAGTTTCACAATTGGCCCAGATGCACTCCAAAATGATGGATGAAAGTAACGGTGTAGACAAGGATAAGAGCTGGTTTTCACTATTATGATCATGGATGCCATATTGGCTGTCAGATGGACTGAAAATAATAGTGGGGTGTACTATTTTGGCTGGAGCTACTCTGATCATAATTAGGTTTTGGAAGGCCCGGAAGGCACGCACGACTGACGAGTTGCTGGAAATGGTGGGAATGCACCCCTTAATGCCAGCAGATGACGGCCAGCATACAGGTGTGATAATACAAGAGAGGGAGAATTTGCGCACCCAAATCATCACCAACCATCTAGACCCACCATCAGTGAAGATCGAGAACCCAAGGAACCCCAGGAGCTACATAGGAAGATGGGTATACTGTACTCCTGGAGGAACATGTGAATATATGTATTGGTCATTTGAAGATCATGTAAACCATTATGGACACCTCGGAGGGATAACTAAGATATGGAGGGTAAGAGGAGATAACGAGAAGGATATGTTTGTGGTCGACAAGTCGACCAGAGGGGGGACTGAAGTGGGAGAATGGAAGACCAGGCTCCCGTCCTTCACCTCTCGCGCTTGGCCTAGAGGGTCACGGCCCAGACACCCGCCGCAAGAAGAGTTTGTCCATTTACCAGACGACCAGGTACCCTGGTACAGGAACATACGGATGTGTCCATCTGCCTGCCCAGCAGCCCGCACTGGCCATGCCGACACCTGCGGCTCGGATCAGCTAGACTAAAATCCACACGTCGTTAGAGATGCCATGACGACCTAGACAACGGGAAGCACATCTGTACAAATATACACACTGAACATCTCCACACCAATCTACACGAAGAACATACTCAGTGCTCTGACGTAGGCGACAGGCATATTCACGGACGTGCATCTTTATTATTTTTACATAGGCTTTCAGAATGCAGAAACGCAAGACGCATCATGAACTCATCTATAACGCTTGCTCACGCTTCTCTTAAAACCCGTTACCACCATGAGAGGTATAATGGAAACACGATACTGGTCATGGAAATATATGCTATTATAACCTAAAAGCACCTATGCACCAAACGGACTACTTATGCACCAGGCCCAAGTAGGCCTCAACCAAGAGCTCCCGTGGACATTAACAAAGCAAGAGTCAGGTTGCTGATCCTGCAGAAAGAACCCGGAGGAGCAACCAGCCAAGGTCGCAATGTTGCAAACCCACATTCCAAGAACAAATCATCAAAGGCACGATGTTGCAACCTCGCACTCCGCGCCCCAAACGATAAAGTCACGCCGGCAAATTAAACCAGACGCGCAGTATAAAAAACAATATTAATTGTGCAGAATTCTGCCTCTTTCACGGTCCCTCCCCACGTGACCAAGCCGAACCTGACGAGATGCCAAAACCCAGGAGAGAAAAGGCGTCTGGGTCCCTCGCTACGAGACACAGGCCGATACACTTGAAAGGATCAATGGACATCTGCTACAGTGGGAGCGGTCAGCCTTCCACCTATGAATAAATCCTCACATTGTCTGCACGTACCCATATTGAAACATTGTTGCAATCACAGGTACACCGAGAGCTGGGAACAACGGTGGTCCCAGGCTGGGAAGCTCACGAGTGCACCAATCAGAACATGGGGCTCTTATCTCAGACGTCAGTAATATTAGCCAATCCTCAGGAGTCTTCATGTAACAATTCTTATGTATCTAATTGTAGGGACAACCCAGATATACCACCTGACTACACCTTGTCCACTAATATCATTCTCTATATGTGTACTATACTAACCCTACCACTCGAGCAACCAATTAAGAGTGGCGATAGGTTTTTTGTTAACTTTCTGAAGTGACGCAAGTAGCGCGTCATAATGCAGTAAAAAGGGCCTGCGAGCCCCACGATTGTGTGTGTGTCAGGACGAACGCGTACGCTCCTTGACCCATCCCTGCCGTTTTGTCTAAATAAACAGCAGAGTCACCTTGCTCCTTGTGTGTGTCTCATACTCTATCTCATCTGGGATATACGGGAGGAGTTGGGGCCTCCCTGCCCGGAGGTCTGCGGACGGCCCGGCCGACCCCGGCAGAATTTCCCCCCGACAATTGGGTGATAGTTAGCTGGGCAGAAAGGGTTGGCACAGGGTTTCTTAAAAAGAGGGTACACAAGGGAGTGCTTCAGGGGGGAAAGGAAGACTCCAGTGGCAAAGGAGTGGTTGAAGAAGTCAGCCAAAACAGAAGCCAGGGTGTCAATGTTGTCCTTGATGTTTCTAGAGGAACAGGGGAGAACCTTGTTTTGACAAGACTTTCATAGATCAGACTTGAAATGAAATGAAATGATATTTTATTTATACAAGTGTTTCAGAGGGTGACCAGGCAAAGGGAGAGAAACAGGTTAGAACAAAAACAACGATTTTACTAGGCCCAGTGACTTTGAGAACACGCAAGTGCATTGGAAAGGGAAAAGGGGGTAGTGCATGGAAGGGGGGAAAGGTGGAAAGTGCGGAACAGAGGAGAGAACAGAATAAATAAATAAGTACAAGTATATAAATAAATATTTGTCTGGAAACCTTGTCTGGGGAAAAAAGGGGAAAGGCAGAGAAGGAGAAAGGAAGGGTGGCCAAGGAAGGGGCAGGTGAGGGGAGTAGAGGGAGGAGGAGGAGGAGATGAAGTGAGAGAGGACAGGATGTCCTGAGTTTTAGAGATGAAATGAGAAGTCAGGTCCATGCAGAGGGCCTGGGAGGGGACCGGAGGGGTAGAGACTGCAGCAGGATTGGCCAGCTCCTTGCAGATTGTAAAGAGTTTGGCCGAGTTGTTGAATGCCACAGAGACACAGGCTTGGATGAGGGCTCTCTTCTTGGTGCGGACAGAGAGCCAGTATTGCCTTTGGAACAGGGTGCAGGCCAGTTTGTCAGAGGTTGTACAGGAAGCACGCCATTTCCACTCAGCCACCCTGTACTTGCGTTTGAGGGTGACGAGGTCTGAGCCGTACCAGGAGTTGCATTTGGCTTTGGGCTTCAAGCGGATCATCATTAAAGGGGCAAGAGCATCAAGAGTATCAGATATGGCAGAGTGGAGCATAGAGAGGGCTGTGTCAGGGTGTGAGTCAGCCAAAGGGGGAGAGGGGGTGAGAAAGTGGCAGCGAAAGCCTCAATGGACACACGCTTCATGGGTCGGATAACCGAGACAGTAGGTGGCAGTGCTGGAGTTGGCTTGGCCTGAGGGGTAGAGAGGGTGGGAGGAAAGGAGAATGTGATCACTACAGGAGATATTACTGGTGAGAGTGATCGAAAGGGAAAGGTCTGAGGAGATCAGAACATCCAGAGTGTGCCCTGCAGAGTGAGTCAGGCTTATTTAGGCCATCTACCTAGGTGATTGATTCCTTAGTGTCCAGGTAGTTACTAGTTACTCTGAATATAATCTCATCTTCCAGTATATGTTATCTTATATCAATTGATATTTATATAAGGCCTCCTGCCATTGCTGTGGCTTCAAACCACTGTGGGGTGTAAGGCCCTTCAGATGACCATAGTCTTTGCAAACATGAAAATAAAAAGAGAATTATATTGCATGTGAATAGTAATTAGAATTAGGTGAATATTCAATTACTAGCAAAGTTGACTAATACATTATACAAATCCTGTAGACCATTTTGTTCAGGTGCATAGATGACGTCTATGTCAGTACCTATGTGACATCTGGACCGAATTGTTTGTGGGACTAAGTTATATTGTATGGGTTGGAGAGCAAGAGAGGTAAATAGTCTATTAACCCCTCGGTCAATTGTGCACAGTTAAAGCTTCTGCTATACTCATGCAGAAAACAGATACACTGAATGACATGCAGTTATATGCAAATGACATGCACAATTGTCACATATACCAAGATACATTCAACGCATGACCTCTTGTGTGTACCATCAGGATATTGCAAATGTTTTATATTGGATACAAATGTGATGGTGGCAATACATAGCCATCTGTAGAGAAGAACACTGCCTCGCCATTCATAACATCACCAGTCTCCAAGACTCCTGGTGCTCTACAGAATAAACACTTGTTGCCTGACACCCAAGTCCCTAGGTATCAATTTCCCTGCCCAGAGGAGTCATGTGCACCTGGCCTTGCACAAGGTAGTGTGCACCTGTTGCTAATCCACCTTGAACAGCACAAGTGGTACTGCATATCACAGGCAACATCCTCTACTCTATAAGGGCACAAGGAGTATAGCATTAAATTCACCCCTTGTTGGGTATAAAGAGTTTCTGGTCTGCTAACATTAGGTGCAGGACCAAGAAAGGGGTTGTTTCAAACCAGAGAAAGTATCTGGAATCAAAGGCCATTCCAATTGAGGTATCTCAGGATAACATTATTTTTGTGGATTATTATTGTCAACTAATATTTGAATAGTTTTATCTTTGAGATCTACTAGCAAAGTTTGATGTAAAGACAGGCCCTGTTGCTTAAGAATACTACTAACATTCATAAATGCTTCTTCATTAAAAAAGGTATTTTCTTTTCTGATCTTTATTGGCAAAGTGAAAATCTGCAGAATAAGACAGTTGAGCTAACCTAAATGCTTTTTCATGATCATTGAAATCCGTTGGGTTTTCCCTGATTCTGGAGCAGACAGTGTTATTAATAAGATCCAATTTGTGAATCGATGCAAAATGTCATTACCAATAGAAAAATCAGAAATAACAAATCTTACAGCCCAAGAAGTACAATTGATCTTGTTGTTTCAAATGTGGATCTCCATCATGCCTGCTGGCAATAATTTGTTTTGAATCCATCACATCAATTCCAGATTCCCATTTACCTATCAACGCAAATGTGGAGAAGTTCGAATCCGTCTGTGATTGACTAAACAATACTTGACTGATGAAGCTTCTTTCTTTAGTTAAGCAAACTTTGGAGAGAACTGGTTGCTTACCTTCATTTAGTCAAATAGGGAAGAACATAAGTTATCTTTTCCTTTGCAGAGTAGCTAAACTGCTAATTTTATCTATTGAGTTATATACATCGATTGACCTTGATCAGCACTGGAGGTCTATCGCAGATAGGATTTCAATGTCTTTCCCACCATAGTGGAAAACCACTTGTTATTTGGAGGAAGATTTATTCTTAAATGTTCTTTGGGAGTCCCATAACTATCATCTTGTTCTTTCACAGATATCATATTGATGTCTGGGACTTGAATATTCTGAAAATGAATCTAGACTCGGTCTGGAGGTGCCATTCAAGCTAACATAATCAGCACTTATTTTCATGTTTGTCACCAGAGACGCTGGTTCACATAACCTATAATAGGCCAAAGCCTCTGAAGTAAATATTTTCCTATTAACACAGGCACACTCTGAGGAGCCACAGCTGTCTTTGACTGGCTGAGTCTATGTCACCCTATTTTAATTTCTACTTCAGAAACTTCATCAACTGGGATCTCTTTTCCATCAGAATTGTGTAATTCCCCAAAGAGAGGTTTGAGGTTAATAGCGGGATCTTCCCCTCTTCCTTAGTTTAGAGTTTCAAATAATTTTCTAAATATCAAAGTCACCTTAGACCCCATGACTATGAGAGCCAATAAGTCACACTGTCCTTGAACTTAGATAGGTGTGACAAACCTCTAATCTTTCATCTCCAACGTACAAGAAAGTGTGAGTTGGTGTATAGTACAATTGCATTTTGCTGATGTTTTGGGTTTTCATAGGTTTGGTCTTGGCCAGTCCCATCAGGAGCATTCTCCCCAGAAGTTCATGTGGGTTAGTCAGAAGGGATAGCAACACACTTGGAGATTATCATTGGTAACAACACACTTGGAGATTATTATTGGTAACAACACACTTGGAGATTATCATTGGTACAGCAACAACACCCCCTTCCACGGGTTCCAGGTCACATCAGTTGCTTGGATTGTGATACTTGAATCCTTGAGAGGAAGAAAAATGATGTTGTTCTTGTATCTACATTGAAATGATACTTTTGGAGGAGGCATTAAACTTGGGAAAGAAGACATTCTGGGTTTAATATCCAGAAAAAATCTTTTCTATTTTTCAAATGTAATTGTCACATTTTAAACTTCACTTTTTATTTTACTTTGATTTTATTTCAAGGATTAAAGAGGGTTCACACTTGGGCTTTACCAGTTTTTCAGACAAACCATGGGTATTTTTGCATGAGATAAAACAAGGTTCTGCTAAGTCTTATCATATCTTTATGTTGCAGCCCTACTTTGCTCTCCTCATTGTGCATTTTAAATTGGAACAATTTCCTCTTGTCAAGTTCCACGCTGACCTGTCAACTTATTCTATCCAAGGCTTCTATGAGCAATAGAATATGGATTCCCCTGTAGGGATCTCATGATTTCAACAATGCTCCCTGTTAAATGTTTATCCTGTTTCTTAAGTTGTGAGACGTTATCTGTCTTTGCAGGATTGCAGAGGTAGTCTTTGATGCTATCTCTGTTCCGAGGGTAACTGCCCCTCCTAGGAGAATAGCTTTGGTAACTCTGATAACTATTGCCATGTGTGTTGCTTAGGAAGAGGATTATTTTAAGTTAATTGGCTCTAGGAGGCAGTGATTGGCTTATTTCACAAAGGGGGGTGCTTATTTAAATTTCCCTGAGTTCCAACTCCTGATTTCGGACTATTTCTCTCTGAGGAAAGAACATATTTTTGAACCTGGTACATCTGAACCTAAATACTGAGGGCTGATGTAACTCTCTTATCTTGCGGATCAGTATTTTGCATGACAGGCATAGGACTAGTTGGATGGCTTTGAACAGAGGGTCTTCTCTGCCTGTTGGGATCTTTAACAGCAGAGGAATAAGGCTATGTATGGACCCCCAGTCTCTAAGTCCAACTGGGTAGTACTCTTCACCTCACTACCTAAATGGTGGATGGAGCAGGTATTTGTTTGGGAATTCTTTTCTCTGTTTTTGGTTGTTGTTGGGTTCTGTACTTCAAAGATCCTAATAGCTTGCATTATGGTCCACTCGAGACTTCTCGCATCAACAGAATCACAGACTAACTGAGTCACTGCATATTTCTGAAGGGCATGGAAAAATGTAGTTTTGAAATCTCTACTTTTGCTATTGACATGTCGATAAATGTAGGGAAATGTGCTTTTGAGTTCTTAAGCAAACTCCCTAGACGATTGATCCAGACCACTCATTAACTTTGAGGGTGCCATGCAGGATTCTTGGGATATTTCAAACTGGCAGCCTTGGAAAAGGATCTTTTGTAATGATTTTGATCTTAAATACAAGCAAAGAAACTAGAACACTTGTGAGAGAATGTCAATTTTTTTTAATTCAGTGTTGTTATGGTCATCCTTTAATACAAATGATGTCATCATCTGTTCATACAATTCTAAATATTTCCAAGAAGAATATTTTGCATTTTTGTGCTAAGGAGTCATAAAGCTTTTCATGACCTTAATCTGTTTGACTGGGCCTTTCACAAACTGTTTTTGCGGTTTTCCTTTTCTATGTCTCTTCATTTGTGTCCAACTTCCCTCATCAGAGTCACTACTTAAACTCCCTCCCTTGCTTGCATGTCCTCCCCTTGGTTATGACTGTAAGGAGGTTTCCTGTGTATATGGTACAAATGATCCTCCCGTGTCTCTCTTTCCCATTGATCTTCTGGGTTTTGGGGCTCTCTCTGTTGGATTAGATACAGTACTGTGTGTTCCCTTCCATTTTTTCCATATCTTGATTTACTAATTCTCTGATTAGGACTGATCTCAATTCTTCTCCTGTCCACTCAAGACATGCTAAGTGTGCCACTCCCCTCTACTCCCACCTGGACTGCCATACATTCCTCTGTATCTAACAGGGACAAGAAAGCATCTTGACTGTCTTAGTGAGTTTAGGAATAGGAAATAGTATGTTTGGTACTGCCTATTTCCTGACTATGGCTTGGTGTCACAGATACACCAATATGACTCTGGAAAGGTCTGGGCAGTAGAGTGGGACATCTCAGAAATTGGAAATGATCTCCCTCCTTCCATGAAGCATATGTGTATGTGAGTTTTAGATTGTTATTCCAAACTCAACTAAATATCTTTGATTTCTTTCCTCAATCAAGCATTTTGGTCCATTGCAATGAACACCTGCTGTTTACTCTGTAGTAGCTGTTCCTTAGATCCATTTAGACTAGCCTGGCTATTTCGAATTCCTCTTTCATGTTTTGTAGCTTCTTCTGCAATTAATAATTTTATTTCTGATAAATGTAAATTTCTTCTGCTGACACTTAGTTTATGGACTGCCAGCTAGCAAATTATTTCTCAGGTACACAATCTGTGTTATTGCATCATCAAAGTATGTATTTAATGTTTCTCACTTCTCTTTCAATGTTACGTTATCTTATTTTCTGGGCATCGATTATTGTGCAGTCACCTTACTTTGATCACCCTCTGCTTGCGCCTCTGTCAATTGTAAGGAGAGTTGATATTTTTCCTGAATTGCAGTGTCTTTTTTCTGTGCAGTGTCGCTTGTTTGATGTTATAAAGAAGATCAAACACAGCATTTGAATCTAGATGTTTCAGGATAGGCTTGGCTGCTTCTCTTTACTGAATTTCAATTGCATGTTTATATTCATCATGCCATCAAATAAGCCATTAGTATCAGTGGCTTGATGACTTATTTTGGTCTTTAACTTGTTATGTGTCTGTAGACACTTGCTATGAATGACAATAATATTTAAACATTCTCCATGTAAGCATTGCTTGACTTCTCTTGCACACTTTACATTTTGAACTCTATTAAACTATCTTATTTTTGTAGTACTACTTACTTGTCACGCAGAGACTCATTAAACTGTTTGATTTCTTGATCATGCTGCTCACTGGCATGTTGCATGATTATTACTTCTAATGAAGACTTTTAAGCATTTTCTATACATTAGTGTAAAGAAGGTGCATTCTCAGCCAATCTATCCTCCACTATTTTAAGGTGAAATACGAGATGGGCGGAAAGATTCACTATTATTTGTTTTTCCTTCCTAGATGTGGAGGCTAGATGTGATTCTTGTAGGGCATCATCTAACGGGCATTCTGGTGCACAACTATCTATTCCCACATTTTGCACAATTTCTTTCTTCTTGTCTTTCCAAAACTCAGTAATATCACGTCAGCCATTGTGCATGCAGGACATATCTAGTCAATGCATAGTCATAAGCTAAATTCAAATAAATCAGCCCTCATGTCTTGTGACAACATGTGATGTCTAGGCTCAAACAGGCCTATAGGGCAATAGGGGGGTAAAGCCCAAACCAAAAACACAAAAGGACTGTGATCAATAATTTTTTTGGTTGAAGTGGGGCACTTTTTTAGCTTGTGTGGGCCAGATTGATAAGTTACTTCACCATGCAGCTAGTAGTTTTGACCAGTGTTAAATATACTATACAAACAGTCTGTCACAAAAGAAATTAATTGCCATTTGCAACTATGGGCCACTTTTTCATTGGGGCACGGGACAATTTTATGCCCCAGTCCGACCCTGGTGATGCCATCTACTTAATGCCCAAAAATTAATCCCCATTTCTGTAGATGTATTTTTCTGTATATGTTGTTCTTTTCACTAACCAGCAAACGTTAATCAACAACCCCTTACATAAAGTATATTCTCACAATTCTAGGACAAGAAGCAGACTCTGTTTAATGGTTGTAACTTGAATTTTTTAAAATAAAATTAAAACCAAAGGTGGCCCCATCACTTTATGCAGGCAAACTCACCACAAGATATCACAAGATATAAAATGTATACCACATGGGCTTCATTACACAATTAAATTTGGCCTACCTGCGACAATCTTTCTATTAGACAGCACAAACATTCACTTGCCATAAGGTATACTAAATATATTTCTAACATTTCCTGTCCTAAAAAAATGCAACATCTTCTTTAAGCAGTACTTATTTTTATGACTATAATGCCACTTATTGGCCAGTATATTAAAACTTTCTTCAGTTAGCACTTACACAAAATCAACTTTAGCAATAAGCAGCAAGTCCAGAACATTTGATTTTCTCCTGTATCAAAAACAGGAATTGGTCTAGAGAAAAGTTGCATAGAAAACACTTAATTACATTAAATTCCCCAAAATGAATATGAGGTTGTGGGTTTCTAGCCTGTGGGCATGTAACTTAAATTCAGGTTAAAATGAATTTGATCTAATTCTGCAAGTTTGGATTAGAAAAACAACAATTGTAAAATTAGAATGCACAGGATCTTGGTTTTCCCATCCAGTGCAAGAAAATGACTGTATAATTTCCTAATACAACAATGAGTGCCCATTCCACTTCAATTTGCATTTTGGGTCCCAAGATGCAGGATTATTTTTCCCTTCTATGTAATGTAAAGAATAAGGAGGGAATGGAATTTACATTAGTAGCTTTTGCTAAGGGAGTGGAAGTGAAACACTAAGCTCCTTCTGATCCCCAAATTCTTTTTAAGTTTTAAGTATATACGACTCTTACAGATTTCACATTTATCAAGAATTTCTTCATTAGGCTATGGTGCATGCACGTTCGAACCACAGCTCAATGTTGACAATATCTGTGAAAAAGCTTTCTGGTACAATTGAATGTGATTTTGATTTACAGGGAACTGTGCTCACGCTACACAGAAACACTATCAGTTTTACACTGCACACAGTCAGAAATGTATTTTTGGTTTGGATTGAAATGACATCTCACTTGGCTTTAGATGCAATGAGAATGAAAAGTGCATTTTCCAAAAATGTTGTGAGATTTAAATTTAGAATGAGCGCTCCAAGTGGAAATCACTGTCCCAATCGCATTGCACCCCAGAGACTTAGCAGGGCAATGATATGAGGGCATTATCTAATTACATTTGGTGAATGTTATACTCACTTTGAAATATTCTTTAAGGCGCTGGCTCAGAATGGGCTCTCATGAGTTTTCAAAAGAACTCCCAGTCAACCTTATCTCCTTCTTGGAAATCAAGTCTGCTCCAGGTAATTTCCTTCTCATGGATATGGTATGATTTTCCATTTAATATCCAATTTCATCTCTCATCTATTTGAAACAGGTTGCATCCTTTGTGTGTAGCATTTGATGCCTGAGTCTGCCTCCTATTCCCTGTGTGTTCCGGTTTTTATCATAACTCAAATTCCCATGCTGTGCCATGATTATCTCACACTTTTTGGATTGGTCAAGTTCTTCCATTGGTTAATCTAACAGTCAATAGCCCATCCCTTAATCTCCATTGGACATTAACATGTCTGAATAAGAAAAAGTTGCACGCTAATTTGCTAGAATTAATAATGAATTGTAAATCAGTTTTTCTTTTTTTTTTAACAACATAACACACTGATAAATCACTGATTGCTGCAATTCCACAGCCTACACCCAAACCTTGATGCAACATAATTTTCATAAAGTTATCAAGATTAATAATATTGTTAATTTTGACTTTGCAATGACTAAAGGTGAATCGCATGTTAACAAAACACCATTCCCCTTGATTATGACTAATTTGGTTGTGCTCTTATCTCAAAAAACATTTAAAAAGGAATTGTAATACTACTTTCAATGTATCTTTATTTCTTATGCAAAGTTCCAACCTTAGGTAGTGTTTTCCTGGGATAGTGAAACTCTGATGCTAGCATGCCTTTCAGTTAACAACTAAAATTGATCTGATGGCACAACCCTCCAGTTTCCATTAGGTTGACCATATGTTCAGAGTTCATTAGGAGACAGAGTTCAAAAGTGAAACACTAAGTAAAATGAGATCTGTTTGAAGTCTGTCCTTATGGTTAGCGGTGGTTGAAAAATTCCAATCAGTGGGATCAATGGATTCCTGATGAATGTCTACCTATCTACCAATTTCGCCTTTGGGGCGAAATTGGCCATTTGGGGCTTTTTTCAATCCGAAATTTTTGTTTTTTGCAACATTAAATTTTTTTTAAATTACATTTTGGGTGGGAAAGGGGTGTTTCAATCCTTTAAATTTCGTTTTTAAATGATGTTTTGTTTTGTGTGTGTTGTGCATGTCAAGACATACAAAAACAAAATTTCCGTCTAAAAAAAAAGACAACTGTGCAGTAAAAAAAAGGTGAAAATTCGCCACACCGGTGGAACAGAATTGATGCTGAATTTCACCAATTCCTTTTTTCCAGTGGGATGTTCACCCACCATAACTTATGGTTATCAGCCATAGCCATACATTTTGTTCTTGGTGAATTTAAGGCTGTCTTTATAGGAATAGCTTCTGCCTGGGATGAATTTAGAAGGGTGGGGCTCCCATTAACTCAAGGATCCTGATGCAGATGGCCCTTTGTGTTTGTGAGCCTTATGGCTTTTAATGACAACAACCCATATGTTTTCTTTAACTCTAGATGATCCAATGCAAGTGTTATGGCACATGGTCACCTCCCCACATGAGGCTGACATGGAGTTTTAACTTGTGTTCCTTTTTTACTTTTAATTTATTTACAAAACATATTCTCTGCCCTTTTTCCTGGACCCGATCCCCATAGTTCACTCCAAAAAAACACAAAAACATAGAATTTCCCTTGACCCTCTTTCTTTTTTAATCCCCCCCAAAAGTCCCCTTTTCCCCTTCACTTCTTAACTATGTGACCCCTTATCATTGTGTTTGTCATAGTCAATGTGCTTGTGCTGTTTGAATTTTGTTTTACTTTCGTATTGGGGACAAAGTCATGTCCATGCGACATGGATAGGCAATGTTTCATTTTGGGAGGGAATAAAACTTGAGAAAGACAAGGAGGAGGAGTTGCATCACTTTCTATCTGAGGGGGAGGATTTGAAGTAATTCACGGAGGAGGGTGGACAGTGTGTGGTGTTTGTGGGCCAGAATTATGGGCACTATGCCGATTGCAGCAGGTGGTGGAGGAGGCATAGCTATTGAGGGTGAGCTGGCTGAGTACAGAGGGTGGAGGCCTGTCTACCTGGGGAGTGCCTAATATAGGAAGCAAATGCAGATGCAGAGGAAATGTGCTTTCTGCTAGTGGAGTAGGATGCAAGGGGAGTTTAGGAAGGGGTAAATGCAGTAGAGGGATTTTTAAAGTGTCTTGTAAAGCTGTTGTAATGTTTCTCATGTGTGAGCAAGTGTCCATTTAACAGGGGCCCTAGAGTACCTACACACAGTCCCTGACTGACCCACACCATTGTTGTACTGCATGATCCAGTTGCCCTTGTTAATGTGCAGCGCTAATGCATACAGCAGATAACATCACTATATATAAAATGCTTAGGTATGCTTAGGTAATTCATCAGTGTGAAGTTTCCCTCTGCTTTCCAAATGGCAAAGTGCACCTCTGTGTGCCCTTGCACTTCAACAATAGCTATCATTTAACAAACAGAATGAACATGGTTCTAAGCAGTCACCTTCACCTTCCACTATTGCAAGCATTTGGAATAATTTTAAGTTACTTCTTTCCACCCCCACTTCTCTTCACATAGGGCAAGGCAGTTCCAGTGTCAATGAACAGTTAATTACCGGCTCAATGTTACTGTCTCTAAAGGGTAAAACGATGTAGGACTAATGCCTCCTCATGATCTAAAACTGAAAGTATGTGCTGTAACTATACTACTACGCCATATTATGCCATCACAGGGACTCAGCAATGGAAAAATGTTGACAAGTACGCATCCACAGAGGCACATCATAGAGGCCCATGTAATCGGTGAAACTTAGATACTGTTCTTATACCGTGCATACCTCTCATTCTATCTGATAGGTTTAGCCTTTTCACTTACCTTTAATATGTCACAGGTAGCTAAGCTACCTTCCTAGAAGTGATCAGAGGTAATTATGATATTTAAGAAGGGGGACAGAAGTGACCCTATTGATTATCGACCGACATTGACCTTTAAGATATTCTAGAATGGCGTAGGTCACGCCAGGAATGGCTAGTAGGTTTTAGAAAGACATGAGTATGCAAAGTATGCCTCTGCAGATTATGTTACAGCCTGTTCAGGAGTGAAACAGCAGTGTGCATTTGATACGGCCCACTTCCTCTACCCTGAGGTGTGACTTTTATAACACATTTCTGACAGTTTGGTGAGTTTTACTGTTTTGAGTACTACCACAATCGGTACGAGGATCATTTTCTCTGGGGTCAATTTACTCAAATTCAATAATGAAATAAATTCTATTCCCTCACGCTCCTGGTATAAATTAAACCGTAATGCATTTCTAAACATCCCAATCCTATTAACAATGGCCCTGTTTCCTCCGGGTCCAATGTTGACAATTCAACTCTTGATGCTGATACTTTGGGAACTGCAATTCCGGAGCTACCCTCCAAGTTATCTCCTCATGAACTCTGTTGTGGCCTTCATAACACATACACAGATGTTCATACCCTTCTTAATCTTGATGTCCACTTTCTTTCAAAAACTTGGGTAACCAAAGATTGCACTGCCATCTGCCATATGAAATTTCAACTTCAGAGTTGACAGTCCTTCTAAGTAAGATAATGCTATGTTGTTAGAAAATAATCATGCACACGATCATTCCATACTTGCCTCACCTTCATCTCAAATGAAAGAACATTTCCTGGATCTTATTTTGGCCAGACGGGTTGGTCTTCGTTGCATTGATACCTTCTTGGTACCTTGGTCTGATCGTGCATTATGCTTTTTGCCTATTTGTTATTATCTCTACCGGGTGGATAGTTTGTTCCTCTAACTCAGGTATCTGCAAACTGCAACTCTCCAGATGTTTTGTACTATGACTCCCTGATCTCTAGCCACTGACTATGATGCCTAGAGCTAATGAGAATTGTAGTCCAACATATCTGTCGAGGAAACGGTTGAAAACCCCTGTTCAACTAGTCTAGGAGGAATGTTTGTAGAAACAAAAATAAACAGTTGTTTCCATTTTTAATGACACTTCTTGTTGACCTTAATGTTGCATTTGATATTCAAATGAACTGTTCATTTGTATTGCATGGGCTGCAGATAGCCTAGACAGAAGCTACCAATAAGATGGTTGAAATGCATTTTTGAGTTCCAATACTAAATGTAATTGCTTGCTTTGGCAATATTCTGTTCTCTGCTCTGCTCTGAAGCACATTTTATGATCAAATTCCCATAATTAAATGTGTGGTCTGCATTGGCACTAATTGCACAGAATACTCTAAACCATTTACTTCAAGGTCAATTCACCTCTTATTCATGGTACTTAAATACCAACAAGCTATCTGAAGTCAAACAACCATCAACAAAACTGATGCAAGTTGAGAAATCACTTTAAAAATACTTTGAACCTGCCAATAAGAAAATGTAACATTTTAGAATCACCTTGCATTGCTACAGTACCAAAAGCAGCCTCCAATATTAAACACATTGTGCCGAAATAAATACATGAGGAAACTGACACCTTTTTGGCTACCTAGCACTGCAACAAGGAAAACAAGAACCTAATTAAGAAAATCCATGATACTGCAAACAATGAAATTGTGACTGACCCAACAAATGTCAAGACTGTTTTTAGAAATTCTATAAAGGCTTCCACACAGATAAATATTATCTGCCTGTTTCAGAAATTGATACATACCTAGCAAATATGCCCCTTAAGATATTACACTTAGATGGATCATAGTTTCTGTTAGCAGGCAAGAAGGTGGAATCCTGTTACACAACTGTTTAAGAACAAGGCCACTGGGCCGGATCTAACCCTTAATAAAATATAGAAGAACTAGCCGTTCCCAGTGTGACATAAGCCGTTCTAGCATATCTTAAAGGTCAATATCATGTGGTAATTCATAGGGTCACTTCTCTCCCCTTCTCAAATATCCAAATTAGCACTGATTGCTTCGAAGTAGGTCCTTGTGATGTATCAATAGTCATTGAAAAGGCTAAACGTATAGGTAAATGTCTTCTTTTGAATTTAAAAGGCATATTTGCATCAGATGGAATGAGCGGTTTGCATGGTATAAGAACAGTATCTAAGTTCCATCGAATACACAGGCCTCTATGATGTGTCTTTGTAGATGTGTAATTGTCAACCTTTTCCCATTGCAGAGTTCCCATGATGGCATAAGATTGCATAGTCACATAATTACAGCACCTACTTTCAGTTTTAGCTCGTGAGGGGGCATTCGTTCCTCAGCATTTTGCTCTTCAGATACTGCAACATTGAGCCGGTAATTAAATGTTCATTGACACGGGAAGTGCCGTGCCCTGTGTGAAGAGAAGTGGGGTGGAAAGAAGTAACTTGAAATAATTCCGAATGTTTGCGATAGTGGAAGGTGAAGGTGACTGCGTAGAACTGTGCTCATTCTGTTTGTTTAAAATGGTAGCAGTTGTTGAAGTGGAAGGCAGACATGGTTGCACTTTGACATATGGACAGCATAGGGCAACCTAACACTGATGAATTACATCAGCTGTATACAGAACCCATCAATGTACATTTGAAACACCATGTACATCATTTTGATAGCACATCATAATATCATGATAACACACTTTATTTCATCTTTTGCATAAAGGCACACTCAACAAAAACACTTACAATTCCAGAAATAACATGCAATATAAAATTTAAAAACATACACATTCTTACATAACATTAGCAGAAATAGAAATAAAAGCACTTAATACAAATTATTAGCAATATCATTCCAAATGTGTTCTCAGGACTCTAAAGGGCCAAGGTAGTGGGTAGTGGCCATGTAATTATGGTTAAGTTGCTGTTTCCATAGCAAGAGCACTTTTTGGGCGGCTTATGACTTCGCTCCCCCTGGACGAATCCTCACCAAACTTTGCAAAAAAAAGTATATGGACCACTCCGAATTTTTTTGCAAAGTTTGGTGAGGTTTGGTCCAGGGGGGACAAAGTTATAGGGGGGGTCCCAACACTTTTTTTTTCCCATAGACATAATGGGAAAAAACTTTGCACATGCCTACAGCCCAAACCGCGGGACCGATTTACACCAAATTTGCAGCAGGAGCAGCGGCTTGGTCCCGAAAGCGTGCTTTTTTTATTTGGTGTAAATCCATCCAGTAGTTTTTTTAAAAAAGACAAAAATGTCCTTGCGGACACACTTCCCTGTTCGCTCCGCGGACAGGACGGGGATTGGTCCGCGGACATCTGACGTGCTCTCCCATTGGCTGTAGTAAAGCGTGCAGTGCGTCTTATTATCAGAGACACCCGCCATCTTAGTTTATTGTTCGTATATTGGCATCTGTGGCAAGCTCTGCAGTGACTTCAGACTTCACAAGTGATTATCACAATGGAACAAGAGAAAATTCCGATGCGATGGGGCTGTGTTAGGCTCATGTGGATTACACTTCCTGAACGTCCCAGGCTGCTGCAGACTTGCAGGAGACACGCCATCGTACACGGTGGACTGCGGAGGACCGAGGAGAGGATATCCCGTTCCCCCCACCCCCTTTCATTACCTGTGTCTCCCTCCTGTTCCCCCTACCCCCGCGCATTACCTGTGTCTCCCTCCTGTACCCCCCACCCCCGCTCATGCCCGTGTCTCCATCCTGTACCACCCACCCCCGCTCATGCCCGTGTCTCTCTCTTGTTTCCCCCACCCCCCGCTCATGCACTGTGTTCCCCTGTTCCCCACACCCCCCGCTCATGCCCCGTTTTTCCCTCCTGTTCCCCCCACCCCCGCTCCTGCCCCGTGTCTCCCTCCCATTCACCCCACCCCCCGCACATGCCCCGTGTCTCCCCTGTTCCGCCCAGCCCCCGCTCATGCTGCGTGTCTCCCTCCTGTTCTCATCCACCGCCCGCTCATACCCCGTGTCTCCCTCGTGTTCCCCCACCCCCCGCTCATGCCCCGTGTCTCCCTCATGTTCCCCCCCGCCCCCCGCTCATGCCCCGTGTCTCCCTGTACCCCCCACCCCCGCTCATTCCCCATGTCTCCCTCCTGTTCCCCCCAGCCCCCGCTCATGCATGTGTCTCCCTCCTGTTGCCCCCCAACCCCTGCTCATGCGCCAGGACTCTCTTCTGTTACCCCCCACTCCCCGCTCATGCCCCGTGTCTCCCTCTTGTTGACCCTCATGCCCCGTGTCTCCCTCGTGTTCCCCCCACCCCCTGCTCATGCCCTGTGTCTCCCTCGTGTTCCCCCACCCCCGCTCATGCCCTGTGACTCCTGCTGTTGCCCCCCAACCCCCGCTCATGCCCCGTGTCTCCCTCCTGTTGCCCCCCACCCCCCGGTCATGCCCCGTGTCTCCCTCCTGTTGCCCCCCAACCCCCACTCATGCCCCGTGTCTCCCTCTTGTTACCCCTCATGCCCCGTGTCTCCCTTGTGTTACCCCCAACCCCTGCTCATGCCCCATGTCTCCCTCGTGTTCCCCCCACCCCCGCTCATGCCCTGTGTCTCCCTGCTGTTGCTGTTGCCCCCCACCCCCCGGTCATGCCCTGTGTCTCCCTGCTGTTGCCCTCCACCCCCCGGTCATGCCTCGTGTCTCCATGTTGTTGCCCCCCACCCCCTGCTCATGCCCCGTGTCTCCCTCCTGTTACCCCCAGCCCCCTCTCATGCCCCGTGTCTCCCTTGTGTTCCCCCGATCCCCGCTCATGCCCCGTGTCTCCTTGCTGTTGCCCCCCACCCCTCGCTCATGCCCCGTGTCTCCCACCTGTTGCCCCCGCTCATGCCCCGTGTCTCTCTCCTGTTATCCCCCACCCCCCGCTCATGCCCTGTGTCTCCCTCCTGTTGCCCCCCGCTCATGCCCCGGGTCTCCCTCCTGTTGCCCCCCGCCCCCATTCATGCCCTGTGTCTCTCTCCTGTTACCCCCACCCGCCGCTCATGACCCGTGTCTCCCTCGTGTTCCCCCCACCCCCTGCTCAAGCCCTGTGTCTCCCTCTTGTTCCGCCACCCCTCGCTCATGCCCCGTGTCTCCCTGCTGTTGCCCCCACCCCCCGCTCATGCCCTGTGTCTCTCTCCTGTTAACCCCAACCCCCCGCTCATGCCCCGTGTCTCTCTCCTGTTGCCCCCCACCCCCGGTCATGCCCCTTGTCTCCCTGCTGTTGCCCGCCACCCCCCAATCATGCCCCGTGTCTCTCACCTGTTACCCCCACCCCCCCTTTATGCCCTGTGTCTCTCTCCTGTTACCCACCACCCCCCTCTCATGCCCCGTGTCTCTCTCCTGTTGCCCCCCACCCCCCGGTCATGCCCCGTGTCTCCCTTCTGTTGCCCCCCACCCCCGGTCATGCACTGTGTCTCCTTGTTGTTGCCCCCCACCCCCTGCTCATGCCACGTGTCTCTATCCTGTTACCCCCCACCCCCCTCTCATGCCCCGTGTCTCCCTCGTGTTCCCCACACCCCCACCTCATGCCCTGTGTCTCCCTGCTGTTACCACCACCCTCCACTCATGCCCCGTGTCTCCCTGCTGTTGCCCCCACCCCCTGCTCATGCCCCGTGTTTCTCCTGTGACCCCCCCGCTCATGCCCCGTGTCTCCCTGCTGTTTCCCCCGCTCATGCCCCGTGTCTCTCTCCTGTTACCCCCCATCCCCCCGCTCATGCCCCGTGCCTCCCTGCTGTAGCCCCCACCCCCCGCTCATTCCCCGTGTCTCTCTTCTGTTACCCCCAACCCCCGCTCATGCCCTGTGTCTCCCTCATGTTCCCCCCACCCCCCGCTCATGCCCCGTGTCTCCCCTGTACCCCCCACCCCCCGCTCATTCCCCGTGTCTCCCTTCTGTTCCCCCCAGCCCCCGCTCATGCATGTGTCTCTCTCCTGTTGCCCCCCACCCCCTGCTTATGCGCCGGGTCTCTCTTCTGTTACCCCCCGCTCCCCGCTCATGCCCCGTGTCTCCCTCTTGTTACCCCCACCCCCCGCTCATGTCCCTTGTCTCCCTCTTGTTGCCCCTCATGCCCCGTGTCTCCCTCGTGTTCCCCCCACCCCCTGCTCATGCCCTGTGTCTCCCTCGTGTTCCCCCACCCCCGCTCATGCCCCGTGTCTCCCTGCTGTTGCCCCCAACCCCCGGTCATGCCGAGTGCCTCCCTCCTGTTGCCCCCCACCCCCCGGTCATGCCCCATGTCTCCCTCCTGTTGCCCCCCACGCCCCACTCATGCCCCGTGTCTCCCTCTTGTTACCCCTCATGCCCCGTGTCTCCCTTGTGTTACCCCCAACCCCTGCTCATGCCCCATGTCTCCCTCGTGTTCCCCCCACCCCCGCTCATGCCCCGTGTCTCCCTGCTGTTGCCCCCCACCCCCCCGCTCATGCCCTGTGTCTCCCTGCTGTTGCCCTCCACTCCCCGGGCATGCCCCGTGTCTCCATGTTGTTGCCCCCACCCCCTGCTCATGCCCCGTGTCTCTCTCCTGTTACCCCCACCCCCCTCTCATGCCCCGTGTCTCCCTCGTGTTCCCCCACCCACGCTCATGCCCCGTGTCTCCCTGCTGTTGCCCCCCGCCCCTCGCTCATGCCCCGTGTCTCCCTCCTGTTGCCCCCCGCTCATGCCCCGTGTCTCTCTCCTGTTACCCCCACCCCCCGCCCATGCCCCGTTTCTCCCTCCTGTTGCTTCCCGCTCATGCCCCCTGTCTCTCTCCTGTTACCCCCCACCCCATGCTCATGCCCCGTATCTCCCTCATGTTCCCCCCACCCCACGCTCATGCCCCGTGTCTCTCTCCTGTTGCCCCCCGCCCCCCACTCATGCCCTGTGTCTCTCTCCTGTTACCCCCATCCGCCGCTCATGTCCCGTGTCTCCCTCGTGTTCCCCCCACCACCTGCTCATTCCCTGTGTCTCCCTCGTGTTCCCCCCACCCCCGCTCATGCCCCGTGTCTCCCTCTTGTTCCCCCCACCCCACGCTCATGCCCGTGTCTCCCTGCTGTTGCCCCCACCCCCGCTCATGCCCCGTGTCTCTCTCCTGTTACCCCCAACCCCCCGCTCATGCCCCGTGTCTCTCTCCTGTTACCCCCCACCCCACTCTCATTCCCCGTGTCTCTCTCCTGTTGCCCCCCACCCCCGGTCATGCCCCTTGTCTCCCTGCTGTTGCCCCCCACCCTCGGCTCATGCCCCGTGTCTCTCACCTGTTACCCCCACCCCCCTCTATGCCCCATGTCTCTCTCCTGTTACCCCCCACCCCCCTCTCATCCCCAGTGTCTCCCTCCTGTTGCCTCCCGCTCATGCCCCGTGTCTCTCTCCTGTTACCCCCCCACCCCCCGCTCATGCCCCGTGTCTCCCTCCTGTTGCCCCCCACCCAACGCTCATGCCCGTGTCTCCCTGCTGTTGCCCCCACCCCCGCTCATGCCCCGTGTCTCTCTCCTGTTACCCCCAACCCCCCGCTCATGCCCCGTGTCTCTCTCCTGTTACCCCCCACCCAACTCTCATTCCCCGTGTCTCTCTCCTGTTGCCCCCCACCCCCGGTCATGCCCCTTGTCTCCTTGCTGTTGCCCCCCACCCTCGGCTCATGCCCCGTGTCTCTCACCTGTTACCCCCACCCCCCTCTATGCCCCATGTCTCTCTCCTGTTACCCCCCACCCCCCTCTCATGCCCAGTGTCTCCCTCCTGTTGCCTCCCGCTCATGCCCCCTGTCTCTCTCCTGTTACCCCCCACCCCCCGCTCATGCCCCGTATCTCTCTCGTGTTCCCCACACCCCCACCTCATGCCCTGTGTCTCCCTGCTGTTACCACCACCCTCCGCTCATGCCCCGTGTCTCCCTGCTGTTGCCCCCACCCCCCGCTCATGCCCCGTGTCTCTCCTGTTACCCCCCGCTCATGCCCCGTGTCTCCCTGCTGTTGCCCCCGCTCATGCCCCGTGTCTCTCTCCTGTTACCCCCCATCCCCCCGCTCATGCCCCGTGTCTCCCTGCTGTAGCCCCCACACCCCGCTCATGCCCAGTGTCTCTCTTCTGTTACCCCCACCCCTCGCTCATGCCCCGTGTCTCCCTCGTGTTCCCCCCACCCCTGCTCATAACCTGTGTCTCCCTGCTGTAGCCCCCCACCCTCCGCTCATGTCCCATGTCTCCCTGCTGTTGCCCCCCACCCCCCGCTCCTGCCCCGTGTCTCCCTGCTGTTGCCCCCCACCCCCGCTCATGCCCCGTGTCTCTCTCCTGTTACCCCCCAACCCCCTCTCATGCCCCGTGTCTCTCTCCTGTTACCTCCCACCCCCCTCTCATGCCCTGTGTCTCTCTCATGTTGCCCCCACCCGACGGTCATGCCCCGTGTCTCCCTGCTGTTGCCCTCCACCCCCCACTCATGCCCCGTGTCTCTCTCCTGTTACCCCAACCCACTCTCATGCCTCGTGTCTATCTCCTGTTGCCCCACACCCCCCGGTCATGCCCCGTGTCTCCCTGCTGTTGCCCCCCAACCCCCTCTCATGCCCCGTGTCTCTCTCCTCTTACCCCCCCAACCCCCGCTCATGCCCTGTGTCTCCCTGCTGTTGACCCCACCCCCCGCTCATGTCCCATGTCTCCCTTCTGTTGCCTCCGCTCATGCCCCGTGTCTCTCTCCTGTTACCCCCTGCTCATGCCCCGTGTCTCCCTCGTGTTCCCCCCACCCCCCGCTCATGCCCCGTGTCTCCCTGCTGTTGCCCCCATCCTCCGCTCATGCCCTGTGTCTCCCTCGTGTTCCCCCACCCCCTCTCATGCCCCGTGTCTCCCTCCTGTTGCCCCCCACGCCCCGGTCATGCCCCATGTCTCCCTGCTGTTGCCTCCCAACCCCCGCTCATGCCCCATGTCTCTCCTGTTACCCCCACCCCCCCTCATGCCCCGTTTCTCCCTGCTGTTGCCCCCCACCCCCTGCTCATGCCCTGTGTCTCTTTCCCGTTACCCCTACCCCCGCTCATGCCCCGTGTCTCCCTCGTGTTCCCCCACCCCCGCTCATGCCCCGTGTCTCCCTGTTGTTGCCCCCGCACCCTCCGCTCATGCTCTGTGTCTCTCTCCTGTTACCCCCCACCCCTCTCTCATGCCCTGTGTCTCTCTCCTGTTGCCCCCCACCCCCGCTCATGCCCCATTTCTCCCTGTTGTTGCCCCCACCCCCTGCTCATGCCCCGTGTCTCTCTCCTGTTACCCCCCACCCCCGCTCATGCCCCGTGTCTCCCTGCTGTTGCCCCCAACCCCTGCTCATGCCCCCTGCCTCCCTCCTGTTGCCCCCCACGCCCCGGTCATGCCCCATGTCTCCCTGCTGTTGCCCCCCACCCCCTGATCATGATGCCCTGTGTCTCTTTCCTGTTATCCCCCACCCCCCGGTCTTGCTCCGTGTCTCCCTGCTGTTGCTCACCACCCCCCGCTCATGCCCTGTGTCTCTCTCCTGTTACACCCCACCCCCCTCTCATGCCCCGTGTCTCTCTCCTGTTGCCCCCCACCCCCAGTCATGCCCCGTGTCTCCCTGCTGTTGCCCCCCACCCCCTGCTCATGCCCCGTGTCTCTCTCCTGTTGACCCCACCCCCAGTCATGCCCCGTGTCTCCCTGCTGTTGCTCCACACCCCACGCTCATGCCCTGTGTCTCTCTCCTGTTCCCCCACCCTCCAGCTCATGCCCTGTGTCTCTCACCTGTTCCCCCGACCCCCGCTCATGCCCCGTGTCTCCCTGCTGTTGCCCACCAACCCCCGCTCATGCCCCGTGTTTCTCTCCTGTTACCCCCCACCCCCCTCTCATGGCCCGTGTCTCTCTCCTGTTTCCCCCCACCCCCTGGTCATGCCCCGTGTCTCTCTCCTGTTGCCCCCACCCCCCGCTCATGCCCCATGTCTCTCTCCTGTTACCCACCACCCCCTTCTCATGGCCCGTGTCTCCCTGCAGTTTCCCCCCTCCCTCCGCTCATGCCCCGTGTCGCCGTGCTGTTGCCCCCCACTCCCCGCTCATGCACCGTGTCTCTCTCCTGTTACCCCCCACCCCCTCTCATGCCACGTGTCTCTCTCCTGTTACCCCCACACCCTCTCATACCCCGTGTCTCTCTCCTGTTACCCCCACACCCCTCAGATGCCCCATGTCTCTCTCCTGTTGCCCCCCACCCTTGGTCATGCCCCGTGTCTCCCAGATGTGCCCCCCACCCCCCGGTCATGCCCCGTGTCTCCCTGCTGTTGCCCCCCACACCCCGTTCATGCCCCGTGTCTCTCTCCTGTTACACCCACCCCCCTCTCATGCCCCGTGTCTCCCTCGTGTTCCCCCCACCCCCGCTCATGCCCTGTGTCTTCCTGCTGTTGCCCCCACCCCCCTCTCATGCCCTGTGTCTCTCTCCTGTTACCCCCCACCCCCCTCTCATGCCCCATGTCTCTCTCCTGTTGCCCCCCAACCCCCGGTCATGCCCCATGTCTCCCTGCTTTTGCCCCCCACCCCGATCATGCCCCGTGTCTCTCTCCTGTTACCCCCCGCCCCCCGGTCTTGCCCTGTGTCTCTCTGCTGTTGCCCCCCCACCCCCCGCTCATGCCCCGTGTCTCTCTCCTGTTACCCCCCACCCCCCTCTCATGCCCCTTGTCTCTCTCCTGTTATCCCCCACCCCCGGTCATGCCCCGTGTCTCCCTGCTGTTGCCCCCACCCCCCGCTCAGGCCCCGTGTCTCTATCCTGTTCCCCCACGCCACGCTCATGCCTGTATCTCCCCTGTTCCCCCCCACCCCCGCTCATGCCCCGTGTCGCCCTGCTGTTGCCTCCCACCCCCGCTCATGCCCCATGTCTCTTTCCTGATACCCCCCCACCCCCTCTCATGCCACGGCTCTCTCTCCTTTTACCCCCGACCCCCCTCTCATGCCCAGTGTCTCTCTCCTGTTACCCTCACCCCCTCTCATGCCCCGTGTCTCTCTCCTGTTACCCCCCACCCTCCTCTCATGCCCTGTGTCTCTCTCCTGTTGCCCCCCACCACCCGGTCATGCCCCGTGTATCCCTGCTGTTGCCCCCACCCCCTGCTCATGCCGAGTGTCTCTCCCCTGTTACCCCCGGCTCATGCCCAGTGTCTCCCAGCTGTTGCCCCCCACCCCCCGCTCATGCCCCGTGTCTCCCTTCTCTTGCCCCCCATCCGCCGGTCATGCCCCGTGTCTCTCTCCTTTTACCCCAAACCCCTCTCATCCCCATGTCTCCCTCTTGTTCCCCCCCACCCCCGTGCATGCCCCGTGTCTCCCTGCTGTTGCCCCCCACTCATTCCCCATGTCTCTCTCCTGTTACCCCCCACCCCCGGTCATGCCCCGTGTCTCCCTGCTGTTGCCCCCCACCCCCCTGCTCATGCCCCATGTCTCTCTCCTGTTCCCCCCACCCCCCGCTCATGCCCTGTGTCTCTCACCTGTTGCCCCGACCCCCGCTCATGCCCCGTTTCTCCCTGCTGTTGCCCCCCACCCCCGCTCATGCCCCGTGTTTCTCTCCTGTTACCCCCCACCCCCTCTCATGCCCCATGTCTCCCTGCTGTTGCCCCCCACCCCCCGCTCACGCCCCATGTCTCTCTCCTGTTACCCCCCTCTCATACCCCGTGTCTCTGTCCTGTTGCCCCCCACCCCCGGTCATGCCCCGTGTCTCTGTGCTGTTACCCCCCAGTCCCCGGTCATGCCCCGTGTCTCCCTGCTGTTGCCCCCACCCCCCGCTCATGCCACGTGTCTCTCTCCTGTTCCCCACACACCCCGCTCATGCCTCGTGTCTCCCCTGTTCTCCCCCACCCCCGCTCATGCCCAGTGTCTCCCTGCTGTTGCCCCCCACCCCTGCTCATGCCCCGTGTCTTTCTCCTTTTACCCCCCACACCCCTCTCATGCCCCGTGTCTATCTCCTGTTACCCCCCACCCCCCTCTCATGCCCCGTGTCTCTCTCCTGTTGCCCCCCACTCCCCGGTCATGTCCTGTGTCTCCCTGCTGTTGCCCCCCACCCCCGCTCATGCCCCGTGTCTCTCCCCTGTTACCCCCCACCCCCCACTCATGCCCCGTGTCTCCCTGCTGTTGCCCCCCACACCTCGGTCATGCCCCGTGTCTTCCTGCTGTTGCCCCCCACTCACGCCCAGTGTCTCTCTCCTGTTCCCCCACCCCTGCTCATGCCGTGTCTCTCACCTGTTGCCCCCCACCCCCCGCTCATGCCCCGTGTCTCACTGCTGTTGCCCCCCACCCCCAGCTCATTCCCTGTGTCTCTCTCCTGTTACCCCCCACCCCCTCTCATGCCCCGTGTCTCCCTGCTGTTACCCCCCACCCCCTCTCATGCCCCGTGTCTCTCTCCTGTTGCCCCCCACCCCCCACTCATGCCCCGTGTCTCCCTGTTGTTGCCCCCACCCTCCGCTCATGCCCCGTGTCTACCTGCTGTTGCCCCCCACCCCACGCTCATGCCCCGTGTCTCCCTGCTGTTGTCCCCTACCCCCGCTCATGCCCCTTGTCTCTCTCCTGTTACCCCCCACCCCCCTCTCATGCCCCGTGTCTCGCTCCTGTTACCCCACCCCCCTCTCATGCCCCGTGTCTCTCTCCTGTTGCCCCCCACCACCGGTCATGCCCCGTGTCTCCCTGCTGTTGCCCACCAACCCCCGTGTCTCCCTGCTGTTGCCCCCCAACCCCCACACATGCCCCGTGTCTCTCTCCTGTTGCCCCCCACCACCCGGTCATGCCCCGTGTCTCCCTGCTGTTGCCCCCCACCCCCTGCTCATGCCCCGTGTCTCTCCCCTGTTACCCCCGGCTCATGCCCAGTGTCTCCCAGTGTAACGCTCACCTGGTTCCCACGGAGGCGCGGCGTGGAAGGCGCAGAACTCTGAAGATGGACAGGAAGGGCCCCTCTATTCTGGCTTCCCTGGCTCGTTGGATACCCTCCTGTGCGTGAAAAGGGAGTATTACCAAATGTGGAACAATGCTCAAGCCTCCCACTCCCTTCCAACCCTCCACGATACCTCCTCCACGATTCCCCGTGAAGCCTCACCTTAGGGTTTGGAAGGATGAGCTCTCCATCCTGCTTCTGATGCAGGGGCGCGTTGAAACCCAGTTACTTCACTGGATTGAGGATTGATGGGAGTTCAGGTAAGCTTGACTGTTCAGGTAAGGCGCTGTAAAAGTTCTGTTCAAAAGTTCAAGCTTAATAATAATGTTCGTTGTCTAATTGCAGCAAGCGCTAATGCTTATGTCTTTTTCCCCTTAGGGGCCGGGGTTCGGAGTGCCGGAGATATGGCGCCGACCCGAAGTGAAACAGTTCTGGATGAGCGCTCAGGTAATGTCTTTGCATTCGCTCATTCAATGTCTTTGTCTTTTTTCCCCATAGGGGCCGGGGTCCGGAGATGCCAGGAAGCGGCAGGACCCGAAATGCAGTGGGAATAATCCAACAGGTAAGACTTAAAAGGAAACTGAGCTTTCCTTATTCCTTTTCTCCCTCTCACCTTTGTTCTTGTCTTTTTTCCTCTAGGCGCCGGGGCGTAGCTGAATCCGGAAGATCGGTGCTGAAGATGGAAGCGCCTTGCAAAGTTGAGTAAAATGCAGCGCTGCAGCAATCGAAACGAAATGCCTTTAAAATGATGTCTTCCTTTTCAGGGCCGTTGGAGAAATGATTCCGGGATGCAGATTTAGCAGGTAAGGGCTTTTCTTCTCCTATTCTCTTCCTTTCTCCCCTTGCAGGTGTTCCAGGGTGCTGGCAGGCGTGGCTGAAGTCAGGATGCAGGAGCTGACACGGTGAGCGTCCAGCTGCTAGGTGCAGAACAACGCGAAGCATGTGTGGCTGTTCGGGTGGGGTTTAAATAGCCTTGGAAGAAGTTCCTGGTATGTATCCTTCCACCAATCAGGTGTGTATCCTTCCCCGACCACACCCGGGTGGTGAAGTAGTCCTACAGGTTAAGTAGTCCCATTCAGGCCTCAAGAGGGCCTGGATGAAGCAGCAAGGTCTGCATCAGGTAAGTGTGCACCCAAGCACTTAAACACATATCCTCTTCTATGAGCCTGGCGCCTAAGGCACCAGGACTGGGGTCCGCTATGAGCCTGGCGCCTAAGGCGCCAGGACTGAGTCCAAAGGGCCCCGACTTGGGCCCGCTGAGACTTCCCTGGGGAAAATGATGTCTGCCTCTGGGGTTGCTGGGCCCGGCCTGGCTCCTTAGAGGTAGGCATCATGACAGTACCCCCCCTCAAGGGCCCTCCCAAGGTCTTTTCCTCCGGGGGTTTTGGTTTGTGCGGGAATCTTCGATGGAATCTTTGAATTAATCGTGGTGCGTGAACATAGTTACTGGGTTCCCAAGATCTTTCCTGAGGTCCATATCCTTTCCAATCAACAAGATAGAAGAGTTTCGACTTAACTATCTTGGAATCTAAAATGTCTTTCACTTCGAATTCTAATTCTCCATCAATTTGGACAGGGCCTGGGGGCTCAGACAGTCTGGTTCCAGGTTGTACTGGTTTTAGAAGAGATGCGTGAAAAACGGGATGAATCCGCATGTTGGATGGTAAATCGAGTTTAAAGGCCACTGGGTTGATAATAGCTTTGATGGGGTAAGGCCCAATGATTCTGGGATTAAAAGCTCGCTGACCCTTGAGGGGTAGATGTTTAGTTGCTAGCCATACCTGATCTCCTACTTGGTAAGGAGGAGTTTTACTTCGGTGCAAATCAGCGTTTTCTTTATACTTTTTCTTGGCTTGCTGTAAGTGGGTTGTAGCTTCTTTGAAGGCTTGGGTTATTGTGGAATGTAGGTGATTTACTGCAGGCATCTCCAGGGTCAGAGGTGGATCTAGGTCAGAGGTCCGAGGATGGTGACCATACAGGGTATAAAAAGGAGTCTGTCCGGTTCCAGAATGCACTGAATTGTTGTATGCATATTCTGCAATCCAAAGGATGTCCTTCCAATTCAACTCGGATTGGTGTAACATGCACCGCAGATATTGCTCGAGAGTCTGATTGGTTCTCTCGGTTTGTCCGTCGGTCTGGGGGTGGTGGCTGGTGGATAACCCCACGTCTATTTGTGCTAGTTGGCAACATTTCTTCCAAAAGTGGGAGATAAATTGACTTCCACGGTCTGAGACTAATATGGAAGGTAAACCATGTAACCGCACTATATTTTCCATAAATTCCTTGGCCAAGGTGGAAGCTGACGGCAATCCTTTTAAAGGGATAAAATGGGCCATTTTGGAGAATAGATCCACTATTACGAGAATCGTGTTGTAACCACCACAAGGAGGCAGGTCAGTTATAAAGTCCATTGACAAGGTGTGCCAAGGTGCTGGTGGAATGTCCAAAGGTTGAAGTAGGCCGGCTGGCCTTTTCTTTTGACTCTTATTTTGGGCACAGATTCCGCAAGACAACACAAATGACTTTATGTCTTTTCTCCAAGAAGTATTCTCTGAAAGACACAGGAAACCCCACGCTTTGGATTGGAGTATTAATTAAGATTTAGATAGCGGAAAGACATCCAAAGGAAACAATTCAAAAATAAAGGTATCAAGGATTTTATTAAACCTGATACTAATTTAATATATCAAACAAATCATGATTAAATCTGCACTTGTAATAACAATTTACATAGCAGGAAACAACTTTTATTAAAAAAGACACATCTATATAATAAAAATCATCTTATTCAATCATCCAAGCATACAACCTCATCCATCCATTTAGACAAACCATTCATACTAAACACCAATCAATATATGACATAAAATCTATAAGAAAATTCATCATAATTAATTTATCTGAAAGATTTATAGAAAGAACATGAAATCAATTTGACGGGCCACAGCAGATGACATCAGTGGCCTAGGCAATTAAGATGGGTCCCAGAGTTTTCTGACCACGACCTCATCTTAGTCCAAACTCATGCCCCGTGTCTACCTGCTGTTGCCCCCCACCCCACGCTCATGCCCCGTGTCTCCCTGCTGTTGTCCCCTACCCCCCTCATGCCCCGTGTCTCTCTCCTGTTACCCCCCACCCCCCTCTCATGCCCCGTGTCTCGCTCCTGTTACCCCACCCCCTCTCATGCCCCGTGTCTCTCTCCTGTTGCCCCCCACCACCGGTCATGCCCCGTGTCTCCCTGCTGTTGCCCACCAACCCCCGTGTCTCCCTGCTGTTGCCCCCCAACCCCCGCACATGCCCCGTGTCTCTCTCCTGTTACCCCCACCCCTCTCTCATGGCCCGTGTCTCTCTCCTGTTGCCCCCCACCCCCTTGTCATGCCCCGTGTCTCTCTCCTGTTGCCCCCACCCCCGTTCATGCCCCATGTCTCTCTCCTGTTACCCCCACCCCCTTCTCATGCCCCGTGTCTCCCTGCTGTTGCCCCCCTCCCTCCGCTCATGCCCCGTGTCGCGCTGCTGTTGCCCCCCACTCCCCGCTCATGCACCGTGTCTCTCTCCTGTTACCCTCCACCCCCTCTCATGCCACGTGTCTCTCTCCTGTTACAACCACACCCTCTCATGCCCCGTGTCTCTCTCCTGTTACCCCCACACCCCTCAGATGCCCCGTGTCTCTCTCCTGTTGCCCCCACCCCTGGTCATGCCCCGTGTCTCCCTGCTGTGCCCCCAACCCCCCGGTCATGCCCCGTGTCTCCCTGCTGTTGCCCCCCACACCCCGTTCATGCCCCGTGTCTCTCTCCTGTTACCCCCACCCCCCTCTCATGCCCCGTGTCTCCCTCGTGTTCCCCCCACCCCGCGCTCATGCCCCGTGTCTCCCTGCTGTTGCCCCCACCCCCCTCTCATGCCCTGTGTCTCTCTCCTGTTACCCCCCACCCCCCTCTCATTCCACGGTCTGAGACTAATATGGAAGGTAAACCATGTAACCGCACTATATTTTCCATAAATTCCTTGGCCAAGGTGGAAGCTGACGGCAATCCTTTTAAAGGGATAAAATGGGCCATTTTGGAGAATAGATCCACTATTACGAGAATCGTGTTGTAACCACCACAAGGAGGCAGGTCAGTTATAAAGTCCATTGACAAGGTGTGCCAAGGTGCTGGTGGAATGTCCAAAGGTTGAAGTAGGCCGGCTGGCCTTTTCTTTTGACTCTTATTTTGGGCACAGATTCCGCAAGACAACACAAATGACTTTATGTCTTTTCTCCAAGAAGGCCACCAGAAGTGGCGTTTGATCTTTTCTTCTGTTTTCGCGATACCGGGGTGTCCTTCCATTAATGATTCATGATGACGGGTAATGACAAGTTCCTGCAATTCTTTACTTGGCAGAAATAACCGCTCTTGGAAGTAGGGTAAATCATCCTTAACGGTGTAGTGAGGACCCTTTTGATTCCATTCCAGTAAGGCAGAAGAGTCAAAAAGCTGTTTTACTTGAGCTTGGATGTCCTCAATGGTTTGCAGTGAAGTCAAGCCCAGAATTCTTTGTTCCGGTATGATTGGCACAGGTTCTAAACTCGAATTGGGTTCTTCCATGCCTATCCGGGATAAGGCATCTGCCTTACCATTCTTGCAGCCAGGGCGATAGGTAATTACAAAATCAAATTCCGCAAAGAATAAAGCCCATCGGAGTTGTCGCGAAGATTGAGCTTTGGCCGTCTTTAAATACTGCAAATTTCTGTGGTCCGTAATTACGGTGATGGTGTGTCTTGCACCGAGAAGATAGTGACGCCAAGCCTTGAAAGCTGATTTAATAGCCAGTAGTTCTTTGTCGGTAATTGCGTAATTGAGTTCAGGTGGAGAGAATTTTCTGGACCAAAAGGCTACAGGGTGTAGTTGGTTAGTTTCTGGGTCTCTTTGCGACAGGACAGCTCCCATGGCCGAACTGGATGCATCGGTTTCCACGATGTAAGGGAGATCTGGGCGCGGGTGCTTCAATACAGGTGCAGAGGTGACTTTGGTTTTCAGGTCCTGAAAGGCTTGTTCAGCCTCAAGAGTCCATTCAAAGCGCTTGTTTTTCTTTAGGAGAGTTGTGATGGGTTGAACAGTTCGAGAAAATTCCGGGATGAACCTTCGATAGAAATTGGCAAAGCCAAGCATGCTTTGCACTCCCTTCACAGAGCTAGGAGATGGCCATTTGAGAATGGCGTCCACTTTCCGCGAGTCCATTCGGATTCCTTGAGGTGTCAGGATGAATCCGAGAAACTCCACTTCTGTGGTATGAAAAACTCATTTTTCGAGCTTGGCAAATAATTTGTGCTGGCACAATTTCTCAAGAACTGCCCTAACATGGTTTCTGTGATCAGATTCTGAGGAGGAATACACCAGGATGTCGTCAATATAAACGATGACACAAACATCGATAAGTTCCCGAAGAACATCATTCATGAAGTACTGAAAGGCGGCAGGTGCGTTGCACAAACCGAAGGGCATTACTTGATATTCGAAGAGCCCAAATTTGGTGCGGAATGCAGTCTTCCACTCGTCGCCCGCTTTTATACATACCAGGTGGTAAGCTCCTCGGAGATCTAGCTTGGTGTACACACGAGCATCTTTTACTTGGTCGATAAGCTCAGGTATCAGGGGCAAAGGGTAACGATTCTTAATCGTTATCTGATTTAGGGCGCGGTAGTCAATACAGGCCCTAAGGTCTCCTTCCTTTTTAGGTACGAAGAACAAAGCGGAAGAGACTGGTGACTTTGATGGGCGAATGAAACCATTGGCCAGGTATTGATCCAAATACTGGCGCAAATGCAGGTTCTCAGGTTCAGTAAGAGCATAAATCCTACTACAAGGTGGTTGTGCATTGGGTACCAAGTCGATTTGGCAATCGTAAGATCGATGGGGAGGTAAGGTGTTAGCCTGCTCTTTCTGAAAAACGTCTTTGAATTCTTGGTATTCAGATGGTAGCTGTACAGGGGTGGAAGTTACAGAGGCTAGACCCATAGCTGGATTCCTTGGGTAACAGGTTGGTTCACAATCAGGAAAAGTTATCTTCTTTGCTCGCCAGTCTATTCTCGGATTATGTGTTTCTAACCAAGGGATTCCAAGAAGTACTTGAAATTGTGGGGCCTTGATCACATCAAACACGATTGCTTCCCGATGTCCGTCCTGACCCACCAGAGTGATTTCAACTGTGGAATGCGTTACAGGCCCTCAGGCTATTTCGGTTCCATCAACTGTAGTAATTACATCTTGGGTTACTTTCGGGCGGAGAGGAAGCTTAATCCTGGAAGCCAATTCACGGTCTATGTAATTTCCAATAGCTCCACTGTCTATGTATGCTTTTATAGCATGCAACTGCTGAGGCTGTTTTGGGTTCACAAGCACCATTGGCATGACAAAATGCGAGGTCAAAGAGTTTGTTTTCAAGCTCGGCAAGCGGACCCCTACGCTTGTCGGGCTAGGTCGTTTCCCGAACCAGGTGTCAATAACTCGTTATCAGTGGCTCCAACCACCTTCTTGGGTGGTTTAACTGGACAACTTTGAAGAAAGTGACCGGAAGTTCCGCAATACAGACAAAGTTGCATTTGTCGCCTTCTCTCTCGTTCCTTCTGCGTTAATGGTCCTTTAACACTGCCAATTTGCATAGGTTCGGAAACGTCAGTACTCTTGGAGTTAACGTGGGTCTTGATAGGTACTCTGGTTTCATACTTGAGCCGATCTGCTTTTCTATTTTGAAGTCTGTGATCAAGTTGAACCACTAAGTCTATGTAGTCTGCGCAGGCCTGGGGTGGATCTACTATCTGAGCTATAACATCTTTAAGCTCTCCGCGCAGGCCTCGATGAAACAATGTGATCCTTTTATTTTCAGGCCATCCGGTTTCCAGAACTAGTCTATTAAAGGTGGCGATATAGGACAAAAGATCCTGATTACTTTTGTCGTAAGGATAGCAGTTCGTTGTCAAGGGCCTGTCCCTGCGAGTGTCGAGCGAACAATCTTTCCATGCTGGCCTGGAAGCCCTGGAAATCCCGGAGAATGGGATCATCCTGATTTACCAATGGAATAGACCAATCGGCAGCACAGCCACTGAGGTAAGATAGTACAAAGGCTACTTTGGTCCTGTCGTTGGGGAAGGCCCCGGGCCTGCATAAAAAGTGTAAACGGCATTGGTTCATAAAAACGGCATATTTCTTGGGATCCCCCGCAAAACGTTCCGGCGGGGCCAAAGGCATGTGTCCAGGTAGATTGATTTGTACCGGGTTATTCGAACCCATTGTTGTAGAAATATCTCCGGAAACAGGTAAAGGAGTGTGCTCTGCCTGCCCTGCAATAACCTTTTGGCCAGATCATCAGTTCTTTCCTTGGATAGGATTAGTTCCCTTCTGAGAGCATTAGTCTCCTGGCGGGCTGAGTGCACTTCTGCCCGTAATTCCCCTAAAAGATGGGCCAGCTGATCTGTCTCAGAAGTCTCCATAGCGCCCAGGTGGGAAATTGTGGTAAGGCTTCGCGTTCTGTAACGCTCACCTGGTTCCCACGGAGGCGCGGCGTGGAAGGCGCAGAACTCTGAAGATGGACAGGAAGGGCCCCTCTATTCTGGTTTCCCTGGCTCGTTGGATACCCTCCTGTGCGTGAAAAGGGAGTATTACCAAATGTGGAACAATGCTCAAGCCTCCCACTCCCTTCCAACCCTCCACGATACCTCCTCCACGATTCCCCGTGAAGCCTCACCTTAGGGTTTGGAAGGATGAGCTCTCCATCCTGCTTCTGATGCAGGGGCGCGTTGAAACCCAGTTACTTCACTGGATTGAGGATTGATGGGAGTTCAGGTAAGCTTGACTGTTCAGGTAAGGCGCTGTAAAAGTTCTGTTCAAAAGTTCAAGCTTAATAATAATGTTCGTTGTCTAATTGCAGCAAGCGCTAATGCTTATGTCTTTTTCCCCTTAGGGGCCGGGGTTCGGAGTGCCGGAGATATGGCGCCGACCCGAAGTGAAACAGTTCTGGATGAGCGCTCAGGTAATGTCTTTGCATTCGCTCATTCAATGTCTTTGTCTTTTTTCCCCATAGGGGCCGGGGTCCGGAGATGCCAGGAAGCGGCAGGACCCGAAATGCAGTGGGAATAATCCAACAGGTAAGACTTAAAAGGAAACTGAGCTTTCCTTATTCCTTTTCTCCCTCTCACCTTTGTTCTTGTCTTTTTTCCTCTAGGCGCCGGGGCGTAGCTGAATCCGGAAGATCGGTGCTGAAGATGGAAGCGCCTTGCAAAGTTGAGTAAAATGCAGCGCTGCAGCGATCGAAACGAAATGCCTTTAAAATGATGTCTTCCTTTTCAGGGCCGTTGGAGAAATGATTCCGGGATGCAGATTTAGCAGGTAAGGGCTTTTCTTCTCCTATTCTCTTCCTTTCTCCCCTTGCAGGTGTTCCAGGGTGCTGGCAGGCGTGGCTGAAGTCAGGATGCAGGAGCTGACACGGTGAGCGTCCAGCTGCTAGGTGCAGAACAACGCGAAGCATGTGTGGCTGTTCGGGTGGGGTTTAAATAGCCTTGGAAGAAGTTCCTGGTATGTATCCTTCCACCAATCAGGTATGTATCCTTCCCCGACCACACCCGGGTGGTGAAGTAGTCCTACAGGTTAAGTAGTCCCATTCAGGCCTCAAGAGGGCCTGGATGAAGCAGCAAGGTCTGCATCAGGTAAGTGTGCACCCAAGCACTTAAATACATATCCTCTTCTATGAGCCTGGCGCCTAAGGCGCCAGGACTGGGGTCCGCTATGAGCCTGGCGCCTAAGGCGCCAGGACTGAGTCCAAAGGGCCCCGACTTGGGCCCGCTGAGACTTCCCTGGGGAAAATGATGTCTGCCTCTGGGGTTGCTGGGCCCGGCCTGGCTCCTTAGAGGTAGGCATCATGACACCCAGCTGTTGCCCCCACCCCCTGCTCATGCCCCGTGTCTCCCTTCTCTTGCCCCCCACCCGCCGGTCATGCCCCGTGTCTCTCTCCTGTTCCCCCCAACCCCCGCTCATGCCCTGTGTCTCTCACCTGTTGCCCCGACCCCCGCTCATGCCCCGTTTCTCCCTGCTGTTGCCCCCCACCCCCGCTCATGCCCCGTGTTTCTCTCCTGTTACCCCCACCCCCTCTCATGTCCCGTGTCTCCCTGCTGTTGCCCCCCACCCCCCGCTCACGCCCCATGTCTCTCTCCTGTTACCCCCCTCTCATACCCCGTGTCTCTGTCCTGTTGCCCCCCACCCCCCGGTCATGCCCCGTGTCTCTGTGCTGTTACCCCCCATTCCCCGGTCATGCCCCGTGTCTCCCTGCTGTTGCCCCCACCCCCCGCTCATGCCCCGTGTCTCTCTCCTGTTCACCACACACCCCGCTCATGCCTCGTGTCTCCCCTGTTCTCCCCCACCCCCGCTCATGCCCAGTGTCTCCCTGCTGTTGCCCCCCACCCCTGCTCATGCCCCGTGTCTCTCTCCTTTTACCCCCCACACCTCTCTCATGCCCCGTGTCTATCTCCTGTTACCCCCCACCCCCCTCTCATGCCCCGTGTCTCTCTCCTGTTGCCCCCCACTCCCCGGTCATGCCCTGTGTCTCCGTGCTGTTGCCCCCCACCCCCCGCTCATGCCCGTGTCTCTCCCCTGTTACCCCCCACCCCCCACTCATGCCCCGTGTCTCCCTGCTGTTGCCCCCCACCCCTCGGTCATGCCCCGTGTCTTCCTGCTGTTGCCCCCCACTCACGCCCAGTGTCTCTCTCCTGTTCCCCCACCCCCTGCTCATGCCGTGTCTCTCACCTGTTGCCCCCCACCCCCCGCTCATGCCCCGTGTCTCACTGCTGTTGCCCCCCACCCCCAGCTCATGCCCTGTGTCTCTCTCCTGTTACCCCCCACCCCCTCTCATGCCCCGTGTCTCCCTGCTGTTGCCCCCACCCCCACTCACGCCGTGTCGCTCTCCTGTTACCCCCCACCCCCCTCTCATGCCCCGTGTCTCTCTCCTGTTGCCCCCCACCCCCCACTCATGCCCCGTGTCTCCCTGTTGTTGCCCCCACCCTCCGCTCATGCCCCGTGTCTACCTGCTGTTGCCCCCCACCCCACGCTCATGCCCCGTGTCTCCCTGCTGTTGTCCCCTACCCCCGCTCATGCCCCGTGTCTCTCTCCTGTTACCCCCCACCCCCCTCTCATGCCCCGTGTCTCGCTCCTGTTACCCCACCCCCTCTCATGCCCCGTGTCTCTCTCCTGTTGCCCCCCACCACCGGTCATGCCCCGTGTCTCCCTGCTGTTGCCCACCAACCCCCGTGTCTCCCTGCTGTTGCCCCCCAACCCCCGCACATGCCCCGTGTCTCTCTCCTGTTACCCCCCACCCCCTTGTCATGCCCCGTGTCTCTCTCCTGTTGCCCCCACCCCCGTTCATGCCCCATGTCTCTCTCCTGTTACCCCCACCCCCTTCTCATGCCCCGTGTCTCCCTGCTGTTGCCCCCCTCCCTCCGCTCATGCCCCGTGTCGCGCTGCTGTTGCCCCCCACTCCCCGCTCATGCACCGTGTCTCTCTCCTGTTACCCTCCACCCCCTCTCATGCCACGTGTCTCTCTCCTGTTACAACCACACCCTCTCATGCCCCGTGTCTCTCTCCTGTTACCCCCACACCCCTCAGATGCCCCGTGTCTCTCTCCTGTTGCCCCCACCCCTGGTCATGCCCCGTGTCTCCCTGCTGTGCCCCCAACCCCCCGGTCATGCCCCGTGTCTCCCTGCTGTTGCCCCCCACACCCCGTTCATGCCCCGTGTCTCTCTCCTGTTACCCCCACCCCCCTCTCATGCCCCGTGTCTCCCTCGTGTTCCCCCCACCCCGCGCTCATGCCCCGTGTCTCCCTGCTGTTGCCCCCACCCCCCTCTCATGCCCTGTGTCTCTCTCCTGTTACCCCCCACCCCCCTCTCATTCCACGGTCTGAGACTAATATGGAAGGTAAACCATGTAACCGCACTATATTTTCCATAAATTCCTTGGCCAAGGTGGAAGCTGACGGCAATCCTTTTAAAGGGATAAAATGGGCCATTTTGGAGAATAGATCCACTATTACGAGAATCGTGTTGTAACCACCACAAGGAGGCAGGTCAGTTATAAAGTCCATTGACAAGGTGTGCCAAGGTGCTGGTGGAATGTCCAAAGGTTGAAGTAGGCCGGCTGGCCTTTTCTTTTGACTCTTATTTTGGGCACAGATTCCGCAAGACAACACAAATGACTTTATGTCTTTTCTCCAAGAAGGCCACCAGAAGTGGCGTTTGATCTTTTCTTCTGTTTTCGCGATACCGGGGTGTCCTTCCATTAATGATTCATGATGACGGGTAATGACAAGTTCCTGCAATTCTTTACTTGGCAGAAATAACCGCTCTTGGAAGTAGGGTAAATCATCCTTAACGGTGTAGTGAGGACCCTTTTGATTCCATTCCAGTAAGGCAGAAGAGTCAAAAAGCTGTTTTACTTGAGCTTGGATGTCCTCAATGGTTTGCAGTGAAGTCAAGCCCAGAATTCTTTGTTCCGGTATGATTGGCACAGGTTCTAAACTCGAATTGGGTTCTTCCATGCCTATCCGGGATAAGGCATCTGCCTTACCATTCTTGCAGCCAGGGCGATAGGTAATTACAAAATCAAATTCCGCAAAGAATAAAGCCCATCGGAGTTGTCGCGAAGATTGAGCTTTGGCCGTCTTTAAATACTGCAAATTTCTGTGGTCCGTAATTACGGTGATGGTGTGTCTTGCACCGAGAAGATAGTGACGCCAAGCCTTGAAAGCTGATTTAATAGCCAGTAGTTCTTTGTCGGTAATTGCGTAATTGAGTTCAGGTGGAGAGAATTTTCTGGACCAAAAGGCTACAGGGTGTAGTTGGTTAGTTTCTGGGTCTCTTTGCGACAGGACAGCTCCCATGGCCGAACTGGATGCATCGGTTTCCACGATGTAAGGGAGATCTGGGCGCGGGTGCTTCAATACAGGTGCAGAGGTGACTTTGGTTTTCAGGTCCTGAAAGGCTTGTTCAGCCTCAAGAGTCCATTCAAAGCGCTTGTTTTTCTTTAGGAGAGTTGTGATGGGTTGAACAGTTCGAGAAAATTCCGGGATGAACCTTCGATAGAAATTGGCAAAGCCAAGCATGCTTTGCACTCCCTTCACAGAGCTAGGAGATGGCCATTTGAGAATGGCGTCCACTTTCCGCGAGTCCATTCGGATTCCTTGAGGTGTCAGGATGAATCCGAGAAACTCCACTTCTGTGGTATGAAAAACTCATTTTTCGAGCTTGGCAAATAATTTGTGCTGGCACAATTTCTCAAGAACTGCCCTAACATGGTTTCTGTGATCAGATTCTGAGGAGGAATACACCAGGATGTCGTCAATATAAACGATGACACAAACATCGATAAGTTCCCGAAGAACATCATTCATGAAGTACTGAAAGGCGGCAGGTGCGTTGCACAAACCGAAGGGCATTACTTGATATTCGAAGAGCCCAAATTTGGTGCGGAATGCAGTCTTCCACTCGTCGCCCGCTTTTATACATACCAGGTGGTAAGCTCCTCGGAGATCTAGCTTGGTGTACACACGAGCATCTTTTACTTGGTCGATAAGCTCAGGTATCAGGGGCAAAGGGTAACGATTCTTAATCGTTATCTGATTTAGGGCGCGGTAGTCAATACAGGCCCTAAGGTCTCCTTCCTTTTTAGGTACGAAGAACAAAGCGGAAGAGACTGGTGACTTTGATGGGCGAATGAAACCATTGGCCAGGTATTGATCCAAATACTGGCGCAAATGCAGGTTCTCAGGTTCAGTAAGAGCATAAATCCTACTACAAGGTGGTTGTGCATTGGGTACCAAGTCGATTTGGCAATCGTAAGATCGATGGGGAGGTAAGGTGTTAGCCTGCTCTTTCTGAAAAACGTCTTTGAATTCTTGGTATTCAGATGGTAGCTGTACAGGGGTGGAAGTTACAGAGGCTAGACCCATAGCTGGATTCCTTGGGTAACAGGTTGGTTCACAATCAGGAAAAGTTATCTTCTTTGCTCGCCAGTCTATTCTCGGATTATGTGTTTCTAACCAAGGGATTCCAAGAAGTACTTGAAATTGTGGGGCCTTGATCACATCAAACACGATTGCTTCCCGATGTCCGTCCTGACCCACCAGAGTGATTTCAACTGTGGAATGCGTTACAGGCCCTCAGGCTATTTCGGTTCCATCAACTGTAGTAATTACATCTTGGGTTACTTTCGGGCGGAGAGGAAGCTTAATCCTGGAAGCCAATTCACGGTCTATGTAATTTCCAATAGCTCCACTGTCTATGTATGCTTTTATAGCATGCAACTGCTGAGGCTGTTTTGGGTTCACAAGCACCATTGGCATGACAAAATGCGAGGTCAAAGAGTTTGTTTTCAAGCTCGGCAAGCGGACCCCTACGCTTGTCGGGCTAGGTCGTTTCCCGAACCAGGTGTCAATAACTCGTTATCAGTGGCTCCAACCACCTTCTTGGGTGGTTTAACTGGACAACTTTGAAGAAAGTGACCGGAAGTTCCGCAATACAGACAAAGTTGCATTTGTCGCCTTCTCTCTCGTTCCTTCTGCGTTAATGGTCCTTTAACACTGCCAATTTGCATAGGTTCGGAAACGTCAGTACTCTTGGAGTTAACGTGGGTCTTGATAGGTACTCTGGTTTCATACTTGAGCCGATCTGCTTTTCTATTTTGAAGTCTGTGATCAAGTTGAACCACTAAGTCTATGTAGTCTGCGCAGGCCTGGGGTGGATCTACTATCTGAGCTATAACATCTTTAAGCTCTCCGCGCAGGCCTCGATGAAACAATGTGATCCTTTTATTTTCAGGCCATCCGGTTTCCAGAACTAGTCTATTAAAGGTGGCGATATAGGACAAAAGATCCTGATTACTTTTGTCGTAAGGATAGCAGTTCGTTGTCAAGGGCCTGTCCCTGCGAGTGTTGAGCGAACAATCTTTCCATGCTGGCCTGGAAGCCCTGGAAATCCCGGAGAATGGGATCATCCTGATTTACCAATGGAATAGACCAATCGGCAGCACAGCCACTGAGGTAAGATAGTACAAAGGCTACTTTGGTCCTGTCGTTGGGGAAGGCCCCGGGCCTGCATAAAAAGTGTAAACGGCATTGGTTCATAAAAACGGCATATTTCTTGGGATCCCCCGCAAAACGTTCCGGCGGGGCCAAAGGCATGTGTCCAGGTAGATTGATTTGTACCGGGTTATTCGAACCCATTGTTGTAGAAATATCTCCGGAAACAGGTAAAGGAGTGTGCTCTGCCTGCCCTGCAATAACCTTTTGGCCAGATCATCAGTTCTTTCCTTGGATAGGATTAGTTCCCTTCTGAGAGCATTAGTCTCCTGGCGGGCTGAGTGCACTTCTGCCCGTAATTCCCCTAAAAGATGGGCCAGCTGATCTGTCTCAGAAGTCTCCATAGCGCCCAGGTGGGAAATTGTGGTAAGGCTTCGCGTTCTGTAACGCTCACCTGGTTCCCACGGAGGCGCGGCGTCGAAGGCGCAGAACTCTGAAGATGGACAGGAAGGGCCCCTCTATTCTGGTTTCCCTGGCTCGTTGGATACCCTCCTGTGCGTGAAAAGGGAGTATTACCAAATGTGGAACAATGCTCAAGCCTCCCACTCCCTTCCAACCCTCCACGATACCTCCTCCACGATTCCCCGTGAAGCCTCACCTTAGGGTTTGGAAGGATGAGCTCTCCATCCTGCTTCTGATGCAGGGGCGCGTTGAAACCCAGTTACTTCACTGGATTGAGGATTGATGGGAGTTCAGGTAAGCTTGACTGTTCAGGTAAGGCGCTGTAAAAGTTCTGTTCAAAAGTTCAAGCTTAATAATAATGTTCGTTGTCTAATTGCAGCAAGCGCTAATGCTTATGTCTTTTTCCCCTTAGGGGCCGGGGTTCGGAGTGCCGGAGATATGGCGCCGACCCGAAGTGAAACAGTTCTGGATGAGCGCTCAGGTAATGTCTTTGCATTCGCTCATTCAATGTCTTTGTCTTTTTTCCCCATAGGGGCCGGGGTCCGGAGATGCCAGGAAGCGGCAGGACCCGAAATGCAGTGGGAATAATCCAACAGGTAAGACTTAAAAGGAAACTGAGCTTTCCTTATTCCTTTTCTCCCTCTCACCTTTGTTCTTGTCTTTTTTCCTCTAGGCGCCGGGGCGTAGCTGAATCCGGAAGATCGGTGCTGAAGATGGAAGCGCCTTGCAAAGTTGAGTAAAATGCAGCGCTGCAGCGATCGAAACGAAATGCCTTTAAAATGATGTCTTCCTTTTCAGGGCCGTTGGAGAAATGATTCCGGGATGCAGATTTAGCAGGTAAGGGCTTTTCTTCTCCTATTCTCTTCCTTTCTCCCCTTGCAGGTGTTCCAGGGTGCTGGCAGGCGTGGCTGAAGTCAGGATGCAGGAGCTGACACGGTGAGCGTCCAGCTGCTAGGTGCAGAACAACGCGAAGCATGTGTGGCTGTTCGGGTGGGGTTTAAATAGCCTTGGAAGAAGTTCCTGGTATGTATCCTTCCACCAATCAGGTATGTATCCTTCCCCGACCACACCCGGGTGGTGAAGTAGTCCTACAGGTTAAGTAGTCCCATTCAGGCCTCAAGAGGGCCTGGATGAAGCAGCAAGGTCTGCATCAGGTAAGTGTGCACCCAAGCACTTAAATACATATCCTCTTCTATGAGCCTGGCGCCTAAGGCGCCAGGACTGGGGTCCGCTATGAGCCTGGCGCCTAAGGCGCCAGGACTGAGTCCAAAGGGCCCCGACTTGGGCCCGCTGAGACTTCCCTGGGGAAAATGATGTCTGCCTCTGGGGTTGCTGGGCCCGGCCTGGCTCCTTAGAGGTAGGCATCATGACACCCAGCTGTTGCCCCCACCCCCTGCTCATGCCCCGTGTCTCCCTTCTCTTGCCCCCCACCCGCCGGTCATGCCCCGTGTCTCTCTCCTGTTCCCCCCAACCCCCGCTCATGCCCTGTGTCTCTCACCTGTTGCCCCGACCCCCGCTCATGCCCCGTTTCTCCCTGCTGTTGCCCCCCACCCCCGCTCATGCCCCGTGTTTCTCTCCTGTTACCCCCACCCCCTCTCATGTCCCGTGTCTCCCTGCTGTTGCCCCCCACCCCCCGCTCACGCCCCATGTCTCTCTCCTGTTACCCCCCTCTCATACCCCGTGTCTCTGTCCTGTTGCCCCCCACCCCCCGGTCATGCCCCGTGTCTCTGTGCTGTTACCCCCCATTCCCCGGTCATGCCCCGTGTCTCCCTGCTGTTGCCCCCACCCCCCGCTCATGCCCCGTGTCTCTCTCCTGTTCACCACACACCCCGCTCATGCCTCGTGTCTCCCCTGTTCTCCCCCACCCCCGCTCATGCCCAGTGTCTCCCTGCTGTTGCCCCCCACCCCTGCTCATGCCCCGTGTCTCTCTCCTTTTACCCCCCACACCTCTCTCATGCCCCGTGTCTATCTCCTGTTACCCCCCACCCCCCTCTCATGCCCCGTGTCTCTCTCCTGTTGCCCCCCACTCCCCGGTCATGCCCTGTGTCTCCGTGCTGTTGCCCCCCACCCCCCGCTCATGCCCGTGTCTCTCCCCTGTTACCCCCCACCCCCCACTCATGCCCCGTGTCTCCCTGCTGTTGCCCCCCACCCCTCGGTCATGCCCCGTGTCTTCCTGCTGTTGCCCCCCACTCACGCCCAGTGTCTCTCTCCTGTTCCCCCACCCCCTGCTCATGCCGTGTCTCTCACCTGTTGCCCCCCACCCCCCGCTCATGCCCCGTGTCTCACTGCTGTTGCCCCCCACCCCCAGCTCATGCCCTGTGTCTCTCTCCTGTTACCCCCCACCCCCTCTCATGCCCCGTGTCTCCCTGCTGTTGCCCCCACCCCCACTCACGCCGTGTCGCTCTCCTGTTACCCCCCACCCCCCTCTCATGCCCCGTGTCTCTCTCCTGTTGCCCCCCACCCCCCACTCATGCCCCGTGTCTCCCTGTTGTTGCCCCCACCCTCCGCTCATGCCCCGTGTCTACCTGCTGTTGCCCCCCATCCCACGCTCATGCCCCGTGTCTCCCTGCTGTTGTCCCCTACCCCCGCTCATGCCCCGTGTCTCTCTCCTGTTACCCCCCACCCCCCTCTCATGCCCCGTGTCTCGCTCCTGTTACCCCACCCCCTCTCATGCCCCGTGTCTCTCTCCTGTTGCCCCCCACCACCGGTCATGCCCCGTGTCTCCCTGCTGTTGCCCACCAACCCCCGTGTCTCCCTGCTGTTGCCCCCCAACCCCCGCACATGCCCCGTGTCTCTCTCCTGTTACCCCCACCCCTCTCTCATGGCCCGTGTCTCTCTCCTGTTGCCCCCCACCCCCTTGTCATGCCCCGTGTCTCTCTCCTGTTGCCCCCACCCCCGTTCATGCCCCATGTCTCTCTCCTGTTACCCCCACCCCCTTCTCATGCCCCGTGTCTCCCTGCTGTTGCCCCCCTCCCTCCGCTCATGCCCCGTGTCGCGCTGCTGTTGCCCCCCACTCCCCGCTCATGCACCGTGTCTCTCTCCTGTTACCCTCCACCCCCTCTCATGCCACGTGTCTCTCTCCTGTTACAACCACACCCTCTCATGCCCCGTGTCTCTCTCCTGTTACCCCCACACCCCTCAGATGCCCCGTGTCTCTCTCCTGTTGCCCCCACCCCTGGTCATGCCCCGTGTCTCCCTGCTGTGCCCCCAACCCCCCGGTCATGCCCCGTGTCTCCCTGCTGTTGCCCCCCACACCCCGTTCATGCCCCGTGTCTCTCTCCTGTTACCCCCACCCCCCTCTCATGCCCCGTGTCTCCCTCGTGTTCCCCCCACCCCGCGCTCATGCCCCGTGTCTCCCTGCTGTTGCCCCCACCCCCCTCTCATGCCCTGTGTCTCTCTCCTGTTACCCCCCACCCCCCTCTCATGCCCCGTGTCTCTCTCCTGTTGCCCCCCACCCCCGGTCATACCGTGTATCCCTGCTGTTGCCTAAACCCCCGCTCATGCCCCGTGTCTCTCTCCAGTTACCCCCCACCCCCTGGTCATGCCCCGTGTCTCCCTGCTGTTGACCCCCACCCCCCGCTCATGCCCCGTGTCTCTCTCGTGTTCCCCCACCCCCCGCTCATGTCTTGTGTCTCCCCTGTTCCTTCCCACCCCTGCTCATGCCCCGTGTCTCCCTGCTGTTGCCCCCCACCCCCCGCTCATGCCCCCCCGTGTCTATCTCCTGTTACCCCCCACCTCCCTCTCATGCCCCATGTCTCTCTCCTGTTACGCCCCACCCCCCTCTCATGCCCCGTGTCTCTCTCCTGTTACCCCCCACCCCCCTCTCATGCCCCGTGTCTCTCTCTTCTGTTACCCCCCACCACCCGGTCATGCCCTGTGTCCTCCTGCTATTGCCCCCGCCCCCGCGCATGCCCCGTGTCTCTCCCCTGTTACCCTGCCACTCATGCCCAGTGTCTCCCTGCTGTTGCCCCCCACCCCCCGCTCATGCCCCATGTCTCCGTGCTCTTGCCCCCCACCCCCCGCTCATGCCCCGTGTCTCTCTCCTGTTACCCCCGCGCCCCTCTGATGCCCTGTGTCTCCCTCTTGTTCCCCCCACCCCACGCTCATGCCCCGTGTCTCCCTGCTGTTGCCCCCACTCATTCCCCTTGTCTCTCTCCTGTTACCCCCCATCTTCCAGTCATGCCCCGTGTCTCCCTGCTGTTGCCCCACACCCCACGCTCATGCCCTGTGTCTCTCTCCTGTTCCTCCCACCCTCCAGCTCATGCCCTGTGTCTCTCACCTGTTGCCCCGACCCCCGCTCATGCCCCGTGTCTCCCTGCTGTTGCCCACCAACCCCCGCTCATGCCCCGTGTTTCTCTCCTGTTACCCCCCACCCCCCTGTCATGCCCCGTGTCTCCCTGCTGTTGCCCCCCAACCCCCGCACATGCCCCGTGTCTCTCTCCTGTTACCCCCCACCCCCCTCTCATGGCCCGTGTCTCTCTCCTGTTGCCCCCCACCCCCTGGTCATGCCCCGTGTCTCCCTGCTGTTGCCCCCTCCCTCCGCTCATGCCCTGTGTCACCCTGCTGTTGCCCCCCACTCCCCGCTCATGCACCGTGTCTCTCTCCTGTTACCCCCACCCCCTCTCATGCCACGTGTCTCTCTCCTGTTACCCTCACACCCTCTCATGCCCCGTGTCTCTCTCCTGTTACCCCTACACCCCTCAGATGCCCCGTGTCTCTCTCCTGTTGCCCCCCACCTTTGGTCATGCCCCGTGTCTCTCAGCTGTGCTCCCCACCCCCCGGTCATGCCCCGTGTCTCCCTGCTGTTGCCCCCCACACCCCGTTCATGCCCCGTGTCTCTCTCCTGTTACCCCCACCCCCCTCTCATGCCCCGTGTCTCCCTCGTGTTCCCCCCACCCCCCGCTCATGCCCCGTGTCTCCCTGCTGTTGCCCCCCACCCCCCTCTCATGCCCTGTGTCTCTCTCCTGTTACCCCCCACCCCCCTCTCATGCCCCATGTCTCACTCCTGTTGCCCCCCAACCCCCGGTCATGCCCCATGTCTCCCTGCTTTTGCCCCCCACCCCCGATCATGCCCCGTGTCTCTCTCCTGTAACCCCCCGCCCACCGGTCTTGCCCTGTGTCTCCCTGCTGTTGCCCCCCACCCCCCGCTCATGCCCCGTGTCTCTCTCCTGTTACCACCCACCCCCCTCTCATGCCCCTTGTCTCTCTCCTGTTATCCCCCACCCCCGGTCATGCCCCGTGTCTCCCTGCTGTTGCCCCCACCCCCCGCTCAGGCCCCGTGTCTCTATCCTGTTCCCTCACGCCCCGCTCATGCCTTGTATCTCCCCTGTTCCCCCCCACCCCCCGCTCATGCCCCGTGTCGCCCTGCTGTTGCCTCCCACCCCCGCTCATGCCCCATGTCTCTTTCCTGTTACCCCCCACCCCCCTCTCATGCCACGTGTCTCTCTCCTGTTACCCCCCACCCCCCTCTCATGCCCCGTGTCTCTCTCCTGTTACCCTCACCCCCCTCTCCTGCCCTGTGTCTCTCTCCTGTTACCCCCCACCCTCCTCTCATGCCCTGTGTCTCTCTCCTGTTAACCCCCACCACCCAGTCATGCCCCGTGTCTCCCTGCTGTTGCCCCCCACCCCCTGCTCATGCCCCTTGTCTCTCCCCTGTTACCCCCGGCTCATGCCCAGTGTCTCCCAGCTGTTGCCCCCCACCCCCCGCTCATGCCCCGTGTCTCCCTTCTCTTGCCCCCCACCCGCCGGTCATGCCCCATGTCTCTCTCCTTTTAACCCGAACCCCTCTCATCCCCCATGTCTCCCTCTTGTTCCCCCCCACCCCCCGTGCATGCCCCGTGTCTCCCTGCTGTTGCCCCCCACTCATTCCCCATGTCTCTCTCCTGTTACCCCCCACCCCCGGTCATGCCCTGTGTCTCCCTGCTGTTGCCCCCCACCCCCTGTTCATGCCCCATGTCTCTCTCCTGTTCCTCCCACCCCCCGCTCATGCCCTGTGTCTCTCACCTGTTGCCCCGACCCCCGCTCATGCCCCGTTTCTCCCTGCTGTTGCCCCCCACCCCCGCTCATGCCCCGTGTTTCTCTCCTGTTACCCCCCACCCCCTCTCATGCCCCGTGTCTCCCTGCTGTTGCCCCCCACCCCCTGCTCACACCCCATGTCTCTCTCCTGTTACCACCCTCTCATACCCCGTGTCTCTGTCCTGTTGCCCCCCACCTCCTGGTCATGCCCCATGTCTCTGTGCTGTTACCCCCCAGTCCCCGGTCATGCCCCGTGTCTCCCTGCTGTTGCCCCCACCCCCCGCTCATGCCCCGTGTCTCTATCCTGTTCCCCACACACCCTGCTCATGCCTCGTGTCTCCCCTGTTCTCCCCCACCCCCGCTCATGCCCAGTGTCTCCCTGCTGTTGCCCCCCACCCCCGCTCATGCCCTGTGTCTCTCTCCTTTTACCCCCCACACCCCTCTCATGCCCCGTGTCTATCTCCTGTTAACCCCCACCCCCCTCTCATGCCCCGTGTCTCTCTCCTGTTGCCCCCCACTCCCCGGTCACGCCCTGTGTCTCCCTGCTGTTGCCCCCCACCCCCCGCTCATGCCCCGTGTCTCTCCCCTGTTACCCCCCGCCCCCCACTCATGCCCCGTGTCTCCCTGCTGTTGCCCCCACCCCTCGGTCATGCCCCGTGTCTACCTGCTGTTGCCCCCCACTCACGCCCAGTGTCTCTCTCCTGTTCCCCCACCCCCTGCTCATGCCGTGTCTCTCACCTGTTGCCCCCCACCCCCCGCTCATGCCCCGTGTCTCACTGCTGTTGCCCCCCACCCCCAGCTCATGCCCTGTGTCTCTCTCCTGTTACCCCCCACCCCCTCTCATGCCCCGTGTCTCTCTCCTGTTGCCCCCCACCCCCCACTCATGTCCCGTGTCTCCCTGTTGTTGCCCCCACCCTCCGCTCATGCCCCGTGTCTACCTGCTGTTGCCCCCCACCCCACGCTCATGCCCCGTGTCTCCCTGCTGTTGACCCCCACCCCCGCTCATGCCTCGTGTCTCTCTCCTATTACCCCCCACCCTCCTCTCATGCCCCGTGTCTCGCTCCTGTTACCCCACCCCCCTCTCATGCCCCATGTCTCTGTGCTCTTGCCCCCCACCCCCCGCTCATGCCCTGTGTCTCTCTCCTGTTGGCCCCACCACCCGGTCATGCCCCGTGTCTCCCTGCTTTTGCCCCCCACCCCCGATCATGCCCCGTGTCTCTCTCCTGTTATCCCCCACCCCCGGTCATGCCCCGTGTCTCCCTGCTGTTGCCCCCACCCCCGCTCATGCCCCGTGTCTCTATCCTGTTCCCCCACCCCCTGCTCATGCCTTGTATCTCCCCTGTTCCCCCTCACCCCCGCTCATGCCCCGTGTCTCCCTGCTGTTGCCTCCCACTCACCGCTCATGTCCCATGTCAATCTCCTGTTACCCCCCCCACCCCCACCTCATGCCACGTGTCTCTCTCATGTTGCCCCCCACCTCCCTCTCATGCCCCATGTCTCTCTCCTGTTACCCTCACCCTCTCTCATGCCCCGTGTCTCTCTCCTGTTACCCCCCACCCTCCTCTCATGCCCTGTGTCTCTCTCCTGTTGCCCCCCACCACCCGGTCATGCCCCGTGTCTCCCTGCTGTTGCCCCCCACCCCCCGCTCATGCCCCGTGTCTCTCCCCTGTTACCCCCGGCTCATGCCCAGTGTCTCCCAGCTGTTGCCCTCCACCCCCCGCTCATGCCCCGTGTCTCCCTGCTCTTGCCCCCCACCCCCCGCTCATGCCACGTGTCTCTCTCCTGTTGCCCCCCACCCCCTCTCATGCCCCATGTCTCCCTCTTGTTCCCCCCACCCCCTGTGCATGCCCAGTGTCTCCCTGCTGTTGCCCCTCACTCATTCCCCATGTCTCTCTCCTGTTATCCCCCACCCCCTGGTCATGCCCCGTGTCTCCCTGCTGTTGCCCCCCACCCCCTGCTCATGCCCCGTGTCTCTCTCCTGTTCCCCCCACCCCCCGTTCATGCCCTGTGTCTCTCACCTGTTGCCCCGATCCCCCGCTCATGCCCCGTGTCTCCCTGCTGTTGCCCCCGCCCCCCGCTCATGCCCTGTGTTTCTCTCCTTTTACCCCCCCCCCACTCTCATGCCCCGTGTCTCCCTGCTGTTGCCCCCCACCCCCCACTCATGCCCCATGTCTCTCTCCTGTTACCCCCCACCCCCCTCTCATACCCCGTGTCTCTGTCCTGTTGCCCCCCATCCCCTGGTCATGCCCCGTATCTCCGTGCTGTTACCCCCCAGTCCCCGGTCATGCCCCGTGTCTCCCTGCTGTTGTCCCCACCCCCGCTCATGCCCCGTGTCTCTCTCCTGTACCCCACACCCCCGCTCAAGCCTCGTGTCTCCCATGTTCCCCCCCACCCCAGCTCATGCCCAGTGTCTCCCTGCTGTTGCCCCCCACCCCCGCTCTTGCCCCGTGTCTCTCTCCTGTTACCCCCCCACACCCCTCTCATGCCCCCTGTCTATCTCCTGTTACCCCCCACCCCCCTCTCATGCCCCGTGTCTATCTCCTGTTGCCCCCCACTCCCCAGTCATGCCCGTGTCTCCTTGCTGTTGCCCTCCACCCCCTGCTCATTCCCCGTGTCTCTCTCCTGTTCCCCCCACCCCCCGGTCATGCCCCGTGTCTCCCTGCTGCTGCCCCTCACCCCCGCTCATGTCCTGTGTCTCCCTGCTGTTGCCCCCCCACCCCCCGCTCATGCCCCGTGTCTCTCTCCTGTTATCCCCCACCCCCCGCTCATGCCCCGTGTCTCTCTCCTGTTGCCTCCCACCCCCCCGCTCATGCCCTGTGTCTCTCTCCTGTTGCCCCCACCCCCCGCTCATGCCCCGTGTCTCTCTCCTGTTCCCCCCAGCCCCTTCTCATGCCCCGTGTCTCTCTCCTGTTGCCTCCCACCCCCGGTCATGCCTCGTGTCTCCCTGCTGTTGCCCCCCACCCCCCGCTCATGCCCCGTGTCTCTCTCATGTTCCCCCCAGCCCCTTCTCATGCCCCGTGTCTCCCTGCTGTTGCCCCCCACCCTCTGCTCATGCGCCGTGTCTCCCTGCTGTTGCCCCCCACCCCCGCTCATGCCCCGTGTCTCTTTCCTGTTACCCCCCGCCCCCCTCTCATGCCCCGTGTCTCTCTCCTGTTACCTCCAAACCCCTCAGATGCCCCGTGTCTCTCTCCTGTTACCCCCACCCCCCTCTCATGCTCCGTGTCTCTCTCCTGTTCCCCCCACCCCTGATCATGCCCCGTGTCTCCCTGATGTTGCCACCACCCCCGCTCATGTCCCATGTCTCTCTCCTGTTACCCCACCACCCCCCTCTCATGCCCCGTGTCTCCCTCCTGTTGCCCCCCACCCCCGCCCATGCCCGTGTCTCTCTCCTGTTACCCCCCACGCCCCAGTCATGCCCTGTGTCTCCCTGCTGTTGCCCCCGCTCATGCTCCGTGTCTCTCTCCTGTTGCCCCCCACCCCCGCTCATGCCCCGTGTCTATCTCCTTTCCCCCCCACCCCCTGCTCATGCCCCATGTCTCTCTCCTGTTTCCCCAACCCCTGCTCATGCCTTGTGTCTCCCCATTCCCCCCAGCACCCACTCATGCCCCGTGTTTCCCTGATGTTGCCCCCCAGCCCCCGCTCATGCCCCGTGTCTCTCTCCTGTTACCCCCCACCCCCCGGTCATGCCCTGTATCTCCCTGCTGTTGTCCCCCACCCCCGCTCATGCCCCGTGTCCCTCTCCTGTTACCCTTCACCCCCCGGTCATGACTCGTGTCTCTCTCCTGTTACCCCCCACCCCCCTCTCATGCCTCGGGTATCCCTCGTGTTCCCCCCACCCCCCGCTCATGCCCCGTGTCTCCCTGCTGTTGCCCCCCAGCCCCCGCTCATGCCCTGTGTCTCTCTCCTGTTCCCCCCACCCCCCGCTCATGCCCTGTGTCTCTCACCTGTTGCCCCGACCCCCGCTCATGCCCCGTGTCTCCCTGCTGTTGCCCCCAACACCCGCTCATGCCCTGTGTTTCTCTCCTGTTACCCCCCACCCCCCTCTCATGCCCCGTGTCTCCCTGCTGTTGCCCCCCACCCCCCGCGCATGCCCCGTGTCTCTGTCCTGTTACCCCCCACCCCCCTCTCATGGCCTGTGTCTCTCTCCTGTTGCCCCCCACCCCCGGTCATGCCCCATGTCTCTCTCCTGTTGCCCCCACACCCCGCTCATGCCCCGTGTCTCTCTCCTGTTACCCCCCACCCCCTTCTCATGCCCCTTGTCTCCCTGCTGTTGCCCCCCTCCCACCGCTCATGCCCCGTGTCGCCCTGCTGTTGCCCCCCACCCCCCGCTCATGCACCGTGTCTCTCTCCTGTAACCCCCCCACCCCCCCTTTCATGCCACGTGTCTCTCTCCTGTTACCCCCACACCCTCTCATGCCCCGTGTCTCTCTCCTGTTACCCCCACACCCCTCAGATGCCCCGTGTCTCTCTCCTGTTGCCCCCCACCCTGGTCATGCCCCATGTCTCCCTGCTGTTGCCCCCCACCCCCCGGTCATGCCCCGTGTCTTCCTGCTGTTGCCCCCCACACCCCGTTCATGACCCCGTGTCTCTCTCCTGTTACCCCCACCCCCCTCTCATGCCCCGTGTCTCCCTCATGTTCCCCCACCCCCCTCTCATGCCCCGTGTCTCTCTCCTGTTACCCCCACCCCCTCTCATGCCCCGTGTCTCTCTCCTGTTGCCCCCCAACCCCCAGTCATGCCCCATGTCTCCCTGCTTTTGCCCCCCACCCCCGATCATGCCCCGTGTCTCTCTCCTGTTACCCCCCGCCTCCGGTCTTGCCCTGTGTCTCCCTGCTGTTGCCCCCCCACCCCCTGCTCATGCCCCGTGTCTCTCTCCTCTTACCCCCCACCCCCCTCTCATGCCCCTTGTCTCTCTCCTGTTGCCACCCACCCCCGGTTATGCCCCGTGTCTCCCTGCTGTTGCCCCCACCCCCGCTCATGCCCTGTGTCTCTTTCCTGTTACCCCCCCACCCCCTGGTCATGCCCCGTGTCTTCCTGCTGTTGCCCCCCACCCCCCGCTCATGCCCCGTGTCTCTATCCTGTCCCCCACCCCCCGCTCATGCCTTGTATCTCCCCTGTTCCCCCCCACCCCCCGCTCATGCCCTGTGTCTCCCTGCTGTTGCCCCCCACCCCCCACTCATGCCCCGTGTCTCTCTCCTGTTACCCTCACCCCCCTCTCATGCCACGTGTCTCTCTCCTGTTACCCCCCACCCTCCTCTCATGCCCTGTGTCTCTCTCCTCTTGCCCCCCACCACCCGGTCATGCCCCATGTCTCCCTGCTGTTGCCCCCCACCCCCCGCTCATGCCCCGTGTCTCTCCCCTGTTACCCTCGGCTCATGCCCAGTGTCTCCCAGATGTTGCCCCCCACCCGCCGCTCATGCCCCGTGTCTCCCTGCTCTTGCCCCCCACCCCCTGCTCATGCCCTTGTCTCCCTCTTGTTCCCCCCACCCCCGTGCATGCCCCGTGTCTCCCTGCTGTTGCCCCCCACTCATTCCCCATGTCTCTCACCTGTTACCCCCACTCCCCGGTCATGCCCCGTGTCTCCCTGCTGTTGCCCCCCACCCCCTGCCCCGTGTCTCTCTCCTGTTCCCCCCACCCCCCGCTCATGCCCTGTGTCCCTCACCTGTTGCCCCGACCCCCCGTTCATGCCCTGTGTCTCTCTGCTGTTGCCCCCACCCCCCGCTCATGCCCCGTGTTTCTCTCCTGTTACTCCCACCCCCTCTCATGCCCCGTGTCTCCCTGCTGTTGCCCCCCACCCCCCGCTCACGCCCCGTGTCTCTCTCTTGTTACCCCCCACCCCCCTCTCATACCCCGTGTCTCTGTCCTGTTGCCCCCCACCCCCCAGTCATGCCCTGTGTCTCTGTGCTGTTACCCCCCAGTCCCCGGTCATGCCCCGTGTCTCCCTGCTGTTGCCCCCACCCCCTGCTCATGCCCCGTGTCTCTCTCCTGTTCCCCACACCCCCCGCTCATGCCTCGTGTCTCCCCTGTTCCCCCCCGCCCCCCGCTCATGCCCAGTGTCTCCCTGCTGTTGCCCCCCACCCCCCTCATGCCCCGTGTCTCTCTCCTGTTACCCCCCCACACCCCTCTCATGCCCCGTGTCTATCTCCTGTTAACCCCCACCCCCTCTCATGCCCCGTGTCTCTCTCCTGTTGCCCCCCACACCCCGGTCATGCCCCGTGTCTCCCTGCTGTTGCCCCCACTCATGCCCAGTGTCTCTCTCCTGTTTCCCCCACCCCCTGCTCATGCCCTGTGTCTCTCACTTGTTGCCCCGCACCCCCCACTCATGCCCCGTGTCTCCCTGCTGTTGCCCCCCACCCCCAGCTCATGCCCCGTGTCTCTCTCCTGTTACCCCCACCCCCCTCTCATGCCCCGTGTCTCCCTGCTGTTGTCCCCCACCCCCCGCTCACGCCCCGTGTCTCTCTCATGTTACCCCACCCCCTCTCATTCACCGTGTCTCTCTCCTGTTGCCCCCCACCCCCGGTCATGCCCCGTGTCTCCGTGCTGTTACCCCTCAGCCCCTGGTCATGCCCCGTGTCTCCCTGCTGTTTCCCCCACCCCCCACTCATGCCCCGTGTCTCTCCTGTTCCCCCCACCTCCCCATGCCTCGTGTCTCCCCTGTTTCTGCCCACCCCCCGCTCATGCCCCATGTCTCCCTGCTGTTGCCCCCACCCCCCGCTTATGCCCCGTGTCTCTCTCCTGTTACCCCTCACCCCCTCTCATGCCCCGTGTCTCTCTCCTGTTACCCCCCAACCCCCTATCATGCCCCGTGTCTCTCTCCTGTTGCCCCCCACTCCCCGGTCATGCCCCATGTCTCCCTGATGTTGCCCCCACCCCCGCTCATGTTCCATGTCTCTCTCCTGTTACCCCACCCCCCTCTCATGCCCCGTGTCTCCCTCCTGTTGCCCCCCACCCCCTGCTCATGCCCGTGTCTCTCTCCTGTTACCCCTCATGCCCCGGTCATGCCCCGTGTCTCCCTGCTGTTGCCCTCGCTCATGCTCCGTGTCTCTCTTCTGTTGCCCCCCACCCCCCGCTCATGCCCCATGTCTCCCTCCTTTTCCCCCCCACCCCCTGCTCATGCCCCATGTCTCTCTCCTGTTTGCCCAACCCCTGCTCATGCCTTTTGTCTCCCCTGTTCCCCCACCCCCCACTCATGCCCCGTGTTTCCCTGATGTTGCCTCCCAGCCCCCGGTCATGCCCTGTGTCTCTCTCCTGTTACCCCCACCCCCCGGTCATGCCCTGTATCTCCCTGCTGTTGTCCCCCACCCCCCGGTCATGTCCCGTGTCTCTCTCCTGTTACCCCCCACCCCCCTCTCTTGCCTCGTGTCTCCCTTGTGTTCCCCCCACCCCCCGCTCATGCCCTGTGTCTCCCTGCTGTTGCCCCCCCACCCCCGCTCATTCCCTGTGTCTCTCTCATGTTGCCCCCCACCCCCGTTCATGCCCTGTGTCTCTTTTCTGTTACCCCCCCAACCCCCTCTCAAGCCCAGTGTCTCTCTCCTGTTGCCCCCACCCCCCGCTCATGCCCTGTGTCTCCCTGATGTTGCCCCTCACCCCTGCTCATGCCCCGTGTCTCCCTGCTATTGCCCCCCACCCCCGCTCATGCCCCGTGTCTCCCTGCTGTTGCCCCCCACCCCCTGCTCATGCCCCGTGTCTCTCTCCTGTTACCCATCTCTCATGCCCCGTGTCTCCCTCCTGGTCCCCCCTACCCATGCCCTGTTGTGTTCTCTTTATACACCTTGCCTTCCCTTTCCATGGTGTCCATCTTGGTAAAAGATTTTCCTTCCTACACCGGGACGCTGCAGGCGTTCCGGTTTGGGAAGAAAAATCTTTTTTTTACCACCCCGGGTTCCCTCTTTGAGAACCTAGGATTCTAGTGGTCTTCATCCATTGAAAAGGACGTTATGGTTACATTGCACTAATAAAAAACTATGAAATTCAATTAAAAAAATGTGTTAAAGGGACGTTGTGGTTAAGTTGCACTAATAGAAACCAATGAAATTCAGTGAAAAAAGCGGTGTTAAAGGGAAGTTATGGTAGTTGCGCTATTAAAAACCTATGAAATTCAGTGAAAAAACGTTGTTAAAGGGACGTTATGGTAGTTGCGCTACTAAAAACCTATGAAATTCAGTGAAAAAACTTTGTTAAAGGGACATTATGGTTCCAAGTAAAACCGAAAAACCCTTGAAATTCGCCAGTTATGGTAAGCTAAGCAACCATAACTCGCGCCACCACCGTGCACTGCTAAGCCTGACACCCAGGACATCAAAGATGACATCACAAATGTCATTGCTGACCTCACTGATGACATCACATGTCTGTCGCCCCCTTTTTTTCTTTCCTGACATATATAGGCCACATGATTTTCTTCAGTAACAGTCAGGAACTAAACTTTGTAAATGTACTATATTTGTAGACTTATCCTTCAAGTATGTTCTTACAATAATTCCCTTATGGTCCAGTCATATCATATGAAACATATACATAGAGGAAGACACAACCTTGAAAGACAGCAATCCTTTTTGTGCATTAAAATTATCAGTGGAGTTATTAGCACTTTCTGATAGTTTTGATGTTTTTTTATTACTGTACTTTCCCTGTATTTGCTCATATTTTTATATGTTGTACTCACAATATTTTCCTTAGGGTCCAGACACATCATGTGATATATATAGATAGGGTAAGTAACAGCTTTGAAACAGAGCAATCATTTCTCTGCATAAAGGTAATCAGTTAGGTTATGAACACTTTCTGCTACTATTGCTGTTTTTTTTCTTACTTCAATTCCCTTGTATATATTCATATTTGTATGTGGTGTTGTCTCTTTGTGATTTGTCTATAATAATGCAAGTTATGTAGTAAGTGGGTTTTATTACCTACTTATCACAAGTTTCACTGTACGCAAAACTCTAATATGAAAACAGTTATCATTTCACTATTCAACATGGCAAGCTTATGAATATTGCACCTCCATCATTTATGCTGCACACAATGCCTATGTTTCTACATGAGTGCCTTAGTATACTGGATTGAAGTTAATAATAGAATGCTATTTATATCAGTGCATAGCTTAATGCACTGATTAGCACTTGATATTTATTCCAATAATCTTTGACACTTTTTTAATTAACATTACACTAAGAATCCCTTTTACAGACTTTTCATGAAAGGTAAATGCACATGTGATGTCATCAGTGATGTCATCAATGACATTTGTGATGTCATCTTTGATGTCCTGGGTGTTAGGCTTAGCAGTGCACGGTGGTGGCGCGAGTTATGGTTGCTTAGCTTACCATAACTGGCGAATTTCAAGGGTTTTTCGGTTTTACTTGGAACCATAACGTCCCTTTAACAACGTTTTTTCACTGAATATATATATATATATATATATTACATGGCCACGGTAGTGGCTATGTAGTTATGGTTAAGTTGCTGTTTCCATAGTAAGAGCACTTTTTGGGTGGCTTATAACTTCGCTCCCCCTGGACGAATCCTCACCAAACTTTGCAAAAAAAGTATATGGCCCACTCTGAATGTATTTGCAAAGAAGTTTGGTGAGGATTCGTCCAGGGGGGGCAAAGTTATAGGGGGGTCCCAAACTTTTTTTTTTCCCATAGACTGAATGGGGAAAAAACTTTGCTCGTGCCTACAGCCCAAACCGCTAGACGGATTTTCACCAAATTTGGACCAGGAGTAGCAGCTTGGTCCCGAAAGCGTGCTTTTGCAGATTTGGTGAAAATCCGTCCAGTAGTTTTTAAAACAATGACCAGAAAGTAGGTCATAAAAAATTAGTGATATCTGTGTTCGGTCCGCGGACACACTTCCCTTTTCGCTCCGCGGACAGTGTCCTCGTGTTCGCTGATTGGATGGTGTGGAGCGTGAAGCGCGTCAGATTTTCGGTAGCACCCGTCATCTTGGATTCGCGGACGTCCGCAGACAGCGCGGTGAAACTTGGTTCAAAATTTGTATTTAGTAGAGTGTGTTGGTGTGTAGGAGTGTTTGGGGAGGGTGGGAGAGTATGAGATAGGTTGAAAGTTGTGTTTTTTATGTGGTAGACGTTCTTGTTGTGTTCGATTTGTCTGCGGACATCACGGGTGTTCTGAAATGTTCTAAATAAACTGAATGGGGGGTGTTCTGAGGATTTAATATGTGTCCGTTTTGTTCGCAAGCAAGCTGAAACTGTTCTAAGAACACTAGCGGTATCCGGAAATGTTCGAAAATAAACAAAATGGGGGTGTCCTGAGGACGCTGTCCGTATTGTTCTCTGGCCAGTGTAATGTGTTCTAAGAACACTCGCGGTGTCCTGAAATGTTCGCAAATAAACAAAATGGAGGTGTTCTGAGGACGCTGTCCGTATTGTTCGTTGTGAAGTTGAAAGTGTTCTAAGAACTCTTGCGGTGTCCTGAAATGTTCGTAAATAAACAAAATGGGGGTGTCCTGAGGAAGCTTTCCGTATTGTTCTCTGGCAAGTTGAATGTGTTCTAAGAACACTCGCGGTGTCCTGAAATGTTCGCAAATAAACAAAATGGGGGTGTTCTGAGGACGCTGTCCGTATTGTTCGTTGTCAAGTTGAAAGTGTTCTAAGAACTCTCGCAGTGTCCTGAAATGTTCATAGGGGGTGTCTGAAGATGCAGCCCGTATTGTTTGATGGCAAGTTGAATGTGTTCTAAGAACACTCGCGGTGTCCTGAAATGTTCGCAAATAAACAAAATGGGGGTGTTCTGAGGACGCTGTCCATATTGTTCGTTGTCAAGTTGAAGGTGTTCTAAGAACTCTCGCGGTGTCCTGAAATGTTCGTAAATAAACAAAATGGGGGTGTTCTGAGGACGCTGTCCGTATTGTTCATTGTCAAGTTGAAAGTGTTCTAAGAACTCTTGCGTTGTCCTGAAATGTTCGTAGGGGGTGTCCTGAAGACGCTGTCCGTATTGTTCCATGGCAAGTTGAATGTGTTCTAAGAGCACTTGCGGTGTCCTGAAATGTTCGTAAATAAACAAAATGGGGGTGTTCTAAGGACGCTGTCCGTATTGTTCGATGGCAAGTTGAAAGTGTTCTAAGAACTCTGGCGTTGTCCTGAAATGTTCGAAGGGGGTGTTCTGAAGATGTTGTCCTTATTGTTCTCTGGCAAGTTGAATGTGTTCTAAGAACATTCGCGGTGTCCTGAAATGTTCGCAAATAAACAAAATGGGGGTGTTCTGAGGCAATCTGTCCGTATTGTTCGATGGCAAGTTGAAAGTGTTCTAAGAACTCTGGCGTTGTCCTGAAATGTTTGAAGGGGGTGTTCTGAAGATGTTGTCCGTATTGTTCTCTGGCAAGTTGAATGTGTTCTAAAAACACTTGCGGTGTCCGGAAATGTTCGTAAATAAACAAAATGGGGGTGTTCTGAGGACGCTGTCCGTATTGTTCGTTGTCAAGTTGAAAGTGTTCTAAGAACTCTTGCGTTGTCCTGAAATGTTCGGCGGGGTGTCCTGAAGACGCTGTCCGTATTGTTCGATGGCAAGTTGAATGTGTTGTAAGAACACTCGCGGTGTCCTGAAATGTTCGTAAATAAACAAAATGGGGGTGTTCTGAGGACGCTGTCCGTATTGTTCGATGGCAAGTTGAAAGTGTTCTAAGAACTCTGGCGTTGTCCTGAAATGTTCGAAGGGGGTGTTCTGAAGATGTTGTCCGTATTGTTCTCTGGCAAGTTGAATGTGTTCTAAGAACACTTGCGGTGTCCGGAAATGTTCGGAAATAAACAAAATGGGGGTGTTCTGAGGACGCTGTCCGTATTGTTCGTTGTCAAGTTGAAAGTGTTCTAAGAACTCTCGCGTTGTCCTGAAATGTTCATAGGGGGTGTCCTGAAGACGCTGCCCGGATTGTTCGATGGCAAGTTGAATGTGTTGTAAGAACACTCGCGGTGTCCTGAAATGTTCGCAAAAAAACAAAATGGGGGTGTTCTGAGGACGCCGTCCGTATTGTTCGATGGCAAGTTGAAAGTGTTCTAAGAACTCTGGCGTTGTCCTGAAATGTTCGAAGGGGGTGTTCTGAAGATGTTGTCCGTATTGTTCTCTGGCAAGTTGAATGTGTTCTAAGAACACTTGCAGTGTCCGGAAATGTTCGTAAATAAACAAAATGGGGGTGTTCTGAGGACGCTGTCCGGATTGTTCGTTGTCAAGTTGAAAGTGTTCTAAGAACTCTCGCGTTGTCCTGAAATGTTCGGCGGGGGTGTCCTGAAGACGCTGTCCGTATTGTTCGATGGCAAGTTGAATGTGTTGTAAGAACACTCGCAGTGTCCTGAAATGTTCACAAATAAACAAAATGGGGGTGTTCTGAGGACGCTGTCCGTATTGTTCAATGGCAAGTTGAAAGTGTTCTAAGAACTCTCGCGTTGTCCTGAAATGTTCGTAGGGGGTGTCCTGAAGACGCTGTCCGTATTGTTCGATGGCAAGTTGAATGTGTTGTAAGAACACTCGCGGTGTCCTGAAATGTTCACAAATAAACAAAATGGGGGTGTTCTGAGGACGCTGGCCGTATTGTTCGATTGCAAGTTGAAAGTGTTCTAAGAACTCTCGCGTTGTCCTGAAATGTTCGTAAATAAACAAAATGGGGGTGTTCTGAGGACGCTGTCCGTATTGTTCGTTGTCAAGTTGAAAGTGTTCTAAGAACTCTCGCGGTGTCCTGAAAGGTTCGTAAATAAACAAAATGGGGGTGTTCTGAGGACGCTGTCCATATTGTTCGTTGTCAAGTTGAAAGTGTTCTAAGATCTTTCGCCTTGTCCTGAAATGTTCGTAGGGGGTGTCCTGAAGACGCTGTCCGTATTGTTCGATGGCAAGTTGAATGTGTTCTAAGAACACTTGCAGTGTCCTGTAATGTTTGTAAATAAACAAAATGGGGGTGTTGTGAGGACGCTGTCCGTATTGTTCGATGGCAAGTTGAAAGTGTTCTAAGAACTCTCGCGTTGTCCTGAAATGTTCGTAGCGGGTGTTCTGAAGACGTTGTCCGTATTGTTCGATGGCAAGTTGAAACTGTTCTAAGAACTCTCGTGGTGTCCTGAAATGTTCGTAAATAAACAAAATGGGGGTGTCCTGAGGACGCTGTCCGTATTCTTCTCTGGCAAGTTGAATGTGTTCTAAGAACACTCGCGGTGTCCTGAAATGTTCGTAAATAAACAAAATGGGGGTGTTCTGAGGACGCTGTCCGTATTGTTCATTGTCAAGTTGAAAGTGTTCTAAGAACTCTCGCGTTGTCCTGAAATGTTCATAGGGGGTGTCCTGAAGACGCTGTCCGTATTGTTCGATGGCAAGTTGAATGTGTTCTAAGAACACTTGCGGTGTCCTGAAATGTTCGTAAATAAACAAAATGGGGGTTTTCTGAGGACGCTGTCCGTATTGTTCGATGGCAAGTTGAAAGTGTTCTAAGAACTCTGGCGTTGTCCTGAAATGTTCGAAGGGGGTGTTCTGAAGATGTTGTCCGTATTGTTCTCTGGCAAGTTGAATGTGTTCTAAGAACACTTGCAGTGTCCGGAAATGTTCGTAAATAAACAAAATGGGGGTGTTCTGAGGACGCTGTCCGGATTGTTCGTTGTCAAGTTGAAAGTGTTCTAAGAACTCTCGCGTTGTCCTGAAATGTTCGGCGGGGGTGTCCTGAAGACGCTGTCCGTATTGTTCGATGGCAAGTTGAATGTGTTGTAAGAACACTCGCAGTGTCCTGAAATGTTCACAAATAAACAAAATGGGGGTGTTCTGAGGACGCTGTCCGTATTGTTCAATGGCAAGTTGAAAGTGTTCTAAGAACTCTCGCGTTGTCCTGAAATGTTCGTAGGGGGTGTCCTGAAGACGCTGTCCGTATTGTTCGATGGCAAGTTGAATGTGTTGTAAGAACACTCGCGGTGTCCTGAAATGTTCACAAATAAACAAAATGGGGGTGTTCTGAGGACGCTGGCCGTATTGTTCGATTGCAAGTTGAAAGTGTTCTAAGAACTCTCGCGTTGTCCTGAAATGTTCGTAAATAAACAAAATGGGGGTGTTCTGAGGACGCTGTCCGTATTGTTCGTTGTCAAGTTGAAAGTGTTCTAAGAACTCTCGCGGTGTCCTGAAAGGTTCGTAAATAAAAAAATGGGGGTGTTCTGAGGACGCTGTCCATATTGTTCGTTGTCAAGTTGAAAGTGTTCTAAGATCTTTCGCCTTGTCCTGAAATGTTCGTAGGGGGTGTCCTGAAGACGCTGTCCGTATTGTTCGATGGCAAGTTGAATGTGTTCTAAGAACACTTGCAGTGTCCTGTAATGTTTGTAAATAAACAAAATGGGGGTGTTGTGAGGACGCTGTCCGTATTGTTCGATGGCAAGTTGAAAGTGTTCTAAGAACTCTCGCGTTGTCCTGAAATGTTCGTAGCGGGTGTTCTGAAGACGTTGTCCGTATTGTTCGATGGCAAGTTGAAACTGTTCTAAGAACTCTCGTGGTGTCCTGAAATGTTCGTAAATAAACAAAATGGGGGTGTCCTGAGGACGCTGTCCGTATTCTTCTCTGGCAAGTTGAATGTGTTCTAAGAAAACTCGCGGTGTCCTGAAATGTTCGTAAATAAACAAAATGGGGGTGTTCTGAGGACGCTGTCCGTATTGTTCATTGTCAAGTTGAAAGTGTTCTAAGAACTCTCGCGTTGTCCTGAAATGTTCATAGGGGGTGTCCTGAAGACGCTGTCCGTATTGTTCGATGGCAAGTTGAATGTGTTCTAAGAACACTTGCGGTGTCCTGAAATGTTCGTAAATAAACAAAATGGGGGTTTTCTGAGGACGCTGTCCGTATTGTTCAATGGCAAGTTGAAAGTGTTCTAAGAACTCTGGCGTTGTCCTGAAATGTTCGAAGGGGGTGTTCTGAAGATGTTGTCCGTATTGTTCTCTGGCAAGTTGAATGTGTTCTAAGAACACTCGCGGTGTCCTGAAATGTTCGCAAATAAACAATATGGGGGTGTTCTGAGGCAATCTGTCCGTATTGTTCGATGGCAAGTTGAAAGTGTTCTAAGAACTCTGGCGTTGTCCTGAAATGTTTGAAGGGGGTGTTCTGAAGATGTTGTCCGTATTGTTCTCTGGCAAGTTGAATGTGTTCTAAGAACACTTGCGGTGTCCGGAAATGTTCGTAAATAAACAAAATGGGGGTGTTCTGAGGACGCTGTCCGTATTGTTCGTTGTCAAGTTGAAAGTGTTCTAAGAACTCTCGCGTTGTCCTGAAATGTTCGGCGGGGGTGTCCTGAAGACGCTGTCCGCATTGTTCGATGGCAAGTTGAATGTGTTGTAAGAACACTCGCGGTGTCCTGAAATGTTCGTAAATAAACAAAATGGGGGTGTTCCGAGGACGCTGTCCGTATTGTTCGATGGCAAGTTGAAAGTGTTCTAAGAACTCTGGCGTTGTCCTAAAATGTTCGAAGGGGGTGTTCTGAAGATGTTGTCCGTATTGTTCTCTGGCAAGTTGAATGTGTTCTAAGAACACTTGCGGTGTCCGGAAATGTTCGGAAATAAACAAAATGGGGGTGTTCTGAGGACGCTGTCCGTATTGTTCGTTGTCAAGTTGAAAGTGTTCTAAGAACTCTCGCGTTGTCCTGAAATGTTCATAGGGGGTGTCCTGAAGACGCTGCCCGGATTGTTCGATGGCAAGTTGAATGTGTTGTAAGAACACTCGCGGTGTCCTGAAATGTTCGCAAAAAAACAAAATGGGGGTGTTCTGAGGACGCCGTCCGTATTGTTCGATGGCAAGTTGAAAGTGTTCTAAGAACTCTGGCGTTGTCCTGAAATGTTCGAAGGGGGTGTTCTGAAGATGTTGTCCGTATTGTTCTCTGGCAAGTTGAATGTGTTCTAAGAACACTTGCAGTGTCCGGAAATGTTCGTAAATAAACAAAATGGGGGTGTTCTGAGGACGCTGTCCGGATTGTTCGTTGTCAAGTTGAAAGTGTTCTAAGAACTCTCGCGTTGTCCTGAAATGTTCGGCGGGGGTGTCCTGAAGACGCTGTCCGTATTGTTCGATGGCAAGTTGAATGTGTTGTAAGAACACTCGCAGTGTCCTGAAATGTTCACAAATAAACAAAATGGGGGTGTTCTGAGGACGCTGTCCGTATTGTTCAATGGCAAGTTGAAAGTGTTCTAAGAACTCTCGCGTTGTCCTGAAATGTTCGTAGGGGGTGTCCTGAAGACGCTGTCCGTATTGTTCGATGGCAAGTTGAATGTGTTGTAAGAACACTCGCGGTGTCCTGAAATGTTCACAAATAAACAAAATGGGGGTGTTCTGAGGACGCTGGCCGTATTGTTCGATTGCAAGTTGAAAGTGTTCTAAGAACTCTCGCGTTGTCCTGAAATGTTCGTAAATAAACAAAATGGGGGTGTTCTGAGGACGCTGTCCGTATTGTTCGTTGTCAAGTTGAAAGTGTTCTAAGAACTCTCGCGGTGTCCTGAAAGGTTCGTAAATAAACAAAATGGGGGTGTTCTGAGGACGCTGTCCATATTGTTCGTTGTCAAGTTGAAAGTGTTCTAAGATCTTTCGCCTTGTCCTGAAATGTTCGTAGGGGGTGTCCTGAAGACGCTGTCCGTATTGTTCGATGGCAAGTTGAATGTGTTCTAAGAACACTTGCAGTGTCCTGTAATGTTCGTAAATAAACAAAATGGGGGTGTTGTGAGGACGCTGTCCGTATTGTTCGATGGCAAGTTGAAAGTGTTCTAAGAACTCTCGCGTTGTCCTGAAATGTTCGTAGCGGGTGTTCTGAAGACGTTGTCCGTATTGTTCGATGGCAAGTTTAAACTGTTCTAAGAACTCTCGCGGTGTCCTGAAATGTTCGTAAATAAACAAAATGGGGGTGTCCTGAGGACGCTGTCCGTATTCTTCTCTGGCAAGTTGAATGTGTTCTAAGAACACTCGCGGTGTCCTGAAATGTTCGTAAATAAACAAAATGGGGGTGTTCTGAGGACGCTGTCCGTATTGTTCATTGTCAAGTTGAAAGTGTTCTAAGAACTCTTGCGTTGTCCTGAAATGTTCATAGGGGGTGTCCTGAAGACGCTGTCCGTATTGTTCGATGGCAAGTTGAATGTGTTCTAAGAACACTTGCGGTGTCCTGAAATGTTCGTAAATAAACAAAATGGGGGTTTTCTGAGGACGCTGTCCGTATTGTTCGATGGCAAGTTGAAAGTGTTCTAAGAACTCTGGCGTTGTCCTGAAATGTTCGAAGGGGGTGTTCTGAAGATGTTGTCCGTATTGTTCTCTGGCAAGTTGAATGTGTTCTAAGAACACTCGCGGTGTCCTGAAATGTTCGCAAATAAACAATATGGGGGTGTTCTGAGGCAATCTGTCCGTATTGTTCGATGGCAAGTTGAAAGTGTTCTAAGAACTCTGGCGTTGTCCTGAAATGTTTGAAGGGGGTGTTCTGAAGATGTTGTCCGTATTGTTCTCTGGCAAGTTGAATGTGTTCTAAGAACACTTGCGGTGTCCGGAAATTTTCGTAAATAAACAAAATGGGGGTGTTCTGAGGACGCTGTCCGTATTGTTCGTTGTCAAGTTGAAAGTGTTCTAAGAACTCTCGCGTTGTCCTGAAATGTTCGGCGGGGGTGTCCTGAAGACGCTGTCCGCATTGTTCGATGGCAAGTTGAATGTGTTGTAAGAACACTCGCGGTGTCCTGAAATGTTCGTAAATAAACAAAATGGGGGTGTTCTGAGGACGCTGTCCGTATTGTTCGATGGCAAGTTGAAAGTGTTCTAAGAACTCTGGCGTTGTCCTAAAATGTTCGAAGGGGGTGTTCTGAAGATGTTGTCCGTATTGTTCTCTGGCAAGTTGAATGTGTTCTAAGAACACTTGCGGTGTCCGGAAATGTTCGGAAATAAACAAAATGGGGGTGTTCTGAGGACGCTGTCCGTATTGTTCGTTGTCAAGTTGAAAGTGTTCTAAGAACTCTCGCGTTGTCCTGAAATGTTCGGCGGGGGTGTCCTGAAGACGCTGTCCGTATTGTTCGATGGCAAGTTGAATGTGTTGCAAGAACACTCGCAGTGTCCTGAAATGTTCGCAAATAAACAAAATGGGGGTGTTCTGAGGACGCTGTCCGTATTGTTCAATGGCAAGTTGAAAGTGTTCTAAGAACTCTCGCGTTGTCCTGAAATGTTCGTAGGGGGTGTCCTGAAGACACTGTCCGTATTGTTTGATGGCAAGTTGAATGTGTTGTAAGAACACTCGCGGTGTCCTGAAATGTTCACAAATAAACAAAATGGGGGTGTTCTGAGGACGCTGTCCGTATTGTTCGATTGCAAGTTGAAAGTGTTCTAAGAACTCTTGCGTTGTCCTGAAATGTTCGTAAATAAACAAAATGGGGGTGTTCTGAGGACGCTGTCCGTATTGTTCGTTGTCAAGTTGAAAGTGTTCTAAGAACTCTCGCGGTGTCCTGAAATGTTCGTAAATAAACAAAATGGGGGTGTTCTGAGGACGCTGTCCATATTGTTCGTTGTCAAGTTGAAAGTGTTCTAAGATCTTTCGCCTTGTCCTGAAATGTTCGTAGGGGGTGTCCTGAAGACGCTGTCCGTATTGTTCGATGGCAAGTTGAATGTGTTCTAAGAACACTTGCAGTGTCCCGTAATGTTCGTAAATAAACAAAATGGGGGTGTTGTGAGGACGCTGTCCGTATTGTTCGATGGCAAGTTGAAAGTCTTCTAAGAACTCTCGCGTTGTCCTGAAATGTTCGTAGCGGGTGTTCTGAAGACGTTGTCCGTATTGTTCGATGGCAAGTTGAAACTGTTCTAAGAACTCTCGCGGTGTCCTGAAATGTTCGTAAATAAACAAAATGGGGGTGTCCTGAGGACGCTGTCCGTATTCTTCTCTGGCAAGTTGAATGTGTTCTAAGAACACTTGCGGTGTCCTGAAATGTTCGCAAATAAACAAAATGGGGGTGTCCTGAAGACGCTGTCCGTATTGTTCGATGGCAAGTTGAAAGTGTTCTAAGAACTCTCGCGGTGTCCTGAAATGTTTGTAAATAAACAAAATGGGGGTGTCCTGTGGACGCTGTCCGTATTCTTCTCTGGCAAGTTGAATGTGTTCTAAGAACACTCGCGGTGTCCTGAAATGTTCGCAAATAAACAAAATGGGGGTGTTCTGAGGACGCTGTCCGTATTGTTCGTTGTAAAGTTGAAAGTGTTCTAAGAACTCTTGTGGTGTTCTGAAATGTTCATAAATAAACAAAATGGGGGTGTTCTGAGGACGCTGTCCATATTGTTCGTTGTCAAGTTGAATGTGTTCTAAGAACACTCGCGGTGTCCGGAAATGTTCGTAAATAAACAAAATGGGGGTGTTCTGAGGACGCTGTCCGTATTGTTCGTTGTCAAGTTCAAAGTGTTCTAAGAACTCTCGCGGTGTCCTGAAATGTTCGTAAATAAACAAAATGGGGGTGTTCTGAGGATGCTGTCTGTATTGTTCATTTTCAAGTTGAAAGTGTTCTAAGAACTCTCGCGTTGTCCTGAAATGTTTGTTAGGGGTGTCCTGAAGACGCTGTCCGTATTGTTCGCTGGCAAGCTGAAAGTGTTCTAAGAACACTCATAATGTCCGCGGACATTAAAAGTTTCCATAGGCCATAGTAGAAATGTTTGACTCTATGGGTGTGATATGCTGCGGTGGTTGTGGCCAGGGCATAGAGTGTTGGGTGCATGTCCATTTGGCCATGTACATCTAGTTTGTCTGTGGCGCTAATTTCCATTATTGGTTGCATTTCTTTACATAACATTATTTCATTGAATTTGAAACAGCTTGCAAGAGTTGGCATTAAGGCCATACAATTGACATTTTTGTGGGCTAATTGTTCCATAACATCTGTAGCACATGCATTATCGCCATAAAGTGCATTAATGTGCCGGGTTTTCAATATTACTTCTGCTTTTTTAGAAAGTATACCAAATCTGATAATTTTTAAGATGTTGGCATAAGTGAGATCTGCAGATTGACGCATGTTTTCTGTTAATTCTCTGTATTGGAAATGTTGCCAAAGGTTGACATTTCCAATGCTGCCAACAGTTTTACGGCAGAGTTTGTGTCCTAATGTTTTAATAACAGGCTCACCTTTTACTGGTGTCAATTGAAGAAGATTTCCGAAAACAATAATGTGTTTTCCTGCAAAGAGCTCTTCATAGTTTGTTTTGAGTACTTCTTGTAATCTGAGGTGAATCAAAGCCAACATTAGGTTGGAGACCATGCTCACTTCATCTATTAGTAGCATTTTCATTTGTTTCAATACTCTGCATAGTTCCATTGCAGCTTCTGCAGAAAGTTTGTAATAGTCTAATTTGTTTTGTTGTTCTACTGGCAATAGTAGTAATCGGTGTAATGTGACACCACCTATGTTGTAGGCAGCTAAACCTGTGGGGGCAGTGACAACAGCTGACAGTTTGTTGTTTGTCAATTGTTGAAGGAACTAACTGATGTTTTTGATTAGGAATGTTTTGCCAGAACCAGCTTCACCACTGACGTAGAGTAGTATAGGTTTATAATTATGGCAGGAACATTCTTTATTTTCATGCTGTACACCATGTGCAATTTGTTTTGTTACTTCTTGAAAAATGCTACGTTGCTCATTGTTTAGTTTTGATTGTAGTATAGTTAAGTCTTCTTTATCTTCATACTGACACATGGTGTTTTCTACTTCTATCATAGCTAATTCTGCCTCATTTATTATTAGTGGTTCTCCCAGTGGTTCTTGGCTTCCTGTTACATAAGGTTGACAACTGTCAGGAGTTTCTTTATCTAGTTGGGCCTGGAGTTCTGCTTCATGTTGTTGTTCATTGTGCAACATTGTTTTGTACTGTGTAAAGTTGACATCAGTTATCGTGCTTTCATTTGCTTTGAAAGCATCTTCATGTGAGTCATAGTTATCTATTATTTCTTCTTCTTTTCTCCATGGTTTAAAGAGTTGTAGCAGGGACATGTAATATACTTCTTTATGTTGAGTAGTCTTTAATGACAATTTGATATGATTAATTAAATTTGGTTTGGTGAGTTTAACTAAGCTGCCTTCACAGTTTGTCACTCTGTATTTACCTTTTTTTCATCAGGTTTCATATTATTTTTGTATGTGTAGTTTTGGGCTATGTGGCATAAACACTTGCAGGGTAATTCATAGAATTTCGCAGAAAAGTGTCGCAAGCGGCTGGCGCAGAGTGTCCGCGTGCGATTGACTGCGCCAGGCACGTGTGCTAAAACCGATTTCCGCGCACAGCGTATTCATGGATTTTAGGCTCCCAAACCAGCCGTGGCGCAGAGTATCGCAGCGACCCTGCAGCAGCGCCAGTAACGCCCCCAAGAACGCCCTCCCGCAAGGAAAAGCCATCAAAATCGCTAAATCATCGCAAAGGGCTGCGCTAACCCTGGACCAGTTTACAGGGCTGCCAAACAAGGAACGCAAAGCGGGTAACGTGCATATCAGGGGTACGCGTGAAGTTATACACGCGATTAGCCAGGGTACGTGTATTACAGGGGTACGCGGGAAGTATAACACGCGATTAGCCAGGGTACGTGTATTACAGGGGTATGCGGGAAGTTTAACATGCGATTAGCCAGGGTACGTGTATTACAAGGGTACGCGGGAAGTTTAACACGCGATTAGCCAGGGTACGTGTATTACAGGGGTATGCGGGAAGTTTAACATGCGATTAGCCAGGGTACGTGTATTACAGGGGTACGCGGGAAGTTTAACACGCGATTGGCCAGGGTACGTGTATTACAGGGGTACGCGGGAAGTTTAACACGCGATTGGCCAGGGTACGTGTATTACAGGGGTATGCGGGAAGTTTAACACGCGATTAGCCAGGGTACGTGTATTACAGGGGTACGCGGGAAGTTTAACACGCGATTGGCCAGGGTACGTGTATTACAGGGGTATGCGGGAAGTTTAACATGCGATTAGCCAGGGTACGTGTATTACAGGGGTACGCGGGAAGTTTAACACGCGATTAGCCAGGGTACGTGTATTACAGGGGTACGCGGGAAGTTTAACACGCGATTGGCCAGGGTACGTGTATTACAGGGGTATGCGGGAAGTTTAACATGCGATTATCCAGGGTACGTGTATTACAGGGGTACGCGGGAAGTTTAACACGCGATTAGCCAGGGTACGTGTATTACAGGGGTACGCGGGAAGTTTAACACGCGATTGGCCAGGGTACGTGAATTACAGGGGTATGCGGGAAGTTTTACATGCGATCAGCCAGGGTACGTGTATTACAGGGGTACGCGGGAAGTTTAACACGAGATTGGCCAGGGTACGTGTATTACAGGGGTAGGCGGGAAGTTTCACACGCGATTAGCCAGGGCACGTGTATCACAGGGGTACGCGGGAATTATCACATGCGATTTGGCTGTGTACGTGTATTACAGGGGTACACGGGAAGTTTTACACGCGATTCGGCTGGGTACGTGTATTACAGGGATGCGATTTGGCCAGGTACGTGTATTACAGGGGTGCGCAGGAATTATCACACGCGATTTGGCTGGGTACGTGTATTACAGGGGTGCGTGGGAATCATCACACGCGATTTGGCTGGGTACGTGTATTACAGGGGTGCGTGGGAAGTCACACGCGATTAGGCTGGGTGGGTCCTCACAGGTGTTCCCTGTACACCCTCCACGGCCCCTGCAGGCAGCCTACAAAACAGGGGACTACCCTGCACACCTGCTCATGTCCCCCTGCACCCCCACCCCCCAGCAGTGCAGGGGCAGCCTCCACCAGGCCCCCACTCATGTCTCCCACCACCCCCACCCTCCCGCCACCAGGGGCAGCATCCACCAGGCCCCCACCCATGTCTCCCACCACCCCCACCCTCCCGCCACCAGGGGCAGCCTCCACCAGGCCCCCACCCATGCCTCCCACCACCCCCAACCCCCAGCAGTGCAGGGGCAGCCTCCACCAGGCCCCCACCCATGTCTCCCACCACCCCCACCCCCCCGCCACCAGGGGCAGCCTCCACCAGGCCCCCACCCATGCCTCCCACCACCCCCAACCCCCAGCAGTGCAGGGGCAGCCTCCACCAGGCCCCCACCCATGCCTCCCACCACCCCCAACCCCCAGCAGTGCAGGGGCAGCCTCCACCAGGCCCCCACCCATTTCTCCCACCACCCCCACCCCCCCGCCACCAGGGGCACCCTCCACCAGGCCCCCACCCATGTCTCCCACCACCCCCAACCCCCAGCAGTGCACGGGCAGCCTCCACCAGGCCCCCACCCATGTCTCCCACCACCCCCACCCCCCCGCCACCAGGGGCAGCCTCCACCAGGCCCCCACCCATGTCTCCCACCACCCCCACCCTCCCGCCACCAGGGGCAGCCTCCACCAGGCCCCCACCCATGCCTCCCACCACCCCCAACCCCCAGCAGTGCAGGGGCAGCCTCCACCAGGCCCCCACCCATGCCTCCCACCACCCCCAACCCCCAGCAGTGCAGGGGCAGCCTCCACCACGCCCCCACCCATGTCTCCCACCACCCCCACCCCCCCGCCACCAGGGGCAGCCTCCACCAGGCCCCCACCCATGCCTCCAACCACCCCCAACCCCCAGCAGTGCAGGGGCAGCCTCCACCAGGCCCCCACCCATTTCTCCCACCACCCCCACCCCCCCGCCACCAGGGGCACCCTCCACCAGGCCCCCACCCATGTCTCCCACCACCCCCAACCCCCAGCAGTGCACGGGCAGCCTCCACCAGGCCCCCACCCATGTCTCCCACCACCCCCACCCCCCCGCCACCAGGGGCAGCCTCCACCAGGCCCCCACCCATGTCTCCCACCACCCCCACCCTCCCGCCACCAGGGGCAGCCTCCACCAGGCCCCCACCCATGCCTCCCACCACCCCCAACCCCCAGCAGTGCAGGGGCAGCCTCCACCAGGCCCCCACAAATGCCTCCCACCACCCCCAACCCCCAGCAGTGCAGGGGCAGCCTCCACCATGCCCCCACCCATGTCTCCCACCACCCCCACCCCCCGCCACCAGGGGCAGCCTCCACCAGGCCCCCACCCATGCCTCCCACCACCCCCAACCCCCAGCAGTGCAGGGGCAGCCTCCACCAGGCCCCCACCCATGCCTCCCACCACCCCCAACCCCCAGCAGTGCAGGGGCAGCCTCCACCAGGCCCCCACCCATGTCTCCCACCACCCCCACCCCCCCCGCCACCAGGGGCACTCTCCACCAGGCCCCCACCCATGTCTCCCACCACCCCCACCCTCCCGCCACCAGGGGCAGCCTCCACCAGGCCCCCACCCATGCCTCCCACCACCCCCAACCCCCAGCAGTGCAGGGGCAGCCTCCACCAGGCCCCCACCCATGCCTCCCACCACCCCCAAACCCCAGCAGTGCAGGGGCAGCCTCCACCACGCCCCCACCCATGTCTCCCACCACCCCCACCCCCCCGCCACCAGGGGCAGCCTCCACCAGGCCCCCACCCATGCCTCCCACCACCCCCAACCCCCAGCAGTGCAGGGGCAGCCTCCACCAGGCCCCCACCCATGCCTCCCACCACCCCCAACCCCCAGCAGTGCAGGGGCAGCCTCCACCAGGCCCCCACCCATGTCTCCCACCACCCCCACCCCCCCGCCACCAGGGGCAGCCTCCACCAGGCCCCCACCCATGCCTCCCACCACCCCCAACCCCCAGCAGTGCAGGGGCAGCCTCCACCAGGCCCCCAACCATGCCTCCCACCACCCCCAACCCCCAGCAGTGCAGGGGCAGCCTCCACCAGGCCCCCACCCATGTCTCCCACCACCCCCACCCCCCCGCCACCAGGGGCACTCTCCACCAGGCCCCCACCCATGTCTCCCACCACCCCCACCCCCCCCGCCACCAGGGGCAGCCTCCACCAGGCCCCCACTCATGTCTCCCACCACCCCCAGCCCCCACCATCCAGGGGCACCCTCCACCAGGCCCCCACTCATGTCTCCCACCACCCCCACCCCCCCGCCACCAGGGGCAGCCTCCACCAGGCCCCCACCCATGCCTCCCACCACCCCCAACCCCCACCATCCAGGGGCACCCTCCACCAGGCCCCCACTCATGTCTCCCACCACCCCCACCCTCCCGCCACCAGGGGCAGCCTCCACCAGGCCCCCACCCATGCCTCCCACCACCCCCAACCCCCAGCAGTGCAGGGGCAGCCTCCACCAGGCCCCCACCCATGCCTCCCACCACCCCCAACCCCCAGCAGTGCAGGGGCAGCCTCCACCAGGCCCCCACCCATGTCTCCCACCACCCCCACCCCCCCGCCACCAGGGGCACCCTCCACCAGGCCCCCACCCATGTCTCCCACCACCCCCACCAGTGCAGGGGCACCCTCCACCAGGCCCCCACCCATGTCTCCCAACACCCCCACCCACCAGCACTGTGGGGCACGTGGCCAGCAGGCAGTCAGGCAGCAGCAGATGGCAGGTGGGAGCGTGCTCAGGGCTCTGGGGGGCAGTAATTTGGCCTCCTGTCCAGGAGCGTGGTCTCTCGTGTGTGAACGCGTGGACAGCCTGATAGGGAGTGAAATCCCACACGTCAGCAAAGGCCCTTAGCGCGTAAACCCGTCAACATCATATGCGCGCCTATAGTCACCTGCACGTGCAGGAAATTGTTGCGTGACACGTCCCAGTGTCAAAGCGTGTGATTGGTGAAAATGGATCTACACGTAGAAGTGACAAAGCGTGTGATTGGTGAAAATGGATCTACACGCAGAAGTGACAAAGCGTGTGATTGGTGAAAATGGATCTACACGCAGGAGTGACAAAGCGTGTGATTGGTGAACGTACACGCCGCGTAAGTGACGCTGTACGTGTGGGCCTGTATATAAGGTACATGTAGAACACCATTTCCTTGTACGTGCTTTTCGTGGAGAGCGAGTGGGTGAATTCTGTACTTCTTGTCGTTTCACACGCGATTTACTTCACGGCGTTTCCAGTTCGTATTCCCTGTTACCTCTGACAGCTTTTTCTCTTTTTTCTCTTTTACTGGTTTACCTGGGCCTGTTCCCTCAAACAGTGTCCCCTTCTACTGTTGTCCTGTCTTCTCAGACAGCGTACACATCTTCTTTTGGCGGGGGTTTAGCCAGCCAAACGCGCTCATTTTTCACGCCCTTTTACCTGGCAGACGGTGAGTCACGCACGTATCCAACTTCTATGCTTGCCCCGTGTGTAGCCTACCCCTTCAGAGGTCATTCTAGGCTGCGTGTGACACGCATACGTTCATTCTTGTGTTACTGGGTGCCACAGCGTAGTGCAGGTTTTTCTTTCTGCACACGTGGTCTAGGAGGGGTTGCGTGCACGTCATCTCCCTTTTTTGGGCCTCCTGTGCGTTGCGTGACCCGTCATCTTTCCCCAGGGGTTACAATCAGCCGTGCTAGAGCACTAGGGTACAATTACCATCTGGTACCCAACCCCTTTGACCCCCAATTGCCCAGGACAATTGTCTACAGCCACTCCCATACGCACATTAATATCAGTGCCATGGCTGGGAGGCGAGGATTCCGTAAGGGTGGCAAAGGTGGAAGAGCCACAAGTGGTGGCCGTGGTGGATCCGGTAGGGGACGTGGTCGTAACTTGCAGGGTGAGCCTGTCCCCCCATGTGTGGAGGACCAGTCAAGGGCACCCATCATCCCCCCCCCTCCCGTTGAGGCTGAAGTGGCTGACACCATCCATGCTCAGCCCTTGTTGGACCAGCCCATTGTGGCACCAGACCTGGCTGACTCCATGGCTGACTTCCAGGTCAGCAGGGCTACGACACGTGCGCTGGTGCACGTTGATGCCATCATGCCACGTGGATCTGGGGCAGCAAGGTCATCTGCTGCACCAAGGAGGCAGGGCGGAGAGGCTGCAGGGGCAGCTGCGGCTCCATCCACCCCAGCCCTCACACACCCAGCCAGGACAGTCTCGGTCCTAGTCCATGCTGCTGACATTCCCCCTGACACCATCACACTAGAGCCAATGCCTGCACCAACTCCCATGCTGAGTGTGCAATCCCACACTCCTGATACAGAGTCCACCAGGGCTCCTGCCCCTAGTGTCCAGAGCGGCGCAGGACACTCAGGATCACCACCACCTTCCAAGCGGAAGAGGAAGAGTGCTCGTCCGGCACAGGCTGATGCCCCAGACACGGCTACACAGTCCGGCCCGTCCAGGAAGCCCAGCTTCACGGATGACGAACTGAATGCACTTGTCGAGTATGTGTCCGGACATGACAACGAGATGGTCATTGTTGCAGGATCCAAGACCACACCTGCACAACGCCAGGCACACTGGCAGACCGTTGCGGACATTGTAAGTGCCCTTGGAATCGTGAGGCGCACAGCCAATGATTGCTATAAGCGCTGGAATGACCTAAAGCGCAGGGCAAAGAGTAAGCTGGCCTCAAGTCATGCCGCAACTCTAGTGACTGGAGGTGGGTCTCCAGTAGTAGACATGGAACTCACTCCACATGAGTCAGTCGCTGGGACCTACGTCACGGAGGAACAGATCCAAGGCGTGGGAGATCTGGCTGATTACGAGGCATTGTCCGGTGAGTGCACATGCATGTGTGTGTCATCCATGTGCATGGTGTGTGTGTGAGGGCTTCTGTTCGGGTGCCAGGTGAGAGTGTGTGCGCCTGAGTCGTATGGGTCAGCCATGTGCTTCATGCAATCCTTCCTGCGCAGCTGCATTTGGCCATAGCAGTATCCCTTCTGCCAACAGTAGACATCTAGCACAACTGCACGCCAGTTGCCCTTGAAGTGTCACCTTGACACAACATATTTGCTTCTTTTTCACTGTTCATTCAGTCAGTTTGTTTGCATTCCACCACTTTCACTAGGCATGTCGCTGTCCACTAGTCACATGTCTGACATGGGTATGGTAAAGTGGAGTGACTTTGTTACCTGGATATCATTTGTACACACATGTCCCTGTGCAATTTGACCATTTCAGACTGGCAGCTCCAGGTGAAAAATCTGACCTGTTAGAATTAGAAGAGCTATTACATGCGGGAACTGGACTGAATGAATAGGTGCTGCCCTCCTCTCCATCTTCACTCAATAGCAATGGTACATGCCATCTGTGTGATGGCATGTGTGTTTCACCTGCCAATCACAGGCCAATGTGTGATGCCACTGCCAGGCAGCATGCAGAAAATGTGTTCATCTTCCATCTTGGTGTCATCAGTGTGTGCCATTTGCCTGCACTTCATACGCAGTGAGGGTGCATGCATGGGAGGGTTTTAGTCATGTGGGACATGTGTCAATCAAGTACTGGTTCTCTTGCTTCTCAGCCCTCAATGTGTGCCATGGTGCTAATGCCTGTTTCCATTTCTTTGTTTTCATGTCTTTGCAGGGGAAGACGCACCTGATACTGCTGGGGTTGTGGAGATGGTGCAGACCCAGGAGGTGTCCCAGGGCCGACCAACCACCAGTGAGGGACGTGGTGTGGTGGTGGGGGAGAACCCACAAGTGCTGCAGGTCGTGCTCTCAAGGGGTGTCTCTGGCTGCACCTCCCCCGAGCTGTACTCAGGTGTTGATTCGGATGAGACCTACGTGCCGTCGCAGGTGAGTGTTCCAGGGAGGGATTCTGTTCTGTCTCACCCACCTGCACCAGGGTCAGTACCCTCCATGGGGATGTCGGTGTTGGCAGCTACGCCTTCGGTGGTTACGGATGCAGGGTCACACTCCGCGACATCTGATCCTGTTCCTGGGCCAGCAGATCAGAGGGGGAATGCAGTCCTGCAGCCTCAGGCAGTGCCGGCACAGCAAGGCGCAGTTCGCCTTGCCCCAGACAGGTGTGGTGCCCGCCGACGTGGTGGCCGTACGCCACCCGGCAATACCGCATGGGAGCAATCCATTTACGGTATGGCTACCCAACAGGCTGCATCATCCGAGATGATGGCTCAGGCCATGGATAGGGTGGCCACTTCCATTGTCCCCCCAGAAAGGCTGATGGAGCGACTAGAGCAGGCAACCGACTCCATCTGCCAGTCACACAGGGAGGACATGTTGGGGTCCAACAGGGACAGGCGGGCGGCACTGGCGACTCTGCAGGAGGCCATCTCCATTGAGTCCCAGGGCCACAGGGAAGCCCTGAGGCAGGAGCTCCTTCACCTCAGGACGACTCTTGTTGAGCTTGAGGCTTCAACACACCAAAGGACAGAACAGCAGCTGGAGCGTCTCACCCGTACGCTCTCAGCTGAGATGCAGGCAACGAGGGCGGAGGTCCGGGCATCCCGTGAGTTGTTGCATGGGGACCTCCGCACACTCATCCTCCAGAACCAGACCTACCACACCCGCATGCTTGCAGCCATGGAGGAGCAGACTAGGGCCTTGCGTGGGCTGCCTCCCATAGTGCAACCACCTCCGGATGCAGCTGCACAGGGTGATAATAGCGACAGCAGTGATACTCCCACAATAGGGTAGCCGTGTGGGCCATGAGCCCATGGAGGTGTTTTATCTTCCCAGGATCCACGCAGGTGGGTTCTGGTGTGCATCCTGTCCTCGGACCTCCTGGGTGGCCTCCCCAACCCCCCCGGGCCCATCAATGGCCATTTTTGATTGTTTCTTATTTTTATTTCTTTTATTCCCAATTTTTTTGGGACAATCTGTTGGCTTCGATCTGTTGGCTTCGATCTGTTGGCTTCGATCTGTTGGCTTCGATCTGTTGGCTTCGATCTGTTGGCTTCCGTGGTTCCTGTGGGCATACGCTGCATTGTGGCTGGGCACATGCAGGCTTGTAATGTATTTGGTTCAGATGCTTGGGTTTGAGTCACACACACCCCTCCTGCTTCCCGTTTCCATGGGCTTGCAAAGGGTGTGCCCAAGTGACAGTGAATTACACAGTGACGTTGGACTCCCATGAGCTGTGTGGCCAGTCTGTAGTCAATACTGTGTATACATTCATAGTGCATATTGCTGTTGTGTTGTACACTGCATGTTGCATTGATGTGTAACTCTTCTTCTGTGTCTACCTCCCAATTTGCAGGTCCCTTCCTCATGTCCACACAAGGACCTCTAGTCTGGAGATGGGGACCATGTTGGCAGCAGTGCACCTACAACTCTACATGGCGACAACACTGCACAGTTGGTAGTGGTGGGAGTGCAGGCATTTCCAGGTGGTGAGACTACTAATATGTAACATTTGTGATGTCATGTTAATGGTACTACGTGCTCAAGTATGTTGTTGGTCCGGCATTGCTGTGAGCATTTCAGGTGTTGCAGGTTTCTAATAGTGCCACTGTACATAGTGAGACTGATGTCATGTTGTGGGGATTACTTTGTTTACCTGCAATTAGCATGACATGGCACGGTGTGTCGTGTGGCGGTGCTGGGGTTGGGTTGGCTGACATGGCACTGTCCTCTTGTTGCATTTTGCAAGTGGGTATTCATTTTAGCTGCTTCAATGTGTAACTTCACAAAACTGCATTGGTGGTGTCTGTGTGGGTAGGGATGCACACATTGTGACACTTCCAGGTGAACAATCTCAGGCTGACATGGTATTCCCGGTTCATCCTCCAGACATTCAGGATCAGTGTCAGGTTGAGTCATCATTGATTGTCAGATGGAATGTGCCAGGGCAGTGTGCACTCCACAGGGGTGTGATTTCTATGTGAAGTAATTAGCCACTAGCTGTGTACGGGCTGCCTCCCCCCGTGCCCTTTCCCCTCCCATGCGCAGCGGCTGTGCATGTGGTTGGGGATGTGGGGCCACCACCATGTCCACGGCCAGGCCCCGGCGTGTTGCAACGTTGTGCAGGACACATGCTGCCACTATGATCCTGCACACTACTGGGGGAGCGTATAACAGCTGCCCGCCAGAACGGTCAAGGGAGCGAAAGCGTGACTTTAGCACTCCGAATGTGCGCTCCACTATGCCCCTGGTTGTAATGTGGGCTGTGTTATATCTTACCTGGGGTGGCATGGTGGGGTTCCGAATTGGCGTCATCATGTGGGGGCTGAGAGGGTAGGCACTGTCCCCTGTGGTGGTGGTGATTGGTATCATTGGTGGGGTTGTGACCTTGCTCAGTATCCAACATGCATGCATGTGCAGTGGCATACATACTCACCAAGCAGCCATGTATCGCCATGCCGCCCAGCATCTATGTCCCGGCATAGGGTGGACATTCGGTAAATGAAGCTGTCGTGGGTGGACCCGGGATAGTTGGCATATACTGAGGTGATGATTCCCTTGGCATTACATACTACCTGCACGTTGATGGAATGCCAGTGCTTGCGGTTCCTATAGATGTGCTCTGATGCCCTGGGGGGACGTAGAGCCACATGGGTGAAGTCGATGGCACCTAGCACTTTGGGGAATCGTGCCACTCCGTAAAAATCCAGGGCGGCAGCATGCCTTTCTGCAGGTGTTCTGGGCAGGTATATGTGCCTGCGGACTGATGGGCGTGCAGTCATGATGTTCAAGACCTGGTGTAGGCAGCGTGACTGGGTGGCCTGTGACACCCCACCCACTATGGCACTTGTCCGCTGAAATGATCCAGTGGCTAAGAAGTGCAGTACATTGAGGACCTTCTCCAGGGGGCTGAGTGCTTGGGAGCACAGGGTGGGTGATGTGAGGTCATCCTCCCACTCAGTCACCAGGTCCAGTATGATGTGTGGTGGAAACCTGTACCTCCCATACACCTGGTCATCAGGCATCCCAAAAAGGCTGGTTCTGGGTGTGAATATTCTGGCCCTGACTATCCTCCTCCTCCTCCTTTGGTAGCCCACTGCCACTGCTGCTAGGAACGGTATGTTCATCCTGGCGTCTGAGCTTGTTATTGTTAAAGTCCGCAATTTTATGCTTTGCGCGTGTTCTAGGCGAGCGTGTGACCCGCGTACCCCTGGAATCCAGTTCCCAGTCCAATAGCGTGTGGAAATTCACACGCACCACGGGATACAGCGTGTGACCCGCGCACCCCTGGAATCCAGTTCCCAGTCCAATAGCGTGTGGAAATTCACACGCACCACGGGATTCAGCGTGTGACCCGCGCACCCCTGGAATCCAGTTCCCAGTCCAATAGCGTGTGGAAATTCACACGCACCACGGGATACAGGTTCGCTGACGTACTTGCGTGTGTAAGTGGCCGCGCACCCATTAAATACACGTACATAGGCCAATCGCGTGTACGCGCACTTTTGTCCAATTACACGCAATGAAATACACGTACATAGGCCAATCACGCGATGACACTCTGACGTGCAGTATTTCCACGTGTGTTCCGTCATCGCGTGCTGAGTGGGGAACGCCCGTGCGGGTCACGTCAGACGCGCTTACGCGCTGAGGGACTCTGGTCCAATAGAATCGCGTATGCGTGCTGACGCGCTTACGCGCTAAGGGCCTTTCCTCGGATTTCACGCTGACGTGCAGGATTTTCACGTGCCAAATCACTCCGTATCAAGCTGGCCACCCGAAAACACACGGAACACCACGCTCCTGCCCAGAAGGCCGAGTTACTGCCCCCCAGTGCCCCGAGCAGCCTCCCACGTGCTATCTGCTGCTGCCTGCCTGCCTGCCTGCCTGCTGCCACCGTGCCCTGCCATTTGGTGCCTGCACATCAGCCATCTGCAGGGGTCCAGTTGCTGTGTCCACCCCTGCTGGAACTGAAGACTCCCAACTGGGATTACATCGCTCCACAGCCCAGCCCCAGGACCCAGTTGCCCACCCACACCTGCCTCTGGGGTTGCCATGTCGGGCACTTCCACATCTGGCACCAGTGGCAACCCCAGGCCAGAGGGGCAGAGGGGCACCAGCTTCACTGCCACCGAAGTTGGTGTCCTGGTGGAGCATGTCCTGGGGCAGTATGATGCCCTCTTTGGATCGTCCCGCGCCAGCAAGGAAGGACGGGAGAGGATCTGGGCCGACTGTGTGGTTGCCATCAACGCGGAGGGGGTGGCAACCCGCAACGTCCAGAAGATCAAGAAGCGCTGGGAGGACTTGAGGTCCAGGACCCTTGTGAAGGCCCGGCGCCTCGTGGAGGGGGGCCGGGGCCGCATGAGTTCCATCCAGAAGAGGGTCCTGGAACGCGTACGCCCAGCGCTCCACGCCCAGGTCCTTGAGAGGGAGGCCCGTCTGGAGTTGAGCGGTATGTGTCCAAGCATTACTGTGTGAGACAGGGCATGTTGCGGTGTGCTGGTTCTATGATACTTGCCTGTATGTGTGCCATGGGCCATGTATGCATGTATGTGTGCAGGGACATCATGGTAATGCATGTGCGACCAGTGATGTGTGACCCACATGGTTGTTGCATGTGTTGAAATGCGGCATGGGGAGCCCTATGCAGATTTTGGACATGAGAGCATGCCAGTCTCTGTACCTGGACATGGATGGGGGTGAAGGATGGGTGCTGATGCCAGGTACATATATGGTAGCCATGTCTGTGTGCCTGACCTGCGTGTCTGTGACTTGTGCATGCCATGGATGCATGACACATGTGTGTGACAATGCACAGATTCAGTGACGCACCCAACTTACCCTTGTTTCGCCTGTGTTCGGTGTGTTTGGGGCCAGATGGATGTGACTGAGGTGAAGTGTGTGCATGTGATATGCATGAGCCATGATGCATGTGAGTTACATATCATTGAATGTTTCTAGAGTCCATTGGACATGCATGGAAATGTCCATGGCATGCACCATGCCTGTTACTGTGTGTGTTTTGCCTGGACTGACCCATGTGTTGTGGAGGGACATGATGGAAGTGTACTTTGACAGTGGTGCTCATCTGCTATTGCTTCCTGTCTAGGGGACCATTGTACAGTAGCCTGATGCTTGTGTCCTTTGTCTCCCTCTACGCAGCGGCTAGTGAAGAAGAGGGCGGAGACGGCGCTGTGGAGCAAGGCGGCGGGGATGCCCCCACGGCTGCAGCGGAAGGGGTGGGTGAGCCCCCACAGGGGCCTGCTACAGCGGGAGACGGTGAGGAGCCATCCAGGTTGGTGGTTTGCACAGAGGAGGAGGAGGCCGCCACTGGTGCACACATGGGGCCTGGTGGGAGCATCCCTGCTGGTGCAAGTGGTGCAGTCCAGGGCCAGGGGCAGGAGGCAGCACAGGTCACCGTGGAGGGGCCTGTGCATGTCACTGTCCCTGACCCTGTGAGTGCACCACCATGCACCAGCAGGGATGGCCCGTCCGCAGGTAGAGGGGATGTCCATGTCACCTGACTCCCCTCCACCTGCGGACGTGGTAACCCCTGGCCGCGTGGAGAAGGTCCTGATTGGGGTCGCGATGCGCACGGCTGTGATTCGTGATGACGTGCGTGCTTCCCGGGAGGAGCACGCACGTCATCACGAAGTGCACCGTGCCGACGTGGCCCAATTGGGATCGGCCATGTTCGGGGGTTTCCTGCATGTGTTGGCCAATCTGACGGCCCTCTCCTCCTCTGTGCAGGCTATCCACCGGTCGTTCTCCTTGCCGTCTTCCGGCCCAGATGCCACCAGGGCCCCCTGTGGACCTGCCCTGACCAATGCAGCCAGCTCGGTGGGGATCCCATCCCTGCCACAGTTGGGAGTCGGAGGTCCAGCAGGGGTGGACAACACAGCAAGTGGACCCCAGCAGATGGAAGATGTGACGGCATCATCGGGCAGGGCACGTGCACGACGGCGTCGGTGGTTTCCATCAGCCTGGATGCCGTCGTGCTGGCAGAGGCAGTGGCGTCGGAGGCAGCAGCGGGCTCGACGTGGGAGGCATCATGGCTCGGGGCCATCAAGATCCGAGGGGCAGGCATCGGCCGGAGGGCAGGGCAACCCTGGGATGGTGGTGTGTTCCGTGTGGGAGGAGTTTGGCCAGCGGATAGGTGCGGAGCGGCAGCGGGCGGAAGAGGAGCGGCTCGCCATGGTCAGGGCGGAGTTCTCCATGCGTCGGGCATTGAGGCGGGCTGAGTGCCTCGAGGAAGCTCGCAGGGAGTTTGAGGTGGACATGGGGTTGTCCCTGCGAGACCTCGGGGCCAGGACAGAGTCCCGCCTCCAGGACATCGACATGGAGTTCGATGATGCCCTGGCCAGCAACATCACCAAGTGAGCCGCAGGACTTGCCCGCTGCCTTTGTATATAGTTATTTAGTTAGTTAGTGCTAGGTTTCCTTTATTTATTTTTATTATTTTGGACCGCTCGGACAATGGCCACTTTTTTGTACATATATTTTTCATTAGTTAGTGGTAGGTTTCATTTTTGGTGTTGGGCTCATGGACCCTGGAACATTCCTGTATATAGTTTGTTTTTTTGGGAGATACATTTTTTTAATTTCTTATTGTTTTCACCATGACATAATGGTTTTTCATTAATTTCCTATTACATGATATTGCTTTGGACAAATTCATTTTAATTTTTTTTTCCTTTGTTTTTTTGTTTATCACTTTTGTTCTCGGACATGGACCATTTATTTACTTAGCCACATCGTTGTATGTTTGAAAATTTCACTTATTTTTGGTATTTAATACATTTTTTATATTTTCTTACACTTGTGTTATTTTCTCATTGGTTTGTTACATGTCATGATATGGGTTTTGACATTCACTTGCACCCATTGTGTATGTGTGTGTGACGGACATGTGTTCTTTTGCATACTTGGCATTGGGGTTGTGTCATGTGATTGCATTCACTATGTGGGTGGATGCACTCCTTGCCTGGGTGTTTGTGCTGGGTATGCTGGCCATTACTGCCATGATTGTGTATCGTCAGGACCTGGGGCCAGGGGGACATGTGTGGGGGCCTGCTGGCAGGTTCCCCACAGTGCTGGGGGGTGGGGGTGGTGGGAGACATGAGTGGGGGCCTGGTGGAGGGTGCCCCTGGATGGTGGGGGGTGGGGGTGGTGGGAGACATGGTTGGGGGCCTGGTGGAGGGTGCCCCTGGTGACTGGGGGGGTGGGGGTGGTGGGAGACATGAGTGTGGGCCTGGTGGAGGCTGCCCCTGCACTGCTGGGGGGTGGGGGTGGTGGGAGACATGAGTGGGGGCCTGGTGGAGGGTGCCCCTGGTGACTGGGGGGGTGGGGGTGGTGGGTGACATGAGTGGGGGCCTGGTGGAGGGTGCCCCTAGATGGTGGGGGGTGGGGGTGGTGGGAGGCATGGGTGGGGGCCTGGTGGAGGGTGCCCCTGGTGGCGGGGGGTGGGGGTGGTGGGTGACATGAGTGGGGGCCTGGTGGAGGGTGCCCCTGGTGGCGGGGGGGTGGGGGTGGTGGGAGGCATGGGTGGGGGCCTGGTGGAGCCTGCCCCTGCACTGCTGGGGGGTGGGGGTGGTGGGAGACATGAGTGGGGGCCTGGTGGAGGGTGCCCCTGGATGGTGGGGGGTGGGGGTGGTGGGAGACATGGTTGGGGGCCTGGTGGAGGGTGCCCCTGGTGACTGGGGGGGTGGGGGTGGTGGGTGACATGAATGGGGGCCTGGTGGAGGGTGCCCCTGGTGACTGGGGGGGTGGGGGTGGTGGGTGACATGAGTGGGGGCCTGGTGGAGGGTGCCCCTGGTGGCGGGGGGGGTGGGGGTGGTGGGTGACATGAGTGGGGGCCTGGTGGAGGGTGCCCCTGGATGGTGGGGGGTGGGGGTGGTGGGAGACATGGTTGGGGGCCTGGTGGAGGGTGCCCCTGGTGACTGGGGGGGTGGGGGTGGTGGGAGACATGGTTGGGGGCCTGGTGGAGGGTGCCCCTGGTGACTGGGGGGGTGGGGGTGGTGGGAGGCATGGGTGGGGGCCTGGTGGAGCCTGCCCCTGCACTGCTGGGGGGTGGGGGTGGTGGGAGACATGAGTGGGGGCCTGGTGGAGGCTGCCCCTGGATGGTGGGGGGTGGGGGTGGTGGGAGACATGGTTGGGGGCCTGGTGGAGGGTGCCCCTGGTGACTGGGGGGGTGGGGGTGGTGGGAGACATGAGTGTGGGCCTGGTGGAGGCTGCCCCTGCACTGCTGGGGGGTGGGGGTGGTGGGAGACATGAGTGGGGGCCTGGTGGAGGGTGCCCCTGGTGACTGGGGGGGTGGGGGTGGTGGGTGACATGAGTGGGGGCCTGGTGGAGGGTGCCCCTGGTGACTGGGGGGGTGGGGGTGGTGGGTGACATGAGTGGGGGCCTGGTGGAGGGTGCCCCTGGATGGTGGGGGGTGGGGGTGGTGGGAGACATGAGTGGGGGCCTGGTGGAGGGTGCCCCTGTGGTGGTGGGAGGCATGGGTGGGGGCCTGGTGGAGCCTGCCCCTGCACTGCTGGGGGGTGGGGGTGGTGGGAGACATGAGTGGGGGCCTGGTGGAGGGTGCCCCTGGTGGCGGAGGGGTGGGGGTGGTGGGAGGCATGGGTGGGGGCCTGGTGGAGCCTGCCCCTGCACTGCTGGGGGTGGGGGTGGTGGGAGACATGAGTGGGGGCCTGGTGGAGGGTGCCCCTGGATGGTGGGGGGTGGGGGTGGTGGGAGACATGGTTGGGGGCCTGGTGGAGGGTGCCCCTGGTGACTGGGGGGGTGGGGGTGGTGGGAGACATGAGTGGGGGCCTGGTGGAGGCTGCCCCTGCACTGCTGGGGGGTGGGGGTGGTGGGAGACATGAGTGGGGGCCTGGTGGAGGGTGCCCCTGGTGACTGGGGGGGTGGGGGTGGTGGGTGACATGAGTGGGGGCCTGGTGGAGGGTGCCCCTGGTGACTGGGGGGGTGGGGGTGGTGGGTGACATGAGTGGGGGCCTGGTGGAGGGTGCCCCTGGATGGTGGGGGGTGGGGGTGGTGGGAGACATGAGTGGGGGCCTGGTGGAGGGTGCCCCTGTGGTGGTGGGAGGCATGGGTGGGGGCCTGGTGGAGCCTGCCCCTGCACTGCTGGGGGGTGCGGGTGGTGGGAGACATGAGTGGGGGCCTGGTGGAGGGTGCCCCTGGTGGCGGAGGGGTGGGGGTGGTGGGAGGCATGGGTGGGGGCCTGGTGGAGCCTGCCCCTGCACTGCTGGGGGGTGGGGTGGTGGGAGACATGAGTGGGGGCCTGGTGGAGGGTGCCCCTGGATGGTGGGGGGTGGGGGTGGTGGGAGACATGGTTGGGGGCCTGGTGGAGGGTGCCCCTGGTGACTGGGGGGGTGGGGGTGGTGGGAGACATGAGTGGGGGCCTGGTGGAGGGTGCCCCTGGATGGTGGGGGGTGGGGGTGGTGGGAGACATGGTTGGGGGCCTGGTGGAGGGTGCCCCTGGTGACTGGGGGGGTGGGGGTGGTGGGAGACATGAGTGTGGGCCTGGTGGAGGCTGCCCCTGCACTGCTGGGGGGTGGGGGTGGTGGGAGACATGAGTGGGGGCCTGGTGGAGGGTGCCCCTGGTGACTGGGGGGGTGGGGGTGGTGGGTGACATGAGTGGGGGCCTGGTGGAGGGTGCCCCTGGTGACTGGGGGGGTGGGGGTGGTGGGTGACATGAGTGGGGGCCTGGTGGAGGGTGCCCCTGGATGGTGGGGGGTGGGGGTGGTGGGAGACATGAGTGGGGGCCTGGTGGAGGGTGCCCCTGGATGGAGGGGGGTGGGGGTGGTGGGAGACATGGTTGGGGGCCTGGTGGAGGGTGCCCCTGGTGACTGGGGGGGTGGGGGTGGTGGGAGACATGGTTGGGGGCCTGGTGGAGGGTGCCCCTGGTGACTGGGGGGGTGGGGGTGGTGGGAGACATGAGTGGGGGCCTGGTGGAGGGTACCCCTGGTGACTGGGGGGGGTGGGGGTGGTGGGAGACATGAGCAGGTGTGCAGGGTAGTCCCCTGTTTTGTGGGCTGCCTGCAGGGGCCGTCGAGGGTGACAGGACCCACCCAGCCTAATCGCGTGTGTAACTTCGCACGCACCCCTGTAATACACGTACCAAGCCAAATCGCGTGTGATAATTCCCGCGCACCCCTGAAATACACGCGCCCAGGCTATTCGCGTGTGGAAATTCCCGCGCACCCCTGAAATACACGTACCCTGCTGTAATCGCGTGTGGGACTTCCCGCGCACCCCTGTAATACACGCGCCCAGCCTATTCGCGTGTGGAAATTCCCGCGCACCCCTGAAATACACGCGCCCAGGCTATTCGCGTGTGGAACTTCCCGCGCACCCCTGAAATACACGCGCCCAGCCTATTCGCGTGTGGAACTTCCCGCGCACCCCTGAAATACACGCGGCCATGCTATTCGCGTGTGGAACTTCCTGTGCACCCCTGAAATACACGTACCCTGCTGTAATCGCGTGTGGGACTTCCCGCGCACCCCTGAAATACACGCGGCCAGGCTATTGGCGTGTGGAACTTCGCGCGCACCCCTGTAATACACGTACCAAGCCAAATCGCGTGTGATAATTCCCGCGCACCCCTGAAATACACGCGCCCAGGCTATTCGCGTGTGGAAATTCCCGCGCACCCCTGAAATACACGTACCCTGCTGTAATCGCGTGTGGGACTTCCCGCGCACCCCTGTAATACACGCGCCCAGCCTATTCGCGTGTGGAAATTCCCGCGCACCCCTGAAATACACGCGCCCAGGCTATTCGCGTGTGGAACTTCCCGCGCACCCCTGAAATACATGCGGCCAGGCTATTCGCGTGTGGAACTTCCCGCGCACCCCTGAAATACACGTACCCTGCTGTAATCGCGTGTGGGACTTCCCGCGCACCCCTGTAAATGACGTACCCTAGTTTTTTGCGTGTAGGATTTCACGCGCACCCCTGGAATTCCCGTAGCCTAGCTTTTCGCGTGTGAAACTTCCCGCGCACCCCTGTAAATGACGTACCCTAGTTTTTCGCGTGTAGGATTTCACGCGCACCCCTGGAATTCCCGTAGCCTAGCTTTTCGCGTGTGAAACTTCCCGCGCACCCCTGTAAATGACGTACCCTGGCTTTTCGCGTGTGGAACTTCACACGCACCCCAGGTATCGACGTGGCCAGGGCAATCGCGTGTGGGACTTCCCCGCACCCTGGGATACACGTACCCAGGGCAATCGCGCGAGTGACTTCTCGCGCAACCCGTTGTACACACACGCGCGAATTTTTGAACAGTGGGTGTCCGTGTAAATGGCGTACACCTTTGCACATCATTAGTCCTTTGGGGTCACGGTATGGCCCATTGCTGTATGTGGGTGGTATTTGTTGGCGCAGGTTTTGGCGCACTGTCGTTGAGTGCGTCGGGACGCTACCGCCTGCTTACTTGTGGCGTACGTTTTTGGGCCTGTGCGCTGGTTTGATCGAGCGCTGTTTTGCCCTGTTCGAATCCATTAATACGTGTTGCCGGAGAGCGTGTGGGCGTTCCGCGCACTTGCCTCCTGTACTTCCCCGTGCCGCCCACATTCTTCCCCATTCCGAGTGTTGTGCCCCATTTTATTCCCCATTCCGAGTGTCCCGCCCTGTGTTCCGCCTACTTTAGAGCTGTGCGCTGCGCTCGGAGTGATAGCGCAGTGGCCGTGGCGCACGCCGTTGGTTGACCTGTGCGCCGGCGTGCGCCGCGCACTTTTTCAGCGCACATCCTATGCTTTTCTTACGCACGGACTTCCATGAATCGACGTGCGCTGGTTTCCCTGCGCTTTTCGCTATTTTTCGGCGCAGCGCACGTATAGGCCCCTCTGCGCCGGTATTTTCGGCGCACATTTATTCCATGAATCGGCCTGTTGGTTTCCAAAGTATTACTTCTGTTTGGGTAGTATGTGTCCAATAAATTGTTTTTTAAAATGTCTTGGCTGTTGGGATAACATTTGGCTATTGTTTCCATATCTTCGTATGATTTTAAAACTCTTTTTCTAGATTTAGCTGGACCAAGACTTAGCCACACTATATTTTCAGATTTACCATACAATGCAGTACCAGTTAAACGATCAACTGCTTCACATTCTCTATGGGACAGCATTTTTATGACAAAGCTGTATAATTTCTGAGACACTGTTTTATCTGATGACAGGTCATTCCAGAGGTCTTGGAGCTCTGTCTTTTCTGCTTTGGTTAAGTATGCTGTGACATATCGTGCAACTGCAGTAGAATTGTCTGCAATGTACTGCACATCTATGTTTGCATTCCATAAGTGGGCAATGATTGCATTATAATCATTGATATATTTTTCTTCTTCTTTTCTTTTCATGTAATATGTATTTTTAGGTTACTTACCTTTAACACTATGTCTAACTGAAGACATGAGGTTGTTCACTTGACCTGTATTTATAACTGGTCTAGGGAAACCAAATCGGCATTTGGTGTAGTATTTCCCTTTGTTTTTGTATTTGCGATGACAATATTTTCCACATTTGTGTCTTTGAAATTGTAAAATTTGTGCATGAAGATCACTATTTGTTGCTTCCAATGGAATTTCACAAGTGACATATTTTTCAATAAACTGTAAAACATTGGCATCACTGGCCCTCATTACGACCCTGGTGGTAAGTAATGGACATTACCGGCATGGCGCAACTAACGTGTCCGTGCTGGTCTTGAACTGTTAAAAGCGGTAAATTACGACCTCTCGGGCACGAGCATTGCGCCATTCCATTAATGTAATCAGCGCCATGCCGGTAACCTCCCAAAAACGTCAGCTACCGCCATCGTATGCCGTGTAAACTGCACCACCGCCTCCCTACCCACCAATGTTAGCGTGCACCGCAAATAGCGGTCACCGCTATTAGCGGTGACCGTAAAAAGCCGGATCCGGAAATTACGCCATCGCACCAGAACGGGAAAGAGCATGGCGGCCATCTTTAAAAACACAATCCATTGCAATCCTCCACAACCACTGCACATCTGACCCCGAGACCTTGCAGAAAACTACACCCACATCCACGCATCCCCACAATGCCAAAAGTTGTTAAAAAAGCCTGCGATCGGCAGCGGCAGGACCGCTTCAGCAGGGAAGAGCTAACAATGTTGGTGGAAACGCCCCAGGAAAAGGCGGACATTGTACTCTCCACCCAAATTACCAGACCGGCCATAGCACGCAAAAAGGCCATATGGGAACTAGTTGCACAACGGGTCAGTGCCGTAGGAACTACACCCCGTACCACCAAACAGTGCCGTAAAAGGTGGGATGACCTCCGGCTCCGGGTAAGGAGCATACTGTCGGCCAACTGCAACATGGGCATGGCAACTGGTGGAGGAGCAGACTCCCCAATTAAAATGCAGCCGTGGGAGGAGATATGTGCCACGACGATCGGCATTTAGAGCATCGAGGGGGTCGGTGGAATTTAGAGAGGAGCCCCGACATCAGGTGACACAGGTAGGTGCCTCCAATTAAGCCATGCGAAACTCCCTGAAGTCCACTTACATGGGAATCACAATGTTGCCCTATAGGGTTAACGCAACGCATCAGCAGAAGACTGCCAACAGGCATCATTGACCTACACCCTGCACACATGCAGTATGCCCACTCCACAGTAGGCACCCACATTCCTGCATGCTCAACCCACCCAAAAGGGAGACAACCTGTATGTCACAGCCTACAAAGTGCACCATCTATCCATCAAATTCATGGCAGTCATCACAATGCCTGCTCAATGTCTGCTGACCCATCAATAACACTTTCCCTCCTCTGCTCTACCACAGGCTCCCAATCGGACACCGGCAGGGATGAGAGTGGCACCACACCTGCCAAGAAGGCCTGGCCAGAGGCAACAGCACACCAACACTCCACCTCTGCTGGACCCAAAAACAAATCACAGCAGCCAAAATTGCCTGCCACAACACAGCCCAGGACAGCGATGATCCCCAAGGCAAGCAGCATGCTACCACCCACAGAAGACACGCAACAACTGGTGCCCACTGAGGGGAATGTGTCTGCAGGAAGCTGTACAATTAGGGAGACTGCTGCCATTGCAGCCTGCTCTGACAGTGATGTGGGGAATGATGAGGATGACACAGAATGTCCCCCCACTGCCCACCTTCATTCCCCCACCTGTCCCTAAGTAGCCTGCACGATGACAACACACAGGGGCTATCCCCTGAGAACTCCTGGCCAGCCACTCCCTGCCCAGTGGGAGGTGTGGAGGAGGGGAGTAGCCCAATGAGCCTGGCAATTGCATCATCCAATGCCCCAAATTACCAACAGGCGCTGGACCAAATATTGACTAGGCAACACCAATTGTCCTCACTCCTCACGCAGCATGTGGCCGATTGTGGAGGTGCCAGTCCAGACATGCAAAGAAGTGCCGAGACTGTCAAGGCAGCCATCGAATCCTCCAGCAAAGACATCTGTGCTGAATTAGCCGCAGTGCGGCACGTGCTCAGTGAGCTCATACAGACCATGAGGGACATGCGGAGTAGCGAGCAGCCCAGTACCGCCTCCGCTGCCAGTTCTGCCCCAAGCAGCCCCGTCCGCAGGTCGGCCAGGAACCTGCGGAGTACAGGCAGGGGTGCCCCGGGGGCTGGCAGAGGGGGCTGCCAGTAGAGGCCACCCAGTGGATCAATTCCACATTAGGCACTGCGACACAGGGATCCACGCACTGTTGTGGGGAGTTGAGGGGGTGGCGGGAGTGGGTGTGCTGGGGAGTTGAGGGGGGAGGCGGGAGTGGGTGTGTTGGGGAGTGGAGGGGGGAGGGGGGAGTGGGTGTGTTGGGGAGTGGAGGGTGGAGGGGGGAGTGGGTGTGTTAATTGAATTCACATGTGTGGACATTGCTCATTGCGTATGTGTGCTTTATTGGTGAACAGTCCGCAGTGTCCATATCCCAGACACACACAGTGCCCCAATTGCCATCTCCATGTGACACCCCCCATTCATGTGTGCTAGAAACATTGGTTGATCAGAGTCTGACGCAGTTAACGCCCCTCCTGTGCATCGCTGCCTTCCTGAGGTGCTGCCCCATCCCCACCCTCCTCATCCTCATTGTCCGGTGGTTGCAGCTCAGCATCAGGGGGCAGGGCCACATTTCGTCTGATGCACATATTGTGTAGCATGACACATGCCATGACGATCTTTGCAACCTTCTCATAGCACTATGTGACCGGTATATGTGTTTTCCTCTCACGGACTGTTTTGCATGCCATCAACCAATGTATGCAGGGGGGTCAAGTGCCTTGTGAGTGCCCATCCACTGTGTTCGTTCATGGCGTTTGTTTTGGTGACCTGGCACGTGTCCTGTGATATCAACGCTCACATCATGGCAACATTGCTGTCAGCCTCATGATGACCCCACTGAGCACTACCGATGTTGATAGGGACATTTTTGGGGCCTCGCTGTCTGTGTAATGGTGTATTGATGTTTCTGTCTGTCATGTGCCTCCTTTGTGCGCAGTTATGGGGGACAGGCCTTTCAGTTGATGGTGTTTGGTGCCGTGCATGTAGGGGCATTTCGTTGAAGTCAATGTGGTCCGAATCGGTACAATGCACTTGCAGATGGTTGTGTCATGGTTGGGGCACACCTTCATTCACATGGTAGGGCTGCTAACATCGGGCATTATGTGTACAGGTGTCAGCTGACGTTTGTGTTGCCTTAGGGTATGAGCTGGCTCCATTACCTCTGCTACTCGCAGCCAGGTTAAGTATGCATCATCCCCCCCCTCTTTCAGCCAGGTGAAGAATGCATCATTCCCCCCCCCCTTTCAGCCAGGTAAAGTATGCATCATTCCCCCCCCTTTCAGCCAGGTAAAGTATGCATGATTCCCCCCCCTCTTTCAGGCAGGTAAAGTATGCATTGGTACGTCAATCACCTACCCACTTCATATTTCCATGGCCATGACATGGGACTCACCGAGTAGCCAGGATCTTGGCCCTGCATATCGCTCCATGTAGCGTGGTATTGTGGAGTTCCTCAGGACCATTGAATCATGGGTTGATCCGGGGAATCGGGCACAACAATGTGTGAAGATCCTGTTGGAGTCACAGACCATTTGCACGTTGATTGAGTGAAATAGTTTACGGTTGCGGTACGGTACCTCCATGGCATGTGGGACCACCAATTCAACATGGGTGCAATCGATGGCACCAATGCAACCAGGTATGCCGGCTAGTGCATGGAAACCCACTTTGGTGTTTGAAATCTCCTGGGCAGACCGTGGTAATGAGATGTGGTCGTCTGTGTGCTTGAGGAGGGCATCGAGCACTTGGATCAGTGTACGTGAGAATAATGGTTGTGAAATGCCATGCAAGTGCCCCACTGTGTGCTGGTAGGTGCCTGTTGCCAGGAAGTGGAGCACAGACACTACCTTCAGTAGGGGGGGGATGGCAGTGGGTGTTTCTATCATGCTGACAATGTTTTTGTGTATCATGTCCACGATGGTGGTGATGGTGTCCCGGTCCAAAAGGTACAGGGTGTGGATCTGCTCATCGGTGAGGTTGAATGGACTGGCTCTGATGCGTGGGATTGGGGGCTGCCTGCGTGGTGGCACTGGCTGTGCTGGTGGGGCTTGCTGGCCCTGCCTTGCCCTCCTTCTCCTCCTGCCTCTCCTCCTTGCTGCCTGTTGTTGTTGTTGTACTTGTAGTTGTAGCACTTGCATTGCAATCAGGTCCTCCAGCCCCAACATTGCTAGTCGTATGGGAATCATTGTGGAGTGTGACTGGGTGTGGGAAGGGGTGGGGTGTGCTCTTTTTGTACTTGGTGAGTCTGTATTGCCTCCACCTGTGCTGATTCTGTGCACCTGTGGCAGCTGGGTACACTGCACATGGCCATTTGCGGTTGGTTTGCGATGGCGAAATTGGCACCATGGCGGTAAGGTACTTAACGGCCTTTGTGATGGCGTTAAGAGCATGTCCGCTTGGTTTGTGATTCGCGTACCTTTGCGCGATGCCGGTATTTACGGCGTGGAAAGTCGCGTGTGCGTGACATGGTGCAGTTAGCTGCACTGTTAACTACGATGCCGCTAAGAGCACTTTCACAGGTCATGATCGTACCTAGCGGAGAACGATGCCGGTAATCATTTACCGGCATCGTTTTTCACTTATCGCCATGGGTCGTAATGAGGGTGACTGTCTTGACCAAATTTAGGAGCATCATTAATCCATAAAAGCATGTGGATATGTGGTGCTCCTCTGGCTTGGTATTCTTTTCTCCAAGAGAAGTGTTGCACTTCTCCAAGGGGAAGAACAGTTTTATTACAGATAAAGTGTAGCATAGCAATGAAGCGATGGTGAAAATATCTTGAAACATTAACAGGATCCAGAGAACAAAGTTCTCCAGGTGTTAGTATATCTATGTTTGTTTTGTTTTTGTTTGATATGCGTACGAAATCATGTAACTCTTCCCATGCATATTCTGCACAACTTAATGTAACAAACCAAGTGGGTGGGCCAAGGTCTCTGATCATACAACGTACATCTCCATGACGTTGAAACCAATACTCTTTAGTACCACACATATTTGCTAATCGATTTGTAATATTTGATTGTAAAACCTCATCCTTTTGTTGCACTTTTTGTAATAATTGTGTAGCTGTCATATTTTGAAAGTGTGATCCTGATTTTAATATGTGTGCAACTCTGTAACATAAAGTTGCTAGTTCACTTTCAAAGAGTAGGTGGAATATGTATTCCACATTTTGTCTAAATCTGGGATCTTCAGAATACATCCATAATGAGCGGTATTCTGCAGCTGATATTTGAATAGGTCTATCATCGTACCTTCCTCCTTTGCCAGTAGGAAAGAATAGAGGAAAAGCACGTGCTTCTATACTTTTTTCCGATATGCTGATTGGTGATCCTTTTGTTTGACGCATTTGGTGCGTTTTTCCAGTGCATCTTCTATGGTGTCATTAGAGTGCAAAGGATGAATTGTATAATGGTCTAAAGTATTTGATATTGTAGCAGGATCTAGGAGCTCAAATTGACTAGCTTCTTGTGTTCCTTGAATTATTTCAGTTGTATCCTTCAAGTTTTCTTCAATATTAATTTTTTTGTAATATTCATTATTCTCTTTAAGATATTGCAAGGCTTGTCTAACTTTATGTAAATCTACCAGCTGTTGCCATATTTGTTTGTCTTTTGTAGGTACTCCATTTACTAAGATAATTAAAGATCGCTGCATTGGACGTTGCACTCCTAGAGTATGCACATTTTCTTTTAGATCTAATGGTAAATAAACTACTTTTCCACGAATGCCTTTTACCAATTCAGAGGGAGGTAATTTTGCTGTTTTTGGTTGAAGGCATATTATTGCTTGAAATGGGTGCACTGTTTGAATTATGATGCTCTCATATAAATTAAGTTGTTGTAGAGGTTTTGGTAGTGGTTCTAATTCCAAATTAGTTGTGATAGCACGTGAAGGAGTTTGGTTGTTGTCAAGTTTTGTAGTGCAGTAACTGCAAAGTATTAAGGGGACAGTTATTTCGTATTTGTTTTCTGCTACAAGGTAGAGAGCTAATTCAAACCATTTAGAATCTTCATTGTCTTCTATTTTGTATGATAGGTCTACAGTTTTTGTGTTACTTTTATAAAAAGTTCTGCGGCAACATACACACACATGGTTTGGTACTTCAGCTGATGTACTTTTAAATGTTAGTATTTCTTTTCGTATGGGTTTAGTAAAAGGTTGCCATGTGTAGAATTGTTGCTAATTTGGTTTAAAGCTATTTCATTCTGTAAGTGGCTTTCACTTCCTAAATATTGTTTCTGGATATAGTCAATTTCTTCAAGTATGTCTTTTGCTGTACCATGTAGAAGAATGTTATTTAAATTTGCAAGTGCTAAAGCAGGACTTTTAGCATAGTACGGTTTATAGACTAGATTTCTTATAGTTGAATGGTGTGTTGATATCCTTTTGATATCATGGAAGGTGGTTTTACAAGTAGGTCCTGTAATGCAGGCCAATGAATGTCCTTGTAGTCCTGTGTACTTGTGCACTGGACAGGTCTCCATATTTTGCAGTAGTTTCATTTTGATGTTGTCTTTGCTTTTTATATATTGATTGAGGAATTGGCGTAAAGACTTGAAGAATTGTTTGGGAATGTTACACATTGACGTGCATGGCCATTTGTACACTAGATGTTCTGATTCAGTTGAATGGAGTGGTAATTCTAAGTTTTCAGGGCATATTTTTGTAAGGAGTACTTCTTGTTCCATTATGGTATTATTCACTTTTTCATAACCTCGACCACTGCTATGTATGGCAATTGTATTTGTTTGCTTTTGTTTGTACGCTTCTTCATTAAAGTATGGTTCTGTGCTCGTAGTGTGATTCCATTCAACTCTGCAGATACTTAAGAAGTTCTTTCTGTTGACATTTCGTTTATTGAGAAGTCTTTTTTGTAATTTAGTTATTAGTTTTGTTAGTGGTTTCATTTTGTTTAACACTAAAATAAATAACTTTCTTTTGAGAAGAATTGCACTATCAACGCTTCTAAGATTAATTTCCTACGATAGGTTTTAAGCATTGAACCTAATTTCTCTCCTATTTTTATAAGATTTTGAAGGACTTTGTGATGGTACATGTTGGCTAAAATACTTTTCTTGTTATGCTTACTTTGCACTATATCAAAATTTAAAGAAGCAGTTTTATCTGTTGTGATAGCTGATTTTCTGTTAAATTTTACATTTTGATAGAGGAGACAAAGTTTTTGTACTTGAAACTTCTTGTGTTTCACTAAATGACTGTATTAGCTGTTTTGTTTCAACTTTTTTTTACAAATTCTGCTAGAGATGGATGCTTATGTTGGACACTTTTATTTTCATTTGCTCTATTTCTGCGTTGCTTTCTATGGACTTGACTTTTGGTAGGCATTCTTTAAGGTCTGTTGAAAAAAATAAAGAAGGTATGGGTTGGGGTGTTCTGCAATGAGTGTTTGAGTAAGATGATAAAGATGTATGTAATGGTGTGTGATTGTGCATTGGGAACTACAACTAGTAGGGATGGGTATTCTTGAATTTATATGCTACTAAACTGGGGTTCAGATGACAGAAAAAAGTAAGCTAGTGGTGTGGAGAAGTACAAATAGTAAATCTAATGTATACAATTAAAACAGTTGTTTTTTCTATAATATCAAAATTCTAGCGGTTGAGTTGGGTAATTTGTGTGTCCAAAAATAGGAATTTGTGGGCCATTCTGGCTCTAAATCGCTGTTTAAGACATGGGGATTTTTGGACAGAATGGTGCACAATCTCTATTTGTAGGCACAGAAATAGCATGAATTAACTTTACAATGTGTTTGAGTAATAATACAAATATCATGGTGATATTCTACTTACTTTTTTTCTAAAATGAACAGGTTACTTCTTAGTTCTTCTTTGTTCTTCAAATTCGTCTGCTTCTTTTCAGGAGAATGGTCTTCACTGCAATTGTAAAAGAAACAAATTAGTAATTTTGTTTGTATATAGCACTGTTTTTAATTTAGACATTGATTTTTGTAATGAAATCCTCAGCGCCTTCCTCAAAACCATTAAAACTATCTTATTTACATAAAATACGTCGCACCAGTTCAATACATATTATATGTTCTTAATGAACAAATTGTATTGCAATGACTAACTGTATCAAACAAAATATCTTTACTAGGTCTTGTGAAATTCATAATGTACCACTGAATACCACTATTTCTGAGACTAAGCTCTTCCAGGTAATAGTGCCTCAATGTCATGCTTAAATTAAAGTAATTAAATAAATAAAGAAATAAAAAAAATTATGTCATTGTATAAGTATTATTTTTTGAGATTTGAACATAGAGTGTGCATGCATGCAATTTTGTTTGAATATATGTAGTCTACATATTTCATTTAAAAAATGTTAGTTTAACATGTTTTGAGTGTGTGTGTGTATAAAAAAAGTAAATAGTATAAAGGTTTATAAGTGACAGTTGATTTTAGGAGATTGAAAAAAGACAGTAGATTCATTTTACAGATTACACAAGCTAAAAGTCAGTTTGAAAATGTGTTCATGTACTGTACAGAAAATATGCATACCTGTAGTTTGCGTTCATGCATATGGATATGCATGGAGCTGCAAGTAGAAATCTTGGAGACTTGTACAGTATTTCTTGTAGATGGTGCTTGCCAATGATTTGACACTTGTACTCAGAGAGATTCACAGTACATTTGCAGTGCTGATCTATGATGATGCAGTTAGATGTAGAGGTCTTGAATGTCATTGGTGGATGGTCATGTGACTTCTTAGCTACATCCAATGAGGGAATGGCACAGAGAGTGAAGTGGAAATGGTAGATACGATATGTCCGCGGACATGGCGGTAGTTTGCGGGCATCGGGTGTTGCATCTGGGGATTTTTGGGTTCAGAAGTCATGCAAATGAGAATGAGCACTGAAAGGGATTGGTCAGGAAAGTTTAGTGGGTGTGTTGTGCCAGGAGAGAGTTTCTCAGATACTCTTTTTGCTGAGAGAACAACAGATAGCTATGGCTGTGTGTTTCAGAAAACAGATTGTTTGGATTTTGGGAGATTCGTGGATACATTGGTTGAAGGTGCATACAGAAAGCTGTGGAGTAGCTGTATATCTTGGATTTCCACATGTGGAAGTACACTGGCATGGAGTACGTGGAATGAAGTGGTTGGACTTGCTACCTCTCTGTGCTACTTTGGAGACAGAGCACCATCCAGACATAATTGTAATTCATTGTGGAGGGAACAGTTTAGGACATGTGTCTGGAATTTCTTTGCAATTTGCTATGAAAGAAGGACTTGGGAAGGTCATGGACATGTTTCCTAATTCTCAAGTAATATTTTCACGGATTGCGCAGAGACAAATGTGGCTTCGTTCTTCTTCATTTGGTCCACAAATGGAAAAAGCAAGGCGCAATGTTAATAAGGCTGTTTCTGCCTTTCTAAGAAATTTTGGCATGTCCTGTTTTCACAATGAAAATATTATGTTTTGTAGTACATACATTTTTCGCAGAGATGGAGTCCATCTTACTTATGCTGGCAATCAGATTTTTCTGAGAAATGTACAAAATGCATTGCAATCTTTTTTAGAATTACAGCATCCATTTTGAAGTAGGTGTTAAGTATTTATAATTTTTGACATACAAACACCTCCCAAAGGCTCTTTTCAGAGCCACCACTTCCTCCCAGAGAAAATTGCAGTGGTTATGATAGGGTAGCACCCCAAATTTTTAGATGTCGGCGGACTGTCCACGGACTTCTAAAAAATACAAAGGGCCCTGCTTCATTTATTTTCACTTCTATTTTTTAACTGTGAAAGGAAGTTCTGAAAAGAGCCTTATTTTTTGGGGATTTTTGTTATTTTGTATTTTTTTTGGTTTTTTATACATGACACAATAGGAGAGGAGGGGAAAGGAGGGGAAAGGGGGGACACCAACCAAAGGGATAAGAAAGGGCGAGTTGAGAGAGGAAGATGTAGAGTGGGTTTTATTTCGGTAGTGAGCAGGTCTTCTCGTGCTCTGAGACGATAGTCTCAAAAGCACTGCGAAGTCGCTCCCCGCTGCAGAGTACTGTGTCACAGTACATACATACAACTGTGACCCTCGAAAGGTAAGGGTCATCAGAATTCTGTATGGCCTGTGAAGCAGCTTGAGGAAGACGCTGTCCCACAGAGATGGTCCTTGTGGTGACAAGATCAGAAACAGAGGATGAAGTAGAGGAAATCAACCTACTACGCTCCTCGCAAGGTACAACCTTGCGAATGGCCCCAGAGTGAAATGACCTTAGGTGTCGCTTCATGGTAGTGGTCCCAAAGCTGTACGAACCATGCCTCCCGTGACTGAGTACCATTTTGCACTCATTGCAGGTGACACGGTTCGCATGAGCCCTAGGACCATTCCCATGAATGGTAAACAACCGCCACACCCAAACCTCATGCCCAGTGCGGGTAGTAGGGATTTCCTCTACCTCATTCTCGTCATCCTCTTCTTCCTCCTCTGCATCCTCACTCCTGTTCCCCTCTTCAGGCCCTTGGGAAGGTGGTGGTGGTGGAGAGGGTGGGGGTGGTGCTGAGGCAGATACAGCACCAGGTGGCAGCAGTGGAGCCATGGTTGCCATCAGGTTCTTGATGGATATCTGCAAGTGGCAGGAAAAATCGCAGTGCTCTGAAGAATAGTCAGAAACACAATGAGAATAAGCTCTAGGGTGTGGTCTTTTATAGGGGTGCTTGCACGTGGTCCACGGACATGCGCGCTGTCCGCGGACAGATCGAACACAAAAAAGGTTCAAAGAGTTTCAAAAAGTATGTAGAAACTCATGATTAGTATGTGGGACTTGTGCTATGGTGTGTTTTTATTGAAAAATATTGTGGATTACTTGAAAATGTACTTTTAAATTGTTCGGGGACACAAACAGTGTCCACATTCAGAACACGCGATCAGCGTGGTCGCTGTCACATAATCCCTTCGCGAACATGTCCGCGGAGGAAGCGCCTGTCCGCAGGACACCAAATGCACGGACATTGTTTTGTGCATGCGCGTTGATGTTCTACGGACACTGTTCGGATCCTGAAGTAATTAAAAGTGCGTCACACATCAAACGAACATTTCTGGACACCGCATGTGTTCTAGAACAGTTTGAAGTTAATAGCGAACAGTACGGACAGGTAGAGTGTTCTTCAGGACACCTCCATTTTCGTTTATTTATGAACATTTCAGGACACTACTTATGTTCTTAGAACAGTTTCAACTTGCTAGCGAACAGTACGGACAGGTATAGTGTTCTTCAGGACACCTCCATTTTCGTTTATTTACGAACATTTCAAGACACCAATTGTGTTCTTAGAACAGTTTCAACTTGCTAGCGAACACTACGGACAGGTATAGTGTTCTTCAGGACACTTCAATTTTCGTTCATTTACGAACATTTGAGGACACCGAGTGTGTTCTTAGAACAGTTTCAAATTGCTAGCGAACAGTACGGACAGGTATAGTGTTCTTCAGGACACCTCCATTTTCGTTTATTTATGAACATTTCAGGACACCAATTGTGTTCTTAGAACAGTTTCAACTTGCTAGCGAACACTACGGACATATTTAGACATTTTTGATGTCATCTTTTATGTCCTGGGTGTTAGGCTTAGCAGTGCACGGTGGTGGTGCGAGTTATGGTTGCTTAGCTTACCATAACTGGTGAATTTCAAGGGTTTTTCGGTTTTACTTCGAACCATAACGTCCCTTTAACAACGTTTTTTCACTGAATTTCATAGGTTTTTAGTAGCGCAACTTACCCATAACGTCCCTTTAACAACGTTTTTTTACTGAATTTCGTAGGTTTTTAGTAGCGCAACTTAACCATAACGTTCCTTTAACAAAGTTTTTTCACTGAATATATATATATAAATATAAAAACAATTTTAGGTTCAAACAAATATATACAACAATCAATGAAAACACCTTTGCATTTGGCGGGAAGCCCTAATTAGGAGGCTAGAAACTCACAAACATCACCTCCTTGTGTGATGTCAATTTAAAAAGAATAAACGCGTATACCTTATTCGCGTCCTGGTAATTAATAAAAAGAGGAATGATCCACCTCCATCTTAATGTAATATACATGAGAGGAGAAAATGTAATGCAGTCTCAACTTTGGTTGTCCTGAAAGGGCATAGGCTTGATGCATTTCGGCACCATTTGTTTGTATAAAATATTTTAAATCTAAACTTCATGTAAAGTGCTCATTCTTAGATCAGATACATGTCATTTAGATATGGCTCAGGGAAAGGATTATCTTTAAACATTATATAGCCATGGATTAAGTCAGTGATCAATTTTCAATTTGATCCCCCTATACAACCTCAATCTGTTCACTTTGGGCCCCCTCATATTCATAGGGTATCCATATGTTGATCCCATATGAAGAGAAGATGCTGTGTGCAGCAATGGTTCCAGTATACCCATATCTATTAGAGTAATCCACAGCAGTCACCTTTGCACATGATCAAAAGCTGACTCAAGTCCACAAATGCTATGCAGCAGGCCAATTTAGCTCTTTTACATACTTAAACGCGATATGTTATAGTTTTAGACCTTGGTGGATTCTGTCGAGACCTACACTAATGGGCAGTTGCATGCCTGATATTAAATTAATTGATTTTTCTCCATCAACTCCTCCAAAGTTTTTAGTAATATCGCAGCAAAGATCTTGAAAAGGCCAACCAGTGATGTAATGGGCAGTAGGACGATGGGGAGCACTTGTTTCACTTGTCTCAGATAAGAACTATTATCCCAATATTCCAACTCCCTGTATGCACTTAATCAAAGCAATGATCTAATATTTAGAGCAGTTCTGCAGAATTAAAAGATACATTCCCATCATTAAATTAGGGGTCTGCATCACTCTCAACTGTTTGGGACACTCCAAAGCATTTCCTGCAAGGTCATTTCACCTCATATTCATGGTGCATAAAGTAAGCACTCTGAAGTCAGGCAACTAACAAAAGACACAAGTAGACAGCTCTCTTTTTTAATGACCTAAACCCCATCAATAAAAAAATTGAACATATTAAGAATCACTGTGCAGTGATACATTACTTCACAAACTTGTCCAAGGCCCTACTCACATTCATGTAAATACCCTTGATCTGGTATTTTTGAAGGACTCACTGCTATGCCTTGGGACTCTGGAACCTGTGATATGGTCCGACAACCACTTAGTGACTTGTGCATTTAAATCTGTGAGCGCCCCTACTAAACTTTTACCTCCAAAAGTGTTACTTCGCCCCTCGCGCATGGTTGATACAGAAGTACTCAGTGCTCAAATAATTACCAACTGTGCCCCTTTAAAGCCGCTATCACTGAGTTCTTTCTCAGTCATTTCTAGATGCTGCAGATGTTTGTGCCCCATTATACCCTCCCAACCCTGCTTCTCGGAACAACTTAAAGTCGCCCGTCTGAAGTTAAGGCAGGCAGAACGGAAATGGTGCATAAATTATGATCCCGACTTTAGAGAACTATATAAGTCCTCTCTCTCAATCTACCTGGCTAACATTAAAACCGCCAAAGCCACGTTCTTTTCTCGTAAGATCGAAACAGCGATTTGTCAACCAAAAACTCTCTTCTCTATTGTGAAGTCACTAGCTTCCTCTGAAACCCTCACCTCAAGGGTTAAACTGTCTCAAAAGCTGTGCGATGATCTTTCTCTTTTTTTCATTAATAAAATTGAAGTCATCCGCACCAACATTTCTAAATCCTTGGCTACATCGATTCTTAATGCTTCCAAGCTGCCCTCTGTCCTCTCCACTGAACCCCCTACTAAATGGTCGTCCTTCCCCCTCTTCACCGAGGTGGAAGTTCTAGCAGCTATCCAAATAATTAAATCGTCCTCCCCTGAGGATGCTATCCCCATTGAAACCACGAAGAAGATCGCTACTGATCTCTTGGTTGAACTTACATCAGCAATAAATAATTCCTGCCAATCTGGACTCGTCCCCCTAGAGTTGAAATCTGCAAGGGTTGTCCCCCTTCTTAAAAAGCCTTCACTCGACCCTACGGTCACTGCTAAATTTTGTCCATTTTCTCTGCTTCCTTTTCTCTCTAAATTATTAGAATCATTAATTACCCCCCTACTGTCCTCCTTCCTGGAAACCTAAAAGATCTTTAATCCTGCACAGGCAGGGTTTAGATCTGGTAGAGGCACCAAAAGCGTGCTTGTGTACGTGCAGGATATGTCCAGGTTGGTTGACTCAGGTGGGGTTGGAGCATTGATTCTGCTGGATCTTTTGGCTGTGTTTGACACGGTCGACCACCCCATCCTGTTGTCACACCTGGAACAGATCGGAATAGCTGGCCAGATTCTTGCTTGGTTTACTTCTTTTCTATCAGAACGCACTCAGACTCTTGCTATGCCTCCGTTCCTCTCTTCGTCTTGTCTTCTCACCTGCTGTGTCCCACAAGGTTCTACACTGTCCCCGATCCTGTTTAATATTCATATCTGGGCACTAATATGCCTCATCTGTGCCCACAGCCTCAATTGCTATACGTATGCCGACGACAACCAAATCCTGATCCGTCTGGATCAGGACCAAGCTGAGGTGTCGTCGTGCCCCGTGCCTGTCTGAGGGCCATTGGTGACTGGATGGATCAGATCTGGGTCAAGCTCAACGGGGACAAGACCGAGGTGCTGGGCTTTCCCCAGATCCCTCACTGTGGACCACTGCCTTTTGGCCCTCTTCCCTGGGTCCCCTCCACACCCCAGTAAGCAAAGTGAAAAACCTGGGCGTTATTCTCTCTGCTTCCCTTTCCATGTGTGATCAAGTAACGGCTGTGTGCCAAGCTGGTCACCACCAGCTCAGGATTTTGAAGAAGGCTCTACCTTTGTTACCCGAACCAATGCGCCCTCCGGTAGTAGCAGCTCTAGTTCTTTCCCGCTTAGATTACTGTAACTTGCTGTATCTGTCGCAGCCTATTGGCTTGACACACCGGTTACAGCATATACAGAATCTAGCGGCTAGGCTGGTGACGGGCACTCCGTATTGAGCCCATATCACCCCGGTGCTGTGCTCACTCCATTGGCTGCCAGTCTACCATTGTGTCTGCTTCAAGGCCCTGTGTATAGTCCATCGGGCTATCCACGGTCAAGGGGCCAAGTTTTTGCAGGTCAAATTCTCCCGGTATCTTCCAGAATGGGACCTATGCTCATCCACTGCGGACCTAATTGTTTCCCAAGATATCAACATGCTAGGGTTGGAGGCAGGGCCTTCTCCATAGTCGCGGCCACCTTCTGGAATGGTCTCCCCTCCGCAATGAGGAAAATTCCCAATCTTCTTGCTTTTAGAAGAGTGCTCAAGACCACTCTCTTCTAGCCCCTTACTTTATGTGTCTGTGTTAATTGGTCAGCCCTCGCTCCTCAGCGCCATGATGCCCTCGGGCGACCCTGCGCCTTCCAAGTGCAGATAACATAACATAACATTACCAAAAACAGGCAAAATCATGAAATAAATTGTACCAAAACAAATATGAGAAAGGTGTGAAAAATAAGACATTTTTGGCTGTCCATTACAGTAATCAAAACATAAGAAACACAATAAGGAAATCTATGATGCTGCAATCAGGGAACACTGATTGAAGACTGCTTTTTTAAATTCTATAAGGACTTCTACACATTCGATGAATCTCCGAATCAGAACTTGATACATACCTAGCAACTACCCCTAAAAAAAAAAACTTCAATGAATCCTAGTTGCTGTTGGCAGCCAAGGGGGTGGAATGTTGTTGTAGAACTTGCTAAGAGCAAAGCTGCTGGCACAGGTGTAATGGTGTAATCCCTAATCCAATAGATAGAATTGCTATCATCAATATTCTTTTAATGCAAGCACCTGGAGAAGGTATCTGGCACTTGTAGCAAAGTCCCCTCCCCATTTTCCTTGATCAAATTAGATTAGATATATGGAGCTTTTCTATCCATGCGAATTTGTGCTTGTGTCCATAATTTAGTTGTAATGGAAGAGCATGGGTCTTTGCAGGGTGGCAATGTAAAGCTGCACACACTAGACTTTGAGGTGTACATTTATTTCACCTCCAAACACCCATCTAGTGCTGTCAGTTATTACCTATATTTCTGTGGAAGCTTCTGCCCATGTTTGTTGGTGGTTTCTGTACTAAACCCGTCCAGCTATGTGATTCCCTAGCTGATGGAATTTCGCAAAAAAAAGCCCTACATGTCATGAAATATAAAGAGAGTTTGGTGTCAAACTAATTATTAAAAGGTTACCCCCTTAGTCAAATTCTTTATGTACTATATGCCGTTCCAATTCCTGCTAATATTAGAAGTAAGCTCAGTATACGGCAGGTGTATTTGAACGGTTGCTCATCTGTGTTATGAAGTCCCCTCCCTAGCTCAAGGGACATATAGTCGGGTAACCATGGTGGCCAGGTGCCTCCATGAGCTAGTGGATGATGGGCCTAGGCGTGGTATGCAGAGCATTCTCTGGTCAATCCCACTTATTCCTCATCTCTTGGCAGAGGACAGTCACATGATGCCATATAAGAACATTATCCTTTTAAGGGAGTCAACTCCAACACCTGGGGAGCTGAAGCAATACAGAATCAGTGATGCCATGCCCCCTCAGGGGGGTGCTGTCAAGTAAAATGTTACACTTACCATGACAATATCATGTACCGCAAGAAAAAATAAGGGACTTGACCAGTATTGTTTTTGGCTTATCAGGAGGTAAGGAAATATGTGAGCTGGCACACAGGGAAGCCCCACTTGCTATTCCTAGCAGGTGGGCCCCAGATCTCAATTGTCCCATGCATGTGATCGGATTTCATTAATGCGTGTCACCCTGTTTGTGTCACACATGTGTGCTACTTGAAAATACATTTTAGAGTTATATCAGAATTATATAAATAATGTTTTTAAAGTCATTGTTGCTTTTAATATTATCACAGCTACGTTAATGAGTAGAATAAGAGAGTTAAAACCATATGTTTGATGTGCCTTGTCACCTATAGATAGCAGAGGGTATACATCAAGTCAACCAGTTTCTTCTTTGTTTTCTATAAAGCATTACTGTGGGATTACAATTGTGTCTGACAAAGACAAAAGCACCAGCTATTGACAAAGGTGTTTGGATATCTCGAACATTTTTCTTTGCTTCCTTCAGGTAATTTGCACCACCCGGATTTACAATAGAGGAGAGAGAGACAGTAGCCAAGACCTCTATTTTTTCTCCCGAAAATATGATAATGCATCTGAGTGTTGATAATTCATGAAATAGGAAATCATACTTGCCACTTCATTTGGCAACACGTATTATTTCTCTGAGATCAGTTTCCTTTTATTATTCAAGCATTCTGGCTAGAAATTACCTATTTGTTAATGATAAGGCTGACCTTGATGCAGGTGAAGGTAATGGGGTTCCAAGCATTTACTGCTGATCGAAATCTTTTTAATAAGTGCTGCTGTCTAGATGTTTGAGAAGAACAGAACACGCGGCCATTGGTCCTACCTGCAGAGTATGCGTGCCATTACAGCTGTACTGGAGGAAAGATCTTCAGGGGCATTCTATCAGAATGTATACTACTTGCTGCCATGCATTTTGAGTACGGATTTATTGCATGCATACAACACAGCATCTGCCAATTTCTCAATATATATTACATTACTTTATTCACCACTGGTTAGAAGGTTGAGGGCTACAATGGTTTGTCCTTTCTTGTCATTGCAGCCTGAAAGCTAAACTTAATAAGAGTGGAGTTGTCGATTTGATTTATTTAGGTGCGTGGGTTCTAATCTTCAATGACCTAATGTCCTTAGTTAAAAGCCTCATATCCGTTTTTGAACAGACAAGCACTTAGGGTGTCGTTCACTGAACATATCTTTTGGTTAATTCCCAAGCTCAAAGGTTTAAGAGCATCTCAGCATTCTTTTTTCTTGGTCCATACATGCAGTTGTGGATGTAGTGCTCTCCTACCATGGCAAGACCTTGTTCTTCCTCTCCCTTGACATGGGCTTACCAGAATGGAACTTTGATTACCGGGGAAACACCTGGTACTTTCACCCACTTACACTGGACATATCTGAAAGGCAGACTCCTTACTGGGATACGTCCTTTTGCTTTCAAGCCCATTGCCCTTTGGTCAGTGGACTTACGAGGATGTAGTCCCCTCCAGAGCTTGGTTGATGTTGAGGCTGTGAAGTTATTACCCTCTAAGCCAAGTGCCACTCTCCATCTTAAAGCCATCTGCAGGCTCTTGTCTAGCTTTCAGGAATGTCCTGTACCTGCTATGCTCAAGCCTCTGTAGGATGTAAAGAGCTTTGCGTTCTCTCTCTGTCCTTAAACTCCAGTGGACTCCAGCCATGATCTGGGCTATTCCACTGTGCTATTTGGCTTTTAACCACCTCCTATTCTCTCCTCTAGCTGTTCTTGGTACCAAAATAGCAACCCTCTAGAATGCTGCCCTGACTATCACACCACTGGCCTCCTTCAGACTCCTTTTAAATTGTGACGTATTGTGTATAGTTAGCCTTAAATACCTGTAGGGACAGAACTGATACAATTGGAGCAAACAGCAAGAATGCAGACACAGATTTCTAATTAGCTCACAATTAGTGCATATGTATGAGAGTGAATCGCACAGTTGAACATTAAATTATCACCTGAATAGAGTTCATTGCCTTCAGGAAACTTTAGAAGAGAAGAAAGGCCCATAAGTATACCATCATGGTGGCACGTGTAGGAGTCAGTAAGCAGCGATTGGTCTTGGATAAACGTCCCCGGAACATCTGCATATGTTAGGCAAAAGAAATCATGTTTTACTGATGCTGAACTGGAGATACTAGTAGAATATGTCACTGCAGATGCAGGGAAGTTGTTTGGTTAATGAGCTAAAGCAGCTGTAGCGCCTCCTTATTGGGAAACATCCCGCATCACAAGTTATTTGGCTGAGTTCATTCTCAGTTAATCGGCTCACACATTTTAGGAAATTGTGAAAAACATGGGTTTAGCCCTACATTACTAAGGATAATCCAAATATGGACCCTTGGGACTCTGTGCTTAGAAAGCCACAGCTTCACATCACACATGCAGAAACATGTTTCTGGGTTTGGTGTAGGTACACGTGTTCAGAGGAGAATTGACGAGCATTCTGGTGCTGGCAGGGCCGGACTAGCCTATTGGCAACTCTGGAGATTGCCCGGTAGGCCTCTGCACCCTGGGCCTCTTTTGTATTTTATTACCAAATGTTCTCATAGGAAAAGGGTTGGATTGGCTAAAAATGTGTAATTTGGGGAAACTTAGAAAATGATTTCCAGGGCCTCTTTTGGTTCGCAGTCCACTCCTGGGTGCTGGACTGTCCTTCTGGGCAGGACAACACTGGTCTACAAATGGATATGTCTCCTCTGTGAAAGATACAGTGAGCTACACCATGGTTGCAGACCCTCCAGAGTGGGAACCATCCTATAAGTGATTGTTTAACTGTGTTCATTCTCATTTCATGGGCTCCCACATGTATTCAAATGTTCACAAACGAGGCGTTAAAACCTGTGTTACAGAGGATAACCCAGCCTTGGTCCCCTTGCTCACCATGCTTGGAGAGGAACCGCTTCACCTTGCCTATGATGCCAAATAAGACAGAAGCACCTGGCTGTGGTTGGTGGTGGTGCTCCTGCTCCACAGAGAATTGCATAGCATGATGAGTGTCACATAGGGCGTTCAATTGCGTTCATCATTTAATGGGGAGACAGAGTAGAATTAAAGGGCTAGGTTGATGTCCAACATGCATTCGGTTTGGTAAGTAATCAATCAAACAAACAAAGTTTATTTTGGAAGTAAGAATAATTTCCATAAAACATGCAATCATAAACAGAGAATAGATAATAAAACAAAAGCAGCAAGAATAGAATCCTTCCCTATAAGGAACATGGCGCCTCTTCCATTCATTCTTGTAGAATGAAACGTACATACTTCTCGTCATTAAGGGTCTGCGTTTGTGAGGAATAAACACATTATGATGTCAATAAAAACGTTCCTTTTATACAGAGCACGGCTCAAATATGTTAATAAAGCCGTCCTACCTTTGGGGTATCACCCCATAATAGGTATATTAGGGCAGGATGAAACTGAAGAAGATACCTCTGATTATGTAAATGAGCCAGATCTCCAATAGGCGCCATACAAAAACAAGCAAGTCTGACTTGCACTATCAGCCTTGCCTTTCCATAGAGCCATGATTGCTCTAAGGGGAAGGACCTTAAACCCTGCTCTGGTAAGGGGAAATCTCTGGGTTGGATCCCCTGCCACAACAAATATCTCTGTACACTGGGTTCGTCTAATATAGCACGTCTTCGATTAAAGGTTTTAAAAAGCTGCCGCGTGTCTCTTTTTTCTTGCATGTAAGACTTTTTTTTATAAAGAAAACTAGGGCTGCCCGTGTTGTTAAGGTGTGTAATGCATTAAAGTGCCTGGCAGCATCAATTTCGTTTTCGTTAAGCTGTTTTTCATGAACTTTACCAAGGGCATCTTAACATTAACATCCTTTGCAAACAAATACCTGATTAAGCCCTGTGTTAAAATGGCTTTTTCATTGCTCCAGCGGCGCAGCCAATGGAGTAGCGGTTGGATAGGTAGTGCGTCTTTACTATAACAGCAACCTAATTTCATATGGACCCCATGGTTAGAAGCTGAATGGGGAACCCCCAAAATTCGTTTTAAAGAGTTATTTTCAAATACCTGTTTTCAGTTTCATATCTGAATATCCCCAGAGTGCCATAGCTGGCCACCGAAGCAGCTTTGCTATTGTAGATTTTTTAAATTAAATCTCTAGGTTTTGTCTTGACCATCAACATAAGGTGGGACACACCCCCCTGATCCACCCACGTGCTTGCTTAAACCTAAGAGACTGCTTTTTCATATGCGCATCCCGTGTAAAGTTAGACGAGAAGCACACTACGAGACATTCTTTGACTACTAGTCCGGAAGACTAGTATTATTTCTACACATGGGGGGAAATTCAGGTGGTTGCCTACCTCTATAGCATACCATAATCGCACATTTCTTAACATTTACTTTAAGATCAAGCCCACTCATGAATTTGGTATAATCAGCAGTGCGATTCTGGAGTGCCCGTAGAGTACCAGCAATCAACACTATGTAATCTGCAGAAGCTAGAAGCGAAAGAAATCTATTCCCCGGTCTGGGTTCAACCCCTGGGTATCCAGGGGTTGAAACACACGCTGGAGACCAAGTAATAATACTGGGTCACACAACCGCTCTCATATGGGGCCCAAGATGGGCACGTATTTTTATCTGATTCACGACAATATGTTCAAGTATCCATAATATACCATACTTCTTAGCGAAAGGAAAATGAGTCTTTCTGATTCATATCAAAAATGATTTATCCATAATAGTTCAAACAAAAAGCTATCACTAATAATCCTTAGTGAGGAAGCAGTTGCCACAATCCACATGTATTAGACTAAAAAAGCCAATGCATTTCGGAAATTATTTCCTTCATCAGGGCGAGTCTCATTGGTGTGGTCAGTGGTGAAAAACAGAACGTCCTGCGTTCATGCCCACTCAGCAGTGGGTTGTAAATGACATTATGCAACATTTTTTAATACATGGTGGTGCCCACTCTCTTCTCTGTTTTATCCAGGGGTTGAACCCAACTAAACCTCATAAAGGCCATTTATGTAAGAACTAAACAGTGGGGGCATCAAGACACAACCCTGGCACACCAGCCCTCCACTGGAAAGTAATCCGTACAGTGGCCGTTGCTCCCACTTCTGACAACAAGCTTGCGTATTTTGGTGCAGCCGAATTAGAAGTTTGAGGACGTCAACTGGACATCTAATGGAACCGAGCACCTGTCATAATTTAGATTGATTTACTTTATCAAAGGCTGTGCTCCAGTCCATGTAGACCAGACAGATTGGTTCCTTTTTTTACATATAAGGAGTGAGCAACTACTATAGATTGAGGGACTGCTCACATGTGCCCAACCCCGCTCTGAAACCCAGCTGCACAGGAGATAATATATTATTTGAATCCACAGAGTCTTCTAGTTTAGCCAATAGGACCCTTCCGAAAATCTCAAAGAGTGTGTCCAAGAGTGAGATCAGTCTGTATGAGGCCGGGGTGTCCCTAAGGCCTGTTTAAAAAATATTTTGGACTATTGCGGAGTAGCAGTGAGTAATCAGGTAGCACAATGTATACGCTGTTTTTCTCATCTAGTCTTGAGAGTGGTAGTTACTGCCATGCTTTTGTGTGGGAAGCTAAGGCATAATACATCCAATCTTTTATAGTTAAAGAAGGTGCTACTTATAATGGCTTTAACCTGTGGATTCTGTCCATCAGGATTCTGAGGTTTATGACCATTGGTAGCTGTGGTCAATTTCCCATTTTTTGGACCAATGAATTGTTGTGGGTTTGAGTTTGTTCCTGCAAACCATCAGTTCGATTTTCAGTGGGTTAAGTTTCGGTCTATTTTATGTCATTCAAGCACCAACATATGTGATGAATGTTATCCAGTTTATTTGATTATGGAGTTGAGAGTATGTAGATGATTTGCATATCATTTGCAGCATTGCAAATGGTGAGGCCAGAGTTGTTGATGAGTTCCAAGAGGGGAGTCATGCTGATATGGAAGAGAAGGCTGGTAACGGTGGATCCTTGGTTTACTTCAGAGATGAGTATGCTGTGGCTTGACATGAAAGGGGACATGTGTGTTTGTTCTTTTCTGTTGGAGAGTAATGAAGCCATTGATCATAGTGCAGTTCCTTGTAATCCTATGCCATCCAAGCATTGTATTACAGCATATCCCATGTGGGAAAGAGTGTAGGTTCTGTTCCCCTCACTTGTTTTACTCTGTGTTGTGACTCATGAAGGAGGTTGTTGCTTTGCACTGCTTCCCAGAGCTCTTGGTCTATAATCTTATAGGATTTTAGCATTGAAGGGTGCATTGGAGATTGGCTGGTCGTGTTCTTATTTGTTGGTATCTGCTCCAGGTTTTTGTAAAGAGGTGTGGTGAAGGCTGTTTTGGCGGAGAGGACTTCTTCACTGGACAGGATGAGGAATGCTTGGGAAGAAAGTGGGAGTCTGGGCTCCTAAAATATTGCTTTGTAGCTGTAGGGGGGGCAGGGTATTCTAGAGAACCTACACATTGGTCATAATGCGTGGTCCGCTCAGTTTTGTTTCCATCGATTGGATTGGTTGTGTTCATCCCAGGTTCATCCTTTCTTGTCTAGGGTCAAGAACTTGACAACGTTTGTTTCTAAACTATACTGCAACGAGTCCCAACATTTTTGGTGTGGCGTCAATGTTGGTTACAGGAGGATTTGTGAATTTCTTAACAATTTCAATTTGTTCATTATGTGTTATGGTGTGTATATAGTGACCGTGTTTTGCTTTTACTGTTTCTGCTCAGTTGATTCTTAGCATTTGGTGGCAGATCAGTTTGCCTGTCGATGGGTAAATCTCTCTCCAGATTCTCTCAAGTCTCTCTTTTTCATTTATGAGGTCAGTATGTCAAAAGGGCTTGAAACACATGCATGAAGGTCCTTGTGATGTCTGTCTGACATTCCCATCTGGTTTCTGACGGAGAGATGGAGTTTAAACACTTTATGGTCCTCAGCGAATATGTCCAGTTTGATCTTCTCCCTGAACCTGAATGATGTTCAAGTGATCTTGTTAGTAATGCTGGTTGAGAGATGATCCTGAAAGATATGGCAAGGTGGTTGTCAGGACAGGAGTACTGGGGAAAATACAGCAGTGATATTGTCCTTACAAGATACACATTCTAATGCATCTCTTGCCACATGACTGGACCCTCTCCTATTGACTAGTGATTTTAATCAGCAAGGTTTGCAAACAGATATTTTGGAGTTATGATGTCCTCCTTTCACAGCAATAGATTTAAAATCACCCAATATGATGAGGTGATGGTGGACTTACGAAAGTTAATGACTGCATCTGCCCGGTTTTCTGCAATAGAGGTGTTGTATAAGGTTGGTCTGCAGATAAGGAGAAAGCGTATTGAGGACAGGTCTGAGGTAGAAAAGATTGAAAAAAGTGATTCTCAAACTGAAATGTCTGAGGGAAAGATGTTAACATCAATAGAGTAAACGTCCAATTCTTCTGCCGCTCTTGATAGTTCTTTTGACTGCCTTATTATAGTAGTCTGGATGGATGTCCCTGTATATAACGGTGGGTAATCCTCTTTCAGTCCTGTCTCTGGGATTTATAGGTGATGTACTTTGTCATTGTGGGAAAGGTTGAAAATGTCTGTGGAATGTTTTTTTTTTAATTTTTATTGAAAAACTACAGTTTTAACAAACAGAAAAAACTTTTGTTTCAAGGCATTGTCACATCATTTCTATGCAGCAGACACCATGGATTACCGGCCTCTCTATGAGCTACTGAGACTACACGATGGAATTTTCTTTGTAGTCGAATGGAAACTTTAGAAGTGCTGTTATTTTGTCCAGAGGAAATCAAGAGCCACCATGTCGCCATATCCCCATCCAAGGGGGCGAATTCGCCTAGGTAGGCAGAGCGATGGTCACATAACGCTGGGCAATTTAGAATTAAATGCTTCAGTGATTCCACTGCAGTAGCACAGAAGCGACATAGATTATTTTTTACAGTGGGATGTTTCCTTTGATATAGAATTTCCTTCGAGTTCAAGGTATTTAAACTGAAACGTAGGAATTGTTCACGATAAAAGCGAGTAAAGCAATGAGTCAGATATTGGGCTTGGCAGTTGAGTTTTTTTTGTACATTGCCTAGCCATTTAGAGGTTGCCATTGTTGTCCGTTTCTCAACATTGACGATCCATGACCATGCTTCAAATTTTCTTTTTGCAAACTTGGGGCGAGAAAATAGGTCGAAGTTATTAATTTCTGCGGCCACGATCCAGTCTTGAACTTTTTTGTGCCATTGGTCTAACATGCAACTGGAGTTTAGATCACCAGTAAGAGTAAATATTTTATATGCTGGCGCCCCACTCACGTCTTTTATTTTCCGCCACAGCTGGATGGACGTCAAACTGGGACTCTGCCGGACTCCGCCGTGGAATGTTTTGCTATGGAGCAGGCATTGAAGGGATGTCCTCTGGTTCAGAGGCTTCCTCTGAAGCTTGCACATGCTGTATGAGTGGTTCCTTAGTTGGGAGTGAGGTCTGAATTCTCATTCTGATCACAATTTGATTTTTCTTTGAAGAGACTAACCAGACACTGCAGGATATTGTGGCATGAAATTGAACATTGTCTGGCATAAAAAAGAATATTTTGCAGCACATCATGTATGTTAGTCTCACATTATCTATTGACTGGCGGGAGTAAGATTGGCATGTTGTAAAATACTCTGAATTTGAAAACTATTTTCTGATTGATTTTGTCCATCTAAATTGTCAGGAGCACTGGGTTGTGCATCCCAGCTCATTGTAGATCTTTTAATCACCTCTATTGGCTCGTATGCCAGGTGACTAGGCACATTCTGTAGTTCGCTCAAACTGAATTTTACATCTAGATTATAGTTCATAAAAACGTTTGCAGCATGTTAGTGCTGGGGCGTTTGGAGAGGCTGGCTTTTGCCAGTTCTCATCTGGTTTGTGGCATGGAGCATAGTGGCTGTCTACTCAGGTAAATCTTCTCCTTGTGTGTAGCTCTTAGGAGTGCCTCCTTGGCCAGCTTTGCAAGAGTGCACAATGTCATACACAGGCCTAGCTCCTATGCGTGAAAACAGTAAAATGGCCGCTATTTTGAAAAAATACATGAAAATGGCCCTACTGCCTTACACGGACACGAGACCCGTGTCTGTCTATATGCCCCATAAAACCCAGGAAAACAGTACGATGGCGCTCAGTTTGGATAGTGAGGACCAGTTTAAGACCGTCAATAATGATTTCAACCATTTTGATACTATGTATGGGCCTGATTGTAGTACAGGGCCAGACCCCCAGAGTGTCATCAGTACACAAGACAAATTGTTGCAGGTAGCCCTAGACCACTCTCGTGAGAAAGATACTGACATTCTTTGTAAGTAATACTAACAGCACCATAGCTCCTCCCAACCCCCGTTACCGTCTCTAACTCGGAGATTCATAATCAGCAAAATATGAAAATATGCCTGATGCACAAATAAGTCACGATCAACAGTCCTTGACCAAACACCCAGTCAATACCCTCATATGTATGCTGCTAAATACTCGTTCTTTAGTCAAACCCTCAACTGAAGTAGCAAATTGCATTCTTGATCAAAAAACGGACATCTGTGGCATTACTGAAAAAAGTCTGCATGCAGCTGCTGGTCCAGCACTTACATTAGCCCTTCCAACAGGGTATAAAATCCTCAGAGCTGACTGTTCTATTGGAAAAGGGGGTGGCCTCTCTCCAAATACATCAAACAGAGGGTGCCAATGTCCTCAATGGAGAGTCATTACTAGTTAAACTGTCCGTCAACCATAATATCACGGTCCACATCATCCTTATATATTGACCCCCAACAATATGCCAGACATTCTTCTGCATCTCAGTGACCTGATTCTACCACTTCTAAAGCCACTGTCTAAAGTTATCATTGTAGGGCACTTCAATCTTGCTTTTGACAGTATCTCTGACTCTTTGGCAACTGCTGTTAAAGCCACTCTGGCTGACCTTGGCCTTTGTCAGCATATTGAAACAACAACCCATCTCAACGGTAAAATACTGGACTGGGTTGCTACTTATAATGTCATTATAAACAACATTGAGATCACCCAGAGTCCTTGGTTAGACCGTAATTTCATCAATTTCAAACTCCTGTGTCTGTCACTGACTATTAGAACAAAAGGGAAGAAGCATAGGGCAAGTACAGAAATGTACGCAAGTTATCTCCATACCATACAACAAGAGACTGGCGGAGTGGTTTACCGACGCCTGGATTCTACTCCAACCAAAGCATTATGGACAATATAACACCAAGGAATCCAACCGTCACTCTCCTGTGCCTCCTTCCTACTTACTAAGTAACTCGGTCTGTGAACCAAATAGGTACCGAGTCAGGATTAGAGCAAAATAGTAACCAATTTATTAACACATCACAATAATGCAATCACAGTCATTTCATACATATCAAAAACATACATCAGAATAAAAATGTGTAAAACCTAGTGCACATTTCTAAAACCAACAGTATAAAAAATGTTAAAACAAAAACTTCAAAGATGTACCCTAAACAACCCAAAGAAAACACCCAGCCTATACAAATCTAAGAAATCTAATTTGTAACAGACAAGTCAAAAACAATATGCAAAGCAACGCAATGGTTTGTAGCACCTACGACTCTTCACTTCAGGAATTGTTCCAAGGTTATCGTTAGTAATTCTATCTGAGTAATAGCTACCCTAATTATACCTACCTGGGTGAACTCATCAACTAAATATGTTAGTATCCGGTACCAATATTATTTCTGGTGCCCCTCAATACCCAACATGTTTCGTTCCTAAATTTCGTAACATTTATTTAATGAGCTTCATCAGCGGACCATATGTGCCCTGTCCACACATATTTAACTGCAGTGGTTTTCTATCGTCGTACACCTGTAGGCGTGTAGCCAGTCTGGAGTTGATTCCAAATTCAAACTTCCAAACCATAAGTTCAAAGAATACTAAGTCTTGAACCTGGTAACGAGGGAGCGTCTTGTCAAGTTATCTCCTACATACATGGTGTCGTACTTTGTGGCTAACTTGGAGAACCTCGCTAATTATAACAATGTCATTGGCCTAGCAGAAGCCTACAAAAATATGATGGCCATTACAGTGATTTGCCTTGCCCCAGAGAAAACCAGGCTGGTGAAGAAGTAGACTTCCAATGTTTGGTATTCGTCTGACATTCAGAAATTGAAAACCAACAAAAATAGGGCATTTCAACGGTGGAAACAGACTGAGTCATCTGATGATGAAGCCAAATACACCACTGCTGTGAAGGCCCATAAAACCGCCATTTGTTCTCCTAAAAAATCCTCCTCTGACATAAAAGAATTGACAGTGCAGCATCGAACTTCAGAGAACTCTTTAAAATACTCAGAGAGTTGAAAGATCACTTCCAAGTCATGTCTACAGTCATCAAAAACACAAACTGGTGCATCTCCATACAGGATGCCATGTTGAGCAAGATTAGAAAAATCGAGGAGGGCATTGCAGCCCATCATAGAACCTCAGACAGAACCAGTGTAAATAAGGAAATTTCAAGACCTCATGCTATGTTACCTGTTTACGTTCAGGGCTGCTACACAGACTGAAATCCAAACAGTGTTTGATAAAAGGAAACCCACAAATTGCAAGGGAGACATCTGCCTCGCACTTATTGCTAAATCCTGTGCCGATCAGCTATCACCACTGATCACTAAATTTGTGAACACCTCCTTCCGGGAATATTTTGTTCCACCATCAAGGTGTGAATTTCCCCCCTGCTTAAGAAACCATCTCTTGACGTAGTTTGCCTGGTAATTATCATCCTATCACCAGCACACCTTTCCTGTTAAAAGTCCTGGACAGGGTAGCCCACAGACAGATTAAGGACTTTTTAGGTACACATAACATACTTGGTCAGAATCAATCAGGCTTCAAGAGTGCTCACAGAACTGTGTCCATGTCGGTGGATCTTAAGGAGAACATCTTGCACATCTTTGAAAAAGGTAACACAGCACTCCTGATGGTTCTGGATCAGTCAGCTGCTTTTGACTTGGTGGACCACCCAATTCTACTTTCCAGACTGCTTAACTCGGCCTCATTTTATCCAGATGCAGTGAAATCCTTTTTGTCACATCGTAAAGCCAAAGTCTTTTATGAAGAGACCATGCCAAATGAATGTTTGGTGGCATGTGGAGTGCCACAGGGACTCTGTGTGTTTCCAACACGCTGTAACATCTTTATGCTCCCCCTTTTTGAAATGCTAGATGCAGAAGCTGTAGTGTATGCTAACTACGCCAGTAATACACAGTGCTTAATCACGATTTGGGTGGTAAGCGGCCACTATCTCTACTGAGCGGAAATAGCGTTACCGCCGGGACCCGTGGTGCAAATAGCACTGTATCACAAGTATGCACGCACACGGCTCTGGCATTAATGCTATTTGAGCCCAGTGGAAACAGCACCACAACCAGGCTACTGCCCGAAAACTCAGCATTAATAACACTACTGCTGTCGGCTGGTGGAAATGCGTCACATCCGGAACGGGAAGCAGGCTGGTGGCCATTTTGAAAATCACAATACATCCAAAATCAGAGCCCCTGGCAGTCATCCACACCCCTAGAGTATCCAAAACGCCTCAGTAGGGGGAAAGGGACAGTGCAGCCCAAGATCGCTTGAGCAAACCAAAGTTCACAGAGGGAGAGCTCATTGTCTTGGTGGATAAGGTCATGGTGCACCATGCAGAGCTCTATGGTGCCAGACAGAGGAAGACATCCTCCCAGAGCCGCACCTGGATAGGGCAGACGGTGAGACAGAAGGTGTCGGCAGTCAGCCGCATCCCCCGGGATGGGGAAGACTGCTGCAAAAGGTGGAATGACCTGCATGTGCAGGTCTATGGAATCCTGGCCCAGCACAGACACGACAGCCTGGCCAGAGGGGGAGGCTCACCTCTGCAACTTGACCTGACACTCTGGGAGGAGAAATGTAGTACCGTCAATGACATGGAGGGGATCGAGGGATTTGGAGGAGCCAAGGAGGGTGCTGGCAGCCAGGAGGCAGAAGGTGAGTCAACCCGCCCCCATTTGCATAATAATAATAATAATAATAATGTATTTCTTATATAGCGCTACACACCCATAGGTCCGAAAGTGCTCAAATAACAGAAGACATTATTATCCCACAGAGTGGTAATCATTTTATCGACCTTGGAAGGATGAAAGACTGAGTTGACGCTGCCGGGATTTGAACCTGTCACAGCATGCTGCACACAGATATCAGGGGCGAGCACATAGCTCACTGTGCTATCTGACCGGCGTGTGACTACAATAATCCTACACAGTATCCCCCAGTGGAAATATTGATGAGCCAGGCACTGCGACTGGGGATAGTGCGTGAGAGCCACTCCAGGCACCTACGGCAGCACCCATGTGCCAGTGTACCAAGGCCATCCCTGTGAGCTAGAGCAGTGGGGTGGGCAGCCAAGGGACACATCCAAGCACCACGCACCACACAGGACCTGTCAGTGACAAGCCCCAAACCCCCCCCCAAACATCATGCGTAACAGACCGGTTGGTAATGGGGATCAGATGCATGCAAGTGAAGCAACGGCTAGGCCACCAATGTAACCCTGGCATGCCACCACGGCCAATTGCAATCTCCCAAGTGCCCCCCACCCAGCACGTGTCCTCATCATTGCCAATTCACTACCAAGTGGAAGCAGGGCAGGCCTGTGCATCAGTGCAACAGCCCTGTGCCACACCCCTCACTATGTAATTACTGGCATGAATACCAAAACACATGAGGGAATGTGCCCTAACGCCTTCCCCTACATCCCCTACAGACACACACGCTTCAACAGAGGCGTCAGAGGATGAGGACGCAGCAGGGCTATCTTCATGCATCCCTCCCACATTGCCACCAGCAAAACTACCCTGGGGACGCTAAATGTCACCTAAATGCAAGACGTACCACACCACGCCACAGCAGGGGCACAGCCAAACCACAAGCCCAGCCCACCAGGAGCACACCTGTTGCCAGTGAGGACTCCACCGTGGCAGCCAGGCTCCAGGGAGGACACAACCCCAACAGCCTTCACTCATGCTCCCCAGATGCTGGGGGTTGGGAGAAGAGGACACGGCCATCATGAATGGCATGACACGTGTTGGCCCGAGTTGCCATGTGGACACAGTGGTGGGTGGGGAAGGGGGGATTGTGTGCTCAAGTGTTGTGGTGGGTGGTGGTTAAGGGGGATCGTTTGATGCAGTGTATGTGGTGGGTGGAGAGAGGGGGGATTGTATGCTGGGGTGTTGGTGGTGGGTGGGGGAGGGGGTATTGTGTGCTGGGGGTTGCAGGTGGGTGGGGGAGGGAAGATTGGGTGTTGGGTGTTGGTAGTGAGTGGGGGAAAAGGTGTTGTGTGCTGCGGTTTTGGGTGGGGGTGTTGCTGGTTGAAATCAGTCACACTAAGTTGTGTTGAACAAATAACATGCACAGATATTCATGATTTTGTTCTTGTGCTCTTTATTCACACTGTGCTGGTTGTGTACTGGGTCAGGTCACCTTACCAAAATTAATTGGTCTATCAGTTCCGGTCGGGCAACTCTGCCTTCCCTCACTTCATCCCTATGGGTGTCTGCCCTGACTCCTGCCACATGGTCATCATCTTCATCCTTCTCTGGGTGGGACCGGCCAGCGTCGGGGGCTAGGATCACTTTCCTCCTCAGGCAAATGTTATGGAGCATAGCACACACCAAGAATGTTTTCCCTACTTTGTCAGGGGCATACATCAGGGTGCCTCCAGTGCGGTCTAGGCACTGGAATCATGCCTTCAGGAGTCCAAAGGTGTGCTCTATGCATATATGGTTTTGGCTGTGGGCATGGCTGTAGGCGGTCTCATGTGGTCTACGTGGGTCACGCACAGGGTTCATCAGCCAGGCCAGCTGTGGATATCCTGAGTCAACTGCATGGGGTGGAATACGGACATCAGTCATTTGTCTCATGCATGGATCTGCAGTCTCAATGTATCTGGCAATTGTAAGCAGTGAGCATTCTTGTGTGCATCTGGCCCATGCAATGTGCATGTGTGATAGGTGTGCATCCTTTCTATATTATGCCATACATTGCTTGTCCTGTACATGCACCTGGTGTCATTGTAGCAGGTGTACTGGGGTGTGTCCCAGTTGACTGCACATGGGCAGACAGCTGTGGCACAGGTGGAAGTACTGTTGGGTGCTGCTTTGTGGACATTCAAGGTACATTGTGGTTCATGTGGTCTGATGTGTGATTGTGATGGCAGCGGTGTGTGTCCATCACTATGTGTGTGTCCAGGTGTGTCAAATGTGCACATACACCCTTGAATACCCCCGTTGTCGACGAATGCTGCCAGTGCCTCTTCTTGACATGCAATGCTTCCTCTGGCTACCCCCCTTTTTTCTTGTGCTTGAACGTGCATATGTGGCAAGGTTTTCCCTCACCAACTATCCAGGTACATTGTCATCTGTGCCTCTCCATGTATCCCGGCAGTGTGCTGTTGTGTAGGACCATGAAGTTGTGGGTGGATCCTAGGTAGTGGACACAGCAGTGGGTTATGATGAAGTCAGGGCCACAGGTCACCTGCACGTTCAGGGAGTGGTAGTGCTTCCGGTTCCTGTATACAATCTCATGGGCATGGGGGGCCACCAACGCGACATTGGTGCAGTCAATGGCTGCTATCAGATTGGGCCATCGTGCAGTGGCATAAAAATGCGCCTTAATGTCATTGACATGGGCCTGGGTGGTGGGCACCCTGTCCAGGACTGCACTGAATGTTGACTGTGCCATGCCATGCATCATATTAAAAATGGAAAAATTGTCCAGAGAAAAATAATTATAAAGGGGTATCAACATTTATTTGAAATGATACAAGAATTGAAAAATAGTAAATTAATCACACATTATTAAACACTATTATAAATGTCAACATAGCAAAACAGCAGCAACATGTGCCTGGAATAGGCTAAAACATCATCAGACTCACTTTCCATTCATAGTGCAACATTCAAACATGACTCAACACTCAGTGACATACATCCAAAATGCTAAAAGACAAAGGACCAAACTAAAAACAAATGAGGAGGGAAAATTCATAGCTACTCCCCACAGAAACATTAATTATTTTTGTATTTATAAAACACACAATAGAATTTATTAGAGCACAATCTGTTGTAAAGGTGGTTCACAAAAAGAAAATACGAAGATCAAATCCCTTCAAGGTTTTTTTTCTCGACCGGTTATGACGTGAGGTGTTGGTTTACACAACGTCTTCATCAGGAGGAAGATGTAACCATACTGGTAAGCAACCAGCTGCTGTAGAAAACAAAAAGCTCAAAGATGCCCAACGCTTCACATGCTGGATGGGGGTGGACAGAGCAGAGTCTGTCAGGGTGACCAGACAAGTGGGTTGCAACGTGTCTGGAAGTGTGCGCTCTCAAGGAGAGACGTCAATGTTTGACTCCCCGAGCTGCGACGAAAAGAGCCTAAAACGCTGCACATGCGTGCAAAAGTCCATGCATATGGGAAATTACTACTAATGCCATGCATCATAGCCACGCAGTGCTGGAAGGTCCCTGTCCCTAGGAATTGCAGGACTGCCATCAGCTTCACCAGTGGGGCCGGTTGTACGAATGTTAATCCTGCTCCTAAAGCCTTCTTGAATAGTGGCCAGCAGCTCATTGATGGTCTCCCTGTCCAGGCGGTACTCAGTTACCAACTAGGTGTCACTGAGGGCCAGGGGGATGGCCTGACTCTGGGGATTGGTGTTCACCTTGCTGGGGCTGTTCTGCTCCTCCTCCTCACCCCCCGTACACCCTGTGCCTTGGCCTGATTGTTCTGGATCTAAAGGTCCAGGCGCAGCATGAGCAGCTGCCTGTCCCAGTTTGCAGCAAATATGTCAAGGAATTGTCCAAATACAGACAACCCCAGCAAACTAAGTATAGCAACTGGGGTCTGCTTTCACAGGGAGACTTTCCCCTGGAGAGCACAGCATGCAATGAATAGGGAGCAACCTGACAGGCTAAGGGCTCAAGTGAAAAGGCAGGAGCAACCAGCAGTGCTAGAGAGAAAAAACAAATATAAATGATGTCAATACTAGGACAGGGAGCAAGAAACACATCATCTTCTCTCCCTTGTACCCGAATCCTACCTGTTCTTCAAATAGAAAATGCGGGTAACCTATTATGACACAGAGAATTCCTACTGAAGTGTCAATGGCAGTTCTACTCCAGGTAACGTCATCAGAGGATGTTGAATGCAGGAAGCCAGTCTTCTGTAATATCCAGACCTGACCCGTACGGCATGAAGGCGCAATCTAAAAGGACAAAGGTTCAAACACGATGAATATCCAGTTCTTGAAAGTCACCAAAATGTCCAAAATCCAGCAATTCCACTCAGAAGATCCAATAGAGGTAATCCAACGTTCCGGCGTAGAACAACAAAAGAAAACAGCAAAAACAGAGGCTATTTAGAGTGTCACAGCAGAAAGCAAAAATGGGCAAAAGTTAACACCAAGAATTAAAAAAACTCACAGAATGTCCAAATGTTGCAGCAGTAACGGGCAAGACAGCACAATCCAGAAAAAACGATCACATGTTTTAAATACCAAAGAAGCAGTCCAGAAGTAACACCAGGCATCACAGGAGGCAAGGAGCAAGCGTGGTCGGTCCAGGTAACAGAAAATAGTCAAAACAGCAGGAATAAAGGCACAGAGCGGAACAGGGAAACAGTGCTCACTGCACGCTATACAAACATTTGAGGGACACTGCATGGCTTTCCATGACTGTATAAATACAAGTCTTTTTGATATTCAAGGCACATCAGGACAGCGTAGTGATGCAAAAACATGAGAGCATCACGTGACCTAATTCCCAGCATCATCAGTACTGTCGTCGTCAACATGCTGTGTGCCACGAATGTACATGCACGAATACTTGCTTTCTCTGCAGAAGACGCCACGGAAGGCACCAACAACATATGGGAGTGTGAGTTCGGAGACCTACAGGGGGCAATTGAGTCACGACAGTACCCCCTCAAAAAGAGGCCTTGCTAGGGGGGATAAGGGGGCTACAGCCCCTGGTCCTTTGGTTGTAGCCCCGGATAGAATCTCAGGAGCTACAACCAAAAGGCTAGCTAGCCCCCAGTCCTGACAGTTCCAACATTAGCATAGCCCAGGGTCTTTTCCAGACCTAGCAACACCCCTGCCCTCAAAGAACCCTGTCCCCATAAAGACTGCATATAAGAAGTACGGAAAGAGCGCATGAGACATGGGTTGTTGATGATTGCAGCAGGTTCCCAGGTCCTGTCCTCAGGACTGTAGCCTTTCCAATCTATCAGGTAGTAATGGATGCCCTTTTGTACACGAGTAGCGAGGATGGCTTGGATTTCATATTGGTCCTCACCCTGGCCTTCAACAGGAGACAGTTTTTGTGGCAATCGGGTACCCATGAAATATGGTTTTAGTAATTCAACATGAAAGACTGTGTGTAAATGCCAAGTAGAAGGACACAACAGTTGGACCGTAACAGGCTTAATGCACTAGTGTATAGTGTAAGGACCAACATACAGAGGAAGCTATTTCTTTTTCCTAGGGATGCTTAAATGTTTTGTCGGCAACCACACTTTATCCCCAGAGGGATAGATAGAATCAGGACGCTGGTGTTTGTCTGCCTGTGTTTTAGTATCTATTTGGGCTTTTTTGAGTTGTTGTGCCACAACAGAATGAACCATAACAAAGACTGAACTTCAATGTTAGGCCCAGGGACGTGTATAGCAGCAGGTTGCATCTATGACAATGTACAGGGGTGTTGTCCACATAGGGCAAAAAAAAGAGAAAATTCCACTGACAAATGCACAGAATTCTTGTATGGAAACTCAGCCGCTCCTAACACCACAAGCCAATTTGTTTTATATTGAAAATATAGGCAATGCAGGTACTGCTCCATCATTGTGTTAGCTCTCTCCGTTACACTATCAGTCTGTGTATGGTATGAGGAGGAGAACCAAACATTTGTCACTTTTGATATATTAGGGGTAACGTTACTTTAACCTACGTGCCTCCTGTAACATCTTTGTCACAATTGTTGCTCCCTTAGGCAGAGTGCCAAGCACTATTGTGAGTTTTAAAAGGGTTCTTTGTCTCTGCAACGAGCAAGCACTTGTATTGGGTCCGCCTGTCCGCTCTTTGTCATCAAGAACTACAGTTCTCAAGAGCACTTGGGGCCTTTATCCAGATACGTCAGGCACTTTCAGCGCCAGCACTTTCAGAGGCAAGCCGGTCTGCGCCGGTCCCGCCGCCCTCCCCTTATTAACCCCTCAGGCATACGCTGCCGAGGAGAAAGGTAATCTACATTGTAGTGTGGGGGGAAGATCTACGTTTGATTTAAACAGTTTGTCAATTTTGATATGTTAGGGGTAATGTTACTTTAACCTACATGCCTCCTGTAACATCTTTGTCACAATTGTTGCTCCCTTAGGCGAGTGCCAAGCACTATTGTGAGTTTTAAAAGGTCTCTTTGTCTTCTGCAACGAGCAAGCACTCGTATTGGGTCCGCCTGTCTGCTCTTTGTCATCAGGAACTACAGTTCCCAAGAGCACTTGGGGCCTTTATCCAGATACGTCAGGCACTTTCAGCGCCGGCACTTTCAGAGGCGAGCCGGTCTGCACCGGTCCTCACCGACCATGGCACACAGGGCACGAAACAAAGCCGGAATCCCTTCAGCTCACTCACAACTTCCCCATAAGGTACGATGGAGCTACTTCCTTTAGAAAGGTTAGTGTCCGACCTTCACAACATCCAATGTCTGCATAGGGTCGAACAAGCAGTTGCTACCGCACTGGCCCGATGCAATCAGGACATTACTCAACCTAGGGAAAATCTGGCAATCAAAAGGTTTCCTAAGAAAGAAAACCAGAGTATTCCATCACAGAATGGCGCAGCGCGCCAACCCACTTCCACTCCCGCAACAAACACGCTCAATGCGTACATGACAGGATCATAGAGGAACAAATAGATTTGTTTTGCATCACTGAAACCTGGCTCAAGGACCCGATAGGTCCCACCTGCGATATTGCGGTCCCTGAGGGCTATTCCATCTTCTACTCCAAATAGACAAGAAGGTCAAGGGGGTGGTGTTGCAGTTATCGCGAGGGACTCCATTCACATGTTCCGAAGTGATATTGCATGATCAGGTAGTAAAATCTTACATCTTAAACATCTTCCCACGGCCAACAGTAGCCTTAACTTGATTGTCCTCTACAGGCCCCCCTCCTCTATCCCAGAGTTTAATGAGCAGATAGCACACCAGCTCAACATGCTTAAATGGCCAAATACAGCCACCTTAATCTTAGGAGACTTTAATCGTTGGTACGGTGACTTTAATGACAAAGAAGCTAGCAATTTCCAAAGTCTGCTTAACAATATTGATTTCAAGATCAATAACCAAGAACCCACGATGGACAATGGTAACATGTTAGACTGGGTTATCACAAACAATCTGGAAACTCGAGACTTTGTGACAGAACCGTGCATATGGTCTGATCACCACAGCATAACTTTTCACATTTCTTTGCCTTACCCCAAGTCCAAAATTCCCAACCACACCATTCCAGTGACATACCGAAACTATAAAAACATAGACAGAAATCTACTTGCTCAGTGCCTTATCAATGTGGAAAACAGCCAAGGTGAGAAGGACTCATGTGAATCTCTAAAATCCTTCTAGACCAGTAAAAAAACAAAAACCTTGGTTCACTAGTGAACTCACAGACCAAAAAAAGGTTAAGAGAAATAGAGAAAAGAGTTGGCGAAAAAAACCCTTGCCTGCCAACAAAGCTTCCTGGAAAGAAAGTGAAACCAAATACAAACTTATGATACTAGAAGCCAAGAAAAACTATTATAACAACCAAATTACAGCAGCTGCTAATACCACTAGTAAACATTTTGACATCTTAAAAACAGTGGAAAACCCATTGCCATCACTCCCCCATCCTCAACCACACAAGAAGAATGTGATGCTACACAGACCACCTTCTTCAATAAAATTTCCAAAGCCAGGGATACTATTCTAAACTCACTAATGAGTAAAACAACCTCAATGACCATGCCCTCAGAGATTCCTCCTCCACTCTCGGAAACCTTCAAGTTTTTAGAAATCACGGTGGAAGACATGACTAAAACTCTTACCTCCATGAAACCCACCCCCTGTGCAGAGAACATTCTCCCTCCTAAAATAATCTTGGCAATGTGGACATCTCTGCACCGATGCTAACTAAAATCATCAATGCTTCCTTTAGAGATCAGGAAGTGCCTAAGGCCATCAAAAAAGTTACAGTTACACCATTGGTCAAACAACCCAACTTCGACCAAAGAGACCCCAATAACCTGAGACCCATTATGAACTGCAACTCTATATTGAAAATCATGGATAAGATCGCCACTAGTCAGCTACAGGCACATGTAGAATCTACTAATTCTCTACATCCTCATCAGGTTTTTGCCCGGCTCACAGCACGGAGTCGGCCATGCTTGATTTACAGTCTAAGATGCTTAGCATCATTGACAAAGGAAAGGCAAGCCTCCTCATTCTTCTCGACCTAAGTGCTGCGTTCGACCTATTGGACCATAACTTACTGCAGTCCGCTCTGAAGAAAACAGCAAACTGTTAGAGGAAGCCATCGGCTGGATTATGTTGTTCCTAAAAAATAGGATATCTAAGGTCCACTGGGGCGATAAGTTCTCCATGGAAAAGGAAATTCTTTGCAGAGTTCCCCAAGGCGCTAGCATGTCACTGCTACTATTTCACATCTATCTGAGATACCTATGCCTCGTCCTCGATCACATCAACGCATTCTTTACCAACTACACCGATGACACGCAGCTGGTGTTCGAACTAAGTGGAGACTACCAGAAAGATAAAGGCCAGCTCACCATGATATATAACAATGTGGAACATTGGATGGACTCCAATTGGATGTGCCTTAATGGACAAAAAACAGAGCTTATGATCTTCGGCTCCTCATCAGTCAGAGCTAAACCATCTACCTCGTACAAATTCTTCAAAATAAAAGACACACAGAATCAGGCCCTAGGTAATGTCAAAACCCTGGGTATGATGCTTGAAGCATCCTTGGGAACAAATGCGCAGGAACACTATATTAAAAAAACTGTGCTTATCACCTCAGCTTACTAAAATCCATTCGGCCTTACATATCAGAGGACAACAGTGCCACCATTGCTAGAGCCATCATAATGTCTCGCTTGGACTATGGCAATGCCTTGGTTCTAGGTGCCTCCAGAAAATGTTTACACAGCTACCGAGTTGTACAGAATAACGCGGTAAGGATTTTGAAGCATAAAACTAGATCACAACACATCAGTGACCCCAGAAGGGAGCTACACTGGTTGAAAATTGAGGATAGGGTACATTTCAAGGCCTTAACAATTGTGCACAGATGTATGTATGGAAAAGCCCCGGTTTACTTGAAATCCAGGGTTCAATCCTATGCTCCAGGCAGAACACTAAGATCAACCCATCTTGGCAAAATCACAGTTGCTCCGCATAAACTCAAATGCGGTCTTGGCAGATCCTTCCCAATACTGGCAGCTGGCCTTTGGAATAATCTTCCCACCCACACTAGACTGGAAACCAACTACATGAGTTTCCGTAAGCAGGTGAAAACTCTTATCTTTAAATAAGCTTTTGTGGAAACCCACAACTAGGCCCCCTGCTCATTTGTTTGTCAGTCCCGTTTTTGCAAAGCACCCGCCCATTTGCAACGTGTCCTTGTTTCTGCGCCCCGAAGCTTGCAGGCTACCGGCGTATTATAAATATAAAGTAAAATAAAATCAATCCCCAGAGATGTAGTCAAAGCATGCCAGAAACAAGACGTGAACTGCTATACACAGTCCCTTATGATTATGGAGGGCAGCCCAAAAACTACAAACGATGTGAGCAAAAAACAACACAGCCAATTCTGCAGCAGTTGGTAATCCCTGACAAGGGATGAACTGTGCCATTTTTGTAAAGGCATCAATAACCACCAACAAGGTAGTCATACCCTGCACCAGCAGCATTTTGAATACAAAATCCGTAGAAACCATAAACCAAGGTTTATGCAGGATTGGCATATATTGCAAAAGTCCCACTTTCTTACCAGTAGCCGTCTTACATTGTGTGCATAGAGCGCACCTCAGGATGTAATCCACTACATCACTTCTCATATGTGGCCACCAACACATCTCTGCAACAGTTATAAGGTTTTGAGTTGACCTGGGTGGGCAATCAGTTCAGCATCCTGAGACCAGCTTAGAGCAGTCAATTGTGTGGTTCCTTCGGGTATGTAAAGACGCTCCTGGACATAAGTCAGTCTTTCGATTATGTGGGCATTCACGGATGTTCCTTTACCCATGACTGCATGCTATTCATTAGTGGAGAAGAGATGGAACAGACACAAACCACAGAGTTGCTAGGTAGAATCAGCAACTCTATCCGTTTTATTCAAGGTCTCCCCCTAGACGGGACAAATCATCTGCTTTGCCGTGTAGAGGACCAGGCCAATAGGTTACCGTGAAGATGAACATAATAAAAACAAGTGCCATCATATCTGTCGTGCATTGCTGCATTCTGCATGTGAACATACTTGCAGATTCTGGCGGTCTGAATACACCACTAAAGGATACTTAGCACCTAATAAATGATGAGGCCATTTCTTAAAGGTGGCTCTGATCTCCAATAGGTCTTGTTCCATAATCGTGTAATTTATTTTGCGAGGCGACAAAGTCTTAGTCTTATGTGCTTTCGGGTGCAATTGGCGTGTAGTAGGGCATCTCTGTGACAGGATGACACTGATCGCAATGGCTGAGGCGTCGGCCTCAACTGTGAATGGCACAGATGCGTCCGGATGTTGGAGAACCGGTGCCGTAGTAAAAGCGTCCTTCAAAGTCTGAAAGGCCGGTTGCGCTTTAACGTCCTACACAAAGGGGACATTAGGAGGAGTCAACTAGGTCAATGGACCAACTATCTCAGAAAAGGATGCAATAAACTGCCTATAAAAATTGTCGAAGCCCTAAAAAGATTGCAATGCCTTCAGCGTAGTAGGTTTTGGCCAATCAAGAATGGCCTGGACTTTGGAGTTTCTCTTCTGCACCCCTTGTGCTGACCAAAAGAACATCTAAAACTCAACAGAAGCAGCATGGAACACACACTTCTCAGCATTAGCGAATAATGCATTTTCTCTTAATCTTTGGAGCACTATTCGGACATGCTGGGTGTGTTGTTCATATGATGCAGAACATATAAGGATATCATCCAAATAGACCACCACAAAACAATCCAGAACATCCCTAAATATGTTGTTAACGTAGTTTTGAAACGTGGCTGGGGCATTAAAAAAGCAGAAGGGCATGACAAGATATTCAAACAGACCATGTTTTGTTTTGAAAGCGGTCTTCCATTCATGACCATGCCTTATATGGACCAAATTGTAAGTGCCCGTCAAGTCGAGTTTCGTAAAAATGACAGATGATTGTAATCGATACAAAAACTCTGCAGTCAGAGGTATGGGGTATTGATTCTTGATTGTTATGACATTCATTGCTCTGTAGTCCATACTTGGGTGCAATTCCTCATCCTTCTTGGGTATGAAGAAAATAGGGAATCTGCTGGAGATCGAGAAGGACGGATGTGACACAGAGGAAGTGCTTTATCAATATACTCTTTGATTTTCTGTTCTTCATCGACTGTAAGTGAATAGATACGTCCATGTGATATGGGAGCATCAGGAACCAAGTCTATCGTGCAATCATATTCCCGCTGTGGGGGTCGCTGTTCAAACTGGGTTTTATCAAACACATCAGCAAAATCCTGATACTTTTCAGGTATAACAGGCGTGATGCATTGTCTGGAAGCACTGATGCTGGGAATACTGGACAGAAGCGCCAGACATGGGGAACATTTCAAGATGGTATCAGAAGGAATACAATAATCCCCGCAATATGCGGAAGAAAAAGTCACTTTTTGGTCAACCCAGTCAATGGCCGGTTTATTTTGCCTTAGCCAGGGAAGGCCCATGATGACATTGAACTGTGGGATGGCTATTAGATCAAACAAGATTATTTTGGTGTGGCCCTGTTGTGTAGTAACCTGAATAGTTGCAGTTTGTTAAGTCACCTGACCTGAAACCAAACAAGAACCATCAACAGCGTCTACATATTCTAGGGCACTCTGAACCCGTATGGAATGTTCTTGTGCAAAGTGGGCATTCATATAGTTCCCGGTGGCCCCAGAATCAATCATTACTGGTACAGTGAGACAAGAGACCCCAGAAAAGGAGAAAGTCATTGGCAAGTATATATGCATAGTAGCCCTAGGGACTGCAGAGTCAGACCTACTAGGAATCATCCAGACGGCTCTACCTTTACGAGTCTTGGCGTTTCCCCCTTGTTTAATAGGTATTTTAGGGTAGACGTGTAGGAAGTGACCTGTATGCCCACAATAGAGACACAGATTATTGGCCATCCATCCCTCCCATTCTTTCTCGGTCAATGGGCCACGTGCTGCCCCTATTTGCATCGGCTCTGGTTCTCCTGAAGTAGAAGACGGAGTAGTCTCAGTTTGCCTGAATGAATTTCAGGGGTCCTAAGTTCACCACGGCTTTGTACTACACGAGCATCCACTTGTAGTACCAGGTCTGAGAGGTCCGGAAAGCTAGGTAGCCATGACGGAACAACCGACAGGGCATCTTTAAGCTCATCCGAAAAACCACCATAAAGCACAGCAGCCTTTTTTCTGTTCTGGCCATGTAGTTTCTGCTGCAAACTGATTGAAACGAGCTAGATACGAAAGCAAGGGTTGTTTTACTTGTGTTAGAGCCACACATTCAAGATCAGAAGCCTTTTGCTTTATATGTGGCATCGAAGACCAGATTCATGGCCCTCAAATGGGTTTCGAAATCATATAATGCAGGATCATAGACTTCTAGTAGTAGATTTGCCCAAGCCGCTGCTATACCCCCCAAATGTAAGAGCACAAAGGCTGCTTTAGTAGTGACATCATGAAATGCAAGTGGGCCACAAAGAAAATGCAACCTGCATTGATTAACAATGTTCTATAGGCTTTAGGATCACCCATACAATGCTCAGGTGGGGCCAAAGGGAATGGACCAGGTCGAACTAAGGGTTGCACACCCGGGTTTGGAGGTGGTGGATGTGAAAGGGTGGCAGCACCATCTCGGAAGTCATCGTCTAGGTCTAATGGATTTACAAATCTCTAAACTACATCCATGTGTTGATGTAATGCTGTACGCGCAGCCGGCAATTCTGTGCGAAAGCAGAAAAAGCCAGCAACAAGGCAGTCATCGGCTCCGGATCCATAGCACCGGTGGTGGGTATTAGGCTCCTTAATCTGTCAAGGACTTATCCGAATACAGATAAGCCCAGCCAACTAAGTATAGCCACTGGGGTCTCCTTTCATAGGGAGACTTTTCCATCGAGAGCACAGCCTGCAGTGAATAGGAAACAACCTAACAGGCTAAGGGCTCAAGTGAAAAGGCAGGAGCAACTAGCAGTGCTAGCGGGAAAGAACAAACATAAATAAGGTCAATACTAGAAATGTCAGCCTTGGTGTGGGAAAAACAGGCGAGTGACTGGATGATAAAAGAGGCTTAGGTTATCTTTAATCCTGTCAGTGATGCCTACATCTGTGTTTGACTACTTTGAAGGCTGGTCAAAGCTGAATACAATAGTTTAAAGGAAAAAAGTCATACACTTTTGCCAGGTGCTCCAAACAATTGTTTAATTGGAATTGTATAATTGAAATGTCTGTTGCTTTCACAGATACATTTGCACTTTGGCATACATAAGAGTAGCGTGTTATGTCCTCAACACGTGTTTCCCCACCTTATATCAAGTGGTTCATGAGGAGGTAAAGATTTTTTTTTTTTGCAATTTGCTAGAAAATTGAGATAGGCAAATCGTACTTGTTGTTATCTTTAAGAAGGTAATTTAGGTTGATTGATTTTGCATAATAACCATCACAATTTTAGGTCTTGAATCTGTAGCCTCTGAGTTGCTTTGAGTTTTGAACAGTTCCTTGTGACAAGCACCACCCACATCCAGCAGCTTTTAGAACTGTCTGACTTTTTCATTTGAATTAAGGTCAATATTAGGACAGTAAACAGGAAATACACCACCACCTTCTCCCTTATACCCGACTCCTACCTGTTCTTCAAATGGAAAACGCGGATAACCTATTATGACACAGAGAACTCCTACCAAAGTGTCAATGACAGTTCTACTACATGCACCTTCATCAGAGGATGTTGAATGCAGGAAGTGAGTGTTCTTTATTATCCAAACCTGACCCGTACGGCATGAGGGCTCAATCTAAAAGGACCAAGGTTCAGGCACGATGTATATCCAGTTGTTGAAAGTCACCACAATGTCCAGAATTTATCAATTCCACCCAGAAGATCCAATAGAGGTAATCCAAAGTTCTGGCATAGCACAACAAAAACAAACAGCAAAAACAGAGGCTATTAGGAGTGTCCCAACGGAAAGCAAAAATGGGCACACATGATACAAAAAATGTACAGAATGTCCAAACATCGCAGCAGTAAAGGGGAAGGCAGCACAATCCAGAAAAATGATTACTGGTTTCAAATACCAAAGAAGCAGTACAGAGGTCCCGCCCATCCTCATCTTTACTATATATTTTTTATTTGTAACCATGTAACTTGAGCTTTTGCATATCCTGTACTGCTGCGCCCTGATACCCTCGGGTTTGGTGCACATTACAAATGAATAAAACAAAAAAAACACAAGCAAAGAGGTAAAACCAGGTCTCACAGCAGGCAAAGGGCAAGAGTGGTTGGTCCGGGTAACAGAAACTAGTCAAAACAGCAGGATCAAAGGCACAGAGCAGAACTGGGAAACTGAACTCACTGCAAGTTATACAAACATTTAAGGAGCACCGCACGGATTTCCGTGACTGTATAAATACAAGTCTTCATGATATTCAGAGGACTTCTGGACAGCGTCGTGATGGGAAAACGTGAGAGCATCACGTGACCTTGTTTCCAGCATCATGGGAACTGTAGTCCTGCAACTCGTCATGTGCCGGGAATGTACTGGGACAAACACTCGTTTTCTCTCCAGAAGACGCCACGGAAGGAACCAGCAATGTAGTGGAGTGCAAGGTTGGATACCTACAGGGGGAAAGTGAGTGATAACAAGAGGCTGGGGGTAGTACGCACCTGTATTAGCACCAATTTTCAGCACTAATACCGCTGTGTATGCACTTGTGATACAACTGTAATTGTGCTTTGTGTTGTCGACTGTAATAGCGCAGCTGTAATACCGGCAGGATGTTTTGGGTCTGGATGTATTTGCGCCGACTCGTGATCTAGTGGAGTGGTATTGGTGGCACTAATACTGTTACACCCGGATTTAAGGGCTACCACCCAACTCGTGATGAGGCCCACAGTGACTTATTCCACTGTCAGATAATTACAGAAAAGTCACCACCACCATCAACGCCATCTATAATCTTATTCAGATATGGATGGTGGATAATGGGTTAGCACTCAACAATGCTAAGACTGAGCTTAGGTTTGCTGGCACAGTTGTGCAAACTTAATGCTGAGTATCAGCTCTTTCAGATCACACGCTGTACTATTGCTACATTGCATGAGGTCAAGACACTGGGAGTAATTTTAAATCAGGAACTTAATATGAAGGCACAAAACAACAGCCTAGATTCTGGTACTTCCTATTACCTTAGATTGCTCGCACAACTAAGAGCCTTCCTCAAATGTACTTACTGCGCTACTCTTGCCTGGGCAATTATTAGGGCGAGACTGGATTATTCAGGACATGGGTAAGTGTGAAATCACTTGCTTAGAAATTATTAAAAACAACGAAGTCCACGTTGTGGAGGGCTTGCCTAGATCTGACAATGTGTTGCTGCTACGAGGGCTTTACACTGGCTACCCATCGACAGTAGAATCTCTTTTCAGGCATTGTGTATTACACAAAAATGCCTTTATGGCAAAAGTCCTAATTACTTATCAAGCAGACTTTCCTGGCTTCCCAACCGGAGAACGCTCGGATCTAATCATTCTTGTCTCTTCCAAATGCCAAAGTCTAAACTATAGCTAGTGGCTGAGGGATCTTTTCCCTACGCCGCTCTGAGGTGCTCAATTGCCCTACCACCAGACCTAAGAGCATATCCATCCTTTGTGGGTTTCCAGCATGGACTGAAAACTGCTCACCCCTGAACCACTGAGTCTTCTTCTTCATCGCCCCCAGAGCCAGTTCTGTTCTGATGTATCCTCTTGTCTACTACTATCATGCCTATGGGCTCTTTTCCCAGCACTGTAAATGTAAAATAAAGAATGAGGCAGTGCACGAGACCATAAGAGAGCAGGGTTGTATTAAGTGCACCTTTTGTAGAAATGTAATAGGATGTCCCTGGCTTGAAAGAATGTTGGGTTTTTTTGCTCTTCTTTTTTGATGTAATGTCATGCCCATTTAATACCATTAACTTTATTGATCATTATCAGTTGTTATGGTGGAAATATTCCTCTTCTATGTTCTTCAATCCCCCAAGCACCTGCACACCCCAATCGTCAATAACCTCACACTCACCAATTCCTCATTACATTTTACACTCCAAAACCTCACCTTCACGGGGGTGTCCAGATGCAGGTGCACCGCCCGCCACGTGCAAAGAAGTACTGACTGAGGAGCGTCTTCTAACAGCATATCATAATCCCGGCAGTGTCAAGAGGGGCATGTGGCCTGAGAACACTAGTAGCGCTGACAGCTTTAGGTTAATAGCTGAAAGGGGGCACAAGGTAGCACAAGCACGTGGGAGCACTTTTTGTTTCTATAACATGGATAATTAGGGCATTGTAGCTTTCGTGTTCTGCTAATATTATAACACACAACACTCTATTGTTGGCATGCACTATTCCTATTCAGATACTGCCCCACGTCTGTAAGCGGCCCACAGGACACGGCATGGCAACATATTTGCCACACTGGCCCTGTACAATAGGATTACTGGAGGTAAATGCTGCTTGAAAACATCGTAGAAAGCACACAGCACATGTTACACACCTGCCCTCAGCCAAGCATCTGGCCTCACATTTACAGGACACACAACAGCAGATTGGAAGGTGCAGTACACCTAAAACCACATTTTGACCATCTGGCCCAGCGCATGCACACACACAGCTCATCACGTTACATTTTTCCTTCCAACAATATTTCCTTATGACAAACATGTACACACTTTTCTGTTACACTTCTCCTTATGACAACATGTGAACCCTCTGGTTTCAATCCTTTTTAGGACACCTAATGTCGGTCTCCTGCACTACATTAGTGTGTCCTGTGTTTGTAGGGTTACTAAGCATTTTGAGCAAGAGATTTAAAATTTTCTAGGACTAAGGCCATAAGTATCAGATGGGCAGACTTGGTTGTCTTTCGACCTGCCCGGTAGATAGGCTGAGAGCTCAAGGGCAGGTGGGAAGGGGCGTGAGATAGGCTCCAGCTCTTTACTGCAAGGGAAGCTTTTTTCAAATGACGAATGTCTGGTCCCAGGCAACAAGTGCTGCCTCATCGGATCCGAAAAGAATACATAATGTTTGTGAAGGCCACAGCGAGGGTTCTCAGGCAGCCACAATATGAAACAGGCTGAATTATATGGGGAAATTAGCAGAAATGAGGGTCCGGAAGCAGTGCTCAGTGGTGGACTGATCATGTTTTTTTTTCTAGCAGACCATGAATTGCAGCGAGGATGCTAATACGTAATGTGCCCAAACTAACAACAAGAAATATAGATAGGGAGCTACACAGTGAAAGGCTGCAGATGATCAGAATGGGAAATGTGTTGTGCAATGTTTGTTTGTTGCTCATTGGTCCATCACCGTGGGACGTTACGGCCCAAATTTTCTGAGGTGGCACGGTCCAATTAAAATTAAGCCCTTTAACAAGCTGTTCTACCAATCTGTAATTGGTGCCATTAGTGCAGGGACCTCCCAATAGTTGTGGGAAAGGCTGCGCTGTGTGGTGCATGCAAATTGGAAAAGGGACTCTCCAGATGCGGAGAAAGAAGGCGTGGCAAATGGTGGATGGTGATTTGGTGATGAGGTCATGGTTAGGGTAGTATCATAGTTTAGTAGTGCACGTGGATTGTAGAAGGGGATATGGAAGCATCACATATTGATGTAGAGTCATTGTTGTGATAAAATACCTAGCACGCTGCACAGAAGTGATTTTTAAAGGATAAGAAGAATTAATTTTGGCATTTAGAAGTGTATAATTTGAAGGTACAATATTGTGATTAGGAGTGTGGTTTAATGAGTATAGTTTTGAATAAGTCATAACCATGGGGACTGTTCTGGGCAACCCTCCAGACCATCGTTTTTCAGCTTGCCAAGCCATTACAAAAGGGGAAAAACCATATGCAGACATGTGTTAGACTTGTTGGGCGTCATCAGTGAGGAGTAGCTTGGATCTCTAGGAACAAACAATAGTGGACCAATGGGATAGGGAATGGCACATCTTACACGTTTATCTTTTCAAATATATCAATAAATGTCACACATTAAATTCAAGTTAATTTAATTGTCATACACAAATATATAATATAAATTCATAAAACCAATATCAAAACAATTCATTCCAAATTCAACTCACATGCACTCAATTTTACCATTAGTTCAAATATCACTTTCTTAAAAAGCGTACAAATCACACCTATATCTCTGACCACTTGGTCTACAATATATATTTTCCACTGTGAAATGCCCTCCACCTGACTCTCAGATGGTTCTATCTGTGTGTAATCAATTACACAGATATAGTTGTCTACACGTGTTTCAGTTTTCTGTTTGGACTTCAACACATTCATCCACTTGATAATGCAACCTTCATCAGGACCACAACGGGGAATTCAGTCGTTCCCATTTAACAGAGTAGGGTGAGTTACACCACCTAAAAAACACACAATAAAACCATTGAACAATCTAAAATGAAGCCATTCCCTCTTATTTATCTCTTACTTTTAATGTAAATGTACATGATTCTCAAGAGTAATCATTAATTCATCATTTTTGAATGTTGTTTCCTTACAGTACAAAAATACTGCTCATTGGATGAATCCTGTTCACACCTCTGTGTGGAAGTCAGAACACCTAACCCTATCCCAAGGATGCAAAAAACCTTATGGCCGACTTCTACAATTTAGGTTGGAACTTAAGCTATAGGTTAGTAACATACTTTTTCAAAGATGTCTATCACTGCTTGTATCTCTAGGCCCGGCAGACTCGGGACCCACATCTGGGCATCCCAGTCCCACTCGGGGTGACTTTAGCAAAACAAAAAGGTTTTTATTGTGATGAAGGTAGGTTGGGGTGAGTTATGTGGTTGGGTTGGGTTGGTTGTGTTTTGGGTGTATTGTTGATTGATGAAGTGTGTGTGATTGGCGATTGGTGGGAAGTGTGAGGATATGAGGAGTGGGTAATTGGTGGTATTGTGTGGGTCTGAAGAAGTGATGAGTATGGCATGTAATGTGTGTTAAAGACATCTAGAAACAAACAAGCATTTGGCAATGCCAATAGTTTTAGCGTTTACTGTTCTTGGAGCATGTATTTATAGGAACCAGGGTGCAAGGAGTAGAGTGCAAAGTTTTAGAGGAGGATGTGATAAAGGGCACAGGTGTGCAAGAGAATGAGAAGGAAGGAGAATAGAGCAATGGAGGAAATGATTGAGAGAGGGTGCCATTGATGATGAGCAAGAGGAAATATAAGTGAGAAAGGTTGAACGTGAGAGGGTAAGAAATGAAGCGACATTGTGACATAAAGGATGAGAGGGGTAGAGACTGGTGAGTGGGTTGTAGAGAGAGTTGGGTGGGTGGTGATATGAAAGAGTGGGAGTCGAGTGTGTGGGGGTAGAGAGTGGAGGTGGTTGGCTGGGCTAGAGAGAGTGATGGTAGGTGGGTGGTTGGGGTAAAGAGAGTGGGGATAAGTTGGGCGGGTGGGGTAGGGAGAGTGGGGTAGCAAGTGGGGGTAGAGTTGGTGGGGAAAGAGACTGGTGGTAAGCTGGGTGGGTAAGAGAGTGGGGTAGGGTGGGTGGGTGGTGGTAGAGAGAATGGGGGTAGGTTGGCTGGGTGGTGATAGAGAGAGTGGGGGTACCATAGGTGGGGTAGAGAGAGAGTTGTGTCCCTGAAGAGCTCACCAGGAAAGTGCTATGCCCTAAAGCTAAAGTGATGTCCTTAGTTAATGACACACACCTCAAACCAAAATTGTTGTCTTTGTCGCTGCATGCTTGTAACAGGACTTCAGTGCACAGAAGAGAAATCAAGTGGCTGACCGCACACTTGGTTAAGTCATTTTTATTACACCAGTAGCCATTCACAGCTGCAATTAGCTATTAACTAAGCAGGCTGCTTAGAAATATCCGACAGGCCAAAGTCTAATGTTACTGCTTGACAGACAACATGGGATTGTTTATTGACTCAGCTCTGTCTTAAAATGGTACTGCACGAAATGCCACGTTCTGAACATGCAAAAATGCTAACTTACCTAAGTTCCATGACCCCCTCCTCATCTTCATGTTATTACAGGAAAGGGTGCTTCCAACCTTTCCTGTCATTGATGAAGATGAATCCCCGTAATTAGGACATTCCTCAACCTCTTCACCCTCCTATCCGCTCTGTGCCGCAGTGCCATTGTCTCTTTATTTCCCCTCCTTTTTATCCATCAAAACATATGCAATAGAAAATGGCCACTCGGAATCGATTTAACAGATGAAAGCGGTTTGTTAAATCAGGATAGAATAAAAACAAAATAATGAAATTCATGGCAGAAAGTGAATGCCCCTTGTTAAGCATAGTGCATGGAAAGTTCAGTGATGAAATAAAATGTTGTAGGTGTTCGTCCACGGTGGCACAGTCACGTGAAGACAAAGAGAACACAAAAGCAGGGAATATGTGGCCTCCTTTTCTGTGCACTTTCCTTCTTGTTCCCTTGGATGACAAACGTCTTCTCCTTTCACAGCTGAAAGGGAACCAGGTACACAGAGTTGTGACTTAAGGTCAAGTAGGTGGCTCCGAAATTAGAAACATCTAATTTTAACATCACATCATTTTCTTGTTACAAAAGACAAAGCTTGGGGCAGATGCTTCTAAAAAAGTTCTACTTGACACCCATAGAGCACTCCTGATACAATCTCTGGCACAATTATGAGAGGGAAACAGCACTCCTTGAACCACCTTTGGCACATTTATTTGAGGAGAGCTGTACATGTATGTGAGGGGAGCTCCTCCAGTTGGCAAAGGACTTGTGTGAAGGAAGAGCTTTTAGGACATACATGAGAGGGGAACTTCAGGCGCACCACAACACACTTACCTGTCTAGAGTGGGACATGGGCTCCTTCAGCTTGAAGAAGGAATCGGGCAGCTTTCTCAGATGCATGGGTATGGTCTGCGGCAGCCCACATGTCTTAACACCAGCCCGGTTCCCAATCCGTTGTTCCTCTCCTGACTTTTTTTATCCCATGCAACGAAAACTTCCGACCAAACTGTCGTTTTGTACGTTGTTCCAGCAGTCCCATGTCTGGCTGCAGCCTGAGTTGGGGAATGGGGCCGCGCTCTTCTCTCCACCCCATGCTCCCGGTGGGGGATCTCACACGCCGCAATGGCACACTCTTGTAAGCTTGCCAACAGTGCTTTACAGTGAAATAATGAAAGCCCACAAGAAACTACAAGGTTGCCATTGCACCTTTGTATTCACCCTAAACGTAAGGTGGGGCTGGTTCTGCTCCCTCCTTCCTGCTTTCATTACAGAGAAATGCCTGCCGCCCCAGGCGCCACCTCCCTAGTTCTCTCAAACCACCTCCTTTGGAGAATCATACTGGCACGTCCCTCGCCTTTTCTAAAGTAACAAGAGCATGGCCAGAAGCAACCCACGGCGCACAGCATGGTACAAGAGATCACTCGACTCCGGACTTTAATCAGGAGTTCAATTGACAAAAAGGATTGGTGCATAGAAAATCCAAATATAATGGGCATCTAGTTAAGTGCAGTCATTTTGCTCCTACTTCAGAGATCACACAGCTCCCCGGCATCAGCAGCAGGCTGGCAGACGTGAGCAAGAGGGGCAAGGCCCGGATGATACTTCGGCCATTTCGTTGTCCAGGCAATGGCAAGTTGCCATGCCAATGCCATACACTGCTCCCAAACTCCTTTCTCCTTTTTTTTAACAGTACCATTGTTTTGGCGATATGTGGCTTATGCCAAAAAAGCACCAAAACCAATAAAAATAAATTGGTTGCCAATTAGTATTGTGAAATTGGGGGAACTTAAATTGGAGGTGCACCAGTACATTTTAATGTTATTGTATTAGTAGTGATAAGGGGGGAAAACACCCAGGAGAGGCGGGACAAGACACTGTAGTACAGTGTTTGAAGGGGGCCAGGGGAAGATACATGTTGGCACTGTGGTATCTCCACTGGAGCACATGAGAGGCACTTACACAATACCGGGGCAAGATTTAGAAATATCATTTCCAGTGGGGTAAGGGACACAGTGGGGCAACTTTTCACACCATGGCCCAGAGAGGGTACCCATGGGCACGATATCATAGGGCATATGTATGCCTATCTCACAGCTAAATTACAAGGGGCAAAAGTTGAAGAAAAAACAGGCCGTTTTGGAATTATGGAGATTTCACGAGGAAGAGGGATCACCCAGAGGCAAGGGATATCAAGTGAAGGAGAACTTCCAGAGTGCTCCCATCACTACAGTGATGACAGAGGATGCTATGACATAGCCAGCTCCGCCCATAGCAAGGTCATTTCCTCTAAATGCCACCGCAGGATATCCCAACCCCTGGTACGCCCCCGGCAGACAAAAGGATACACCTAAAACAGCTACCAGTCCGGGCAGAAGCATGTCCAGGGACTCACTCAGGTAGTGCTACATTAGTTGCAGAAATAGGGAAGAGTGCACAAAGCCAGATAGATGAGGTGCTGAAAGAGGCAGAGGAGGACCTTGTGCATGCAACAAAAGTACAGGAGGAGGTGTGGCGGGTCGGAACCGCACCCTACTCTTTTGAATGGAGATCCAGACACATAGGGCGTCATTACATGGAAGGCGGTAAGGGTTAACGGTCACCGGTAATGGTACCGGTGAGCGTTAACCCTTACCGCCTTACTACGAGGTCCCTTAGCGGGTTGGTACTTTAACGCCTGCGTTTAGCAGGCATTAAAAACCAACCCACTAAGGGACCTTGGTGCTAATTACGGCACCGCAAATTTGCAGTACCATAATTAGCACCTTCCCCATTCCCATTATGCCCTATGGGGCAAAAATGGGACTGGGGAAGGGCAATGGTGGAAGGGGGAATTACCGCCCCGCCAACCTTGGAATAGGGCGGTAATTCCCCTTTCCACCAAGGCGGTGTCGGTATTTTACCGGCATGGACCAAGGTGCTATTAGCTATTAGCACCTTGGTCCACTGCCTACCGTGTAATGAGGCCCATAATGTTTAAGTTAGACAGCAAATCCATTGCCGATAGGAACTTCCCATTGCAGGGGCAATGGGACACAAGTCAGATTGCGGGGCCAGGGAGGAGTAGGAAACGGGGGAAATGTGGCCACATGAAGAGGGGGAGGAACGGGATGACGGGCCATGGGCGGATAGGCTTAGAAGGAGGGTAACTCGCATAGCTGTATGAACAACAAAAGGGGGCAAAGAGAAGGGAGCAGGCTCATTACATTCAAGAGATTAAAGAGAAGTGGCATTTAGCACACTACATTCTAGAGAGTAAAGAGAAGTGGCATTTAGAAACACGACAAACATGGGACACTAACATACCTGTATTTTACCATAACCTACTGAGATGCCTCCCAGTGGAGGAACAGGCTGAAGTATGGAAGGCAGTGGGGATAGAAAATAAGGGGTGGTCAGAGATACAGACAAACATAGTAGATCACTGCAAGGCAAAACAGGATAGGGCTAAAAAGAAGATAGATGACCCCAAAAGGCAAAAGCAAAATGAGTGCAGAAGAAATTCGATGAAATAAACATTGTTTATTTATTTTATTTTTGTATTTATGCATTGTTAATATACATACAACCTCATGGTTTTGTATATAAAATGTAAACACAGACAATACTTAATCACAAAACAAAAAATAAACAACAATATACACATGATCTATTAAAATCACCTACATAAACTACATAAAAAGGACATTGAAGGAGCTATCTTAATGGCCCTTCCGCAAGGGGGATCCAGCCACACAGTGGATTTATACCCCGAGTTTGCAGCAGGGAGGATTTAGACCTCAGGGAGCACTTGTGCCACAGGGAGTTTTCACACCACCAGGAGGGTTTGCCCCCAAGGAGGGTTTGCTCCACAGAGAAGGTTTGCTGCACAAGCAGGGCATTTTGCGAGAATACGGGGGGTTCCACACAGGAATGGGTTTTGTATATGGAGAAGCGAGGCTGCAATACCGAGGGCAATGTTGGGCCTGTGGAGAAATAGGTTACTTCGCCCGGTAATGCAGGAGCTGGAATCAAATACAGTATGGCCCTGAGGTTTTGGCCAAATGTAGAAGGCCGAGTCTTGCAATACCATCTTGTCTCTTTACTCTCAAGCCGTATCTGTCTGTTTGAATCCATGCCGGGGAAAGTTAACACAAAAAGAAGGGCTTGTGCTGCCCTGTGTAGTAAGAACAAAATGGAAAATAATCTCTCTGGTGAAGTGGGGTGTGCCCAGCCCCCAGATATTGTTTATCAGCCACTGGAGCGGGGGCCTAGATGTATGGCGGTGCCCCCAGAATCGGGATTTAAGGAGAACATCACTGCCTTTTTTGGCCCGGGATCAGACATCAAAATACCATAGAGAACTAAAGGGTGGAAGATACAATCAGGGATCACCTAGAAGCAAGACAGAGTGGGGGAATACCCATGTGCAGGATATGGAGGACTGTAACCTAGATGCAAAAATACAGTGGGGAATCCCTCTTGCAACACATATTGAGAGGAGGTGGCTGTGTGCGAAATGCAGTGGATGCCAAGGCGGCACAAGATGTAAAATAGATTGTCCGGTTACAAAATGCAGTGGATGCCAAGGCGGCACAGCAATACCAAGATGCAAAATTAGATTGTCAGGTTACAAAATGCAGTGGATGCCAAGGAGGCGCAAGATGCAAAATAGATTGTCCGGTTACAAAATGCAGTGGATGCCAAGGCGGCACAGCAATACCAAGATGCAAAATTAGATTGTCAGGTTACAAAATGCAGTGGATGCCAAGGCGGCGCAAGATGCAAAATTAGATTGTCAGGTTACAAAATGCAGTGGATGCCAAGGCGGCACAGCAATACCAAGATGCAAAATTAGATTGTCAGGTTACAAAATGCAGTGGATGCCAAGGCGGCGCAGCAATACCAAGATGCAAAATTAGATTGTCAGGTTACAAAATGCAGTGGATGCCAAGGCGGCGCAGCAATACCAAGATGCAAAATTAGATTGTCAGGTTACAAAATGCAGTGGATGCCAAGGCGGCGCAAGATGCAAAATAGATTGTCCGGTTACAAAATGCAGTGGATGCCAAGGCGGCACAGCAATACCAAGATGCAAAATTAGATTGTCAGGTTACAAAATGCAGTGGATGCCAAGGCGGCACAAGATGCAAAATAGATTGTCCGGTTACAAAATGCAGTGGATGCCAAGGCGGCGCAAGATGCAAAATAGATTGTCCGGTTACAAAATGCAGTGGATGTCAAGGCGGCGCAAGATGCAAAATAGATTGTCCGGTTACAAAATGCAGTGGATGCCAAGGCGGCACAGCAATACCAAGATGCAAAATTAGATTGTCAGGTTACAAAATGCAGTGGATGCCAAGGCGGCACAAGATGCAAAATAGATTGTCCGGTTACAAAATGCAGTGGATGCCAAGGCGGCGCAGCAATACCAAGATGCAAAATTAGATTGTCAGGTTACAAAATGCAGTGGATGCCAAGGCGGCGCAAGATGCAAAATAGATTGTCCGGTTACAAAATGCAGTGGATGCCAAGGCGGCGCAGCAATACCAAGATGCAAAATTAGATTGTCAGGTTACAAAATGCAGTGGATGCCAAGGCGGCGCAAGATGCAAAATAGATTGTCCGGTTACAAAATGCAGTGGATGCCAAGGCGGCACAGCAATACCAAGATGCAAAATTAGATTGTCAGGTTACAAAATGCAGTGGATGCCAAGGCAGCACAAGATGCAAAATAGATTGTCCGGTTACAAAATGCAGTGGATGCCAAGGCGGCGCAAGATGCAAAATAGATTGTCCGGTTACAAAATGCAGTGGATGCCAAGGCGGCGCAAGATGCAAAATAGATTGTCCGGTTACAAAATGCAGTGGATGCCAAGGCGGCACAGCAATACCAGGATGCAAAATTAGATTGTCAGGTGTGTCGAGAAGCAAATTACGGTGGGAGGATAACTAGTTGTAAAATAAACTAGGTGAAACCCAGATGCAAGACACAGTGGGGCTAGGGGTGGGGAGGATAACCTGAAGTCAATAATACAGTGGGGGAAACTGAAGTACAATGCAATGGGGAATACCAGGATGTGCTGTGGAGCACAGAAAATGGGTGGCACCTACACGCGAATGTGCATTAGCTACAATAGGACTGCGGAGGGCAGGGGTCAATTATCAATGGGTAATATTTATGCACTCTTTCTAAACAAAATCAATGTGCGCATTGTATGAATAGGCGAGTGGTGTCCTGTCAGTATCTTATATAGAATATTCTAGCAACATTCAGCAATTTAGCTCATTCATGCGCTGTTTTTGATGACACTGTAGAAATGCTGGAAATGTGGTCAGCAACTACTGATTAAAATTCCAACTTCCTAAAGCAAAGTGGCTTATTCATTCTTGTGGACTGAGTCTGACACTAGATGTATGGACTGTTAGAAAATGAGTTTTACTTGTAACCGCGTGCCAAGCATTTTTTTTTTTTCAGCAAAATGATCAGGCAGCAAATTCATGACCCAGTCTATTGATGGAAAGCTACTTCTGTGTGTTACATAGGTAACAACAATGTTACAATGTCCTAGCAATGCTATCACACGCACACATGGAAATACAAGCAAGACAGAAAGAGAGAACTAAAGGTGTTCATTCTCACATGAATTTAGAGCAATTGCACATTGACTTTGCCTAAAATGAAACTTGACATGTGTGCAGAAGAGGTAGGTGTACTCTTTTCCAGGTCTGGGGAATTATTTTGGCAAAATTGTGCTTCTTTTCAGTTGAGTCAGTATAAGTAGAACAGGCGGTAGTATACACATGATCCCATTACCGATCAGGAGGTATGTACAACCAGCGGTGCAGTGAATACCGCATCATTACAAGTTGGAAGACTACCATGTAATGCATCCAGTGTTTACTTCCACCCTGAAGAATTCAACCTACTACTCTGTGTAGGGAAGGGCAAGCAGGTATCTTCACTGGGGTGAAGAAGTACTGGATGAGACCCCCCAATGGGGGCGAAACAGTGGGCATCTCTGATGGCCACCTCTTCCCATTTAAAATGTAATGCAGAGAGGAGTCAATCATGACACTACTTCGTTTTTATAATAAAAAAAAGTAGAATGTTCATCTATTCTACATTATGATGTTCCAGATGAGGGTGACAAAGGAAAAAATAAATGCACTACAATCATTCATGCAGATTTACTCAAATACCATCAGCGGTATTTACCTAAACCTGCAAAAAAACAAAAAAAAGACACAATTACGCAACTAAGAAAAACAAACAATTCCTGTAACAGCGCCTCGATGCCTGCGGGCTGTGTGAGCCCTTTATAAATGTAAAATAAATGTGTTGCCCCGGTACAGACAGTAATCGTGTAATATGGTGCAACCCCTCCGATTACCACCGGCAGTAACGTAATTACTGCCAGCCATAATGCTCCCAACAGATCTGGCTCAACTGCAACGGAGCCCAAAACGGGTACAATAATCCACAAACAGCACAACTGCTGATTAGGGAATGTGCTCAGTTTCTAGCACCTGTGTATGCATTGGATTGTCTGGCTTCAGGTCTCGCTGCATAAATACACACCTCGGATAATGCTTAGTGGAAATGAGAGTGGACCTCAGAGCGGCCAAACTATGCACCTCTCTTCGTTTATTCTTTACAAGTATTCATTGCTTGATGCTTCTCATGAAAAAGCAATGTGGGTTTTAGGAATGGTGTTAATGTAGAGATAACTGTACACAAATGTAACACATACAAAACAGCCGCCATTGATGGAATGCTGAGACTTTCAATGGCCCCATATAAGTAAACCTTATTGAACTAGAGTTTTTTTGTTACAGCACATTATCATAGTAGCCCTAGTAATTCTCAGTATTATGGGTCACCTGTGTGCTCATGTGGAAGCCCTCTACAGATGCATGCACAAGGATGCGCACGCCCATTGTCAAGTCATGTGGCCTAACCCCAGAAGAGTACCCATCACAGTTTACAAAGTGTGGCTGAGGCAAAGGAGATCTCCACATGCTGACTGGCGAGGCTGCTGGTGGGTTTCCAGAGTGGCGAGGCTGCTAGCGGGTTTCCATAGCGACAGGGCTTTTAATGGGTTCTAATGGGATTCTAGATGGATGGGCTACTGACGTGTTTCCAGAGTGGTGAGGCTGCTGATGTGTTTCCAGAGTGGCGAGGCTGCTGACGTGTTTCCAGAGTGGTGAGGCTGCTGATGTGTTTCCAGAGTGGTGAGGCTGCTGATGGGTTTCCAGAGTGGCGAGGCTGCTGATGGGTTTCCAGAGTGGTGAGGCTGCTGACGTGTTTCCAGAGTGGTGAGGCTGCTGATGTGTTTCCAGAGTGGTGAGGCTGCTGATGTGTTTCCAGAGTGGCGAGGCTGCTGATGGGTTTCCAGAGTGGTGAGGCTGCTGACGTGTTTCCAGAGTGGTGAGGCTGCTGACGTGTTTCCAGAGTGGTGAGGCTGCTGACGGGTTTCCAGGGTGGCGAGGCTGCTGACGGGTTTCCAGAGTGGTGAGGCTGCTGATGGGTTTCCAGGGCGGCGAGGCTGCTGATGGGTTTCCAGGGTGGCGAGGCTGCTGATGGGTTTCCAGGGCGGCAAGGCTGCTGATGTGTTTCCAGAGTGGTGAGGCTGCTGATGTGTTTCCAGAGTGGTGAGGCTGCTGATGTGTTTCCAGAGTGGCGAGGCTGCTGATGGGTTTCCAGAGTTGCGAGGCTGCTGATGGGTTTCCAGGGTGGCGAGGCTGCTGATGGGTTTCCAGGGTGGCGAGGCTGCTGATGGGTTTCCAGGGTGGCGAGGCTGCTGATGGGTTTCCAGAGTTGCGAGGCTGCTGATGGGTTTCCAGGGTGGCGAGGCTGCTGATGGGTTTCCAGGGTGGCGAGGCTGCTGATGGGTTTCCAGGGTGGAGAGGCTGCTGATGGGTTTCCAGAGTTGCGAGGCTGCTGATGGGTTCCCATAGTGGCGAGGCTGCTGATGGGTTCCCATAGTGGCGAGGCTGCTGATGGGTTTCCAGAGGCTGCTGATTGGTTTCCAGAGCGGTGAGGTTGCTGATGGGTTTCCAGGGCGGCGAGGCTGCTGATGGGTTTCCAGAGTTGCGAGGCTGCTGATGGGTTCCCATAGTGGCGAGGCTGCTGATGGGTTTCCAGAGGCTGCTGATTGGTTTCCAGAGCGGTGAGGTTGCTGATGGGTTTCCAGGGCGGCGAGGCTGCTGATGGGTTTCCAGAGTGGTGAGGCTGCTGACGTGTTTCCAGGGTGGAGAGGCTGCTGATGGGTTTCCAGAGTTGCGAGGCTGCTGATGGGTTCCCATAGTGGCGAGGCTGCTGATGGGTTTCCAGGGTGGCGAGGCTGCTGATGGGTTTCCAGGGTGGCGAGGCTGCTGATGGGTTTCCAGGGTGGAGAGGCTGCTGATGGGTTTCCAGAGTGGCATGGCTTATAATGGGATTCTAGAATGGAGAGGCTGCTGATGTGTTTCCAGAGTGGTGAGGATGCTGACAGGATCACTGAGTGGAGAGGTTTCTAATGGGTTTCCAGAATGGCAAGGATGCTGAGGGTTTTCCAGAGTAGCGAGGCGTCTGGTGAGTTTCCACAATAGTGAGGCTTCTAATGGGTTTCTAGAATGGAGAGGCTGCTGATGGGTTTCCAGGGTGGCGAGGCTGCTGATGGGTTTCCAGGGCGGCAAGGCTGCTGATGTGTTTCCAGAGTGGTGAGGCTGCTGATGTGTTTCCAGAGTGGTGAGGCTGCTGATGTGTTTCCAGAGTGGCGAGGCTGCTGATGGGTTTCCAGAGTTGCGAGGCTGCTGATGGGTTTCCAGGGTGGCGAGGCTGCTGATGGGTTTCCAGGGTGGCGAGGCTGCTGATGGGTTTCCAGGGTGGCGAGGCTGCTGATGGGTTTCCAGAGTTGCGAGGCTGCTGATGGGTTTCCAGGGTGGCGAGGCTGCTGATGGGTTTCCAGGGTGGCGAGGCTGCTGATGGGTTTCCAGGGTGGAGAGGCTGCTGATGGGTTTCCAGAGTTGCGAGGCTGCTGATGGGTTCCCATAGTGGCGAGGCTGCTGATGGGTTCCCATAGTGGCGAGGCTGCTGATGGGTTTCCAGAGGCTGCTGATTGGTTTCCAGAGCGGTGAGGTTGCTGATGGGTTTCCAGGGCGGCGAGGCTGCTGATGGGTTTCCAGAGTTGCGAGGCTGCTGATGGGTTCCCATAGTGGCGAGGCTGCTGATGGGTTTCCAGAGGCTGCTGATTGGTTTCCAGAGCGGTGAGGTTGCTGATGGGTTTCCAGGGCGGCGAGGCTGCTGATGGGTTTCCAGAGTGGTGAGGCTGCTGACGTGTTTCCAGGGTGGAGAGGCTGCTGATGGGTTTCCAGAGTTGCGAGGCTGCTGATGGGTTCCCATAGTGGCGAGGCTGCTGATGGGTTTCCAGGGTGGCGAGGCTGCTGATGGGTTTCCAGGGTGGCGAGGCTGCTGATGGGTTTCCAGGGTGGAGAGGCTGCTGATGGGTTTCCAGAGTGGCATGGCTTATAATGGGATTCTAGAATGGAGAGGCTGCTGATGTGTTTCCAGAGTGGTGAGGATGCTGACAGGATCACTGAGTGGAGAGGTTTCTAATGGGTTTCCAGAATGGCAAGGATGCTGAGGGTTTTCCAGAGTAGCGAGGCGTCTGGTGAGTTTCCACAATAGTGAGGCTTCTAATGGGTTTCTAGAATGGAGAGGCTGCTGATGTGTTTCAAGAGTGGCGAGGCTGCTGGCGGGATTCCTGAGTGGAGACATTTCTAGTGTGTTTCTGAAATGACAAGGCTGCCAGTGTGGATGTGTTTTCAGAGTGGTGCTATTGAGGATGGGTTCCCAGTGTGGCAATGCTGTGGATGGGTTCCCTGTGTAGAGAGACTGTGGATGTGTTTCCTGGGTGGCGTGCCTTGCCTTTCCGCTTCTTCCTCTTCCCTTTTGCTCTTTTTGAATGTCAAAAAGCACTTTTCATATTACACTATGTGTCTGCTCAGCACTTAGTTCTGAAATAAATGCTGCATGCATGCTGGACCCTACCGATGCACCGTATCATGGCACACCTATCATGCTTTTAATGAACTCGGTGCCAGTCATGTTGGGCCGATGGTGTCGGGATGTTGTGTCTCTTCCTGATTCCTGATATAATCATGCTGTCTCGTTTGTATAAGCACTATACACACTATAAACATTTTTCTGAGATTTTTCAGATAGCAATTTTAAAGGAAGTATCAATCAATCCAAACAGAACTGATATATATCAGTAGTAAAATCGGAGAAAGCTGTGCAGACAGAAACTGGTCCCATTCTGCTTGCTATACACTGAAGCACAATCATGCACAGCCCTGAAACACCTGTGTGACGGACTTCATGCAAATGCCATTGTCCCAACAAACGGGAGGATTTGTATTTGTTAAACTCTGCCTAAGAGTCCTTCCAACCTCTGCTTGGCCCAGATCAGCCCTACACAATCGAGAATACCGGTTTCTTTCTTTAATGAAGAAATGTCTCCATGAGAGATAATGGTGAAGGAAACAATATCACGCAGTCCCCAAAGTATGAGTCAATACTAACATTACTGTGTTAGACAACAAAATGAAAATAAATATCTTTGTTGTGAATGAGGAGCCATTATTTTCTGAGAGGTTTATCCTCCTGTTTCAATGTCATGGCGGAGGGGGATGGAATTCAGGATCAACTGCTGTGGTATCTTTGCAGGGGGTACAGCAAGGACTCTTTCTTTCCTGTTTGGAGTGAGAGGAGAGGGAATCGGGAGGCGCTCCATGTGATTTCATCACCTGCTGTTTCATCGCCAGGCTTTTAAATGTGTACATTCCATCGAATGTGCTCATCGGTTTTTTTTTTGTTTTTTTGGGGGGCGGGCCCCCCAAGCACCCACACTTATTTTTTACTATTGCCCACCCTCCCAAACCCTTATTTGCCCTTTCCCACCCCCACCCCCACCCCTACAAAATTCAATGAGCAGATACGATGTAATGTGCAGGTTTAAAAGCCTGACGATGAAACAGCAGGCGATGAAACAACGTCGTACCATCGGAAGGATAGCTCAGGGGCAACGTGCACACCATGGAAGCAAGACGACGTGGAGCACCTCGATCTGTCTGCGCTTAGAAACCTCTGGGTATTAAATAACCTATCCTATCAATCAGTTTTCCATATTGTGTCTAGTCCGCTCCTGCCTTCATTCTACCACTCCTGGCTTTATTCTACCACTCCTGCCTTCATTCTACCACTCCTGCCTTTATTCTACACCCCCTGCCTTTATTCTACCACTTCTGCCTTTATTCTACCACTCCTGCCTTCATTCTACCACTCCTGGCTTTATTCTACCACTCCTGCCTTTATTCTACCACTCCTGCCTTCATTCTCCCACTCCTGCCTTCATTCTACCACTCCTGCCTTCATTCTTCATTCTCCCACTCCTGCCTTCATTCTCCCACTCCTGCCTTCATTCTACCACTCCTGCCCTTATTCTACCACTCCTGCCTTCATTCTACCACTCCTGCCTTTATTCTACCACTCCTGCCTTCATTCTACCACTCCTGCCTTTATTCTCCCACTCCTGCCTCCATTCTCCAACTCCTGCCTTCATTCTACCACTCCTGCCCTTATTCTACCACTCTTGCCTTTAATTTTATCAATCCTGCCGTCATTCTACCACTCCTGCCTTTATTCTACCACTCCTCCCTTCATTCTACAGCCCCTGCAATGCTGGCCCGTAGGGAGAGTGGCCATGCTCGCTTCCCGGGTCAAATGGCGGAGGGCTAACGTTCTGTAGAAAGACAGTAAACGGAAAGATGCACTGTTTACTTTTCTTACGGTGGGCGGTTTCTCAAGTGCAAAGTAATAATTATACACGAAAATAAACAGAAGCAGATTCTTCTTTAAGTGCAAAGATATTCACTTATCTAAATGCTGTTGACATCCAAGAATTCTCCTTTGTCTACAGCTCCGGCGAGATCAGTAACTGCAAGGCACATTAACCGGCAATGAGAAATGAACGTGAGCGGCGGAGTTACTATGAGTGCTTTCACCCGGAATGGGGATTTACATAAATAAAGCCATCTATAGATAAAAGTCATTAAAACGGATATCTCAGATAAGGTACTGATAACCCAGCCGCTTATATCCGGTGGGACGGAGCTTTGTGTTACCCTCAGCCGAAAAGAAGTGTGAGCGTTCACTTGTACTGACATCTGCTCCTCCATTTTAAAACTGGTGATCTGGATGGCCCCAAGCCTGTAATCATGACAGGAATAGCTACATATCACTAGAATAAGATAGTGATTAATGGCCGTGCCGGTTCTACTCTACAAAATGAAGGTGTGTCTGCTCATTGCCCTCTACCCCTTAAGCATTTAGAACCATTTTAGAATGCGAAGAGCCAACAAGTCCAGTTAAAAGACTAAGGGAATAATTGGACGTGGGGCGGAGTGCAAAAGTAAGGTGTGAAAGCAAAAAGTAAGCTGTTTACGTCTGACTTTTACACTTCAGGGGATTTTGAATGATTTGAAGGAGGAGTAGGTGCACCACACGGATTTAGCATTTCTGCTGTTGATTCTTCCTCCTCCTTCAAATACCCCTTGATTTGACACCTTAACGACATGTTCATGAACATTTAAAACAAAAGAATTCCTATGAAACCCACCGGCCTTTCGCAATTGCTAAACAATGGTGGTCGGTCCAAGCAAGGGATGAAATGCTGGAAATGGAAGAGGCGCAGTTGTGGTCTGCAATCCAGTCAATGGACCGTCCTTTACAGTGGGTTGGTTATGTGACTCTGTGGCGAATCTTAAGTGTATGAGCTCTTTGGCAAATGAGGAGGCTGCTTTGTCCTTAGGGTCGTGCAGGCCTAAGTTAAGGTCTCCGAGCAGGATAGTTTTGGTGGCGCTCTTTAAGTTGTTACCTAGAATTTGTAGGAGGTGTTTTTGGTAGTTAGAGGCTGTACCTGGTGGTCTATATGTGACCACGATATTTATGGTATAGTTAGGTGTTAGTGATAATTTGGCAGTAAGGAGGTCAGCGTTGTTCTCCAATGGTTGGTTGCAAAGTCTAATGGGGAGAGACGCCTCCACCTTTGGAGATTTTCCGGTCCTGTCTGAGGATCGAGTATCCTAGGGGGAGGGCAAGAGAGATGGCTGGGCCTGATGCTTCATGGAGCCATGTTTCTGTAATGGCCAGTAGGTCGAGGTCATTGGAGGCAATGAGGTAATTAATCTCCAGTGCGTGCGCTGCGATGGAGCAAGCATTGATAAGGGCACATTTGAGGGCAAGTGTTTTGGGAATGGTATCTTTGAGAGTGGGATTGGGGTGAGGGTAGGTGGTATGATTGGACGGGGTATTATCGGCAGGACTGTTGTGTGGGGGGGGGTGAAACCTGAGCTGGACATGGTGAGTAGTTGTGGGAGCTGAGTGGGTTGAAGCTGATGGGGAGGTTGGTGGGTGGGATTAAGCTGTGTGCCGGAGGACATGATCGGGGTGCGGGTGCTAAGTCTGAGATTTCTATATTGTGTGGAGAGCGGGATGCAGGGGATAGAGTTAGGTTTTACTTGAGCTCTGAGTCTGAGGAGCCTAGTGTGAAGGAAGGTCTGATCTTTGAGTAAGGTAGTGTGAGGGTTAGGAAATGTGGTTTGAATGGTGGGTGTGTTGGTGTGAGGCTGTGATGGAGAAGGTGAGAAAAGAGTAAAGTATTGGTGAGCCACGGGATGATTAAAGCGAGGGTTACAGAGAGGATGATGAATTGTAATGTTTTGGTGTCGAGTGCGAGCAGGCTGGAGAGTGATGGGGCTGGTCTGCGGTTGGTGGTGTTACCCATTTGTATGAGTAGGTGTTGCAGGGAGGTGAGGATAAAGATATCAGTGCATAGAGCACAGATAAGGAGAGATGTCACGTGCACCTTCAGTCACAAAGAGGTCTAGTTCAGTGAGGCTGGGGCAGCTAGTCTAGAAGGAGCGATCAATGTTTGCAATTATACTTGTTCATTACATTGTGGACAGAATGGCACAGTTCAGATGGCAAGAAGCAATATGAGCATCAGAAATATTTGTGACAGAGTAATTCAGAAGGGTAACTTATATTTGCGAGGGCCGATTCAATTTGGAACATTAGTAACAATATATACAGTGGCAATTGAGTTGCGCATATGCGGTATAGTAAGTCACATTAAATACCATGGGAGCGAGGTGGAGCAGTTTGGTACATTGGTATCAATATGTGCAATGTGGATAGTTATGACAGTATTGCGATAACAGTGGTGTAAACAAGCACGTTACTACCGTAGGGGTAATGGAATACAATTTAGCATAATAATATCAATAAGTAAACAGTGGATACGTAGTTGCGATCAGTGTGCGCAGGACAGTATACTTTCAGTTATCCCCAGGCAGCTACTGGCGACGAGTAATGCAGAGAGAGAAGGGCGGGGGTGGTCCGTGCGCGGTGTAATGATGCACAGAAAAGTATATATTTCGGGCACAATTTGGTACACAGTGTGATGGGATTAGGAAGTTTGCATGACGTGCATGCATAAGTAAAGGATAGTATAGTTTTTATTCACCATAGCGTGAGGCAGGATAGATACTAAAAATAAAGTTCACTTTAAGTGACAGAGGCAAAGCTACTCATGGAGAGATTATAGACACTGTAGCAACTCGTTCCTGTGTCTGTGAGGAGAAAATATATCCAATGTCAGGTATTGCCATGAATGTACAGGGATTCGCTGGGGTGATGAATTCCTTTTACAGAAAAATGATCAATCTCTATAGGAGAACGATGTGTCGATGGCATTATTATATTCTAGGCATATGCCAGTTAACATACTAGGGCGTGACTTGATGACAAAACCCATCATGACAACATCTGTTACTGATGAAGGAATAGTGTGTTCAACCCAAGGGATGCATTAAATGAATGTGAGGGAACTTATATTAGCCTTTAAAGGCCAGTAGGCATTACTAGGAGTACCCTTAGATACAGAGGTACTCTTGTATGGAGTAATTGTTTTCTTATCATGGTTGCCCAGACTGATAGATAAGCTATTAAGAATACCTGATGAGCGTTTGTTCAGACTATAAATCCCTATGGATGATGAGGAAGGGCAGATTATTCCCTTAGAGTTAGAGGCAGCAGTGTTCACAGAGGAAAGGGTGGTTCTTCATGGGACAGATGATGAGGGAAGAGGTTGGAGAACCATGATAGCCCTCATTGAAGGATAGAGCTTTTTAAGGATGAATACTCAGATGATGAGTTAGTATTTTTACTGCTGATGGGGTTTGCGCTCCCGTCGCTGCCCCCCCTCATTTATACCCCAAATGCTGAATATTGCAGTGGGAGGCACTTCACAGGGTACGGAGCTGTGATTATGGGATAATTCCCTGCAAACCTTGATACTTTATTGGCGTTTCCTCATGTTCAGAAAAAGTGAGGATCACAGACTACAAAAGATTGTTGAATTTGAGGATCTGACCCTGCTATTACTCACCTGACAACAGTCATATGGATGTTTCATGTTATTTTCAGCCCTGATTTGATAAAGGCTCAGGCGAGCTGAAATATGTGTAATCACCATGAAGAGGGCATTTTCTGTTTGATTGAGTATTAGAAACAACATTACATATACTCAATGGAACGGAGTCCTGGAGTTATTTTTCATTACTAGTTAATTGATGACGGTTAGGGCCTTATTACCGTCTTAATCCAGTGACCTGCAACACCTTAGAAGCATATGGACTAAACGTATATATTTTATTTGGCCGATATACACGCACTTCGTATGAGAAGTTACAAGGGATTGTAAGGAGTCGTCTGGCAGAGCAACTTGTAATAAAGCCTATTTTTAAATAGTATTTTTATAAGTCTCACTTATTGGATTAAAGTAGAGAATAGAGAAATACCACAGAGAATGATGATGGTAAAAAGAGGACCGTCATTTCTCCAGGAAGATTTAGAGAGAGTGGCAAATACCACATGTCCATATGATGAGGGTATAATAAAAGGAGTAGAAGCAGTTAAAATCATGCCTAAACTAGGAGCCCTTTTGCTCCGTGCAAAGCAAATTACATGTCCAGAAAAAGCTGATAAAGCCATATTTGAGACCTTTTCCACTTTAATGAAGTAAGGAATATTGGTACCATCCGATTCTCCCTGTAACAAGACTGTGTATCCAGTGAGAAAATCGACGCAGGTTGTGGAGAGTTATACAGGACCATCTCCCTTTAAACAATATAGTCGAAGCTGAGTTTTCTTTAGTTCCAAATTCTGCAACAATATTGTGCAACATCCCATCCAAGGTCAAGTATTTCGCAGTTATAGACTTAAAAAATGTGTTCTTTTCAATTCCCCTTTACGAAGGCTCAAAACATTTGACTTCCTTTTTGTATTGAAATATCCACCTGAAGCATACTCGTTTGCCCCAAGGGTACTCTGAATCCCCTTCAGTCTTTAACAGAGTCCTTCAGATTGTCAAGCTTGAAAGTGTTAAAGTTCAATATGTGGATGACATTTTGGTGTGCAGTGATACAGAAATGGATACAGAGAAGATTCAGTTAAGCTCAAAACTGTAGTCTGAGAGAAAGGGTAGAAGGTGGGCAAAGAGAATTTACAATATTGCCAGAAAGAAGTCTTGTATATAGAATAGTTGATTTCTAATGAGGGGAAGAAAGTGGCACCTGAAAGAACAAATGCAATTATGAAGACCTCAGAACCTAAAACAGTGAGGGAAATGCAACAATTTTTAGGCCTTTGTAACTATTGTAGAGCCTGGGTTTTCAATGACAGTACTTATATTAGACCACTTTTAAAAAATACTTAAAGAAGCACAGGTGGGTAAAAGTAAAATAATAGGGACATATGAGATGAATGAAGGTTTTGAAGACTTAAAAAAGGCAATCAGTGCAGTCCCATGTGTTGGGAATTCCAGATTATCATGTAGATGTTTACTTATTTTCTCATTTGAATGGTGAAGTCATGGCAGCAGTCCTTACACAGAAAACACCATTAGGACATGTACATAAACCATTGGCCTATTGTAGTGGGATTTTAGATCAAGTTATGAAAGGGCATTATGCCTTTGAGCAGTCTTTTGCTGCTGCTGCTGCTGCTGCGGCTGCATTCACAATTGAAAAAGCTTCAAGAATAACAATGGGGTGGCCTGCAACACTTTCTGTAGAGCATACATTATTTCCAGTTTCAGAGAAGTCCAAAAGTACATTGACAACACAAAGAGCATCAGGATACGAGGTAATTATATCGGATCCTGTGATTAAGATTGTCAGATGTAAGACAGTTAAGCCAGCAAAGTTCATGGCTAAACCCGTGGAGGAAGATGACTATATACATGATTGCACAATGTGTACTGAAAATTACAATGAAATCCCCCAAATTAGAGAAAATGTTATAGGGAGGGAGGAAGTTGTTTTTATTGATGGTTCCCCAAAAACTAACCAAACAACTGGCAAAAAGCACACTGGATCAGTGGTACTAAAGCTGAACTTAGAGAGTGACAAGTGCAAAATTGCCTTTGCATTGCTCAGCACAGGCTGCAGAATTTGTGGCACTTATCACTGCGCTTCTGAGATTCAAAGATGAGGAAGTGATGGTGTACTCTGACTCCACCTATGTGATGTCAACTCTACATGCAGGTTTGTCACTCTGGAAAAGGAGGGGCTTCCTCCACACAGACGGCACACCAGTGCAACATGCGGCCCTATTGGATAAACTTATTTAAACATAGCACTCCCATTAATGCTTGCAGTCATAAAATGTGCAGCCCACACTTAAAGAGAAGACGTATTTTCTCGCAGAAACGAAGCCACAGCATATTCTCCAACCATTTCTAATTTAGAAATAGAAAGTGTTAAACAAATGACAGGATGATGCATGCTGGTAAAGGAGAGCTTTAACATGCTATCTATTGCTTAACTAATTGAGATACATAGACAAGCACCACAAGAAGAGAAAGAGCATGAAAAAAAGTGGAGGTGTTTTTATCCCCCACAGAGGCAATTTGGAGACAGGTTACACTGGAAAGCCAATTATGCCTCTAGCATTAATGATGATAGTGCTGGAACAGTTTCACTATCCCACGCATATGTCCCGAGAGGGTCTAGCTGCTACAATTCAATGTGGCATGTGGAAAGGATTGTAAAGGTTAAGATGACTCTAAAAAGGGATGGCTACATTGCCTACTCATTGTCTTATATGCTCTAAGAAATCAGCCTGGCACATCTAACTCCTCAGGTGTTGGTGACGGGGCGCAACATGAGAACTCCCCTTGCTCCTCCTATTAGGTTAAAAACTGATGGCCATAGTGTAGCGAAAGTATTAGGTGCCAAGATGCATGATTACCTAACAACAATGACTGCAAGTGTATCTTTCATGTCTCAACAGGTAAAACATCGAAGGGAAGGGTCAAAGAGAAGCGACAAAGATGATCAATCCCTTTAAGCAGAAGATTTGTTATAACAACCCAGCTCATACCCAGGGGACTAGGTGCTGGTACGAAAGTTTGTATGAACTTGTAGTATGCCCTGCTTTGAACGACCATATGAGGTGGAAGAAGTTACGACTACAGCTGACAAGTTTAAAGGAAGAAAAGCTTGACTACATTTGCACCACATCAAACCATATATAGAAGAAAATGAGATCCCTCCTGCAACAGTGCAGCAAGATAAGAAGTTCTGCACAGACTCATTCAATGGCCATGAGCAAAGATAAGGACAATGAAGAGCATGACAGTATTTTGAACTTAGGGGCGATATCTTTCAGCATTTGATAAGGAATAGACTTTCAGTTATCTTCTAAATGTCTTTTTGGACAAGTCCAAGGAACTTAACGTTGAATTACCGGAGCTGAAAGAAGAAGCACTTCATCCTTATGTTACCTATTGCAATAACATTACACACATGCTTGTTTGCTGTTTTTACCAACATATTACAGTCTTATCCAGCTTTAGTGAGAAGACACTTGAATATAGTAACGTATTTTTGAAAATCCTAAGAACAATTATATTATTTTCTGAAAAATTATAGAAATCATCTTGCAGTTCTTGATCTAAACATGTGATCCATAAAAAATTACATAGTTACATATGTATTTAAACAAAGGTGCCTTGGTCCACTTTGCTTGTTCCACAGTATATCAGCTAGTATTCAATAATACTGTTACCATAAAACACAAAAAAGAGAAGAATGGGAATGCTTGCTTAGCATTTGTCATCTAGTTTAATTAACGCATTCCACCTGACCTAGAGTACACTATTGGTTGCTACAATATACCAACACGTGTTTTGACCAACATGGTATTTTTCAAGGCAAAGGTCCTTAATCAGCTACCCTAAAACAAATCTTTGCGCAGAAATAAACATTGCAGGTGCCCAAATGCCATTATTAAATGCATTACATAGGTATAACAGCCATGCATTATTGCCCAGTTTTGTACCATATCGAAGAGGAAAGAAAGAGGTGTAAGAAAACGGGGAGGGAAGGATTATTCAAAACACAAGCCACATTTCAATGATTCTTCTCAATGCATTACCAACTCATAAATCCTTTCTGTGACCGAAACCTTCACTCCATTTTATGTGATAACCTATTTCACAATACCATTCGTCAAAAAACGCACTCTGGCATTCCTGTACCTCATTGGTCATCTTCCAATATCTGTACATATCAAAGTCAGTCAAATTAGTAACTTACAACTCATAAGTCAATTGTATGACAGATACCCATATTCATCATTTCATCTAATAATCCATTTCCCAACACATTCATTAGAAAATGCCTTGTAACATTCCTCTACCTCATTGATGAAATGCTCTTTCGATAACTTTACATATCATAAATCACTCTGATTAATTGATTAATGCTCCATTAGTATGTCCAAATATAAGCGCTACATATTTTAGTAACGCTAATCATAATGTGTCAAAAAAAGCTATATTTCCAAAAAGCAGGATGCCAAATTCATCTATGAAAGTGTAACCACCTAGTATAAGAAAGGTAATTCTACTCACCCTAATT